>NC_067472.1:160329760-160964760 GCF_947179515.1 Apodemus sylvaticus | reverse complement strand
GGAATACCCAAAACACAATCCACACATCAAATGTGGTACAAGAAGAACGAAGGAGTGGCCCCTGGTTTTGGAAAGACTCAGTGTAGCAGTATAAGGCAAAACCAGAACAGGGAAGTGGAAAGGGGTGGGTGGGAGAACAGAGGGAGGGAAGGAGGCTTATGCGACTTTCGGGGAGTGGGGGTCCAGAAAAGGGGAAATCATTTGAAATGTAAATAAAAAATATTGAAAAAAAAAGAAAAAAGAATTTTAAAAATATATATCCTGTCTACGATTTACCCTCATCTAAGCAGTTCCTCACCACCTCCCTTTCCACAGAGTTCTACCCAATTTCTGTTATTAGAAAATGAACAGGTTCATAGATGACAATTTAAAAAGGTAAAGCAGAAACATACATTAGAATAAAACAAACAGGTAAGGATCCCATGAAAAGTGATAATAAATAGTTACAGACCCAGAGACTCACTCCTTTGCACATCCATTGATTCAGTAAAACCCCATAATCAATGCTTTCTCCATATAATTAATGTTGACTAAATGTAGCTTCATCTACATTTAGTATTCTGGAGTACTTCCAGAGAAGACTTTCTAAGGAGTTAACCTGGGCAGTATGACTTGGTGTTTTGAAGTGAATAAAAGGGAGAAATCACATTGAGATTTCATTTCTCTCTGTGACTCTTAACTGGACAAATTTAAAAGAGTATTGAAACTGGCTCCATACTGTTCTCTTCTGCCAAACTTTCAAGCCTCAATGGCTTAAATAAAAAGCCACTAGCAGCTTTCAAGATGGCAGAGTAATGGCTTCCAAACAGTCTTCCAGAAAAGCAATGGGAATATTGGAAGATTTGATGAAACAAAACTTTCAAAATTGTAAAAATTAATCAGACATGTAAAATACTCACAAAATGATTAAGAGGTGGGAAAAGTAAGACTTATGGTGCTTGAACTTGGATGACAGCCTTCCCTTCCTTTCGAATTACTGGTTTAGCTGACAACTGATAGCCTCACACTCAAATTAAGAAAAATATAATTGCTTTGCCTTGGAGGAGCAGGGAGACATCCTGTCAAGAAAGAAACTCCCTAGATTATTTTAATATATGGCTTGGCTTTCAGTTCCCCAAACTCCATATTCACAAGGTATTTACTTTGACACTCTTTAAACTTCTATCTCTGAAAAAATAGCTTACTGATTTGTTTCACAATACAGCTGAAGGTGCTGAAATACTGATTAGAACAAACCCAACTCCAGACAAAAACTGAAAGGAAAAATAGAGTTGGAAGGTGTATTGGTCAGGGTTCTCTAGAGTTACAGAACATATGGGTAGTGTCTATATAGTAAGGGAATTAGTTGATGATTTACACTCTGTAGTACAACTCCCCAACAATGGTTAACAGCAGCTCTTGATAGAAGTCCAAGGTTCTAGCAGTTGCTCAGTCCCACAAGGCAAGCAGGTAAAGAAGAGAGAGAGTAAATCTTTCTACTTCCAATGTTCTTCTGTACATCTCCAGCAGAAGGTGTGGCCCAGATAAAAGGTGTGTCACCCCAGGTGACCTTGATCTCAGAGATCTCTCTGTCTTAATCTTCTGGAATTCATAACCACCATGCCTCAAGATATCCATGCCAAAATCCAGGTTGGAAACTTGTATCTATCTTTTTTTTTTATTCGATATAATTTATTTACATTTCAAATGGTTTCCCTTTTCTAGCCCCCCCACTCCCCGAAAGTCCCGTAAGCCCCCTTCTCTTCCCCTGTCCTCGCACCCACCCCTTCCCACTTCCCCGTTCTGGTTTGGCCGAATACTGTTTCACTGAGTCTTTCCAGAACCAGGGGCCACTCCTCCTTTCTTCTTGTACCTCATTTGATGTGTGGATTATGTTTTGGGTATTCCAGTTTTCTAGGTTAATATCCACTTATTAGTGAGTGCATACCATGATTCACCTTTTGAGTCTAGGTTACCTCACTTAGTATGATATTCTCTAGCTCCATCCATTTGCCTAAGAATTTCATGAATTCATTGTTTCTAATGGCTGAATAGTACTCCATTGTGTAGATATACCACATTTTTTGCATCCACTCTTCTGTTGAGGGATACCTGGGTACTTTCCAGCATCTGGCAATTATAAATAGGGCTGCTATGAACATAGTAGAACATGTATCCTTATTGCATGGTGGGGAGTCTTCTGGGTATATGCCCAGGAGTGGTATAGCAGGATCTTCTGGAAGTGAGGTGCCCAGTTTTCAGAGGAACCGCCAGACTGCTTTCCAGAGTGGTTGTACCAATTTGCAACCCCACCAGCAGTGGAGGAGTGTTCCTCTTTCTCCACACCCTCTCCAACACCTGCTGTCTCCTGAATTTTTAATCTTAGCCATTCTGACTGGTGTAAGATGAAATCTTAGGGTTGTTTTGATTTGCATTTCTCTAATGACTAATGAAGTTGAGCATTTTTTAAGATGCTTCTCCACCATCTGAAGTTCTTCAGGTGAGAATTCTTTGTTTAACTCTGTTCCCCATTTTTTAATAGGGTTGTTTGGTTTTCTGGAGTCTAACTTCTTGAGTTCTTTATATATATTGGATATTAGCCCTCTATCTGATGTAGGATTGGTGAAGATCTTTTCCCAATTTGTTGGTTGCCGATTTGTCCTCTTGATGGTGTCCTTTGCCTTACAGAAACTTTGTAATTTTATGAGGTCCCATTTGTCAATTCTTGCTCTTAGAGCATACGTTATTGGTGTTCTGTTCAGAAACTTTCTCCCTGTACCGATGTCCTCAAGGGTCTTCCCCAGTTTCTTTTCTATTAGCTTCAGAGTGTCTGGCTTTATGTGGAGGTCCTTGATCCATTTGGATTTGAGCTTAGTACAAGGAGACAAGGATAGATCAATTCGCATTCTTCTGCATGCTGACCTCCAGTTGAACCAGCACCATTTGTTCAAAAGGCTATCTTTTTTCCATTGGATGTTTTCAGCCTCTTTGTCGAGGATCAAGTGGCCATAGGTGTGTGGGTTCATTTCTGGATCTTCAATCCTGTTCCATTGATCCTCCTGTCTGTCACTGTACCAAAACCATGCAGTTTTTAACACTATTGCTCTGTAGTGTTGCTTGAGGTCAGGGATACTGATTCCCCCAGATTTTCTTTTGTTGCTGAGAATAGTTTTAGCTATCCTGGGTTTTTTGTTGTTCCAGATGAATTTGATAATTGCTCTTTCTAACTCTGTGAAGAATTGAGTTGGGATTTTGTTGGGTATTGCATTGAATCTATATAGTGCTTTAGGCAAAATGGCCATTTTAACTATATTGATTCTACCGATCCATGAGCATGGGAGGTTTTCCCATTTTTTGAGGTCTTCTTCCATTTCCTTCTTCAGAGTCTTGAAATTCTTATCATACAGATCTTTCACATGTTTGGTAAGAGTCACCCCAAGATACTTTATACTGTTTGTGGCTATTGTGAAGGGGGTCATTTCCCTAATTTCTTTCTCAGCCTGCTTATCCTTTGAGTATAGGAGGGCCACTGATTTGCTGGAGTTGATTTTATAACCTGCCACTTTGCTGAAGTTGTTTATCAGCTGTAGGAGCTCTCTAGTGGAGTTCTTTGGGTCACTTAGCTAGACGATCATGTCATCTGCAAATAATGATAGTTTGACTTCTTCCTTTCCAATTTGTATCCCTTTGACCTCCTTATGTTGTCAAATTGCCCGAGCTAGTACCTCAAGTACAATATTGAAAAGATAAGGAGAAAGGGGGCAGCCTTGTCTGGTCCCTGATTTCAGTGGGATTGCTTCAAGTTTCTCTCCATTTAGTTTGATGCTGGCTAGCGGTTTGCTGTATATTGCTTTTACTATGTTTAGGTATGGGCCTTGAATTCCTGTTCTCTCCAAGACTTTAAGCATGCTTTAGTCTTTTCAGCATCCAATGAAATGACCATGTGGTTTTGTTCTTTGAGTTTGTTTATGTAGTGGATTGTATTGACTGATTTCCGTATATTGAACCAACCCTCCATTCCCGGGATAAAGCCTACTTGATCATGGTGGATGATCATTTTGATGTATTCTTGGATTCGGTTGGCAAGAATTTTATTGAGTATTTTTGCATCAATGTTCATAAGGGAAATTGGTCTGAAGTTCTTTTTCTTTGTTGGATCTTTTTGTGGCTTTGGTATCAGAGTAATTGTGGCTTCGTAGAAGGAATTAGGTAGTGTTCCTTCTGTTTCTATTTTGTGGAATAGTTTGAAGAGTATTGGTGTTAACTCTTCTTTGAAGGTCTGGTAGAATTCTGCACTGAAGCCATCTGGTCCTGTGCTTTTTTTGGTTGGAAGACTTTCTATGACTCCTTCTATTTCTTTAGGCATTATGGGACTCTTTAGATGGTCTAGTTGGTCCTGATTTAATTTTGGTATTTGGTATCTGTCAAGGAAATTGTCCATTTCCTCCAGATTCTCCAGTTGTGTTGAGTACAGGCTCTTGTAGTAGGATCTGATGATTTTTTGGATTTCCTCAGTTTCCGTTGTTATATCTCCCTTTTCATTTCTAAGTTTGTTAATTTGGATACTTTCTCTGTGCCCTTTGGTCAGTCTGGCTAAGGGTTTATCTATCTTGTTGATTTTCTCAAAGAACCAGCTCCTGGTTTTGTTGATTTTTTGTATGGTTCTCTTTGTTTCTACTTGATTGATTTCGGCCCTGAGTTTGATGATTTCCTGCCTTCTACTCCTCCTGGGCGAAATAGCTTCTTTTTGTTCTAGGGCTTTCAGGTGTGTCATTAAGCTGGTAATGTATGCTCTCTCCATTTTCTTTTTGGAGGCACTCAGGGCTATGAGTTTTCCTCTTAGCACTGCTTTCATTGTGTCCCATAGATTTGGGTATGTTGTGTTTTCATTTTCATTGTGTTCTAAAAAGTCTTTAATTTCTTTCTTTCTTTCTTCCTTGACCAAGGTATCATTGAGTAGAGTATTGTTCAGTTTCCACGTGTATGTGGGTTTTCTGTTGTTTCTGTTGCTATTGAAGACCACTTTTACTCCATAGTGATCAGATAGGAGGCATGGGATTAGTTCTATCTTCTTATATTTGTTGAGGTCTGTCTTGTGACCAATTATATGGTTGATTTTGGAGAAGGTACCATGAGGTGCTGAGAAAAAGGTATATTCTTTTGTTTTAGGATAGAATGTTCTATATATACCTGTTAAATCTAATTGGTCCAAAGCTTCAATTAGTTTCATTGTGTCCCTGTTTAGTTTCTGTTTTCCTGATTGGCCCATTGAGGAAAGTGCAGTGTTGAAGTCACCCACAATTATTGTGTTAGGTGCAATGTGTGCTTTTAGTTTTAATGAAGATTCTTTTACGAAAGAGGGTGCCCTTGCATTTGGGGCATAGATGTTCAGGATTGACAGTTCTTCTTTTTGTATTTTTCCTTTGACCAGCAAGAAGTGTCCCTCAGGGTCTCTTTTGATGACTTTGGGTTGAAAGTCAATTTTATCTGATATTAAAATGGCGACTCCAGCTTGTTTCCTGAGACCATTTGCTTGTAAAATTGTCTTCCAGCCTTTTACTCTAAGGTAGTGTTTGTCTTTGACCCTGAGGTGTGTTTCCTGTAAGCAGCAAAATGTAGGGTCCTGTTTACGTATCCAGTCAGTTAGTCTGTGTCTTTTTATTGGGGCATTAAGTCCATTGATGTTAAGAGATATTAAGGGATAGTGATTGTTACTTCCTATCATTTTTGACGTTATTTTTTAAATTTGAATGCTTAACTTCTTTTGGGTTTGATGAAAGGTTACTATCTTGCTTTTTCCAGGGTGAAGTTTCCCTCCTTGTGTTGGTGTTGTCCTCATATTATCCTTTTTAGGGCTGGGTTTGTGGATAGATATTGGGTAAACTTGGTTTTGTCATGAAATATCTTAGTTTCTCCATCTATGGTGATTGAGAGTTTTGCTGGATATAGTAGTTTTGGTTGGCATTTGTGTTCTCTTAGAGTCTGCATGAGGTCTGCCCAGGACCTTCTAGCCTTCATAGTCTCAGGTGAAAAGTCTGCTGTGATTCTGATAGGTCTTCCTTTATATGTTACTTGGCCTTTTTCTCTTACTGCCTTTAGTATTCTTTCTTTGTTTAGAACATTTGGTGTTTTGATTATTATGTGACGGGAAGTATTTCTGTTCTGGTCCAGTCTGTTTGGAGTTCTGTAGGCTTCTTGTATATTCATGGGCATCTCTCTCTTTAGGTTAGGGAAGTTTTCTTCCATAATTTTATTGAAGATGTTTGCTGGCCCTTTAAGTTGTAAATCTTCACTCTCATCTATGCCTATAATCCTTAGGTTTGGTCTTCTCATTGTGTCCTGGATTTCCTGGATATTTTGGGTTACAAGCTTTTTGCATTTTTGCATTTTCTTTAACTGTTGAGTCCATGGTTTCTATGGAATCTTCAGCATCTGAGATTCTTTCTTCTATCTCTTGTATTCTGTTGTTGATATTTGCATCTATGTCCCCTGATTTCTTCCCAAGGCTTTCTATCTCCAAAGTTGTCTCCCTTTGAGTTTTCTTCGTTGTTTCTACTTCTGATTTTAGATCCTGGATGGTTTTGCTTAGTTCCTTCACTTGCATGTTTGTGTTTTCCTGTAATTCTTTAAGAGATTTTTGTGTTTCCTCTTTCATGACCTCAGCCTGTTGACCAAAGTTCTCCTGTATTTCTTTAAGAGATTTTTGTGTTTCGTCTTTCATGACCTCAGCCTGTTGACCAAAGTTCTCCTGTATTTCTTTAAGTGTTTTTTGCATTTCCTCCTTGTTGGCTTTTGTATTCTCCTGGATTTCTTTCAATGATTTTTGTGTTTCCCTTGCAAGGGCTTCTAACTTTTGATCCATTTTCTCCTGAATTTCTTTAAGTATGTCCTTCATGTGTTCCTGTACCAGCATCATGACCAGTGATTTTAAATCCAAATCTTGTTTTATTGGTGTGATGGGGTATCCAGGACATGTTGGTAGAGGAGAATTGGGTTCAGATGTTGCCATATTGCCCTGATTTCTGTTAGTGATGTTCCTGCGTTTGCCTTTTGCCATCTAGTTCTCACTGGTGTTAGTTTGTCTTGTCAGTGCTGGACTCACCAGTGCAAGCTGCCCCTTCCCAGTTGGCCTCTGGTGCACAGCTTACCTCCTGCACTGCTTGTAGACAGGGTGCTGTTGCCCAGGCTGTTCAGATCCCAAAGCAGGCACCGAAGGCTCCCGCTGGGGCCCGCTGGATTCACTGGAGCACACTGACTTCTCCCAGTTGGCCACCAGGAAGCCCAGCTAGCCACTTGCAGGACTTGGAGATGTGGTGCTGCCGCCCAGGCTGATCTGGTTCCGGAAGCGGAGAGAGTAGAGCTGAGGGCTTCCGCCTGAGGCCTTGCCCCAGATTGTGTCTGTGGACCAGATGGAGCCTGTGTGCACCCCCAGTGAGTGCTGACGGTGTATGCTGCTGTGACCTCCCCTGTGTTCCCCTCACTCCGCTGGGCAGCCGACCTGCCAACCGGGCTGTCGCACACAAGGTTAGCCTGGCCGCCCAGTCCCTGAGTCCAGGCAAAAGCCTGGGAGGCCAAGGTCCAAGCAAAGTTCCCCTAGGGTTATGACTGTTAATTGGGTCCACCAGGTGACTAGGATGGTGGGCGTGCGTGCCCGTGCTCCCTGAAAGCGCTGGGAGAGTCTGCTGTGCTAACAATCACCTGGGCTGGTTGACTCACAGATGGCCCACCAAGCCGCCCAGTTCTTGGGGTCAGTCCTGTGCCTTTTGGGGCCTAGATCCCAGCTTTGTTTGCCTCAGGCTATGCCTGTTACTGGTCTGCCCGCCAGAGCTCTCTGTCGTCCTGCAGGCAAAATGGCAGTGGAGTGCATGCAGGCCTGGGCAAAAAACCTCCTGGCTGGGTTGGCACCCCTATAGCCCCCCCCCCCCCCCGACCAGCCCAGGGCCTGGGTGCAGGCCAACGCCCGTCGGGCTCAGACCACTGCGGTGTTGGCCTCGGATTATGTTTGTGTACCTCAGTCTGTCCGATCCCTGGAGTACGGAACCAAGATGGATGCACCTCTCCTGACTGGTGAAAGGCCGAGTTCTGAAGTGGCTTCCGTGCAGGAAAGGTGCCGCACAACTGCAGCTGCTTGCCGCCCGGCTGGTCAGCGAAGGTCAGTGGTCATGGGCGCAGGGCCTAACTGGTCCCTGTGTCGCCTTGGTTCCACTGCTGATGGCCCTTCAGCTGGACTGCCACTGCTGCACTGGCGCTGCCGCCTAAATCTTATTCTTTATAAGTCTGATTTCTAGGATAAGAACCACATAAAACATTATGCCAATTTAGAAATCTCTCAGAGGTCTGTTTTTCCTGGGTTGTGTCATGCATTATTTTGGAATAGGAAGTTACAATAGAGTATTGGTTATCAACTACTGTCTTTCTAAACCAACCTGGCCTCAGGCTTACAGCAATGTTTCTGCTTCAGGCTCCCCAGTTCTAGATTACAAATATCTACCACAACACCTAGCTTTGAAATATTTGTTCATATTGAGGATTTTATAAATAGTTGAGTACTAAAAATATTTATTCTGCCGATTTGTAATGTTCCAGACAGATATTAAACTTTGAAAAAATGTTTAGTTTGATTTCAAATTTGAATTAATAATTATAGAAATGGATAGAGCTATAATAATTAATATTAAGTGTTTAAGATTATTCCTTCAAATTCTGCCTTTGTTTCTATAAAAGACTTTGTCTTCATTCACATGAAAATATATAAATAAAAATATTACACATTCAATTACACTTACAAGAAATAGATTGCAAAGAAAGGTGATGATAAATGCTCATTGTTGGTACTGAGAACTGCGAGGCCTGTGATGTCACACAGGCGACAATTAGAACAGCAGTGTAACTATAGGCCTGTTGCCAAGGCAACAGCCACCATATACCCAGAATTCAATGGTCCACCTTTACCTGTAATTTACATCATCAACCGTCTATAATTGGATAGCATTTCTCCCCCCCTCTCTCCTTCTTTTCCTTCCTTCTTCCCACCCACTACCCCTTTCACCATCTTAAATAAAGTCCCATGTGGAACTGTTTGGCCTGGTGTATCTCGTTGCGGCCCACATCTCCACCATATCCCTTTGGCCCACACGGCAGGCAGACAGGTGACCTGTGCTGTGGTGTAGACAGATGACCTGAGTAGAAAAACCAACACTCATGATGTTAAGAAACATGTAGGCTTTTCTTGAAAAGAATGTTCTAGAAATGACATTAATTTTGAACAAAGAAGCAGTTTATAAAAAAGACTGGCAATGGTATTTAATGATTGGAAAGCTAGAGTTGCCTTATTCATTCCTCATTGTCCACATTAGTGTGGCTTCATTGGGCATTGAGAAGTCCTTGTGAAATTACCAGTATGTGTTTAGCATCACCTTTACATTTGTCTGTGGAATTACAGGTGCAGACACAGTGAAAACAAGTCTCTGATTTTAGAATGGCCAGTATTTCCTCATGACAGAGGTACTGTGTTATCCATGTAACAATATATGATAGATATTCCAGAATGTAAGAGTGACATGTCACATAGAAAACATGTTGTAGCAACTCTGTGAGAAAAAACCAGATACTCTTGTAGCTGTCCCTTGTAGCTGAAAAACACCACAGATATTTTGTTTCTTTGAGTGGCCTGGATGTACAGTTTTGTAATATGCCATGTTCCAAAACTCCAAATAATTTCCTAGATTCCAAAAATGAAGGTATTATACAGTTTAAAAATACTAACTTTGGGAACGGAGAACTGACCAACTGGTTAAGAGGTCTCTCTGCTCTTGCTGAGAACGTGAGTTCAATTCCCAAGCTGAACTCTATCAGGTGGCTCTCACCTGCTTGTGATTACAGGTCCAGGAGATCTATTGACCTTCATCTGCCTTTCTCATGCACCTGCACTCAAATGCACATACCTAAATATACAAACACATATAATTAGAAATAAATTTAACTCCCATCACATGAACAGCTACAAAAACACTAGAACATAGCTCATAAAATTTTACTGTATTGAACACCTTCTCTAAATAATTTAAAATATACCAATGCCCAGCCTGAGCATGATGAGGGTCCTTTGATAGCAGGGAATACGAGAAGTGCAGATTCAATAATATCTCAGAGATAGTAGTGTATGCAAGCTGTCAGCTCATGTGCTCTCTCTTTGTTAAAGCATTCTCATCATCCTCCCTTACTCTTCTTTCATCCTTCTCTATTCAGAGAGACTTAAACTCTCTGTATATTGCTTTTACTATGTTAGGTATGGGCCTTGAATTCCTGTTCTTTCCAAGACTTTAAGCATGAAAGGATGCTGAATTTTGTTGAATGCTTTTTCAGCATCCAATGAAATGACCATGTAGTTTTTTTCCTTGAGTTTGTTTATGTAGTGGATTGAACCAACCCTGCATCCCTGGGATAAAGCATACTTGATCATGGTGGATGATCGTTTTGATGTGTTCTTGGATTTGGTTGGCAAGAATTTTATTGAGTATTGATTTTTTGCATTAAAGTCGATGATTTATCTTATGATAAATTTTCTGAGTTTGAGGCCAGCCTGGTCTATAGAGTGAATTCCAGGACAGCCAGGGCTACACAGAGAAACCCTGTCTCGAAAAACCAAAATCAACAACAACAACAACAACAACAAAATGAATGTGAACTTGAGCTACATTACCCAGAAAATAGGCAAAGGAAAAACAACACACACCATTCTTTTATTCATAACTGGCTCAAGCATATTTACAGAATGAGGAGGGAGTAATGAGTCAGGTAACACAGGTCATATGAAAACATGCCTCTGTCCAAAAAATACCACATACTTTTCTGTTTTCAAGTCCATCATTCTCACTGAATCCAGTGAACTGAACTTCTCACATGACCCATTTGAACAACGTGAACACACATGTAAAATGTCTGCTTCCTCATCTTCTTTCTTTGATCAACAGTGCTTCTTTTTTTATTTCATTGGATATTTGCTTTATTTACATTTCAAATAGTATCCCATTTCCTTGTTACCCTTCCAAAACCCCTGATCCCATCCCCCTCCCCCTGTTTACCAAACCCTACCTCCACTTTCCAGACCTGGCATTCCCCTACACTGGGGGAATCAAGCCTTCACAGGACCAATAGCTTCTCCTCTAATTGATGACTGAAAAGGCCAGCCTTTGTTACATATGAAGCTGGAGGCATGGGTCCCTCCATGTGAACTCTTTGCTTGGTGGTTTTGTTCCTGCCAGTTCTGGGAATACTGGTTCGTTCATATTATTGTTCCTCCTATGGGGTTGCAAAATTCTTCAGTTCCTTGGAGCCTTTTTCTAGCTCCTCCACTGGGGACTCTATGTTCAGTCTATTGGTTGCCTGTGAACCATGGGTATTTTGATCCACCTTTTAAGAAGGATCAAAGTATGCACACTTTGGCTTTATTTCTTCTTGAGTTTCATGTGGGTTGTGATTTGTATCTTAGGTATTCAAGCTTTTGGGCTAATATACACTTATCAGCAAGTGCATACCTTGTTTGTTCTTTTGTCATTGGGTTACCTCACTCAGGAAGATATTTTCTAGTTCCATTCATTTGTCTAAGAATTTCATACATTCATTGGTTTTAATTGCTGAGTAGACTGCCATTGTGTAAATGTACCACATTTTCTGTGTCCATTCCTCTATTGAAGGACATCTGGGTTCTTTCCTGCTTCTGGTTATTAGAAATAAGGCTTATCTGAACATAGTGGATCACGTGTCCTTATTGCATGTTGGAGCATCTTCTGGGTATATGCCCAGGAGTGGTATAGCTAGATCTTCAGGTAGTACTATGTCCAGTTTTCTGAGGAACTGCCAAACTGATTTCCAGAGTGATTTTACCATGATCAACAGTGTTTCTTACCTTATTTTATTGAATCTTCTCTGTGTTATATTGCTTGACAATTCAGAGTATATTTTTGAGTATCATTTTTTTCCTGTACGTAGCATATACCAAGCCTGGTACTGAAAGGCTAAAGTAGACTGCTAAGCTTTGAGTTTCATGGAGATGTAAGCAATAACAAATGCTTGGAGACCTTATTTGTTATCTTATAAAAGTCCATGAGGCTTCCCATTTGACAAGCAGAATGAAATCCATTTCCAACACTCACATTTTCTAAATTTACCTGGTTGAATCAATGGGATTTCTGAGTATCCTAACTAAGCTAGGATTAGGGAATTTAATCACTTGTTTTGTGTCCAAATCCACCAGGTAAAAACCCTTCACAGCTTGGAATGAATCTTTCAGACCACTCCTACTGCAACTAAATGATGATTATGTTAGTTACTGTCTATTGATGAGATAAAATAACATGGGAAAGACAACTTCTAGAAGAAAGGGTGCATTTGAAGTGCTGCTCATGGTTCCAGTTGGATACACACATCCCCATCACAGTTCAGACAGACAGGCATGGTACTGAAGCAGCAGATAAAAGATTACATCTTGACCTACACAGGAAAGAGAGAACTTTGTGGAAATGGCACCAGTCTATTGAAATCTTAAATGCCATTCCAGTGACATAAATCCTATAAAAAGTCCACAACTCATAATCATTTCCAAAATAGTTCAGCCATCTGGAGAGAGCAAGCATTATATGATCCTATGAAACTGTTGACATTCAAGCAGCCACAGCCGTGCTGGATAAGGTCATTATGTACATCCTCTTGGTGTACTAAAGTTCATGGTGTTGCAGGATATTTGATCATGCTGTACTTGTGCTTGATTGTGTTGTTTACTCAATAAACTCATTTCTAGTTATTGTGTGGCTCAGCTTTTGCACAGAACTTTAATCTCTCTAGCCAGAATACAGACACTTCCTTAATAAACACCCTTAATCCTAAACAATCAAGGTAAAATTAGTTTATAGAATTAAGTGCCTTTTTTGAAAGAGATATGTAATTGCATGGCAGAGAAAGTGATGAATCAGAGAAGGATTTGACAGAACAGGACATGCCCAACTCTCTCAAGAAAAAAGAGGAAGTGGAAGCTACTTGAAGGGTAGTGTAGAGATAGAGAGGGAAATAAAAAGGGGGGGGAGGAGCCCAAATAAGAGGAGAGGAGGGGAGAGAAGGGGAGAGGAGAGGAAAGGAAGAGAGGAGGCATTTTTTTTATTTTATATATTTTTTATTTACAGTTCAAATTATTTCCCCTTTCCTGGCTCGCCACTCCCCGAAAGTCCCATAAGCCCTCTTCCCTCCCCCTGCTCCCCCATTCCCCCTTCCCATTTCCCTATAATGGTACTGCCCTATACTGCTGCACTGAGCCTTTCCAGAACCAGGGGCCACTGAGAGGAGGCATTTTTTACCTGGAGCCTTTTAGAGAGACATATTGAAGAGAGAAAGAACAAGGCCCAATGAAGGCAAAATGAACCAGAGATTATGAAGTAGTCAGAAGATTAGAAAAAATTGCTAGTTTGAGGACAACCAGAGCAAAACATCACAGGCCAAGAGAGAATCCAAACTGAATCAATTACCATAGAGAGGAGCTTTGACCTAGAACAGCTGAGTTGAATTTGTTAGAAAGAGATGAAGAACCAGAAATAATGGTGTATTAATTCATCAGTAGGTATGAGAGACTCAAAAATATTGTAGCCTATGCTAAATTTTACAGAAGCTAGAACCTTCCATGATTAGGTCTAGGTTAGCTCTTGGAGGCAGTAAGCCTCAGAGATTACAATTTCACCTAGTGAATACAAGTTATAGAATCCACACCTGGAATTCAGCAATTGCCTTCTGCTGTAGGTGGTGACATACTTTGTTCATGCATTTCAAAATTCATTTCCTCTGTTCTGGTATCCCAGGAAGCTAATGTGCAAGTGAGAAAGGTTGTACATTGGGGAAGGGTTAATATGGTACACAAGAGAGAGGTTCATTTTGTTCTCAAAGCACCTCACTGTCCCATTCTCTTAATCTGGCAGGAGTTCAAAATTCAGGTCCTAAAGAGAGGAGAAGACACCTTTTGTCCTTTCTTTTTATCTCTTTCCATTTTACAGAGAATTATGTTATGTAGAAAAAAGCAGGAGAAAGGAAAGCATGAATCTGAACAGGTCCTTTTCAAAGATTTCTAGAAACTCTGGTCCTTTTACTCAAGCATAAAGGAAGCAGAGATTGCTGAATATTTGTGAGTATAGTTAGTGATGAAGTTGGTCTGAATACAGAAACATTTTGGGGACTATAAATCAAGATTCTGACATTAGCAGACAGGTGCTCAAATAAATAAAATCAGTAAAAAATTTTAAATCAAAAGTAAAATTAGCAATTTTCCTTATAGGTTGAAGGATGTAAACCAGAAAATTTCCATCACATACCTCAGGTGCATAGACTTTCTGTGCCTGAGGCTCCTGTTGATGTTGAACCAAGGCCTTCCACCAGTGCTGCTGATATTGGGGCAACTATGGACATTGAGCCAACTCCTTCTACCAGTGCTGCTGTCATTGGGGCAACAGTTGGCACTGAGTCAACACCTTCCCCCAGTGCTACTGAGAGTGATTTTTGTGGAAGGAGGAGATTTTCTATCACACCCAGAGAAAACCTTGAGTTTACTGAATGGCTAGACAGAGAAATCATCTGGTTGAACATGGAAATTGAGGCAATTTCTTCCCAAAGTAATGCTGCCAGGGGTGCTCCTGCTGATACTGAGAAAATTCCTTCTACCAGTGCTGCCAGCAGCAGAGCTCCTGCTGACATTGAAATAACTCCTTCCAAATGTGCTGCTGACAGTGGGGCTATTGCTGAAGTTGAACCAACTTTTCCCCCAGGTCCTACTGACATTGCTGAGTCAGATGAGAAACATGACTCAGAAACAGCTAGTGACATTGAGTTGGATTTCATAAGTGATTTAGCCGTTTACATGTAGCATGCAAGGGAGAAGTCCTGGGCTGACCCAGAGCCTACTCCTGGTCCCCACACTTGTTATTCCATAGACTTCATTGAAAGAGCTGACCTGAACAATTTAACCTTGCTCGAAGCAGAAGACAAGTATGATAGCTTTTCTTTAGATGAGGAACCCACTCCTGTTCCCGACCTAGATGAACTTCTGGCCCCTACTCGGGATGCTAACATTTTTTATGATAATTTACCGTCAGCTGATCACTCTGGACATAGCAAGACTACTGTCAGGGAGCCTGG
Organism: Apodemus sylvaticus; assembly: GCF_947179515.1. Taxonomy (NCBI): domain Eukaryota; kingdom Metazoa; phylum Chordata; class Mammalia; order Rodentia; family Muridae; genus Apodemus; species Apodemus sylvaticus. The sequence goes on along the minus strand of NC_067472.1, from coordinate 160,949,610 downwards.
GTATCTCCTGGAGCAAGAGATGCTACTGATGATATTAATGCCCTTTCTGTGGCTTCTGGCATACTTCTTATCAATGAACACAGGAATGAGAAATCTCATTCAACAAGTGTGGCATGAAGAAAATGGCCAAGGACCTACCACTAACAGAAAAGAAGGGTCAGGAAGTTAGAGCACAGTAGTTGCTAAAATAGATGAACTTTTATATGGTTTTATAAATTTTACATTTCTTTCTTCTATCTGGCTACTTGAGCATTAAGTAGACCCAGAAAAAAGGGTTTCCTTTTCCCAATTTACTGAAAATACTTCACATAGTATAACAAAACCAGTTTAGACCAACCCAACTGACCATGTAAAGTTGATTGGTACTTGGTTGTCTCCCATTCTGGAATGAGGACATTTTTTTTTTCACTCCCAGGGAAAACCTGTGTTTTCTGAATGGCTAAGCAGAGAAATCTTCCCCTTAAACACTAGTATCTATTTATCTCTGTTTTGTGAACTCTGACTTGTGAGGTTAGCATCAGCCTGGAAACAAGTATTCCAGAAGAAGCAACATCTGAGAATAAAATTAACAAAATAAGCCTCCACTGTCTCACAGTTTCTCATTAAGTTGATTCTGATGATATTGACACTGATGTTACTGAGGCTGATGTGACAATACTACCAGTGGTGTGCCTGATGATACTATTAATGCTTTTTGCTTTCCTTCTAGTTGCTGCAGCAGCTGATCATCAGACCCTTGATGCAGGGGAAAGAACACACTAAAAATATCAAGATTCAGTGTGTAAAGAAAAACTGTATAATATATGTATATATTGAAATATTAAAGTAAAATGTTTTAACTTAAAATAGACTGAAGTCAAAATGTATTTTTTATTGGAGTCTCACTTGAATCATGTGATGTTTTCTGGAAAAAAAATTTCATTTATTTTTATTTTTTTACTTGTTTACTTTACATCCTGATAACTGCCCCCTCCCAGTCTGCATCTCCTGCAATTTTTGCCCTTTCTTACCCTCCCTCATCCCCTGAGAGTTTCGTGGTTGCCTGGTTATATCCCAACAATGGAACATGGAGTCTCTGTAAGGCTATGTGCTTTCACTTCCACTGAATCCAGTCAAGGCAGTCAAGCTAGAAGAACCTATCCCACATACATGCAGCAGCCTTTGAGATAGTCACCCCTCTACTTGTTTGGGCCCATATGAAGACCAAGCTTCACATCTGCTATCTATGTGTCTGTAGGCTTAGGGCCAGACTGTGTATGTTCTTTGGTTGGTGGTTCAGTCTCTGAGAGCCCAAAGAGTCCAAGTTAGCTGATTTTGTTGTTCTTCCTGTGAAATTCCTATCTCCATAGGGACTGCCATCCCTCCTCCTCTTCTTCTTCTTCTTCTTCTTCTTCTTCTTCTTCTTCTTCTTCTTCTTCTTCTTCTTCTTCTTCTTCTTCTTCTTCTTCTTTGTCTTCTTCTTTTTCTTCTTCTTCCTCTTCTTCTTCTTCCTCTTCCTCTTCTTCTTCCATAAGAGCCTCCATGTTCCAACAAATGTTTAGCTGTAGCTGTCTACATCTAAGTCAGCTGCTCAGTGGATCCTTTCAGACAATGCTATGTGCTAGTCTCCTGTCTGCGAGCATAACAGAGTATCATCAATAGTGTCAGGGATTGTTTCTTGTCCATGGGATGGGTCTCAAGTTGGGCCAGTTATTGGTTGGCCATTCCCTCAGTCTCTATTCCATCCCCTTTTCCAGCATCTCTTGTAGACAGGAAAGGTTTTGGGTTGAAAGTATTGTGAGTGGGTTGATGTCACTATTGCTCCACTGAGGTTCCTGTCTAGCTAGAAGAGGCAGCCTCCCCAGGGTCCATATCCCCAGTGCTGTGAGTGACAACTAAGCACACCCACAGTGAAAATACCCACAACTCAACTGTCATTCATAGGAAATGCGCACAAACTGGCAATCATCCATAGGAAATAGCAACAGCCATGCACATGGCATTCCCCCAGCATGACAATCATTTGGAGAAAAAAGCTGCATGCTATCACTAATCCATTGCAATTGCCCACAGCCTGAGAATTATCCATAAGAAATGCACATAGCGAACAGCCTGGAACATAGCACTCGGTCTCCAGGAAGTGCAGGAGACCTGGTGTGCACCCAGAAGCAGTCTGGGAGCTCACAGCACAGCTCATTCCTGTGGCGCAGAGTTTGGGCTTCAGCCCTGAGGCCTCTGGGAGTGGCCCTCAGGCCTCTCTGCTTCCGGATCCAGATCAGCCTGAGCTGCAGCACCACATCTCCAGGTCCTGGGGGAGGCAAGTGGGGCTTCCGGGCAGCCAGCTGGAGAAATCAGTGTGCTCCGGTGAATCCAGCAGGCCCCAGCGGCAGCCTTTAGGTGCCTGCTTTGGGATCTGAACAGCCTGGGACACAGCGCTCGGTCTCCAGGAAGTGCTGGAGACCTGGTGTGCACCCAGAGGCGGTCTGGGAGCTCACAGCACAGCTCATTCCTGTGGCACAGAGCTTAGGCTTCAGTCCTGAGGCCTCTGGCAGTAGCCCTCAGACCTCTCCGCTTCCAGATCCAGATCAGTCTGAGCTGCAACGCCACATATCCAGGTCCTGAAAGAGGCAAGTGGGGCTTCCGGGCGGCCAACAGGGAGAGGTCAGTGTGCTCCTGTGAATCCAGTGGGCCCCAGCAGGAGCCTTCAGGTGTCTGCTTCGGGGTCTGAACAGCCTGGACAACAACACCCTGTCTCCAGGCAGTGAAGGAGGTAAGCTGTGCACCAGAGGCCACCTGGGAAGGGGCAACTTGCACTGGTGAGTCCAGCATTGACAACACCAACTAACACCAGTGAGAACTACATGACAAAAGGCAGACGCAGGAACGTCACTAACAGAAATCAAGGCAACATGGCAGCATCTGAACCCAATTCTCCTTTACCAGCATGTCCTGGATACCACATAACACCAGTAAAACAAGATTTGGATTTAAAATCACTGGTCATGATGCTGGTACAGGAACACATGAAGGACATACTTAAAGAAATTCAGGAGAAAATGGATCAAAAGTTAGAAGCCCTTGCAAGGGAAACACAAAAATCATTGAAAGAAATACAGGAGAATACAAAAGCCAATAATGAGGAAACACAAAAAACACTTAAAGAAATACAGGAGAACTTTGGTCAACAGGCTGAGGTCATGAAAGAGGAAACACAAAAATCTCTTAAAGAATTACAGGAAAGCACAAACAAGCAAGTGAAGGAGCTAAGCAAAACCATCCAGGATCTAAAATCAGAAGTAGAAACAACTAAGAAAATTCAAAGGGAGGCAACTTTGGAGATAGAAAGCCTTGGGAAGAAATCAGTGGACATAGATGCAAATATCAACAACAGAATACAAGAGATAGAAGAAAGAATATCAGACGCTGAAGATACCATAGAAACCATGGACTCAACAGTTAAAGAAAATGCAAAAAGCAAAAAGCTTGTAACCCAAAATATCCAGGAAATCCAGGACACAATGAGAAGACCAAACCTAAGGATTATAGGCATAGATGAGAGTGAAGATTTACCACTTAAAGGGCCAGCAAATATCTTCAATAAAATTATGGAAGAAAACTTCCCTAACCTAAAGAGAGAGATGCCCATGAATATACAAGAAGCCTACAGAACTCCAAACAGACTGGACCTGAACAGAAATACTTCCCATCACATAATAATCAAAACACCAAATGTACTAAACAAAGAAAGAATATTAAAGGCAGTAAGAGAAAAAGGTCAAGTAACATATACAGGAAGACCTATCAGAATCCCAGCAGACTTTTCACCCGAGACTATGAAGGCTAGAAGATCCTGGGCTGATCTCATGCAGACTCTAAGAGAACACAAATGCCAGCCAAAACTACCATATCCAGCAAAACTCTCAATCACCATAGATGGAGAAATTAAGATATTCCAGGACAAAAACAAGTTTACCCAATACCTATCCACAAACCCAGCCTTATAAAGGATAATAGGAGGAAAACACCAATACAAGGAGGGAAACTTCACCCTGGAAAAAGCAAGATAGTAACTTTTCATCAAACCCAAAAGAAGTTAACCAATCAAATTTAAAAAATAATGTCAAAAATGACAGGAAGTAACAATCACTATTCCTTAATATCTCTTAACATCAATGGACTCAATGCCCCAATAAAAAGACATAGACTAACTGACTGGATACGTAAACAGGACCCTACATTTTGCTGCTTACAGGAAACACACCTAAGGGTCAAAGACAAACACTACCTTAGAATAAAAGGCTGGAAGACAATTTTATAAGCAAATGGTCGCAGGAAACAAGCTGGAGTAGCCATTTTAATATCAGATAAAATTGACTTCAACCCAAAGTCATCAAAAGAGACTCTGAGGGACACTTCTTGCTGATCAAAGGAAAAATACAACAAGAAGAACTCTCAATCCTGAACATCTATGCTCCAAATGCAAGGGCACCCTCTTCCGTAAAAGAAACTTTATTAAAGCTCAAAGCACACATTGCACCTAACACAATAATTGTGGGTGACTTCAACACTGCACTTTCCTCAATGGACCGATCAGGGAAACAGAAACTAAACAGGGACATAATGAAACTAATTGAAGCTTTAGACCAACTAGATTTAACAGATATATATAGAACATTCTATCCTAAAGCAAAAGAATATACCTTTTTCCTAGCACCTCATGGTACCTTCTCCAAAATTGACCATATCATTGGTCACAAGACAGACCTCAACAAATATAAGAAGATCGAACTAATCCCATGCCTCCTATCAGATCACTATGGAGTAAAAGTGGTCTTCAATAGCAACAAAAACAACAGAAAACCCACATACACGTGGAAAATGAACAATATTCTACTCAGTGATACCTTGGTCAAGGAAGAAATAAAGAAAGAAATTAAAGACTTTTTAGAACACAATGAAAATGAAGACACAACATACCCAAATCTATGGGACACAATGAAAGCAGTGCTAAGAGGAAAACTCATAGCCCTGAGTGCCTCCAAAAAGAAAATGGAGAGAGCATACACTACCAGCTTAATGACACACCTGAAAGCCCTGGAACAAAAAGAAGCTATTTCACCCAGGAGGAGAAGAAGGCAGGAAATCATCAAACTCAGGGCTGAAATCAATCAAGTAGAAACAAAGAGAACCATACAAAGAATCAACAAAACCAGGAGCTGGTTCTTTGAGAAAATCAGCAAGATAGATAAACCCTTAGCCAGACTGACCAAAGGGCACAGAGAAAGTATCCAAATTAACAAACTTAGAACTGAAAAGGGAGATATAACAACGGAAACTGAGGAAATCCAAAAAATCATCAGATCCTACTACAAGAGCCTGTACTCAACACAACTGGACAATCTGGAGGAAATGGACAATTTCCTTGACAGATACCAAATACCAAAATTAAATCAGGACCAAATAGATCATCTAAACAGTCCCATAATGCCTAAAGAAATTGAAGGAGTCATAGAAAGTCTTCCAACCAAAAAAAGCACAGGACCAGATGGTTTCCGTGCAGAATTCTATCAGACCTTCAAAGAAGAGTTAACACCAATACTCTTCAAACTATTCCACAAAATAGAAACAGAAAGAACACTACCCAATTCATTCTACGAAGCCACAATTACGCTGATACCAAAGCCACACAAAGATCCAACAAAGAAAGAGAACTTCAGACCAATTTCCCTTATGAACATCGATGAAAAATACTCAATAAAATTCTTGCCAACGGAATCCAAGAACACATCAAAACGATCATCCACCATGATCAAGTAGGCTTTATCCTGGGAATGCAGGGTTGGTTCAATATAAGGAAATCCATCAATGCAATCCACTACATAAACAAACTCAAAGAACAAAACCACATGGTCATTTCATTGAATGCTGAAAAAGCATTTGACAAAATTCAGCAGCCTTTCATGCTTAAAGTCTTGGAGAGAACAGGAATTCAAGGCCCATACCTAAACATAGTAAAAGCAATATACAGCAAACCGGTAGCCAGCATCAAACTAAATGGAGAGAAACTTGAAGCAATCCCACTGAAATCAGGGACCAGACAAGGCTGCCCCCTTTCTCCTTATCTTTTCAATATTGTACTTGAGGTACTAGCTCAGGCAATTCGACAACATAAGGAGGTCAAAGGGATACAAATTGGAAAGGAAGAAGCCAAACTTTCATTATTTGCAGACGACATGATAGTCTACCTCAGTGACCCAAAAAACTTCACTAGTGAGCTCCTAAAGCTGATAAACAACTTCAGCAAAGTGGCAGGTTATAAAATCAACACAATCAAATCAGTGGCCTTCCTATACTCAAAGGATAAGCAGGCTGAGAAAGAAATTAGGGAAATGACCCCCTTCACAATGGCCACAAACAGTATAAAGTATCTTGGGGTGACTCTTACCAAACATGTGAAAGATCTGTATGACAAGAACTTCAAGACTCTGAAGAAGGAAATGGAAGAAGACCTCAAAAAATGGGAAAACCTCCCATGCTCATGGATCGGTAGAATCAATATAGTTAAAATGGCCATTTTGCCAAAAGTAATCTACAGATTCAATGCTATACCCACCAAAATCCCAACTCAATTCTTCACAGAGTTAGAAAAAGCAATTATCAAATTCATCTGCAATAACAAAAAAAAAAACAAAAAAACAAAAAACAAACAGGATAGCTAAAGCTATTCTCAGCAACAAAAGAAAGTCTGGGGAAATCAGTATCCCTGACCTCAAGCAATACTACAGAGCAATAGTGTTAAAAACTGCATAGTATTGGTACAGTGACAGGCAGGAGGATCAATGGAACAGGATTGAAGATCCAGAAATGAACCCACACACCTATGGCCACTTGATCCTCGACAAAGGGGCTGAAAACATCCAATGGAAAAAAGATAGCCTTTTCAACACATGGTGCTTGTTCAACTGGAGGTCAACATGCAGAAGAATGCGAATTGATCCATCCTTGTCTCCTTGTACTAAGCTCAAATCCAAATGGATCAAGGACCTCCATATAAAGCCAGACACTCTGAAGCTAATAGAAAAGAAACTGGGGAAGACCCTTGAGGACATCAGTACAGGGAGAAAGTTTCTGAACAGAACACCAATAGCATGTGCTCTAAGAGCAAGAATTGACAAATGGGACCTTATAAAGTTACAAAGTTTCTGTAAGGCAAAGGACACCATCAAGAGGACAGATCGGCAACCAAAAAATTGGGAGAAGATCTTCACCAATCCTACATCAGATAGAGGGCTAATATCCAGTATATATAAAGAAATCAAGAAGTTAGACTCCAGAAAACCAAACAAGCCTATTAAAAAATGGGGTGCAGAGTTAAACAAAGAATTCTCACCTGAAGAACTTCGGATGGCAGAGAAGCATCTTAAAAGATGCTCAACTTCATTAGTCATTAGGGAAATGCAAATCAAAACAACCCTGAGATTTCACCTTAAACCAGTCAGAATGGCTAAGATTAAAAATTCATGAGACAGCAGGTGTTGGAGAGGGTGTAGAAAAAGAGGAACACTCCTCCACTGCTGGTGGGGTTGCAAATTGGTACAACCACTCTGGAAATCAGTCTGGCGGTTCCTCTGAAAACTGGGCACCTCACTTCCAGAAGATCCTGCTATACCACTCCTGGGCATATACCCAGAGGATTCCCCACCATGTAATAAGGATACATGCTCTACTATGTTCATAGCAGCCCTATTTATAATTGCCAGATGTTGGAAAGAACCCAGGTATCCCTCAACAGAAGAGTGGATGCAAAAAATGTGGTATATCTACACAATGGAGTACTATTCAGCCATTAGAAACAATGAATTCATGAAATTCTTAGGCAAATGGATGGAGCTAGAGAACATCATACTAAGTGAGGTAACCCAGACTCAAAAGGTGAATCATGGTATACACTCACTAATAAGTGGATATTAACCTAGAAAACTGGAATACCCAAAACATAATCCACACATCAAACGAGGTACAAGGAAGAAAGGAGGAGTGGCCCCTTGTTCTGGAAAGACTCAGTGAAGCAGTATTCGGCAAAACCAAACAGGGAAATGGGAAGGGGTGGATGGGAGGACAGGGTGAGAGAAGGGGGCTTATGGGACTTTCTTGGAGTGGGGGAACTAGGAAAGGGGAAATCATTTGAAATGTAAATAAAAAATATATCGAATTAAAAAAAAAAAAAGAAATGCACATAGCCAAAACCCAAATACTGACAGGGTTGTGCGGCTCACCAAGGAGAGCACACGTGCCTGTGAGCAAAGGTACGACCACTGATTCTGCTCAGAGGGCTCACAAGGAACCCTCAGGACATAGGCACCAAAGCACGCAGAGGCATAGGATCCTTTGGATTTCTGTCTGCACCCCACAGCTGACCCAGTGCCATAAAGCCTCATACCAAAATTCCTCCCAGAGAGAGCTGGTCTTACAGGAGCACCGACACACAGGCTCCCAAAAGGGACAAGCCACGGTGAAACAGCAAGAACAGCTAACACTGGAGGTAATCAGATGGCAAACATAAGCAACAGAAACCAAGGCTACTCGGCATCATCAGAACCCAGTTCTCCTACCACAGTGAGCCCTGGATACTCCAATATACCAGAAAAGCAATACTCTGATGTAAAATCACATGTCATGATGATGATAGAGGACTTTAAGTAGGACATAAATAACTCCCTTAAAGAAATACAGGAGAAGGCAGGCAAACAGCTAGAAGCACTTAAAGAGGAAACACATGAATCTCTTAAAGAATTATAGGAAAAAACAAACAGGTAAAGAAATTGAGCAAAACCATACAGCATCTAAAAATGAAAATTAAGAAACAATTAAGAAATCACAAAGCGAGAAAACCCCCGAGATAGAAAAGTGAGGAAAGAGTTCAGGAGTCATAGATGCAAGCATCGCCAACAGAATGCCAGAGATAGAAGAAAGAACCTCATGTACAGGGATGCTGAGATGGAACAGTGGTTAAGAACACTGATTGCTCTTCTGAAGGTCCTGAGTACAAATCCCAGCAACTACATGGTGGCTCACATTCATCTGTAATGAGATGAGAAGCCCTCTTCTGGTGTGTCTAAAGACAGCTACAGTGTACTTACATATAATAATAAATCTTAAAAAAAAAAAGAATCTCAGGTACAGAATATACCATAGAAAACATTGACACAAGAGTCAAAGAAAATGAAAAAATGTAAAATGCTCCTAATGAGAAACATCCAGAAAATCCAGGGCACAATAAACATACAAGAATCCTACAGAACTCCAAATAGATTGGATCAGATAAAATTCCTTCTGTCATATAATAATCAAAACACCAAGTGCACAAAACAAAGAAAGAATATTAAAAGCAGACAGGAGAAAAGGTCAAGTAACATAAAAACGCAGATCTATTAGAATTACACCATTCTTCTAACCAGAGAAAGCCAGAAATCATGGGCATATGTCAGACAGACCCTAATGAACCACAAATGCCAGCACAGACTACAATACCCAACAAAACTCTCAATTAACACAGATGGACAAGACCAAATTTACACAATATCTTTCTACAAATCCAGCCCTACAAAGGATAATAGATGGAAAATGCCAACACAAGGAGGGAAACTATACCTTACAAAAAGCAAGAAAGTTATCTTCATAAAGGACACCCAAAAGAAGATAGCCACACAAACATAAAAATAAGATAAAAAATAACAGGAAGCAACAATCACTATTTTTTAATACCTTTTAATATCACAAATATTATTAGATATATTTTATGTATATATTAGATTTTTTTATTTATATTTTCTGGTTTCCACCTCCCTGAAAGTCTCATAAGCCCTCTCCCCTTCCCCTGTTCCCCAATCAACCCCTTCCTGCTTCTCTGTAATGTATTCCCCTACACTGCTGCATAGAGCCTTTCCAGGACCTCTCCTTCCTTCCTTCCTGGGTATCATTTGATATGTGAATTGTGTCTTGTGTATTCTGAGCTTCTGGGCTGAGAAGCACCTAAAGAAATGTTCAACATCCATAGTTATCAGGGAAATACAAATCAAAACAACCCTGAGATTTCACCTCACACTAGTCAGAATATCTAAGATCAAAACATCAGGAGACAGCAGGTGTTGGCAAGGATGATGAGAAAAAGGAACACTCCTCCACTGCTGTTGGGATTGCAACATGGTGCAACCACTTTGGAAATCAGTCTGGCGGTTCCTCAGAAAACTGGGCATGACAATTCCGGAGGACGCTGCTATACCACTCCTGTACATATACCCAGAAGATTCCCTGGCATGCAATAAAGACACATGCTCCATTATGTTCATAGCAGCCCTATTTGTAGTAGCCAGAAGCTGGAAAGAACCCAGGTGTCCCTCAACGGAGGAGTGGATACAAAAAATGTGGTATATTTACACAATGGAGTACTATTCAGCCATTAGAAACAATGAATTCATGAAATTCTTAGACAAATGGATGGAGATGGAGAACATCATACTAAGTGAGGTAACACAGTCTCAAAAGATCAATCATGGCATGCACTCACTGATAAGTGGATATTAGCCTAGAAACTTTGAATACCCAAGACATAATCCACATATTAAATGATGTCCAAGAAGAACGGAGGAGTGGCCCCTGGTTCTGGAAGATCTCAGTGCATCAGTATAGGGGAATACCAGAATAGGGAAGTGGGAAGGAGTAGAATGGGAGGGAACAGGGGAAGAGAAGAGGGCTTATGGGACTTTCAGGGACTGGAGAGCAAGAATAGGGGAAATCATTTGAAATGTGAATAAAGAATATACCGAATTAAAAAAAAGAAATACATTTTTTAAGAAATTAAAAAAAAAATCAGGAGACAGCAGGTGCTGGCATGGATGTGGAGAAAGAGGAACACTCCTCCATTGCTAGTGGGAATGTAAGCTGGTACAACCCTTGTGTGCTATCAGACCAACATGTACAAAGGTTTGTCTTCAATAGCAACAAATAGAACAGAAAGCTCACAGACATATGGAAACTGAACAGCACCCTACTCAATGATAAATTGGTCAAGGAAGAAATAAAGAAGACATTTGAGAATTAAAACAAAGGCTCAACATATCCAAACTTATGGGACACAATGAAAGTACTAAGAAGATAATTCATAGCTCCGAGTGCCTCCAAAAAGAAACTGGGAGAGATTTTCCCTTTCCTGAATGCCCCCTCCCTGAAAGTCCTATAAGCCCTCTTCCATCCCCCTGTTCCCCAATCCACTCCTTCCGACTTCCCGGTCCTGGTAATCCCCTACACTGCTGCACTGAACTTTTCCAGTGTAAATAAAGAATGTAAATGAAATTTAAATAAAGAATATATCGAATAAAAAAAGAAACTGGAGAGAGCATACACTAGCACATTGACAATAGACCTCAAAACTCTAGAACAAAAAGAAGCAAATACACCCAAGAGGAGAAGATGACAGGAAATAATTAACACAGGGAAGAAATCAACCAAGTAGAAACAAAAAGAAATATAAGAAATAATAAACAAATCTAGGAGCTGGTTCTTTGAGAAAATCAACTAGACAGAAAAACCCTTAGCCAGAGTAACCAAAGTGCACAGAGGCAGTATACAAATTAACAAAATCAGAAATGAAAAGGGAGATATAAACACAGAAACTGAAGAAATTTTAAAAATCATCAAATCCTACTTCAAAAGGCTATATTCAGCTAAACTGGAAAAGAAGGTTGAAATAGAACTTTTCTAGACAAATACTAAATGCCAAAGTTAAATCAGGATCAGATAAAACATCCAAACTGTCTTATAACCTTTATATGAATAGAAGCAGTTGTTAAAAGTCTCCCAAGCAAAAATGCCCAGGTACAAATGGGTTTAGTGCAGAATTCTATCAGAACTTCAAAGAAGACCTAATACTAATACTTTTCAAATTATTCCACAAAATAGAAACAGAAGGAACACTACCAAATTCATTCTATGAAGCAACACTTAAGCTGATACCAAAACTATACAAAGACCCAACAAAGAGAATGTCAGACGAATTTCCCTTGTGAATATCGATGCAAAAATACTCAATAAAATTGTCAAAAACTGAATCCAAGAACACTTCCAAATGATCATTGTGATCAAGCAGGCTTCATCCCAGGGATGCAGGGATCGTTCAATATACTGAAGTCCATCAATGTAATCCACTACATAAACAAACTCAAAGAAAAGAAGCACATGATCATTTCATTAGATGCTGAAAAAGCATTTGAAAATGTGCAGCATCCCTTCATGTTAAAACTCTTGGAGAGATCAGAAATACAAAGCCCATACATAAACTTAGTGAAAGCAACATACACCAAACCAGTAGCCAACATCAAACTAAATGAAGAGAAACTTGAAGCAATCCCACTAACATCAGGGAGTAGACAAGGCTGCCCACTTTCTCTCTATCTACTCAATGTAGTACTTAAAGGTCTAGCTAGATCAAGTACACCACAAAAGGAAGTCAAAAGGATACAGTCAAAATTTCACTAATTGCAGATATGATAGTATAATTAAGTGCCCCCCAAAAATTCCACAAGAGAACTTCTACAGCTGACAACTTCAACAAAGTTGCTGGATATACAATAAACTTAAACAAATCAGTAGCCTTCCTTACTCAAAGGATAAACAGGCTGAGAAAGAAATTAGGAAAATGCCACCCTTCAAAATAGGCACAAACAATATAAAATATCTTTGTTTGACTCTAACTCATTAAGTGAAATATATAAAATATATTTCTGTGACTCTAACCCAATAAGTGAAAGATCAGTATGACAGGAACTTTAAGTCTTTGTAGAAAGAATTCAAAGAAGCCCTCAAAATGAGGAAGTTCTCCCATGCTTGTGTATTGGCAGGATTATTATAGAAAAATGACCATTCTGCCAAAAGCAGTCTCCAGATTCAATGCAATCCCCATCAAAATTTCCACTCAATTTTTCATAGTGTTAGAATGAACAATTCTCAAAATCATTTGATTTAAGAAAAAATCCAGGATAGTGAAAACAATTTTCAACAATAAAAGAAATTCTGGGGTAGTCACCATCCCTGACTTCAAGCAATAGTCATAAAAACTGCATGGCATTGGTACAGTGTCAGGCAGGAAGATCCAGAAATGAACCCACACAACCAAGGTCACTAGATTTTTCATAAAGGAGCTAAAACCAACCAGTAGAAAGAAGATAGCATTTTCAACAAATTGTGGTCATTCAACTGTTAGTCAACATGTAGAAGAATGCAAATTGTTCCTTTCTTATCTCCCTGTAGGGGAACACCAGGGCAGGAAGAAGGGAGTGTGTGGGTGGATGGGGGAGTACTGCCATAGAAGCAGCTGGAGGGGGATGGGATAGGAGGTTTCCTTAGGGGAGAACTGGAAAGGGGAAAACATCTGATGTGTAAATAAGAAATTATTCAATAAAAAAGAAAAAAGGGCAATTACAAAAAAAGAATAACAAATTAAAAAAAAAAAAGCCTGTCAATCATCCACAGGGACACCAACAACCTTTCAGTCAGGAAACAGTCTGTCATTCCCAGGACAAAGACATTGCTTGTCAGTCATTTCTAGGAATAGCTAAGAACCTGTCATGTATGTATAGGAAATGACCTCAGCCTATCAATAATGTGTAGGAATCTGCCACAGTCTGTCAGTTATCAAGAGAAAACTCACACAGACAGTCAATGATCCAAAATGAACACAACAGCAGGCCTAGCTTGGAAACAAAATTCAGTCAGTCAGTCAGTCATCTATAGTAAATGTCTACAAAGTACCATGCTCAGAAAAAGACCTCATTCTATTACCAATAGGAAGGAAACACCCACACCCTGTCAATGACCCATAGTAAACACCCACAATCTGTCACTCATACATGGTATTGGAACACAGGCTATTAATCATCTATAGGAAATGCCCTCAGTCTGTCAATCCTCCAGAGGACACAACTACAGATGATCAGATTTCAAGAGCAAGGCTACAGCTGTGTTTGTCATCCAGAGGAGAAGGCCACAGCCTGTGATTTGTCCACAGGACAAGGTTCAAGCCTGTCAGTCATCCATATTAACCAACCACAGTCTTTCAGTCATCCATAGGATGTGCCCACACCCACCTACATGTGGACCACATACACCAAAGCAGAAATTTCTAGTTCTTTGACATCCAGTTATGTCAAATGATGTTTTGCTGCTGCACACAGGTTAAAGGATGTCTTGCTAAAGCAAACATGTGAGAGAATGTTTACCTGAAGCAGACACAGGTGAAAAGATGTTTTGCTGGAACAGACACAGGAAAGAATGTTTACATGAAGCAAACACAGATGAAGGATGTTTTGATATAGCAGATATGTGAAAGGAACTGCAATGGAGTATAAATATGACCCCACACAGAGTGGGGAATGAGCACTGACCTTGGTTTGGGTTGCTCTGCATGGCTATAGCTTTGTTTGAGTCACAGAAGATTCAAATAAGGCTGAGCACACTGAACTAGGTCCAACAATAACTCTTTACTACAATGGGTATAACTTGAATGTAGCTTCACAAAGTGCATTCAGGGGACACACAGGATCACATTAGGAGACAGTGTCCCTACTGCAGCTTTTCACTGGCACATTGCCATGCAGACTTTCTTCTTCAAGTTAACTTGAATGGGTTACATTCATTTTCCTACCTGAGGTTTTGATGTTCTTTGCCTGGAACATACTCTTCTGTCTCTTTTCCCTGATTCACACAAGTTTCCTTTGATTTCTCCTTAGAAATATTACTCCTTCAAAAATTCATTCCCTGGATCTATTCTTCTCACACCAAAAGCAACTGACTTCAGTCTGCCTGGCGAGCTTTTCTTTATAAAAGTTCCTGGGATACTTATTATAGCTGTAATTATATTTAATTGCAATGGATTTGTAATAGACTGTTTACAATCTTAATGTTTTTATCCCTTTCAGATGGCTATCTGAGCAGGCCCACTGATGGCGACACCCTAAAATTTCCAAGTGGAACTAAACTCTTGCATACTTGTTGAAGTTTACTGTACAGTGGAGCCTTTTTAAAAAGTGGAGGGCTATTCCCATAAAACCTGAAAATCGAGGGAACTAAGTCATTTTCTGACAGCAATTAACAGAATTAAATGGCTGCGGATATTTTAGGAGATGGTGAGGGATCTCAGAACATTCCATTTTGAATGTTGAACTGAGTTTTGTATTATGAATACTGAAAGTCACTTTTTACCTGGAAGTAAAAAATTCACTTGACTTCATTGGACAGAATAGTACTTCCTGAGCAGTACTCCAAAAGTATAGAGAATAAAAACAAAAATTCATAAATCAGACATCATGAAATTCAAAAGTTTATATAAATCAAAGAATACCATCATTTGAAAGAAACAGATGCCTCCATCATAGGTATTTTTATCTATTTAATAACAATCTTTCTATTTTTCCACTGTACTACAAACATACATAAATATCCATATACATATATAAAATCCAAAAATATAAAATCTTACTAACTCCTTATCAAAATAAGTATTTTTACAATATAAACACAAGTAAAACATTATCTATTAAGCTTCACTCTCCTAAGTAGCATTCAAGATATGCAAGGTACTCTGCATGCTAGCAGAACAGAAATATAAACATGGCTATTCCAAAGTTACAAACATTGCAAACTAAAATAGAAACTGTCCTGTAAGTTATTTTGGTGCAGTAGTGGAACAAATGTTATAGAAATAATTATATCTCCAGATTATATTTAAAACACACTCCATGTTACAGAAAATGTGTTAAGTTGGAGCAATGGAGTACTACTCAGCTATTAAAACAATGACTTGCTGAAATTCTTAGGTAAATGGATAGAACTAGAAAATATCATCCTGAGTGAGGTAAGCCAATCACAAAGAACACACATGGTATGCACTGACTGGTAAGTGGATATTAGCCCCAAAACTTGGAATACCCAAGATACAATTCATAGACCACATGAAGCTCAAGAAGAAGGAAGACCAAAGTATGGATACTTCTGTCCTTCTTAGAAGGGGGAACAAAATAACCACAGGAGGAGATAAAGAGACAAAGTGTGGAGCAGAGACTGAGGGAAAGGCCATCCAGAGACTGCCCCACCTGGGAATCTATACCATACACAATTACCAGGCCCAGCCACTATTATGAATTCCAAGAAGTGCTTTCAGACAGGAGCCTGATATAGCTGTCTCCTGATAGCCTCTGTCAGAATCTGACAAATACAGAGGCTTGTAGCCAACCATCGGATTGAATACAGGGTCCCCAATGGAAGAGGTAGAGAAAGGTCTGTAGGAGCTCAAGGTGTTTGCAACACCATAGGAGGAACAATAATATCAACCAACCAGAACCCCCAGAGCTCGCAGGGACTAAACCACCAACCAAAGAGTATATATGGAGTGTGACCCATGGCTCCACCTTATTTGTAGCAGAGGAAGGACTTGTTGGACATCAATGGGAGGAGGGGTGTTTGGTTTTGTGAAGGTTTGATGCCCCAGTGTAGCAGAATGGCATGGCAGGGAAGTGGGAGTGGGAATATGGACTGTCATCCATAAAAGTCCAGATTTGGGCTGTCCACATGTCCTAATGAAAGAAAGTAAGATGGGAAAATAGAAAACTCTCAAAGGCCACTGATCATTGTCCTTTGTCCTCACAGCTCCTGCAGGAAGAGGTCTTATAGAGAGTATTTGAAAATTACTGAAAGCCACATGAGAAATCTACTCGTGGAAGTGACACTGAGCAGGAAGGAATAGGCTCCTGGTAGAAATGTTGTGAGACACCTGAGGGACACCTCTGCTGACATCTCTAAATGCCCAATTCATAGCAGCAGCTTTGACCATGGTTCACCATGAGATAACTGTAGCCATGGGAAAGAAATGGTCAAGAAGTGGTAGTCTGTTATGGAGCAATGGACAGAAGGCTGTGTATTTCAGTCTTTATCATTGAAATAAGTCAAAAAGACAAAGTAGTTCATAATTAATTAGAATGTTTTAAAAATTATTGTTCTGCAGAAGATTAATTTAAGGGATTTCCAAAGTGATATGATTGGGATGAATCAGCTCAGATCATCTTTCTTTCTTCTATCAAATATCATTTCAATTATCACTAACAAGTATCAGGAAATTAATGGGAAAAGATCATGCATTACATGCAGAAGATCATGAATTACCCTTAAACAAAATGCTACTCTGAGATTAGAGACTACAAAAAGAAAGAAAGCAATTTTTATTATGATTCATTCTCAAAAGGCACTTGAATTCAGACAAATGGAAAAAGAAAGGAAAATTAAGCTCCAAGATCACTACAGGTAATGTGGGTACCCAATTTCTGAGCAACTACAAGGCAGAGCAGAGGTAGTATGAGTCATACATAATACTTATATTGATAAGGCAGATATTATTGGGAATCCCAGGATAGCTATCCTATTTTCTATTTATTTACTTACTTATTTACGTATTTACTTATTTATTTATTTATTAAGTATAAATTGTTTTATTTATTTCTATTCTAAGTATTGCCACCTTCACATTCCTCCCTCCAAGAGTTCTTCACCCCACCCCTTTGCCTTTGCCTCCCACATCTCCTCCCCACCATCCCTCCACATCCCTTTTCCTTGGGGCATCAAGTCTTTACAGAATTAGGTATATCCTCTCCCACTGAGGCCAGACGAGGCAGTCCTCTCTTACATATATGCCTGGGCCTACTGACCAGCCCATGTATGATCTTTAGTTGGTGGCTTAGTCTCTGGGAGCTCCCAGGGGTCCATGTTAGTTGATACTGTTAGTCTTCCTACAGGGTTGCCATCCACTTCAGTTCCTTCATTCTTTCCCCTAACTCTTCCATGGGATTCCTGACTTCAGTCCAATGGCAGTCTGTAAAGTATCTGCATCTGTCTTAGTCAGCTGCTGGTAGACCTTCTCAGAGGACAGCTATGCTAGGCTCCTGTCTGCAAGTACATCATGGTGTCCATAATAGGTAAAGGTTTGGTTCCCACCCAAGGGATGCATCCCAAGTTGTGCTGGTCACTGGATGGCCTTTCCTTCGATCTCTGTTCCATTTTTGTACTTACATTTCTTTTAGACAGGAACAAGTCTGGATCAAAAAAAAAAAAAAACCCAAAACAAAAAACAAAAACAAACAAACAAACAAAAAATGAAGGTACATTGGTTACACCATCCCTGCATTGAGAGACACAGAAAGAACTTGTGCCATCTGTTGTCAAGATATAGAGTTGATTACAGCTTAGGCCACATAAACATAACCAGAGCCACGGACCAGCATGTAGTAAAAAATAAAAAAAAAAATGTCCCAGTTCAGGGTTCCTTCCCAACTTTCCTGGATGAAAGACACACACAACCTTCATATTTTAATATGCCTTATGCATTACAATAGCTGGCAACTGCCTACCCTCCATGCTGTTAGAAATCACGTCCTTATTGATAACCCTGAGTTACTGCTTTACTAATTTCTTTGTTCCATCTTTGCTTTTCTTGACCCTATTGAGTAGCCCTCTGGGCCATATTCTCTTGGCCCTTCGCAAATGGTGGCTCTCCTCCCTTCTGCTTGTTCTTCTTCCATGGATTCCACAGAGACTCCTCCTTCCCATTCTCCATCCTCATGGTCTCTAGCCCAGGAAACCTAAACCCCACCTATGTCTCTTCTCCCTAACTATTGTCTGCAGGTATCTTTTTTTTTCAGTCTTACCATTTCATTTTTATTTGTAGTGTAGTACTATAAAATAATTTGATATATAATGAGTTTTGAGATTTAAGATGAAAAATTCCTTTCTACAGATATTAAAGTAAAACAAGGGTCTAGGGAGGTGACTCTGCAGTTAAGAGCTTTGCTACTCTTGAAGAGGACCTGGGTTCAAGCCCCAGCACCCACATCCATTGGCTCACAACTGCGTTTAACTCCAGTTCCAGGGAATCCAATGCTATTCTCTGGCCTCTACAGGTACCAGTCATGTGTCAGCTGTACATACACGGAGGCATTTATGCATATACATAAAATAAAAATAAATATTTGTAAATTAATAAAGAAAACTACCAATAGCTAAATAGCAAGCAGAGTAATTTTTTGCTGTGTTATTTCTAACAAGTGGGTGATATAAAAGGACACCATTCATAAGGCAAGCACCATCACATACAAACTGGACTAGTCTCACTCAACTTCACTGTTAATAATCATTCTTCAGAAGTATCAAATACCTTTGTTTCTGGCAAGATTTAAATCTATTAAGAACTGCAAGTATAAATGAGGTGTTCATATCAGAAAACTCATGATCATGATGCTATACACACACACACACACACATATATATATATACATGCATACATGTGTGTATACATATATATCAAAAGAAACAAAGAATCTTTTATCATTCTTTTTTTTTATTTACTGGGGGCAGGGACCCTCAGGCTATGTGCAGACTGCAAATCTTAGAGAGACCAACACTTAGCATTACAATAAACAGTAAGACAAAACCTCAACACCAGGGTACTTTTGTGTGTAGGCCTTCCTTATTTTAATGGGGATTTGCTATTTTCAGAAAATGCTCAATCTTGCTTGGTTTAGCCATTTCAGGGAGCCAGAGCAACTAACCAGCATCAAAAGGCATGATGGGATTGGTCCAGCTAAAATATTGAGGACTTGTCTCCCTGCATTCTGAGTCTCAATGCTTCTGTCTGTTTGTAACTTCCTGTTTCCTTGCCTGGGTGACTTGCTCCAACTTTCTTACTCTGAATGTGCCTGATGCAGGGTCTGTGTTTGTATATTCTATGTTCTTTCCATCTCCATCTTTATCTCTCTTTTTTCCTTTTAGAAGCTCTTTCCCATGTGGGCCTGCTCCATCCTCAGCCTCAGTCTAATTCTCTCCAGCTCCCATGTTCTTATCTCTACAGGTGTGACATTCAGCAGTGGGGAACGGTCCAAACAACTCAGGCGATTCTCCATAGCCACACTGAGAGATTTCAGCATGGGCAAGCAAGGAGTGGAGGAGCGTATCCAGGAGGAGACATGATGTTTGATCAAGATGTTGCAGGGCACTTGTGGTAAGCAAGAGACCATTAAGTGTTTGGACAAGAGAAGAAACTTCTCTGACACCACCAAGAGCCTATGGGTTGTGGAGAAGGAGGGTGAGGAAGACCACCTACCAAACCATCCCGCGAATCTGGTGCTGAGAGTTTGGTGCCTCACTCCATGTGCATACCATTCGCTAACTCTTCTCCATCATGATCCCAGTGTCTTCCCAACAATGTCACCCCACTCAGGAGCCCCCATCAATCCCACCATCTTCCTGAGCAAAACAGTCTTCAATGACATTAGCTCCACTGTCTTCAGGGACCCTTTTGAAGGACAAAGAGTTCCTGTCACTGCTGCAGATGATGGGTCAAATAAACAAATTTGCAGCTTCATCCACAGGGTAGATAACAGACTCCAGTTCTGCCAATTGTGTGTAGTGTCCCACATTGGCCATACCCACAAAGGTCAAGGACCTCACCAACTCTCACCCCCATAAGCATAAGCTCCCCTCAAAACCAGCCTTTACCCTCAGAAAACTTATCCTTTACATCAGAACCCATGGGAACTATCCAGTACTCAGAATCTAATGACTCTGGATACCTCAAACAGCCTGAGAACAAAGCTTGACTCCCTTCCCTGGGCAGGTTTCCCCAGCTTAATCTCTATCAAATCCTCTGTGTGGTCATCCTGAAAGCTGAGACACCTGCTCAAGGGAGGCAAGTGAGTACCTCAGGCCCCTCCTCTATTCCTGAACACCTACCTGATTCTGAAAAAATGAGGCCAGTAAAGTTATTCAGCCCATATACACTGCTCTGACATAATGTATAATGACACTGGCACAATGACACAAGAGTCACCTGCTTGTCACATGTAAATTCAGGGATAAATAGACAGGCACCTCAACCAAGGAAACTAAGCACAGACCTCTGGATGGACTGTTTGCCCAAACATCTATGTGAGTGCCTCCCAGCTGCACACAGCCTACATCAAAACAATGTCTGACAGGTGTGTGCCACAACTTATAACCTGAACCATCTCACGCTGAAGTCCTGACTATGTAAGAACAGATTCTAATCTCAAACAAGTATCAAGACACCTAAACATAGCCTTCCTGGATGCCTAAACATCTAGATACATGAGTCACTGTGACACTCCCGGCCTGAACATTAGAAGCCTGGAGAACTGGTCTGATCCAAAAATCGGTTAAACAGTTGAATGTCCACTACCTCATCTGGATTCTAGGACAATGACCCTCATTCTTTACATTACCTGGAAAATTGCTGTCTCTGGAGCTTCAGCGACAGTTCAGTGGTTTAAGAGCACACACTTCTTATCCGAAGGACCTGAGCTCAGTTCCCAGTACTTATGGCATTTCACAGCTCTAAGGGATCTGACTTTAGACACCAGTACTCATGCACTCACACATAATTAAAAGCATAATACAACAACAACAAATTAATATAAAGAGTTCTTTAAAGAATAAAGTAGAGTTGCTGTTTCTTACAATCCAGCCTCGCATAAATACATTTGCACATGGATGGATGCCTTGAGACAAGTTCCTCTCCCATTGGATGTTGCCACTGATAAGTCTCATTCCTATCTTTTCTCTTTTCTCTTTCCTCCACCAGCTCTATTACATGTTCCATTCAGTAATGAATTACCTGCCCGGACCACAGCAACATATCATCAAGGATACTCAGAAACTGGAAGACTTCATAACACAGAAAGTGAAGCAGAACCAGAGTACTCTGGAATCCAATTCCCCACAGAACTTCATAGACTCCTTTCTCATCCAAATGCAAGAGGTGATCCCAACATCTAGCGTTGGGACATCTAAATAGGGCAGCTGGAAATCACCGTAAAAAGGGAGGAACAGAGGCCCATTAAGTCCCCATGATGCTCCTCACAGTCCCAATGATAGTTAAACATCACTCTTCCATCTGCTAAGCCTTCCTTATCAAAGCCAGGGTGTGAGCAAGCAAATTACCATGGCAACCACCATTCCAGTATCCCCCCAGGAGATACTGTTCTCAGTACATCTGCTATTTGCCTACTTAGCAAGCACTGAAGCTCTTATCAAAGATCCTGTAGAGCCTGGATCTCACAATGAGGGAATGTGTGTCCAGAGTTGACTGCTGACTTCATGCAGACAGGAAACTGAGTGCCTTTGCCTCTGTGACTCTTGGGCTTTTGCTGTTAACCACATGCTCTCCAGCATTTTCCATCTCCATTAGGAAAGACACATCAATACACATCAGGGGCCCAGGCAACATGGGTTTGTTTGTGTGATATCAAAAGACTTCCTTCACTCACAGCTGAGAAGAAAGGTCATGGAATTCTATTGCATGTGAAGGTCAAAGGTCTGGTTAGGGGTTCGTCTATGAAGTTGTTTTAGGGAGGAGAGACTGACATTTAAATTCTGGTCTGTGTCTCAGATCTATCTCTAATAACATACTCCATCATGGCATCTGGGGTCTTTCTCACAGTCCTTACCCCTTACTCTCTAAATATTCCAACCATGAAATGAGTGACAGAGAGTCACCTAGACATAGAGATGAGCAAAGCTTCTCATCCAAACCCAAGGCTCCACACAACCTGGACACTACCTTTCCCAACATTGAGCTGGATCCTTTGAGAAATAGATCCAAAGAAAAGTCCAGAAATGGTGCCTGTTGGGTCCCTCTCCTCCATGAGGAACTTAATCCACAGTTGGTGACTCTTGAGAGAAGAGGAAATCATATTCCTTAGCAGCGTGACTACTAGTAAGTTGCCCTTTCTCTAGTAAAGGACCCCTCACCTATACTCACAGAGCCAAGTCTAGTTACAAGCAGTTGCCCACACTTCCAAAATCCAGGAAAATAGAAAGGAGACTTATTAGAATTAAGAAAGAGTACAACAAAATGGAAAATAGAAGATAATAGATGGGAATAAGTTTAAAGTGCATTTCATATATATGTCTAAAAAATGAGGACTCAAGATTCAGTGGGTATGGAAGGGGATTCATCTAGGAGGTGTTGGGGGAGGTGTGTGAATATATCCAGAGTAGAATAAATGAAATTCTCAAAGAATTAATAAAAATATTTATAAAAGAATGACTGAAAAGTTTTAGAAAATTAAAACCCTTAATGTTCCCCAAGAGGATGACAAACTGATAGATTTGTGTTCTCTCTCTCCCTCTGTCTCTCTCTGTCTCTGTCTCTCACTGTCTCTGTCTGCCTCTCTCTGTCTCTCTCTCTCTCTCTCTCTCTCTCTCTCTCTCTCTCTGTCTCTCTCTCTCTCTCTCTCTCTCTCTCTCTCTCTCTCTCTCTCTCCCCCCCCCACAGTAGCAAAATGTTAATTCAGAGTTCCACATGAAGAACCTAGTAATGACGTTATTGAGCCTCTTCTTTGCTGGTTCTGAGACAGTCAGCTCCACACTATGTCATGGCTTCCTGCTTCTCATGAAGCATTCAGATTTGGAGGGTGAGACTGTGTGGCATGGAAGAAGTTGGGAACCCCAGATGCTTCAACTCTTTCCAACCTGACAGTGACCCTCACCTCTCCCAGGTCCCTGGATGCTCAGACATGCTCTGCTATGTGGAGACAGGGGGATATTAAACGAATGCATAAACATAATTCTCACTAACTGTCTAAAATGTTAGACATTGCCAAATTGATTTCCCAATGGATGCCAGATCCCTGCTTTCTGGTCCCTACCCTGGCTTCTCTTTCTTCTCCTCACCATGATTCTGTCATAAAAAGGATAAAATGACCTTGGCCATATTAGGTATGGAAATATGTTTCCAATGGTCTATATGCCTGTCGTTTACAGAGACATGTAATACATACAGTGTTACACATGGGAACTATTGCACCTGCTTTGAGGCCCCTGGACTTTTAAATGTACTCCATATCCCCTTGTCTTCCAGCCAAGGTCCATAAGGAGATTGACCAGGTGATTGGTAGGAACTGACAGCCCCAGTATGAGCACCATATGAAGATGCCCTACACCCAGGTTGTGCTCAATGAGATCCAGAGATTTTCTAACTTTACTTCCTTGGGCATTCCTCGAAGGATTATGAAGGACACTACCTTCTTTGGTTTCTTCCTCCCCACAGTACAGCTGTGTCCATCCAGGAGGGGCCTCAGGGTCCTTATCCATCTACAGCTAAGTAACTCCACTCCATTTCCCCCAACTACTATGTGAGCCTCACCAGGGTCACCTGATTGGATTACTGTCACCTCTCCTAGTCTTAGTGCCTCTGGAGATTCATCCACATGTCCCCAACTTCTTGTCCCATTGCTTTGAGCTCCACGTTCTATCTGCTTTCCTGCACAGCTACCTTCAAATATCCCAACTCCTGGGCTGGAATCAAAGGCCTGGTGTCACAGCCTATCTCAGAACATGAACCCCGTGGACTCAAATCTCATATTGCTGGGGACACACATCACATCACCTCAAAACTCATACTCCCTAATGGCCCTCTCTCAGGAGCCCCCCAACTCTGTGCCTTTCAGTTCTCTTCATTTAGACCCTAGAACTTCTTGGGGTCCTTCCTCCATTTATCCATCTTCTCAAGCTCCTTTCTTCCCTCTTCCAGGGCACTGAAGTGTTTCCCAGCACTCGAAAATCACAAGCAAGTGGATCTCTGAGTTCAACCTGCGTCTATGGAGTAAGTTACAGGACAGCTAAAGCTACACAGAGGAAACCCTAACTTAAAATAAACTAAAAATAAATAAATAGCTGGCGGCGGCGGCGGCGGCGGCGGCGGCGGTAGCAGTGGCTGCTCCAGCTGAAGGGCCATCAGCGGTGGAACCAAGGCGACACAGGGTCCAGTTAGGCCCTGCGCCCACGACCACTGACCTTCGCTGACCAGCCGGGCGGCAAGCAACTGCGGTTCTGCGGAGCCTTTCGCTGCACGGAAGCCACTTCAGAACTCGGCTGCCCGCCAGTCAGGAGAGACTCACCGCCATCTTGATCCCGGGCTCCAGAGATCGGTCAGACTGAGGTACACAAACATAATCCTAGGTCCAACACCGCAGGGGTCTGAGCCAGACGGGCGTTGGCCTGCACCCAGGCCCTGGGCTGTTCGAGTGGCCATCGGGGCGCCAACCCAGCCAGGAGTTTTTTTTTTTTTTGCCCCGGCCAGTGCACGCGCCGCCATTTTGCCTACAGGAGCCAGAGTGCTCGGGAGGGCAGAGACTGCTAACAAGCATAGCCTGAGGCTAACAAAACAGGGGTCTAGGCCCCAAAAGGCACAGGACTGACCCCAAGAACTGGGCGGCTTGGTGGGCCATCTGTGTGTCAACCAGCCCAGGAGGTTATTAGCACAACAGACTCTCCCGGTGCTTTCGCGGAGCGCGGACGTGCACGCCCGCCATCCGGGTCACCTGGCGGACCCAAATAACAGACATAGCCCTAGGGGAACTTTGCTCGGACCTTGGCCTCCCAGGCGTATGCCTGGACTCAGGGCCCAGGCGACAAGGCTAACCTAGTGTGCGCCAGCCCGGTTGGGGAAATCGGCTGCCCAGCGGAGTGAGCGGAGCACAGGGGAGGTCACAGCAACATTCACCTTCGGAGCTCCCTGGGGGTGCACACGGGTTCCACCTGGTCCACAGACACAATCTGGGGCAAGGCCTCAGGCAGAAGCCCCCAGCTCAACTCTCTCCGCTTCAGATCAGCCTGGGTGGCCGCCACATCTCCAGGTCCCTCAAGAGGCTAGTGGGGGCTTCCGGGCGGCCAGCTGGGAGAAGTCGGTGTGCTCCAATAAATCCTGCGGGCCCCAGCGGGAGCCTTCAGGTGCCTGCTTCGGGATCTGAACAGCCTGGACAACAGCACCCTGTCTATAGGCAGTGCAGAGTGTAAGCTGTGCACCAGAGGCCAATGGGGAAGGGGCAGCTTGCACTGGTGAGTCCAGCACTGACAAGACCAAGTAACACCAGTGAGAGCTAGATGGCAAAAGGCAAACGCAGAAACGTCACTAACAGAAATCAAGGCAATATGGCAACATCTGAACCAAATTCTCCTCTACCAGCAAGTCCTGGATACCCCATCACACCAGTAAAACAAGATTTGGATTTAAAATCACTGGTCATGATGCTGGTACAGGAACACATGAAGGACATTGAGGAGAAAATGGATCAAAAGTTAGAAGCCCTTGCAAGGGAAACACAAAAATCATTGAAAGAAATCCAGGAGAATACAAAAGCCAACAAGGAGGAAATGCAAAAAACACTTAAAGAAATACAGGAGAACTTTGCTCAACAGGCTGAGGTCATGAAAGACGAAACACAAAAATCTCTTAAAGAAATACAGGAGAACTTTGGTCAACAGGCTGAGCTCATGAAAGAGGAAACACAAAAATCTCTTAAAGAATTACAGGAAAACACAAACATGCAAGGGAAGGAGCTAAGCAAAACCATCCAGGATCTAAAATCAGAAGTAGAAACAACTAAGAAAACTCAAAGGGAGACAACTTTGGAGATAGAAAGCCTTGGGAAGAAATCAGGGGACAGAGATGCAAATATCAACAACAGAATACAAGAGATAGAAGAAAGAATCTCAGATGCTGAAGATTCCATAGAAACCATGGACTCAACAGTTAAAGAAAATGCAAAGTGCAAAAAGCTTGTAACCCAAAATATCCAGGAAATCCAGGACACAATGAGAAGACCAAACCTAAGGATTATAGGCATAGATGAGAGTGAAGATTTACAACTTAAAGGGCCAGCAAATATCTTCAATAAAATTATGGAAGAAAACTTCCCTAACCTAAAGAGAGAGATGCCCATGAATATACAAGAAGCCTACAGAACTCCAAACAGACTGGACCAGAACAGAAATACTTCCCGTCACATAATAATCAAAACACCAAATGTTCTAAACAAAGAAAGAATACTAAAGGCAGTAAGAGAAAAAGGCCAAGTAACATATAAAGGAAGACCTATCAGAATCACAGCAGACTTTTCACCTGAGACTATGAAGGCTAGAAGGTCCTGGGCAGATCTCATGCAGACTCTAAGAGAACACAAATGCCAACCAAAACTACTATATCCAGCAAAACTCTCAATCACCATAGATGGAGAAACTAAGATATTTCACGACAAAACCAAGTTCACCCAATATCTATCCACAAACCCGGCCCTAAAAAGGATAATAGGAGGACAACACCAATACAAGGAGGGAAACTCCACCCTGAAAAAAGCAAGATAGTAACCTTTCATCAAACCCAAAAGAAGTTAAGCAATCAAATTTAAAAAATAACGTCAAAAATGATAGGAAGTAACAATCACTATTCCTTAATATCTCTTAACATCAATGGACTCAATGCCCCAATAAAAAGACACAGACTAACTGACTGGATACGTAAACAGGACCCTACATTTTGCTGCTTACATGAAACACACCTCAGGGTCAAAGACAAACACTACCTTAGAGTAAAAGGCTGGAAGACAATTTTACAAGCAAATGGTCTCAGGAAACAAGCTGGAGTAGCCATTTTAATATCAGATAAAATTGACTTTCAACCCAAAGTCATCAAAAGAGACTCTGAGGGACACTTCTTGCTGGTCAAAGGAAAAATACAACAAGAAGAACTCTCAATCCTGAACATCTATGCTCCAAATGCAAGGGCACCCTCTTTCATAAAAGAAACTTTATTAAAACTCAAAGCACACATTACACCTAACACAATAATTGTGGGTGACTTCAACACTGCACTTTCCTCAATGGACCGATCAGGAAAACAGAAACTAAACAAGGACACAATGAAACTAATTGAAGCTTTGGACCAATTAGACTTAACTGATATATATAGAACATTCTATCCTAAAACAAAAGAATATACCTTTTTTTCAGCACCTCATGGTACCTTCTCCAAAATCGACCATATAATTGGTCACAAGACAGACCTCAACAAATATAAAAAGATAGAACTAATCCCATGCCTCCTATCTGATCACTATGGAATAAAAGTGGTCTTCAATAGCAACAGAAACAACAGAAAACCCACATACACGTGGAAATTGAACAATACTCTACTCAATGACACCTTGGTCAAGGAAGAAATAAAGAAAGAAATTAAAGACTTTTTAGAACACAATGAAAATGAAAACACAACATACCCAAATCTATGGGACACAATGAAAGCAGTGCTAAGAGGAAAACTCATAGCCCTGAGTGCCTCCAAAAAGAAAATGGAGAGAGCATACATTACCAACTTAATGACACACCTGAAAGCCCTAGAACAAAAAGAAGCTATTTCACCCAGGAGGAGTAGAAGGCAGGAAATCATCAAACTCAGGGCCGAAATCAATCAAGTAGAAACAAAGAGAACCATACAAAAAATCAACAAAACTAGGAGCTGGTTCTTTGAGAAAATCAACAAGATAGATAAACCCTTAGCCAGACTGACCAAAGGGCACAGAGAAAGTATCCAAATTAACAAACTTAGAAATGAAAAGGGAGACATAACAACGGAAACTGAGGAAATCCAAAAAATCATCAGATCCTACTACAAGAGCCTGTACTCAACACAACTGGAGAATCTGGAGGAAATGGACAATTTCCTTGACAGATACCAAATACCAAAATTAAATCAGGACCAACTAGACCATCTAAACAGTCCCATAAAGCCTAAAGAAATAGAAGGGGTCATAGAAAGTCTTCCAACCAAAAAAAGCACAGGACCAGATGGTTTCAGTGCAGAATTCTACCAGACCTTCAAAGAAGAGTTAACACCAATACTCTTCAAACTATTCCACAAAATAGAAACAGAAGGAACACTACCCAATTCCTTCTACGAAGCCACAATTACGCTGATACCAAAGCCACACAAAGATCCAACAAAGAAAGAGAACTTCAGACCAATTTCCCTTATGAACATCGATGCAAAAATACTCAACAAAATTCTTGCCAACCGAATCCAAGAACACATCAAAACGATCATCCACCATGATCAAGTAGGCTTTATCCCGGGAATGCAGGGTTGGTTCAATATACGGAAATCCATCAATACAATCCACTACATAAACAAACTCAAAGAACAAAACCACATGGTCATTTCATTGGATGCTGAAAAAGCATTTGACAAAATTCAGCATCCTTTCATGCTTAAAGTCTTGGAGAGAACAGGAATTCAAGGCCCATACCTAAACATAGTAAAAGCAATATACAGCAAACCGGTAGCCAGCATCAAACTAAACGGAGAGAAACTTGAAGCAATCCCACTGAAATCAGGGACCAGACAAGGCTGCCCCCTTTCTCCTTATCTTTTCAATATTGTACTTGAGGTACTAGCTCGGGCAATTCGACAACATAAGGAGGTCAAAGGGATACAAATTGGAAAGGAGGAAGTCAAACTATCATTATGTGCAGACGACATGATCGTCTACCTAAGTGACCCAAAGAACTCCACTAGAGAGCTCCTACAGCTGATAAACAACTTCAGCAAAGTGGCAGGTTACAAAATCAACTCCAGCAAATCAGTGGCCTTCCTATACTCAAAGGATAAGCAGGCTGAGAAAGAAATTAGGGAAATGACCCCCTTCACAATAGCCACAAACAGTATAAAGTATCTTGGGGTGACTCTTACCAAACATGCGAAAGATCTGTATGGCAAGAACTTCAAGACTCTGAAGAAGGAAATGGAAGAAGACCTCAAAAAATGGGAAAACCTCCCATGCTCATGGATCGGTAGAATCAATATAGTTAAAATGGCCATTTTGCCTAAAGCACTATACAGATTCAATGCAATACCCATCAAAATCCCAACTCAATTCTTCACAGAGTTAGAAAGAGCAATTATCAAATTCATCTGGAACAACAAAAAACCCAGGATAGCTAAAACTATTCTCAGCAACAAAAGAAAATCTGGGGGAATCAGTATCCCTGACCTCAAGCAATACTACAGAGCAATAGTGTTAAAAACTGCATGGTATTGGTACAGTGACAGGCAGGAGGATCAATGGAACAGGATTGAAGATCCAGAAATGAACCCACACACCTATGGCCACTTGATCCTCGACAAAGAGGCTGAAAACATCCAATGGAAAAAAGATAGCCTTTTCAACAAATGGTGCTGGTTCAACTGGAGGTCAGCATGCAGAAGAATGCGAATTGATCCATCCTTGTCTCCTTGTACTAAGCTCAAATCCAAATGGATCAAGGACCTCCACATAAAGCCAGACACTCTGAAGCTAATAGAAAAGAAACTGGGGAAGACCCTTGAGGACATCGGTACAGGGAGAAAGTTTCTGAACAGAACACCAATAGCGTATGCTCTAAGAGCAAGAATTGACAAATGGGACCTCATAAGGTTACAGAGTTTCTGTAAGGCAAAGGACACCATCAAGAGGACAGATTGGCAACCAACAAATTGGGAAAAGATCTTCACCAATCCTACATCAGATAGAGGGCTAATATCCAATATATATAAAGAACTCAAGAAGTTAGACTCCAGAAAACCGAACAACCCTATTAAAAAATGGGGTACAGAGTTAAACAAAGAATTCTCACCTGAAGAACTTCGGATGGCGGAGAAGCATCTTAAAAAATGCTCCACTTCATTAGTCATTAGGGAAATGCAAATCAAAACAACCCTAAGATTTCATCTTACACCAGTCAGAATGGCTAAGATTAAAAATTCAGGAGACAGCAGGTGTTGGAGAGGGTGCGGAGAAAGAGGAACACTCCTCCACTGCTGGTGGGGTTGCAAATTGGTACAACCACTCTGGAAAGCAGTCTGGCGGTTCCTCCGAAAACTGGGCACCTCACTTCCAGAAGATCCTGCTATACCACTCCTGGGCATATACCCAGAGGATTCCCCACCATGTAATAAGGATACATGCTCTACTATGTTCATAGCAGCCCTATTTATAATTGCCAGATGCTGGAAAGAACCCAGGTATCCCTCAACAGAAGAGTGGATACAAAAAATGTGGTATATCTACACAATGGAGTACTATTCAGCCATTAGAAACAATGAATTCATGAAATTCTTAGGCAAATGGATGGAGCTAGAGAACATCATACTAAGTGAGGTAACCCAGACTCAAAAGGTGAATCATGGTATGCACTCACTAATAAGTGGTTATTAACCTAGAAAACTGGAATACCCAAAACATAATCCACACATCAAATGAGATACAAGAAGAAAGCAGGAGTGGTCCCTGGTTCTGGAAAGACTCAGTGAAACAGTATTTGGCAAAACCAGAACGGGGAACTGGGAAGGGGTGGGAGGGAGGACAGGGGAAGAGAAGGGGGCTTACGGGACTTTCGGGGAGTGGGGGGGGCTAGAAAAGGGGAAATCATTTGAAATGTAAATAAATTATATCAAATAAAAAAAAAGACAAAAAAAAATGAAATGATACTGTGTTGGCAAAAAAAAAAAAAAAAAATTCAATCCAAAACAAAAATAAAAATGCAAATAAACAAAAAAATAAATAAATAAATAAATAAATAAATAAATAAATAATAGATAATGGTAGATACGTAGATAGATATATAGATAGAAGCTTACATACATGCATACATACATAAATACATCTATGACAGATAGATAATTAGATGAATAAATAAAGGAGACTACAGCAGAGCATCCACATTTGACAGTATAATTGGAAATTGGTAGAGGAAGCATTTAGACAGGATCTCATTGATCCCGTCTGCCATGGGTTACCCCACTTTTTGTATAGGGACCATGGGGTTCTGAGAGGCTTAGGAGCCTTTCTTAATGATCCCTCACTCTCCAGTGTAGAAGCCCTTTCCCTCTAAGAGAATACAGCTGCACACTGGGTACTGAGGCAAGGCAACAATGAGAGCTGACTCTGTGCCTGTGTTCCTTCTCCCTCTCCTCCTTAGTTTTAAATGATTTTTGTTTTGGTTCTCTTTACTTTTTAAAATAATTTATTTAATGTGCATTGGTGCAAGGTTGTCAGATCCTTTGGAACTGGAGTTACAGACAATTATGAGCTGCCATGTGTGTACTGGGACTTGAACTTGGGTCCTTTGGAATAGCAGACAGTGTGCTCTTAACCACTGAGACAGCTTTATATTCGTCCTCTTTAAAGGGGGACAACAGCCAGGTGGTGGTGGTACATGCTTTTAATCCCAGCACTCAAAAAGCACAAGCAAGTGGATCTCTGAGTTCAATGCTGACCTGGGGCTATGGAGTAAGTTACAGTACAGTCAAAGCTACACAGAAGAAACCCTGACTTAAAAAAATCTAAAAGTAAATAAATAATATATAATGGTAGATATGTAGATAGATAGATAGATGCATGCATACATGCATACATACATAAATGCATCTGTGACAGATGGATAATTAGATGAATAAATAAAGGAGACTACAGCAGAACATCCACATTTGAGAGTATAATTGATAATTGGTAGAGGAAGCATTTAGACTTCTCATTGATCCAGCCTACCATGGGTTAACCCACTTTGTGTGTAGGGACACTGGGGTTCTGAGAGGCTTAGGAGCCTTTCCTAATGATCCCTCACTCTCCAGTGTAGAAGCTCCTTCCCCCTAAGAGAACACAGCTGCACACTGGGTACTGAGGCAAGGCAGCAGTGAGAGATGACTCTGTGCCTGTGCTCCTTCCCCCTTTCCTCCTCAGGGAAGTGATTCTGCTTGGGAGACAGCCTGGCTAAGATGGAGCTCTTCCTGTTCTTCACCACCATCTTGCAGAACTTCCATTTCAAGTTCCCATTGAAACTAGAAGACATCAATGAGTCTTCTCCAAATCCTTGGGGTTTACCAGGATCATACTAAAGTACACTATGAGCTTCATACCCATCTGATTCTGGATTGAAGCAAGGTGGGGCAAGAGGGAGGGAGAGCTCCAAGTCATGCCAGAAGGAAGGTAGAGTGAAGAGAGAAGATGAAGACCGGGGGTTAAGAAGGGACCATGTGTTGAGTTCACTGAACTCTCATTTTTTTCTCTGGGTAGTGTGTTCTGAGCATTTCTCCTGTGCTTTAATTTGCTAAAGGTGTGCACATATGTCAAAAAATAGATTATTTTAGGGAAGATGTAGGTGTAGAATTATTGCTTTTGTCATTTCTTTTTTTTTATTTTTTTATTTTTTTATTCGATATATTTTTTATTTGCATTTCAAATGATTTCCCCTTTTCTGACCCCCCCACTCCCCGAAAGTCCCATAAGCCCTCTTCCCTCCCCCTGTTCCCCCATCCACTTCTTCCCACTTCCCTGTTCTGGTTTTGTCCCGTACTGCTACACTGAATCTTTCCAGAACTAGGCCACTCCTCCGTTCTTCTTGTACCTCATTTGATGTGTGGATTATGTTTTGGGTATTCCAATTTTCTAGGCTAATATCCACTTATTAGTTAGTGCATATCATGATTAATCTTTTGAGACTGGGTTACCTCACTTAGTATGATGTTCTCCAGCTCCATCCATTTGTCTAAGAATTTCACGAATTCATTGTTTCTAATGGCTGAATAGTACTTCATTGTGTATACATATCACAGTTTTGCATCCATTCTTCCATTGAGGGATACCTGGGTTCTTTCCAGGTTCTGGCTATTATAAAAAGGGCTGCTATGAACATAGTGGAGCATGTATCCTTATTACCTGCTGGGCAATCTTCTGGGTATATGCCCAAGAGTGGTATAGCAGGATCCTCCAGAAGTGAGGTGCCCAGTTTTCTGAGGAACCACCAGACTTATTTCCAGAGTTATGTTCTTAATGCTTAAAGAAGGCTAGCATTGTTTGCTCAGAAACATCGGTGATTTCCCTCCTCTGAATAGTGATGAAATTGCTTCTGTTGAGTAAACTTTTTATGTTATCTTATAATAAAAGCTGAAAATGCCTTTTGTGTCTATTTACTTAAAAAAAGCTTTTCTATATGTACCCTTGAGAACAGATTTTGAAGAAGTCATGTAAGAGGGTGAAGCATTTGAATCATACAATAGATGTTAAAAATGAAGAGATCAGTTTAAAATGAATGTTTTTATATTAAATGTTTATTTGAAATCAAATGATTTTGTAAATAATGTTAATTATATATATATATATATGGAGGGATCATGTACATGGAAGAAACAGAAAAGACTACTCACATCAGTAAAACTGTAACAGCAATAATAAGAAGAAAGAAACACACAGTGTGCAGCAGTAACAATGACCATCACTTATCTAGCAAGGGTCACTTGCCTCTGGAAAACTGTCCGCCTTTCTCTCAGTACTCTAAACATCAGCAACATGTTCCCAAGCCCAGTGTATAGGTCACAGAGATGGAGCTTACACATTTGAGTCTAAACTGATGTTTAAAAAACTCAGGTTAGAGTAATCAAGAGTAAACTTGGGTGGCGGCAGTGCAGCAGTGGCTGGTCCAGCTGAAGGGCCATCAGCAGTGGAACCAAGGCGACACAGGGTTCATTTAGGCCCTGCACCCACGACCACTGACCTTCGCTGGCCAGCCGGGCTGCAAGCACCTGCGGATTTACGGTGCCTTTCACCACACAGAAGCCACATCAGAACTCTGCCTCCCGCCAGTCATGAGAGACTCACCTCGATCTTGGTTTCAGACTCCAGAGAGATCGGACAAACTGAGGTACACAGACATAACCCGAGGCCAACATCGCGGGGGTCTAAGCCCAACAGGCATTGACCTGCACCCAGGCCCTGGGCTGTTCGGGGGGCCATCGGGGTGCCAACCCAGCCAGGAGGTTTTTTGCCGGCGCCTGCCCGTGCACTGCCATTTTGCCTACAGGACCCCAGAGAGCTCTAGCAGGCAAAGCCGGTAACAGGCATAGCCTGAGGCTAACAAGGCGGGAGTCTAGGCCCCAACAGACCCTGGACTGACCCCAAGAACGGGGCGGCTTGGTGGGCCATCTGTGTGTCAACCCTCCCAGGAGGTTGCTAGCCCAGCAGACTCTCCCCGCACTTTCAGGGAGCACAAGCGCACACGCCTGCCATCCTGGCCACCTGACAGACCCAATTAACAGTCATAGCCCAAGGGGAACTTTGCTCGGACCTTGGCCTCCCAGGCTTTTACCTGGACCCAGGGCCTGAGCAGCCAGGCTAGCCTTGTGTGCACAAACCCGATTGGGAGATCAGCTGCCCAGCAGAGTGATCAGCACTCCAAAAAGGTCGCAGCAGCATACACCATCAGCACTCCCTGAAGGTGCAAACGGGTTCCATCTGGTTCACAGACACAATCTGGGGCAAAGCACACTAGAGCTGCAAGGGCACCCAAGAGGAGCACAGCACATCAGCAATCAGCTACAGGGGAAACACAGCCATATTCTGTTGCAGTAATAGCCCCAGAGCCACTCAGGAGACCCAAACACCAGCCAGGGACAAGACCAACTAACTCCAGAGAACAAGATGGCAAAGGGCAAACACAGGAATGCTACTATCAGAAATCTAGGCAATATGGCAGCATCTGAACCAAACTCTCCAACATCAGCAAGTCCTGGTTATGCCAACACACCAGAGAAACAAGATTTGGATTTAAAATCTCTGATCATGATGCTGCTAAAAGAACACAAAAAGGACATAAAGGAATCTCTTAAAGAAATACAGGGGAACATGAATAAGCTAGAAACCCATATAATGGAAACAGAAAAATCATTTAAAGAAATGCAGGAGAATAAGGCCCAAGAGATAGAAGCCAATAAAGAAGAAACACACACACACGAAAAAAAAAAAAAAACTTAAAGAAATGCAGGAGAAATTGAGTCAAGAGGCAGAAGTCATGAAAGAGGAAACACAAAAATCTCTTAAAGAATTACAGGAAAACACAAACAAACAAATGATGGAACTGAGCAAAACCATCCTGGATCTAAAAACAGAAGTAGAAACAACTAAGAAATCACAAAGGGAGACAACTTTGGAGATAGAAAACCTTGAGAAGAAATCAGGGGCCATAGATGCAAATATAAACAACAGAATACAAGAAATGGAAGAAAGAATTTCAGATGCCGAAGATACCATAGAAACCATTGACTCAACAGTCAAAGAAAATGCAAAATGCAAAAAGCTTGTATCCCAGAACATCCAGGAAATCCAGGATAAAATGAGAAGACCAAACCTAAGGATTATAGGTATAGATGAGAGTGAAGATTTACAACTGAAAGAGCCAGCAAATATCTTTAACAAAATTATGGAAGAAAATTTTCCCAACTTAAAGAGAGAGATACTTATGAATATACAAGAAGCCTACAGAACTCCAAACAGACTGGATCTGCGCAGAAATACCTCTTGCCACATAATAATTAAAACCCCAAATGCACTAAACAAAGAAAGAATATTAAAGACAGTAAGAGAAAAAGGCCAAGTAACATATAAAGGAAGACCTATCAGAATCACACCAGACTTCTCACCAGAGACCATGAAAGCTAGAAGATCCTGGGCAGATCTCATGCAGACTCTAAGAGAACACAAATGTCAGCCAAGACTACTATACCCAGCAAAACTCTCAATCACAATAGATGGAGAAACCAAGACATTCCATGACAAAACCAAATTTATACAATATCTTTCCACAAACCCAGCTCTACAAAGAATAATAGGAGGAAAACTCCAATACAAGGAGGGAAACTACACCCTGGAAAAAGTAAGATAGTAACCTTCCTTCATCAAACCCAAAAGAAGATAATCACTCAAATATGAAAATAACATCAAAAATGACAGTAAGTAATAATCACTATTCCTTAATATCTCTTAACATCAATGGACTCAATTCCCCACTAAAAAGATATAGACTAACAGACAGGATAAGGAAACATGACCCTACCTTTTGCTGCATACAGGAGACACACCTCAGTGTCAAAGACAAAAACTACCTTAGAGTAAAAGGCTGGAAGACAATTTTATAAGCCAATGATCTCGGGAAACGAGCCAGAGTAGCCATTCTAATATCAGATAAAATTGACTTTCAACCTAAAGTCATCAAAAGAGACTCTGAGGGACACTTCTTGCTGGTCAAAGGAAAAATCCAACAAGAAGAACTTTGAATTCTGAACATCTATGCTCCAAATACAAGGGCACCCTCATTCGTAAAAGAAACTTTACTAAAGCTCAAAGCACACATTGCACCTAACACAATAATTGTGGGGGACTTCAACACTCTACTCTCCTCAATGGACCAATCAGGAAAACAGAAACTAAACAGGGACACAGTAAAACTAATTGAAGCTTTGGACCAATAGGATTTAACAGGTATTTATAGAACATTTCACCCTAAAGCAAAAGAGTATACCTTTTTTTCAGCACCTCATGGTACCTTCTCCAAAATCGACCATATAATTGGTCACAAGACAGACCTCAACAAATACAAGAAGATCGAAATAATCCCCTGCCTCCTATCAGATCAGTATGGTGTAAGAGTGGTTTTCAATAGCAACAAAAACAACAGAAAGCCCACATACACATGGAGGCTGAACAATATTCTACTCAATGACACCTTGGCCAAAGAAGAAATAAAGAAAGAAATCAGAGACTTTTTAGAATTTAATGAAAATGAAGGCACAACATACCCAAATCTATGGGACAGAATGAAAGCAGTGCTAAGAGGAAAACTCATAGCCCCGAGTGCCTCCAAAAAGAAAATGGAGAGAGCATATACTAGCAGCTTAATGACACACCTGAAAGCCCTGGAACAAAAAGAAGCTATTTCATCCAGGAGGAGTAGAAGACAGGAAATCATCAAACTCAGGGCTAAAATCAATCAAGTGGAAACAAAGAGAACCATACAAAGAATCAATGAGTCCAGGAGCTGGTTCTTTGAGAAAATAAACAAGATAGATAAACCCTTAGCCAGACTGACCAAAGGGCACAGAGAAAGTATCCAAATTAACAAAATTAGAAATGAAAAGGAACATGTTACAACAGAAACTGAAGACATCCAAAAAATCATCAGATCCTACTACAAAAGCCTATACTCAACATAATTGGAGAATCTGGAGGAAATGGACAATTTCCTAGACAGAAACCAAATACCAAAATTAAATCAGGACCAAACAGATTATCTAAAAAGTCCCATAACCCCTAAAGAAATAGAACAGGTCATAGAAAGTCTTCCAACCAAAAAAAGCACAGGACCAGATGGTTTCAGTGCAGAATTCTATCAGACCTTCAAAGAAGACCTAACACCAATACTCTTCAAACTATTCCACAAAATAGAAACAGAAGGAACACTACCCAAATCCTTCTATGAAGCCACAATTACGCTGATAACAAAACCACACAAAGATCCAACAAAGAAAGAAAACTTTAGACCAATCTCCCTTATGATCATCGAAACAAAAATACTCAATAAAATTCTTGCCAACCGAATCCAAGAACACATCAAAACGATCATCCACCATGATCAAGTAGGCTTTATCCCAGGGATGCAGGGTTGGTTCAATATATGGAAATCCATCAATGCAATCCACTACATAAACAAACTCAAAGAAAAAAAAACATGGTCATTTCATTGGATGCTGAAAAAGCATTTGACAAAATTCAGCAGCCTTTCATGCTTAAAGTCTTGGAAAGAACAGGAATTCAAGGCCCATACCTAAACATCGTTAAGGCAATATACAGCAAACCAGTAGCCAGCATCAAACTAAATGGAGAGAAACTTGAAGTAATTCCACTAAAATCAGGGACTAGACAGGGCTGCCCCCTTTCTCCTTATCTTTTCAATATTGTACTTGAGGTACTAGCTCGGGCAATTTGACAACATAAGGAGGTCAAAGGGATACAAATCGGAGCGGAAGAAGTCAAACTATCATTATTTGCAGACGACATGATAGTCTACCTAAGTGACCCAAAAAACTCCACTAGAGAGTTCCTACAGCTGATAAACAACTTCAGCAAAGTGGCAGGTTATAAAATCAACACAAGCAAATCAGTGGCCTTCCTATACTCAAAGGATAAGCAGGCTGAGAAAGTAATTAGGAAAATGACCCCCTTCACAATAGCCACAAACAGTATAAAGTATCTTGGGGTGACTCTTACCAAACATGTGAAAGATCTGTATGACAAGAACTTCAAGACCCTGAAGAAGGAAATGGAAAAAGATCTCAAAAAATGGGAAAATCTCCCATGCTCAATGATTGGCAGGATCAATATAGTTAAAATGGCCATTTTGCCAAAAGAAATATACAGATTCAATGCAATACCAATCAAGATCCCAACTCAATTCTTCACAGAGTTAGAAAGAGCAATTATCAAATTCATCTGGAATAATAAAAAACCCAGGATAGCTAAAACTATTCTCAGCAGCAAAAGAAAGTCTAGGGGAATCAGTATCCCTGACCTCAAGCAATACTACAGAGCAATAGTGTTAAAAACTGCATGGTATTGGTACAGTGACAGGCAGGAGGATCAATGGAACAGGATTGAAGATCCAGAAATGAACCCACACACCTATGGCCACTTGATCCTTGACAAAGGGGCTGAAAACATCCAATGGAAAAAAGATAGCATTTTCAACAAATGGTGCTGGTTCAACTGGAGGTCAGCATGCAGAAGAATGCGAATTGATCCATCCTTGTCTCCTTGTACTAAGCTCAAATCCAAATGGATCAAGGACCTCAACATAAAGCCAGATACTCTGAAGCTAATAGAAAAGAAACTGGGGAAGACCCTTGAGGACATCGGTACAGGGAGAAAGTTTATGAACAGAACACCAATAGCAT
Source organism: Apodemus sylvaticus (assembly GCF_947179515.1). Taxonomy (NCBI): domain Eukaryota; kingdom Metazoa; phylum Chordata; class Mammalia; order Rodentia; family Muridae; genus Apodemus; species Apodemus sylvaticus. The sequence goes on along the minus strand of NC_067472.1, from coordinate 160,909,928 downwards.
ATGGTCTAAGATCAAGAATTGGCAAATGGAACCTCATATAATTACAAAGTTTCTGTAAGGCAAAGGACACCATCAAAAGGACAAATTGGCAACCAACAAATTGGGAAAAGATCTTCACCAATCCTACATCAGATAGAGGGCTAATATCCAATATATATAAAGAACTCAAGAAGTTAGACTCCAGAAAACCAAACAACCCTATTAAAAATGGGGTACAGAGTTAAACAAAGAATTCTCACTTGAAGAACTTCGGATGGTGGAGAAACATCTTAAAAAATGCTCAGCTTCATTAGTCATTAGGGAAATGCAAATCAAGACAACCCTGAGATTTCACCTTATACCAGTCAGAATGGCTAAGATTAAAAATTCAGGAGACAGCAGGTGTTGGTGAGGATGTGGAGAAAGAGGAACACTCCTCCACTGCTGGTGGGGTTGCAAATTGGTACAACCACTCTGGAAATCAGTCTGGTGGTTCCTCTGAAAACTGGGCACCTCACTTCCATAAGATCCTGCTATACCACTCCTGGGCAAGTACCCAAAAGATTCCCCACCATGTAATAAGGATACATGTTCCACTATGTTCATAGCAGCCCTATTTATAATTGCCAGAAGTTGGAAAGAACCCAGGTATCCCTCAACAGAAGAGTGGATGCAAAAAATGTGGTATATCTACACAATGGAGTACTATTCAGCCATTAGAAACAATGAATTCATGAAATTCTTAGGCAAATGGATGGAGCTGGAGAACATCATACTAAGTGAGGTAACCCAGACTCAAAAGATGAATCATGGTGTGCACTCACTAATAAGTGGATATTAACCTAGAAAACTGGAATACCCAAAACATAGTCCACACATCAAATGAGGTACAAGAAGAACGGAGGAGTGGCCCCTTGTTCTGGAAAGACTCAGTGAAGCAGTATAGAACAAAATCAGAACAGGGAAGTGGGAAGGCTTGGGTGGGAAAACAGGGGGAGGGAAGGGGACTGATGGGACTTTCGGGGAGTGGGGGTCCAGAAAAGGGGAAATCATTTGAAATGTAAATAAATATATCAATAATAATAATAAAAAAACTCAGTTTAGCTGAGTTTGAGGTGTGGGAGGAATCTACACCCAGAATTCAGGAGGGAGGGCATTGTGAATCTGTAGGAATCCAGCCTGGATTACACAGTGAGAACTTATCTCAAAAAACAATAGCAACAAAACAACATCATTTAAATTGTGTTCTCAAAGGACTGTAAGAATCCAGCACATAAGTAAACAAAAATCTGTATCCACAGCCATTTTGTCAGGGTGTTTTTTGTTACTGTTGTTTTGTTTATGGATTGTGTTTTCCTTTTTTTGTACGTGTCTGTGTGGAATATTTAATTGACCTTTTCTTATTAGTGTGGTAGAGCATGCTATGGTTTACATGTGCAATCCAGAGGACAATTTTTGGAAGTGTTGTTTCTCCTTACAATACTTGTGTCCCAGAACTTAAATTCAGGTAGTCAACCTTGAAATCAAATTCAGGTGGTCAACCCAATGAGACATTTAACTGGCATATTTAGGCAGTTTTAGGCATTTCTTTCTTTTCCTCCCCTCCCTCTCTCCCTCCCTCCCTCTCTCCTCTCTCCTCCTCCCTCCCTCCCTCCCTCCCTCTCCTTCTCTCTCTCTCTCTCTCTCTCTCTCTCTCTCTCTCTCTCTCCTCTCTCTTTTAATTTTATTTTCGATATATTTTTTATTTACATTTCAAATGATTTCCCCTATTCTGGTTCCCCATTCCCCAAAAGTCACATAAGCCCCCTTCCTTCCCTCTGTTCTCCCATCCATCCCTTCCCACTTCCCTGTTCTGGTTTTGTATTATACTGCTACACTGGGTCGTTCCAAAACTAGGGGGCCACTCCTCCATTCTTCTTGTATCTCATTTGAAGTGTGGATTATGTTTTGCATATTCCAGTTTTCCAAACTAATATTCACTTATTAGTGAGTGCATACCATGATTGATCTTTTGAGACTGGGTTACCTCACTTAGTATGATGTTCTCCAGCTCCATTCATTTGCCTAAGAATTTTATGAACTCATTGTTTCTAATGGCTGAATAGTACTCCATTGTGTAGATATACCACATTTTTTGCATTCATTCTTCTGTTGAGGGATACCTATGTTCTTTCCAGGTTCTGGCTATTATAAATAGGGCTGCTATGAACATAGTGGAACATATATCCATATTACATGCTAGGGAATCCTCTGGGTATATGCCCAGGAGTGGTATAGTAGGATCTTTCGGAAGTGACATGCCCAGTTTTCTAAGGGACTGCCAGACTGATTTCCAGAGTGGTTGTACCAATTTGCAACCCCCACCAGCAGTGGAGGAGTGTTCCTCTTTTCCCACATCCTCGCTAACATCTGCTGTCTCCTGAGTTTTTAATCTTAGCCATTCCAACTGGTGTAAGGTGAAATCTCAGGGTTGTTTTGATTTGCATTTCCCTGATGACTAGTGAAGTTGAGCATTTTTTAAGATGTTTCTCCACCATCCGAAGTTCTTCAGGTGAGAATTCTTTGTTTAACTCTGTACCCCTTTTTTAAATAGGGTTGTTTGGTTTTCTGGAGTCTAACTTCTTGAGTTCTTTATATATATTGGATATTAGCCCTCTATCTGATGTAGGATTGGTGAAGATCTTTTCCCAATTTGTTGGTTGCCGATTTGTCTTCTTGATGGTGTCCTTTGCCTTACAGAAACTTTGTAATTTTATGAGGTCCCATTTGTCAATTCTTGATCTTAGAGCATATGCTATTGGTGTTCTGTTCATAAACTTTCTCCCTGTACCGATGTCCTCAAGGGTCTTCCCCAGTTTCTTTTCTATTAGCTTCAGAGTGTCTGGCTTTATGTGGAGGTCCTTGATCCATTTGGATTTGAGCTTAGTACAAGGAGACAAGGATGGATCAATTCGCATTCTTCTGCATGCTGACCTCCAGTTGAACCAGCACCATTTGTTGAAAAGGCTATCTTTTTTCCATTGGATGTTTTCAGCCTCTTTGTCGAGGATCAAGTGGCCATAGGTGTGTGGGTTCATTTCTGGATCTTCAATCCTGTTCCATTGATCCTCCTGCCTGTCACTGTACCAATACCATGCAGTTTTTAACACTACTGCTCTGTAGTACTGCTTGAGGTCAGGGATACTGATTCCCCCAGACTTTCCTTTGTTGCTGAGAATAGTTTTAGCTATCCTGGGTTTTTTGTTTTTCCAGATGAATTTGATAATTGCTCTTTCTAACTCTGTGAAGAATTGAGTTGGGATTTTGATGGGTATTGCATTGAATCTGTATATTGCTTTTGTCAAAATGGCCATTTTAACTATATTGATTCTACTGATCCATGAGCATGGGAGGTTTTCCCATTTTTTGAGGTCTTCTTTCATTTCCTTCTTCAGCGTCTTGAAGTTCTGGTCATACAGATCTTTCACATGTTTGGTAAGAGTCACCCCAAGATACTTTATACTGTTTGTGGCTATTGTGAAGGGAGTCATTTCCCTAATTTCTTTCTTAGCCTGCTTATCCTTTGAGTATAAGAAGGCCACTGATTTGCTTGAGTTGATTTTATAACCTGCCACTTTGCTGAAGGTGTTTATCAGCTGTAGGAGCTCTCTAGTGGATTTTTTTGGGTCACTTCGGTAGACTATCATGTCGTCTGCAAATAATGATAGTTTGACTTCTTCCTCTCCAATTTGTATCCCTTTGACCTCCTTATGTTGTCGAATTGCCTGAGCTAGTCCCTCAAGTACAATATTGAAAAGATAAGGAGAAAGGGGGAGCCCTGTCTAGTCCCTGCTTTTAGTGGAATTGCTTCAAGTTTTTCTCCATTTAGTTTGATGCTGCCTACCGGTTTGCTGTATATTGCTTTTACTATGTTTAGATATGGGCCTTGAATTCCTGTTCTCTCCAGGACTTTAAGCATGAAAGGCTGCTGAATTTTGTCAAATGCTTTTTCAGCATCCAATGAAATGACCATGTGGTTTTTTTCTTTGAGTTTGTTTATGTAGTGGATTGCATTGATGGATTTCCTTATATTGAACAAACCCTTCATTTCCGGGATAAAGCCTACTTGATCATGGTGGATGATCATTTTGATGTGTTCTTGGATTCGGTTGGCAAGAATTTCATTGAGTATTTTTGAATCGATGTTCATAACGGAAATTGGCCTGAAGTTCTCTTTCTTTGTTGGATGTTTGTGTGGTTTTGTTATCAGAGTAATTGTGGCTTCGTTGAAGGAATTGGGTAGGGTTCCTTCTGTTTCTATTTTGTGGAATAGTTTGAAGAGTATTGGTGTTAACTCTTCTTTGAAGGTCTCATAGAATTCTGCACTGAAACCATCTGGTCCTGTGCTTATTTTGGTTGGAAAACTTTCTATGACTCCTTCTATTTCTTTAGGCATTATGGGACTGTTTAGATGGTCTAGTTGGTCCTGATTTAATTTTGGTATTTGGTATCTGTCAAGGAAATTGTCCATTTCCTCCAGATTCTCCAGTTGTGTTGAGTACAGGCTCTTGTAGTAGGATCTGATGATTTTTTGGATTTCCTCAGTTTCCGTTGTTATATCTCTCTTTTCATTTCTAAGTTTGTTAATTCGGATACTTTCTCTGTGCCCTTTGGTCAGGCTCACTAAGGGTTTATCTATCTTGTTGATTTTCTCAAAGAACCAGCTCCTGGTTTTGTTGATTCTTTGTATGGTTCTCTTCGTTTCTACTTGATTGATTTCAGCCCTGAGTTTGATGATTTCCTGCCTTCTACTCCTCCTGGGTGAAATAGCTTCTTTTTGTTCCAGGGCTTTCAGGTGTGTCATTAAGCTGGTAATGTATGCTCTGTCCATTTTCTTTTTGGAGGCACTCAGGGCTATGAGTTTTCCTCTTAGCACTGCTTTCTTTGTGTCCAATAGATTTGGGTATGTTGTGTCTTCATTTTCATTGTGTTCTAAAAAGTCTTTAATTTCTTTCCTAATTTCTTCCTTGACCAAGGTATCATTGAGTAGAATATTGTTCATTTTCCACGTGTATGTGGGTTTTCTGTTGTTTTTGTTGCTACTGAAGACCACTTTTACTCCATAGTGATCTGATAGGAGGCATGGGATTAGTTCGATCTTCTTATATTTGTTGAGGTCTGTCTTGTGACCAATTATATGGTCGATTTTGGAGAAGGTACCATGAGGTGCTGAGAAAAAGGTATATTCTTTTGCTTTAGGATAGAATGTTCTATATATATATATATATATATATATATATATATATATATATATATATATATATATATATATATGTTAAATCTAATTGGTCCAAAGCTTCAATTAGTTTCATTGTGTCCCTGTTTAGTTTCTGTTTTCCTGATCGGTCCATTGAGGAAAGTGCAGTGTTCAAGTCACCCACAATTATTGTGTTAGGTGCAATGTGTGCTTTGAGTTTTAATAAAGTTTATTTTATGAAAGAGAGTCCTCTTGCATTTGGAGCATAGATGTTCAGGATTGAGAGTTCTTCTTGTTGTATTTTTCCTTTGACCAGCAAGAAGTGTCCCTCAGAGTCTCTTTTGATGACTTTGGGTTGAAAGTCAATTTTATCTGATATTAAAATAGCTACTCCAGCTTATTTCCTGAGACCATTTGCTTGTAAAATTGTCTTCCAGCCTTTTACTCTAAGGTAGTGTTTGTCTCTGACCCTGAGGTGTGTTTCCTGTAAGCAGCAGTATCCAGTCAGTTAGTCTGTCTTTTTATTGGGGCATTAAGTCCATTGATGTTAAGAGATATTAAGGAATAGTGATTGTTACTACCGATCATTTTTGACGTTATTTTTTAAGTTTGCTTAACTTCTTTTGGGTTTGATGAAACGTTACTATCTTGCTTTTTCCAGGGTGAAGTTTCCCTCCTTGTATTAGTGTTTTCCTCCTATTATCCTTTGTAGGGCTGGGTTTGTGGATAGATATTGGGTAAACTTGGTTTTGTCATGAAATATCTTAGTTTCTCCATCTACGGCGATTGAGAGTTTTGCTGGATATAGTAGTTTTGGCTGGCTTTTGTGTTCTCTTAGAGTCTGCATGAGATCTGCCCAGGACCTTCTAGCCTTCATAGTATCAGGTGAAAAGTCTGCTGTGATTCTGAAAGGTCTTCCTTTATATGTTACTTGGCCTTTTTCTCTTACTGCCTTTAATATTCTTTCTTTGTTTAGAACATTTGGTGTTTTGATTATTATGTGACGGGAAGTATTTCTGTTCTGGTCCAGTCTGTTGGAGTTCTGTAGGCTTCTTGTATATTCATGGGCATCTCTCTCTTTAGGTTAGGGAAGTTTTCTTCCATAATTTTATTGAAGATATTTGCTGGCCCTTTAAGTTGTAAATCTTCACTCTCATCTATGCCTATAATCCTTAGGTTTGGTCTTCTCATTGTGTCCTGGATTTCCTGGATATTTTGGGTTACAAGCTTTTTGCATTTTGCATTTTCTTTAACTATTGAGTCCATGGTTTCTATGGAATCTTCAGCATCTGAGATTCTTTCTTCTATCTCTTGTATTCTGTTGTTGATATTTGCATCTCTGTCCCCTGATTTCTTCCCAAGGCTTTCTATCTCCAAAGTTGTCTCCCTTTGGGTTTTCTTAGTTGATTCTACTTCTGATTTTAGATCCTGGATGGTCTTGCTTAGCTCCTCACTTGCTTGTTTGTGCTTTCCTATAATTCTTTAAGAGATTTTTTTGTTTCCTCTTTCTAGACCTCAGCCTGTTGACCAAAGTTCTCCTGTATTTCTTTAAGTGTTTTTTTGCGTTTCCTCATTATTGGCTTTTGTATTCTCCTGGATTTCTTTCAATGATTTTTGTGTTTCCCTTGCAAGGGCTTCTAACTTTTGATCTATTTTTTCCTGAATTTCTTTAAGTATGTCCTTTATGTGTTCCTGTACCAGCATCATGACCAGTGATTTTAAATCCAAATCTTGTTTTACTGGTGTGATGGGGTATCCAGGACATGCTGGTAGAGGAGAATTGGGTTCAGATGTTGCCATATTGCCTTGATTTCTGTTAGTGACGTTCCTGCGTTTGCCTTTTGCCATCTAGTTCTCACTGGTGTTAGTTTATCTTGTCAGTGCTGGACTCACCAGTGCAAGCTGCCCCTTCCCAGTTGTCCTCTGGTGCACAGCTGACCTCCTGAACTGCCTGGAGACAGGGTGCTGTTGCCCAGGCTGTTCAGATCCCGAAGCAGACACCCGAACACTCCTGCTGGTGCCCGCTGGATTCACTGGAGCACACCGACTTCTCCCAGCTGGCCGTCCAGAAGCCCCTCCTGCCTCTTGCAGGACCTGGAGAGGACCTGGGTGTTGCCGCCCAGGCTGATCTGGATCCAGAAGCAGAGAGAGTTGAGCTGAGGGCTCCAGCCAGAGGCCTCAGGACTGGGACCCAAGCTCTGGGCCGCAGGAGCAAGCAGCGCTGTGAGCTCCCACACTGCCTCTGGGTGCACACCGGGTCTCCTGCACTTCCTGGAGACTGAGTGCTCTAGCCCTGGCCGTTCATATCCCAAAGCAGGCACCCGAAGGCTCCTGCTGGGGCCTGCTGGATTCACCGGAGCACACCGACTTCTCCTCACTGGCCTGCTGATGTGTTCTTGGGTGCCCTTGCAGCTCTAGTGTGCTTTGCCCCAGATTGTGTCTGTGAACCAGATGGAGCCCGTGTGCACCCCCAGGGAGCACAGATGGTGTATGCTGCAGGGACTTCACCGGCGTGCTGATCACTCCGCTGGGCAGCTGATCCCACAACCGGGCTGGCGCACACAAGGTTAGCCTGGCCGCCCAGGCCCTGGGTCCATGCAAAAGCCTGGGAGGCCAAGGTCTGAGCAAAGTTCCCCTCGGGCTATGACTGTCAAGGGTCCGCCAGGTGACCAGGATGGCAGGTGTGCGCGCTTGTGCTCCCTGAAAGCGCCGGGAGAGTCTGCTGGGCTAACAACCTCCTGGGCGGGTTGACACACAGATGGCTCACCAAGCCGCTCAGTTCTTGGGGTCAGTCCAGGGCCTGTTGGGGCCTAGACCCCTGCTTTGTTAGCCTCAGGCTAAGCTTGTTAGCTGTCTCTGCCCTCCTGAACTCTCTGGGTCCTGTAGGCAAAATGGTGGTGTGCACGCTGGCCAGGGCAAAAAAACCTCCTGGCTGGGTTTGCACCCCGATGGCCCCCGATCAACCCAGTGCAGGCCAACGCTCATAGGGCTCAGACCCCCGCAATGTTGGCCTCAGGTTATGTTTGTGTACCTCAGTCTGTCCGATCTCTCTGGTGTCCGAACCCAAGATGGAGGTTAGCCTCTCCTGACTGGCGGGAGGCCGAGTTCTGAAGTGGCTTCCGTGCCGCAAAAGGCACCGCAAATCCGCAGCTGCTTGTAGCCCGGCTGGCCAGAGAAGGTCAGTGGTCGTGGGCGCAGGGCCTAACTGGACCCTGTGTCGCCTTGGTTCCACTGCTGATGGCCCTTCATCTGGACCAGACACTGCTGCACTGCTGCCACCACCGCTGCCACCGCCTGATCTACCCTGTTCCTGTTTTTCTAATAGGCCTTATGAGGTCTTGACACAAAGTGTTAGGATTTTCCCAAGCTAATTGCTTAAAGAGTATCTCAGTACCCTCTGAAGGAGGCATCATTCTATTTATAGCTTCTTCAAGCCAAGAAAAAAAGTCCTGGTAAGGTTCCTCGTTAGCTTGTTTGATGCCTGATAAGGTATTTGGTCCCAGGAGGGGGCAACTTCCTCCATGCTTGAAGAGCATTATAAGTATCTGCTTCTAAAACATCCTTAGGGATGGTTACTTGAACTTGAGGAGAGGCATAGGCACCTGTTCCTAGTAGCATATCCATTCCAGGCTTAGAGCCTCTTTTCCTAAGAAACTGTGTCACTGTGGTTCTAGACCTATCTTCATACTCAGTCCTCCAGAGAACATAATCTCTAGGACTCAAAGTTGCCTTAGTTTGTGTGCTATTTAACAAATTGATGAAGACAAATGTATTTGATTATCTTGATTCACCTATTGTGAGAAGAAAGAAATCTAGTTATTCTATACATAAAACATTTGACAATTTGTGGGAAAGTAAGGAAATAGTGATGTGGACTGGTTGTTTCTAGTACCTCTGGATAAATTAACAAAGAGGAAAAAACTCTGTGATGAAATTAACCAATTTCTAGAATCTCAGAACACTGTGAAGGAAAACAACTGAATTATAATATTGACTAGTTCCAGGTGCACATAAACAGTCTAAAGGATTCTGAGTGCACCCTGGAAAAGGGTCTTCTCACCAGCCAGCCCAAAGGTCAAGTTGCAGAGAACCAAGTCAGTGCCCTCCTTTTAATGTTGGCTAAACTTCAAGGAAAATTCAAGCCACAGCCTTGAGTGTATAGGCAGTTAAAGTAAAGACATTAAGTTAATAAAGAATAGGATCCTGTAACTTGGGATGGAACTATATAGGAGAATCCCCCTGAGGGTGAGAACTTGGAACCTTCAGATTCTCAAGGGCTTATATCACTCCAGGAAATAGTCTTTCTACCCTCCTTATAAGATGCACCCCTCTCCACACCTCTTGAAGTATTGGCTTTTCTGCCTCTGACTGAGGAAATTAATCCTTCATTGTCTTCAGTGACTTTCCCTGAAGAAAATCTCAGGCAAGACACACTGATGTGCTTTAGGATCTACCAATAATTACCTTTAGCCCCATAACCAGACTTAAAGCCAAGCAGGATCCTAGATGGGAGGTAGAAATTTGTGCCACATTATTAAAGAGAATAGAGAATTTGCCAACTCATTCAAGTAGAAGTCTGAGGAATCTATTCAGGAATGGATTTTAAGGGTATGGAATCATTATTTAAGGGTGTGGAAGAAAGATAAAACTGGATCAGTTTGATCTATTGATAATATTATGGCATTCAAATCAACTGGGAAGGACCAAGAACTTGGAGTAAATTCAAACTTAGATTAAATGAGTTTGTTCCTACAAAGCACAGCAACAACGTTAAAACCAAACAGCATGCCATGCAGAAGTGGAGTTCATGTAGGCTTTATAAAAACACACATCAGAAAGCTGTGTGGAATGGACAGATGGCCAGGAAATTGCTTTACTTCCCTCAGATTTCTTTCTTTTCCACTATATAGTAATAAAAAGGTCGTTTTGTTCCTTTTCCATAGCATAACCATAAGCATATGCAGGTTTTACAGCAGCAAAGGCAGTGGGATGTCACTTATATTTTGTTAGTTTTACTTTCTTCCTTATTGGCACTATGTTGAACCTAATGGATTGTTTTGTTCATCTATGTGGTCTCGAAATTTATTCTGTTCGAGGCCCTATGGTTGAAATTTTCATCCTCATACATGTGGGATATTGTATGGTAATGTTTGTATGCACTGTGCAGAAGATGCACTACTATCCTTCCTTGCCTGCCTAAGGCACCTTCTGATTTGTTAAATTGAAAGGCTTATGGCCTATAGTTTAAGGCAGAAAAGTAAGGTGAGACTTCTGAGCAGAGAGAGGAACTCTGGGATTCAGACAAGGGAAGATTCACCACTCAGACACAGAGGAAGTCCAAAACTGAGCAGAGGAAGTGTTGGGAGATGGGAGCAGGCCCAGAACTTGGTGCTCGCCGTGACGATAGGGGAGGAACTATACTAAAACTATGGCATCCTCTTCTATGCCATGGAGCAAGTGGGTCAGCATAAAGATGCTTATCATGTGATACTGAATGGCGTGAAAGACGGCACCAAGGAAGAGCAATTAACAGCTCAGATTATACCAAAATTCTTTTATTTATTTGATATATTCTTTGTTTATATTTCAAATGATTTCCTCTTTCTTGGATCCCCCCATCCCAGAAAGTCCCATAAGTCCTCTTCCCTTCCCCTGTTCCCCAATCCACTCCTTCCCACTTCCCTGTCCTGGTATTCCCTGACACTACTGCATTAAGCCTTTCCAGGACCAGGGCCTTCTCCTTCCTTCTTCTTGGGAATCATTTGATATGTTAATTGTGTCTTGGGTATTCAGAGCTTCTGAGCTAATATCCACTATCAGTAATTGCATTCCATGTGTGTTCTTTTGTAATTGGGTTACCTCACTTAGGTTGATACTTCCTGTTCCAATCATTATCCTCAAGATAGACTGATAAAAATTTTAAATGTGCATAAGGTTATATTTCCTAATAGGACATCTTTATGGCCACTGCATAATGCTGTTTTGATTTTCAGAGACGGCTCCTCTAAAGAACAAGCTGGATATCTTACGAATAATCAACAAGTAATAATAGAGACTCCTGGGCTCTCAGCTCAGTTAGCAGAACTGACAGCAGTACTAAATGTTTTCGCTATTAGTAGGATTGTTTATTTGATGTTTTCACACTATACTATGGTTTTCACAACAGCTTACATATTTCAAAATTATTTATACAGCCAAAAGAAACATACATACTTAATTTGGGAGGTGGCTTGTAAGAGAACAGCAAAGAGTGAGACTGAATGTTTTGCTTGATATTTATAATTATTGTATCAATTTTGAAGAAGATGACGTTATAAGTTACTCTTTTTCTGAGATAAATGCTTTTCAAAATCATCACAGTCAATGAAACAGAATCTTACTCTCACCTGATGTCTGTGCCACCCTCCGTTGTTCATTGAAACAGTTGAGTAATGACTTAATGGATAGACCATTTTAACACACACACACCATTTCTTAAATGAATGTAACCTGTTCCCTGTGGGCTAAGAATGATGACAATCACTCAGGTCAAATAGCAGGATCATAGCAGGAAATCTGTACCCAAGTAGTTGTGCCTACAATTCATTCCTCGGCACAGCAGAACTGTCAACCCTTAACTTAGCTACTATGGAGGTAAAAACATTGAAGTACAGCCTTATCTATTCCTCCATTGAGGGATACCTTTCGATTTAGGAATTGAAAAATGGGACCTCAAAAAATTGCAAAGCTTCTGTAAGCCAAAGGACACTGTCAATAGGACAAAAACAGAAGCCAACAGATTGGGAAAAGATCTTTACCAATACTACATCTGATAGATGGCTAATATCCAATGTATACAAAGAGCTTAAGAAGTGAGACTCTGGAGAGTCAAATAACCCTATTAAAAATGGGGTATAGAATGAAATAGAATTCTCGACTGAGGAAACTCGAATGGCTGTAAAGCACATAAAGAAATTTTCAACATCCTTAGTTATCAGGGAAATGCAAATCAAAATGATCCTGAGATTCCACCTCACACCAATCAGAATGGCTAAGATGAAAAACTCAGGGGACAGCAAATGCTGTCGAGGATGTGAAGAAAGTGAAACACTCCTCCATTGCTGGTGGTATTACAAGTTGATACAACCAATCTGGAAATCAGTTTGGAGGTTTCTCAGAAAATTAGACATAGTACTACCTGAGGACCCAACTATATCACTCCTGGACATTACCCAGAAGATGCTCCTACATGTAATAAGGACATATGCTCCACAAAGTTCATAGCAGCCTTATTTATAATAGCCAGAAGCTGGAAAGAAACCAGATGTCCTTCAACAGAGGAATGGATACAGAAAATGTGGTATATTTACACAATAGAGTACTACTCAGGTATTAAAAACAATGAATTCTTGCAATTCTTAGGCAAATGGATGGAACTAGAAAGTGTCATCCTGAGTGAGGTAACCCAATCACAAAAGAACACACATGAAATGTACTCATTGATCAGTGGATATTAGACCAAAAGCTCAGAATAAACTAGATACAATTCACAGACCACATGAAGCTCAAGAAGAAGGAAGACCAAAGTGTGGGTGTCTCAGGTTTTCTGAGAAAGGGAACCAAACACTCACAGGAGAAATTATGGAGACAAAGTGTGGAGTAGAGACTGAAGGAAACTCATTCCAGAAACTGTCCTACCTGGAAAGTCATCCTCTAAACAGTTACCAAATCCTCACACTATTGTGGATGCCAAAGAGTGCATGCTGAAAGGAGCCTGATAAAGCTATGTCCTGAGGGGCCCTGCCAGAGCCTTAAAGATAGAGGCAGATGCTAGCAGCCAACCATTGGACTGAGGGCAGGGTCCCCAACAGAGATATAGAGGGAGGACTAGAGGAGCTGAAGGGGTTTTCAGACTCATTGGAAGAATGGCAATGTCAGCTGACCAGACCCCCAAGCGCTCCCAGGGATTAAGCCATCAAACAAGGGGTGCACATGGTTCCAGTCTTATTTGTGTCACAGCAATGCCTTGTAGGGTATCATTGGGAGGAGATGTCCTTGGTCCTATGAAGGCTAGATAGATGCACCAGCATGGGGAAATCAGGGGGTGGGGGTGGGGAGGGGGAAGGGGGTAGGTAGGAATGGGTTGGGTGGAGAGGCTTCTTCATGGAGGCAGGGGGAGGGAAGATGGGTTGAGGGTTTTCTGGGAAGAGGGAGACTGGGAAAGGGTATATAACATGCAAAATGCAAATGAAGAATATATTAAAAAAATAAAAGGAGTCTTCCCACTGCCATTTGCATCAGGGATCCAGGAGAGTCCACAGCCTTCTGTGCAAGGCCTGCCAGGAGAGAGTGATCTCCCAACAGTGTTTTCACTTCTGAGCTCAGCCGAGTAAGGACACAGGCTCACAGGCCCACAGGAGGAAGAAACTCCAGCCAGAGACAACAATGCCAACTAACACCAGAGATAACCAGATGGAGAAAGGTAAGCACAAGAACCCTACCAACAGAAACCAAGAGCACATGGCAACATCAGAACCCAGTTCTCCCACCACAGCAAATCCCGGATACCCCAACACAAAGAAAGAATACTAAAAGCCTTCTTCCATTTCCTTCTTCAGAGACTTGAAGTTCTTGTCATATTTCCCAGCAGAGGTACCCAGCCACCCAAGAATTGTATTTACATTGAAGCATGACTTGATTTCTGGCAAGAAATAAGTATATTTTGACCAAATGATGATTGGCAAAGAATAGAGAAGTTAACAGTTCTTTTAGTGTGTATAAATATTTATGAACACCATTCCCTCCTTGTACTGCAGTTGTTACTGCAACAATTGTTGTTATCCAGAATAATGAGATGCAGTTACACTACTAGCTTCTCTGTTAAATAAACGCAGTAAGGGGAAAAGGGCAAGTAACTTATAAAGGCAGACCTATCAGAATTACACCAGACTTCTCACCAGAGACAATGAAAGCTAGAAGATGCTGGGCAGACCTCATACAGACCCTAAGAGAACACAAATTCTAGCCCAGGCTACTATACTCAGCAAAACTCTCAATCATCATAGATGGAGAAACAAAGATATTCAATGATAAAACCAAATTTACACAATATCTGTCCACAAATCCAGCCCTACAAAGGATAATTGATAGAAAACACCAACACAAGGAGAGAAACTATACCCTAGACAAAGCAAGAAAGTAATCTTTCAGCAAACCCAAAAGAATATACCCACATAAACATAAAAATAACAGGAAGCAACAATCACTATTCCTTAATATCTCTTAACAACAACTGACACAACTCCACAATAAAAAGATATTGACTACCAAAATATTTCTCATGTAAATCTTCAATTTTATCAGAAAATTTTTGTAATTCCCCTTTTAATTAATTTAGTAATGTTTATGTCTCCGATTTTATCTGCATTATTTTTATGATAATCTTCAAATTTAATATGTCTTACTATATATTTCCTCTTTTATCAGAAATGTTTTCAATGTAAATCTTTGATTTATCACAAATATTTCTAATTCCACCTTCAATTAATTTAGAGTTTTATATCTACCATTTTATATGTAAGATTTTTCATGAAATGTCAATTTTAATGTGTTTGTCTATATATTTCTTGAATTTTACCAGAAATATTTTACATGTAAATCTTCAATTATATCTAAAATTTTTATAATTCCACCTTCAATCAACTTAGAATTATCTTTATGCCTATCATTTTATCTATATAAATTCCATGGTAATCTTTAATTTTAACATGTTTTCCTATGTATTTCTTCAATTTTATCAGAAATAATTTTTTATGTAAATCTTCAAGTTTATCAGAAAATGTTTATTATTCCACTTTCAATTTAGTAACACTTTTATGCCTATCATTATTATATCTACATAAACATTTCCATTATAATCTTCAATTCTAACATGTTTTTTACATTTTTCTACAATTTTATCAGAAATATTTTCTACATAAATCATCAGTTCTATTATAAAATATTTCTATTTCATATTTCAATTAATTTAGCAATGTTTTTTATGTGTAGCACTTTATTCTTTAATTTTCCATTAAAATGGCCAATTTTAACATGTTTTTCTATGTATCTCTTCAAATGATCTGAAATATTTTCCATGCAAATCTTTAATTTTATCATAAAGTGTTTTTACTTCCCTTTTCAATAATAGAAATGAAAGAAAATATCATGCTGACTGAGGTAACCCAGACCTAAAAGGACATACATGGTATGTACTCGCTGATAAGTGGACATTAAACAAAATCTACAGTATCCCCAAGATTAAGAAGTTTAACAATACTGAAGGCCCAAGTGAGGATGCTTCAACCCCAAGTAGAAGGGAGAAAACAATAATCCCAGGAGGCAGAGGAATGGAGGGGCCCAGGTGGGAGAGAGGAGGGGGAGAGAAGCCAGAGCAGGTAAAGGGGGAGAGGAGAGAAGCCAAGAGGGCCAGAAAGATGAATGGAAATATGCAGTTGTGGGGGTGGGATGGGGTAAGGGGAACGTCTAGAAAGCCTCAGACACCTGGGATGTGATAGGCTCGTAGGATTCATTGGGGATGACTTTATTCAAAATGCCCAACAATGAGGAAATGGAACCAGAAGAGCCTGCCTCCAGTAGACAGGGCTCCCAATGCAGGGATGGTGTAGCTCTTTTGTTTTTGTTTTTTGTTTTTTGTTTTTTGTTTTTTTAATCCAGACTTGTTCCTGTCTAAAAGAAATGTAAGTACAAAAATGGAGCAGAGATTGAAGGAAAGGCCATCTAGTGACCAGCACAACTTGGGATGCATCCCTTGGGTGGGAACCAAACCTTTACCTATTACAGATGCCATGTTGTACTTGCAGACAGAAGCCTAGCATAGCTGTCCTCTGAGAAGATCTACCAGCAGCTGACTAAGACAGATGCAGATACTTACAGACTGCCCTTGGACTGAAGTCAGGCCCATGGAAGAGTTAGGGGAAAGAATGAAGGAACTGAAGGGGATGGCAACCCTGTAGGAAGACTAATCTTATCAAATAACATGGACCCCTGGGAGCTCCCAGAGACTAAGCCACCAACTAAAGAGCATACATGGGCTGGTCAGTGGGCTCAGGAACATATGTAAGAGAGGACTGCCTTGTCTGGCCTCAGTGGGAAAGGATGAAACTAATTTTGTAAAGACTTGATGCCCCAAGGAAAAGGGATGTGGAGGGATGGCGGGGAGGAGATGTAGGAGACAAAGGCAAAGGGGGTGGGGTGAAGAAATCTTGGAAGGAGGAATGCAAAGGGGGCAATTATTAGAATGGAAATGAATGAAACAATTTATAGATAATAAATAAATAAATAAATAAATAAATAAATAAATAAATAAATAATAGAAAACAGGATAGCTATCCTGGGATTCCCAATAATATCTGCCTTATCAATATAAGTATTATGTATGACTCATACTACCTCTGCTCTGCCTTGTAGTTGCTCAGAAATTGGGTACCCACATTACCTGTTGTGATCTTGGAGCTGAATTTTCCTTTCTTTTTCCATTTGTCTGAATTCAAGTGCTTTTTGTGAATGAAACATAATAAAAACTGCTTTCTTTCTTTGTGTAGTCTCTAAAGTCAGAGTAAAATTTTGTTTAAATGTAATTCATGATATTCTGCATGTAATGCATGATCTTTTCCCCTTAATTTCCTGATACTTGTTAGTAGTCATTGAAATGATATTTGATATAAGAAAGACAGATGATCTGAGCTGCTTCATCCCAATCATATCACTTTAGAAATCCCTTAATCTTCTGCAGAACAATAATTTTTAAAACATTCTAATTAATTATGAACTACTTTGTCATATTGACTTATTTTAATGATAAAGACCGAAATATGCAGCATTCTGTCCATTGCTCCATAACAGACCTACCTCTTCTTGACCATTTCTTTCGCATGGCTAAAGTTATCTCATGATGAACCGTGGTCAAAGCTGCTGTTATGAATTGGGCATTTAGAGATGTCAGCAGAGGTGTCCCTCGGGTGTCTCACAACATTTCCACCATGAGCCTATTCCTTCCTGCTCAGTGTGACTTCCATGAGTAGACTTCTCATGAGGCTTTCAGTAAGTTTCAAATACTCTGTATACAACCTCTTCCGGCTATTTCTGAGCTATTCCTGCAGGAGCTGTGAGGACAAAGCACAGTGAGCAGTGGCCTTTGAGAGTTTTAAGTTTTCCCATCTTACTTTCTTTCATTAGGACATATGGATAGCCCAAATTTGGACTTTTATGGATGACAATCATAGGCTCCATATTCTAGATAATAAATGAATAAAACAGGCAGTTAGGCTAATGCATTCATTAGAATATGTGTACTTCTGTCAGAGTATGAGGTGATATTGACCACAACTATTTCTTAAATCCTATGTCACATGTTATTATAAAAGATTTTTCTTCTGTTAGCTGTGAATATTTAAGAGGCAGAAAGAAGAATTACACACTGGCTCAGTTTTGCAACGAGTGTTGCCATTGTGGAAGATGTAACTGTCTTTTCTTTTTATTTATTGACTGTTTATATCTTTTAAAACTTTTGACTCTTATTCTACATGTATTCCATTATTCTTACATTTATGAATATATCTATACAAAATATACATCATAAATTCAGCTGTTCCAATTGTTGCCACTAATTGATATGTGTATCAAGTCTACTGAATTTGGTACACATTCAAGTATTTCTTCCCTCTTCCTCTTGGTGTGTGTAGAGAGAATTTTTATCAGTAACAGTTTTTATAGGTGACAATAAAAGCAAATCCAAAGGGAAATCAACACAGGTAAAAGAACTCATATTGAGTTTCCTGTTTGAATGTTTGGGTAATTTCTAAATATGCCATATGTAGATATAATCCAAAGTGATGAATTGATTTTAGCGAGTTGGTGACTTGGTGTCTGTCAGAAGACAAGAGAATTAGTAGTAATAATTTCAATAATGACCAAAGACTTTGATGAGAATGAGTTGAAGGTTTTTTTTTTTTTTTTTTTTGGATTTGTTTTTCTTTTTTGAGACAGGGTTTCTCTGTATAGCCCTGGCTGTCCTGGAACTCACTCTGTAGACCAGGCTGGCCTCGAACTCAGAAATCCACCTGCCTCTGCCTCCCAAAGGGCTAGGATTACAGGCATGTGTCACCACCACCTGGTGAGTTGAAGTGTTTTAACTAAAAACTGTTTTGTGTGATCAAAAATACACTTGGGCATGCAGGAAACTGAGGAAGTTTGGGATATGAGAGTGATTAAATATGTAAAATGGCTATATTGATGTAGTGTGATTTACACTAAAACTTAGTCTGAATTTTAGAAGATGATTCCTATGTGAGAAAAACTATGAGAGACCTCAAAATTTGAACAAGAGAAATGCTTTTTAAAGTACAGTTTCAGCATGCTCTACCAGGATCTGGGGCTCTGAGTTTTTTTTTTTTTTTTTAATAAAAAGTGAAGTGAATTCACCTGCAATTCTATAATTCCATTTATCATTGGTTCTCCATTCTCATCATCTCAAGGGTTAAATGTTCCTCAGCAAATAGCTTTATTCAGATTTCTGTGCTGGAAGCTTCAGTATCTGAAGTGAACATGATTGAAATTTTATGAGCCTTTCATATCTGAGTAGTCATATATTGACTCAAAAGTAAATATAGGGACTTCATTGTATGCTTTAATTCCCCTAAATTCAGGGGGATAAAATGTGTAATATGTCATGGAAAATATTTTCGTGTGCAAATTTCTATGTTTAGAGTTTTATAAAAAATATGCAAAACACAAGTTCTAATATATGTTATTCTAAGAAATTGCCACATAAGTATTCATTCTTCTGTTCTGCCAGTGTGACTTCTTCTGTGTTTTTCTTCACATAAATATTAATAATTTATAGAATGAGGTTATTCTATCAGTCTTTCTGATACATATTTTCTGTGCAAAAAAGATTGCAGTATTTTAGAACTCACATCAAATTTTATCTATCCTATATTAGTTGTTATTTCAAAAGACTTATCACCTACAAATTTTTGGAAAATCTTATATTTGTAATGGAACCTGCTGTTGTATCATTGTAATTGAGAACATAGTAGCAGGCAGCATTGTATGCACACATTTTCAAAATCTGTGACTAATTAATGTAGTTGTAAAGTATCAATTCTTTTTGAATTGTTTTTCAGATTGATATTATAATTTTATATTTTTGGATTTTATATATATATGAATATTTATGTAAAATGTAGCACATTGGAAAAATAGAAAGGTTGTTATTAAATAGAAATATACTTTTTATCTTTTTATAGAATATTTTCTTTATTTACATTTCAAATATTATCCACTTTCCAAGTTCCGCCCCCAAAACCCCTATCCCATCCCCCTGTTCCTGCTTCTATGAGTGTGTTCCTCCACTTATCAAACCACTCCCACTTCCCTGCCTTGCCATTCCCCTACACTGGGGCATCAAACCTTCACAAAACCAAAAGTCCCTCCTCCCATTGATGTCCAACAAGTCCATCCTCTGCTACAAATAAGGTGGAGCCATAGGTCACACTCCATATATACTCTTCTGTTGGTGCTTTAGTCCCTGCGACCTCTGGGAGTTCTGGTTGGTTTATATTATTGTTCCTCCTATGGGGTTGCAAACACCTTGAGCTCCTACAGACCTTTCTCTACCTCTTCCGTTGGGGACCCTGTATTCAATCCAATGGTTGGCTACAAGCCTCTGTATTTGTCAGATTCTGACAGAGGCTATCAGGAGACAGCTATATCAGGCTCCTGTCTGAAAGCACTTCTTGGAATTCATAATAGTGTCTGGGCTTGGTAACTGTGTATGGTATAGATTTCCAGGTGGGGCAGTCTCTGGAGGGCCTTTTCCTCAGTCTATGCTCCACACTTTGTCTCTGTATCTCCTCCCATGGGTATTTTGTTCCCCCTTCTAAGAAGGACAGAAGTATCCATACTTTGGTCTTCCTTCTTCTTGAGCTTCATGTGGTCTATGAATTGTATCTTAGGTATTCCAAGCTTTGGGGCTAATATCCTCTTATCAGTCAGTGCATACCATGTGTGTTCTTTGTGATTGGCTTACCTCACTCAAGATGATATTTTATAGTTCTGTCCATTTGCCTAAGAATTTCAGCAAGTCATTGTTTAAATAGCTGAGTAGTACTCCATTGCCTCAATGTACCACATTTTCTGTGACATGGAGTATGTTTTAAATATAATCAGGAGATATAATTATTTCCATAACGTTTGTTCCACTACTGCACCAGAATAGCTTACAAGCCAGTCACTAGTTTAGTTTGCAATGTTTGTAACTTTGGGATAGCCATGTTTACATTTCTGTTCTGGTAGCATGCAGAGTACCTTGCATATCTTGAATGCTAGTTAGGAGAGTGAAGCTTAATAGATAATGTTTTACTGGTGTTTATATTGTAAATATACTTATTATTATAAGGAATTAGTAAGATTTTATATTTTTGGATTTTATATATGTATAAGTATATTTATGTATGTTTGGAGTACAGTGGAAAAATAGAAAGGTTGTTATTAAATAGAAAGAAAAATACCCATGATAGAGGTGTCTGTTTCTTTGAAATGATGGTGTTCTTTGATTTATATAAACTTTTGAATTTCATGATGTCTGATTTATGAATTTTTGTTTTAATTCTCTATACTTTTGGAGTACTGCTCAGGAAGTTCTATTCTGTACAATAAAGTCAAGTGAATTTTCTACTTTCAGGTAAAAAGTGACCTTCAGAATTTATAAGACAAAACTCAGTTCAATATTCAAAATGGAATGTTATGGGATCCCTCACCATCTCCTAAAATATCCACAGCCATTTAATTCTATTAATTTCTGTCAGAAAATGACTTAGTTCCCTTGATTTTCGGTTTTTATAGAAATAGCCCTCTGCTTTTTAAGGAGTCTCCACTGTACAGTCAACTTCAACAAGTATGCTGGAGTTTAGTTCCACTAGGAAATTTTAGGATGTGACCATCAGTGGGCCTGCTCAGATATCCGTCAGAAAGGGATAAAAACATTAAGATTATAAACAGTCTACTACACATGCATTGTAATTAAATATAATTACAGCCATGCTAAGTATCCTAGGAAGTTTTATAAAGAAAAGCTGGCCAGGCAGCCTGAAGTCAGTGGCTTTTGGTGTGAGAGAAATAGAAAGATCGAGGGAATGCATTTTTGAAGGAGTAACATTTCTAAGAAGAAATCAAAGGAAATTTGTGTGAATCAGGGAAAAGAGACAGAAGAGTATGTTCCAGGCAAAGAACATCAAAACCTCAGGTAGGAAAATGAATGTAGCCCATTCAAGTTACCTTGAAGAAGAATGTCTGCCTGGCAATGTGCCAGGGAAAAGCTGCAGTAGGGACACTGTCTCCAAATGTGATCCTGTGTGTCCCCTGAATGTACTTTGTGAAGCCACATTCAAGTTATACCCATTGTAGTAAAGAGTTATTGTTGGACCTAGCTCAGTGTGCTCAGCCTTCTTTGAATCTTCTGTGACTCAAGGAAAGCTATAATCAGGCAGAGCAACCCAAAACAAGGTCAGTGCTCATGCCCCACTCTGTGTGGGGTCATATTTAAACTCCATCGCAGGTCCTTTCACATATCTGCTATATCAAAACATCCTTCATCTGTGTTTGCTTCAGGTAAACATTCTTTCCTCTGTCTGTTCCAGCAAAACATCTTTTCACCTGTGTCTGCTTCAGGTAATCATTCTCTCACATGTTTGCTTTAGCAAGACATCCTTTAACCTGTGTGCAGCAGCAAAACATCATTTGACATAACTGGATGTTAAAGAACTAGAAGTTTCCACTTTGGTGTATGTGGTCCACACATAGGTGGGTGTGGGGCACATCCTATAGTTGATTGACAGACTGTGGTTGTTTAATATGGATGACTGACAGGCTTGAGCCTTGTCCTGTGGACAAATCATAGGCTGTGGCCTTCTCCTCTGGACGACAAACACAGCTGTAGCCTGGCCCTTGAAATCTGATCATCTGTAGTTGTGTCCTCTGGAGGATTGACAGACTGAGGTCATTTCCTATAGATGATTAATAGCCTGTGTTCCAATACCGTGTATGAGTGACAGATTGTGGGTGTTTACTAAGGGTGATTGACAGGGTGTGGGTGTGTCCTTCCTATAGGTAATAGAATGAGCTCTTTTTCTGAGCATGATACTTTCCTATAGATGACTGACTGACTGACTGAATTTTGTTTCCAAGATAGGCCTGCTGTTGTGTTTACTTTGGATCATTGACTGTCTGTGTGAGTTTTCTCTTGATAACTGACAGACTGTGGCAGATTCCTACACATTATTGATAGGCTGAGGTCATTTCCTATACATACATGACAGGTTCTTAGCTATTCCTAGGAATGACTGACAAGCAATGTCTTTGTCCTGGGAATGACAGACTGTTTCCTGACTGAAAGTTTGTTGGTGTCCCTGTGGATGATTGACAGGCTATATTTTTTTATTTGTTAATCTTTTTTTTGTTATTCCCTTTTTTTTCTTTTTTTAGTGGATATTTTCTTATTTACACATCAGATGTTTTCCCCTTTCCAGTTCTCCCCTAAGGAAATCTCCTATCCCATCCCCTTCCTGCAACTTCTATGACAGTGCTCCCCCATGCCCCCCCCCCACACTCCCTTATTCCTGCCCTGGTGTTCCCCTACAGGAAGATAAAAGAGGAACAATTTGCATTCTTCTACATGCTGACTAACAGTTGAATGACCACAATTTGTTGAAAATGCTACCTTCTTTCTACTGGTTGGTTTTAGCTCCTTTAGGAAATAGCAAGTGACCATGGTTGTGTGGGTTCATTTCTGGATCTTCCTGCCTGACACTATACCAATGCCATGCAGTTTTTATCACTATTGCTCTGTACTATAGCTTGAAGTCAGGGATGGTGACTCCCCCAGAATTTCTTTTATTGTTGAAAATTGTTTTCACTATCCTGGATTTTATCTTAATTCAAATGATTTTGAGAATTGTTCATTCTAACACTATGAAAAATTGAGTGGAAATTTTGATGGGGATTGCATTGAATCTGGAGACTGCTTTTGGCAGAATGGTCATTTTTCTATAATAATCCTGCCAATACACAAGCATGTGAGAACTTCTTCATTCTGAGGGCTTCTTCGATTTCTTTCTATAAAAACATAAAGTTTGTGTCGTACTGATCTTTCACTTATTGGGTCAGAGTCACAGAAAGATATTTTATATATTTCACTTAATGGGTTAGAGTCTAACAAAGATATTGTATATTGTTTGTGACTATTATGAAGGGTGGCATTTTCCTAATTTTTTTCTCAGCCTGTTTATCCTTTGAGTATAGGAAGGCTACTGATTTGCTTGAGTTTATTGGATATCCAACTACTTTGCTGAAGTTGTCAGTTGTAGAAGTTCTCTGGTGGAATTTTTGGGGGCACTTAAGTATACTTTCATATCTGCAATTAGCGATATTTTGACTGTATCCCTTTGACTTCCTGTGGTATAATTGATCTACAAGGACCTTCAAGTACTATATTGAGTAGATAGGGAGAGAGTGGTCAGCCTTGTCTAGTCCCTGATGTTAGTGGGATTGCTTCAAGTTTCTCTTCATTTAGTTTGATGTTAGCTACTGGTTTGGTGTATGTTACTTTCACTAAGTTTAGGTATGGACTTTGCATTTCTGATCTCTCCAAGACTTTTAACATGAAGGGATGCTGCACATTGTGAAATGCCTTTTCAGCAACTAATGAAATGATCATGTGCTTCTTTTCTTTGAGTTTGTTTATGTAGTAGATTACATTGATGGACTTCAGCATATTGAACCATCCCTGCATCCCTGGGATGAAGCCTGCTTGATCACAATGATCATTTGGAAGTTTCTTGGATTCAGTTTTTGACAGTTTTATTGAGTATTTTTGCATCGATATTCACAAGGGAAATTAGTCTGACATTCTCTTTGTTGGGTCTTTGTGTAGTTTTGGTATCAGCTTACCGTTGCTTCATAGAATGAATTGGGTAGTGTTCCTTCTGTTTCTATTTTGTGGAATAATTTGAAGAGTATAGGTATTAGGTCTTTTTTTTCTATATTCTTTGTTTACATTCCAAATGATTTACCCTTTCCCGGATCCCCCCTCCCCATATGTCCCATAAACCTTCTTCTCTCTATCCATTCTCCAATCACCTCCCTCCTTTTTTCCTCTGTCCTTATATTCCCCTCCAATGCTAGATCAATCCTTTCCAGGATCAGGACCTTCACCATACTTCTTCATGGGAATCATTTGTTATGCGATTTGTGCCTTGGGTATTCAGGACTTCTGGGCTAATTAATATCTACTTATCAGAGATTGCATTCCATGTGTATTCTTTTGTGACTGGGTTACCTCACTTAGGATGATATTTTCCAGATCAAACCATGTGCCTAAAAATTTTGTGAATTCATTGTTTCTAATTGCTGAGTAGTATTCCATTATGTAAATATACCACATTTTCTGTATCCATTCCTCCTTTGAGGGGCATCTGTGTTCTTTCCAGCTTCTGGCTATTATAAATAAGGCTGCTATGAACATAATGGAGCATGTGTCTTTATTGCATGCCGGGGAATTCTTTGGGTATATGCCCAGGAGAGGTATAGCAGGGTCCTCCGGAAGTGTCATGTCCAGTTTTCTGAGGAACCGTCAGACTGATTTCCAGGTATTAGGTCTTCTTTGAAGTTCTGATAGAATTCTGCACTAAACCCATTTGATCCTGGTCATTTGTGGTTGGGAGACTTTTAACAACTACTTCTATTCATATAAGGGTTATGGGACAGTTTGGATGTTTTATCTGATCCTGATTTAACTATTGTATTTAGTATTTGTCTAGAAAAGTTCTGTTTCAACCTGCTTTTCCAGTTTAGCTGAATATAGTCTTTTGTGGTAGAATTTGATGATTTTTTTAAAATTTCTTCAGTGTCTGTGTTTATATCTCCCTTTTCATTTCTGATTTTGTTAATTTGGATATTACCTCTGTGCACTTTGGTTACTCTGGCTAAGGGTTTTTCTGTCTAGGTGATTTTCTCAAAGAACCAGCTCCTAGATTTGTTTATTATTTCGTATAGTTCTTTTTGTTTCTACTTCGTTGATTTCTGCCCTGAGATTGATTATTTCCTGTCATCTTCTCCTCTTGGGTGTATTTGCTTCTTTTTGTTCTAGAGTTCTCAGGTCTATTGTCAATGTGCTAGTATATGCTCTCTCCAGTTTCTTTTATTTTTATTCAATATATTCTTTATTTACATTTCATTTACATTCTTTATTTACACTGGAAAAGCTCAGTGCAGTAGTGTAGGGGAATACCAGGACATGGAAGTGGGAAGGGGTGGATTGAGGAACAGGAGGAGGAAAGAGGGCTTATGGGACTTTCAGAGAGTGGGGATCCAGGAAAGGGAAAAATCTATCCCAGTTTCATTTTGGAGGTACTCAGAGCAATGAGTTTTCTTCTTAGTACTTTCATTGTGTCCCATAAGTTTGGGTATGTTGAGCCTTTGTTTTAATTCTCAAATGTCTTCAACTTCTTTATTTCTTCCTTGACCAAGTTATCATTGGTAGGGTGCTGTTCAGCTTCCATATGTCTGTGAGCTTTCTGTTCTATTTGTTGCTATTGAAGACCATCCTTTGTCCATGTTGGTCTGATAGTACACAAGGGTTGTACCAGCTTGCATTCCCAATAGCAATGGAGGAGTGTTCTTCTTTCTCCACATCCATGCCAGCACCTGCTGTCTCCTGATTATTTTTTTAATTTCTTTTTACAATGTATTTTTTTTTAATTCGGTATATTCTTTATTTAAGTTTCAAATGATTTCCCTATTTCTGGCTCCCCACTCCCCAAAAGTCCCATAAGCCCTCTTCCCTCCCCTGGTTACCCCATCTACTTCTTCCCAATTCCCTGTTCTGGTATTCCCCTATACTGATGCACTGAGTCTTTCCAGGACCAGGGGCCACTCTCTGTCCTTCTTAGACATCATTTAATATGTGGATTATGTCTTGGGTATTCAAAGTTTCTAGGCTAATATCCACTTATCAGTGAGTGCATACTATGACTGATCTTTTGAAACTGGGTTACTGTCTTAGTCAGGGTTTCTATTCCTGCACAAACATCATGACCAAGAAGCAAGTTGGGGAGGAAAGGGTTTATTGAGCTTACACTTCCATGTTGCAGTTCATCACTAAAGGAAGTCAGGACTGGAATTCAAGCAGGTCAGGAAGCAGGAGCTGATGCAGAGGCCATGGAGGGATGTTTCTTACTGGCTTGCTTCCCCTGGCTTGCTCAGCCTGCTCTCTTATAGAACCCAAGAGCACCAGCTCAAAGGTGGAACCACCCAGAAGGGCCCCTCATCACTTGATCACTAATTGAGAAAATGCCCCACAGCTGGATCTCATGGAGGAACTTCCCCAACTGAAACTCCTTTCTCTGTGATAAATCCAGCCTGTGTCAAGTTGACACATGAAACCAGCCAGTACAATTGACCCCTTGTAAAACTTGACACACAAGCACATCATTGTTAATCCTCAACCCTTACTTTCTTATTCATCCCCAAGATCTAAATTTCTTTAAAAGTCCCACAGTCTTTACATATTAAAAGTTCAATCTCCTTAAAATATCCAATATCGTTAAAATTCAAAGTCTTTTAAAAATTCAAAGTCTCTCAACTGTGGGCTCCACTAAAATACTTTCTTCCTTCAAGAGGGAAACATATCAGGGCACAGTCACAACCAAAAGCAAAACTCAAACTCCAATAGTTCAATGTCTGGGATCCAACTCACGATCTTCTGGGCTCCTCCAAGGGCTTGGGCCACTTCTTCAGCTCTACCCTTTGGAGCACACAGCTTGTCTTCTAGGCTCCAGCTGCCTGTACTCCACTGCTGCTGTTGTTCTTGGTGGTCATGGCATGGTACTGGCATCTCCAAAACGCTGCTATCTTCCACTGTAATTAGGCTTCACCAATAGCCTCTCATAGGCTCTCATCAGGGTGACAAGCCTCTGCTCCTATGCATGACACCTTCAAGTCCTGGGCCATCAATTGCAACTGAGGCTGCACATTCACCAATGGCCTTCCGTGGCCTCTCACTGTGCCAAGAGCCTCAGCTGCTCTTCATGACCCCTTCATGCCTTCAAAACCAGTACCATCTGGGTGACTCTTACACAGTACCAAGTCTAGCCACAGCACAAAATACAACTTGGCTATCTCTGGAACACACTCTCTGTGCTCTCAGAAAACTCTTCCAAGAAGATTTCATCTCAGTGATGCTGGTCTCTTCTTAATCACTGCTAATTTTTTAGCTAACTAACATCAATAGTCCCAGTAACACAAAGGTTTGCTTTAGTGGTTCTGGTATCTTGTTACTTACAGCTGATTCTTTAGCCCCAGCTAACCAAAACCACAGAATCTTCACAATCAAAACATGGCCACTTTAAGAGTCTTTAATCTTCACTCTGAAATTTCACAAGCCAGGCCTCCATCTTCTGCACTGTTCGTAACATTGTCTTCCAAGCTCCAACAGAACTTTCCACAGATTTTCTAGCTCAAATTTCCAAAGTCCTTCCACAATCCTCCCCAAAACATGGTCAGGTTGTCACAGGAATACCCCATACGCTGGTACAAATTTGTCTTAGTCAGGGTTTCTATTCCTGCACAAACATCATGACCAAGAAGCGAGTTGGGGAGGAAAGGGTTTATTGAGCTTAAACTTCCATGTTGCAGTTCATCACTAAAGGAAGTCAGGACTGGAACTCAAGCAGGTCAGGAAGCAGGAGCTGATGCAGAGGCCATGGAGGGATGTTTCTTACTGGCTTGCTTCCCCTGGCTCGCTCAGCCTGCTCTCTTATAGAACCCAAGAGCACCAGCCCAAAGGTGGAACCACCCACAAGGGACCCTCATCACTTGATCACTAATTGAGAAAATGCCCCACAGCTGGATCTCATGGAGGCACTTCCCCAACTGAAACTCCCTTCTCTGTGATAACTCTAGCCTGTGTCAAGTTGACACACGAAACTAGCCAGTATAGTTACCTCACTTAGTATGATGTTCTCCAGCTCCCTCCATTTGTCTAAGAATTTCATGAATTCATTGTTTCTAATGGCTGAATAGTACTCCATTGTGTAAATATATCACATTTTTTGTATCCATTCCTTCTTTGAGGGACACCTGGGTTCTTTCCAGCTTATTGGCTACTACAAATAGGGCTGCTATGAACATAGTGGACCATGTGTCCTTATTGCATGCCGGGGAAATCCTCTGGGTATATGCCCAGGAGTGGTATAGCAGTATCTTAGTCAGGGTTTCTATTCCTGCACAAACATCATGACCAAGAAGCAAGTTGGGGAGGAAAGGGTTTATTGAGCTTACACTTCCATGTTGCAGTTCTTCACTAAAGGAAGTCAGGACTGGAACTCAAGCAGGTCAGGAAGCAGGAGCTGATGCAGAGGCCATGGACGGGTGTTTCTTACTGGCTTGCTTCCCCTGGCTTGCTCAGCCTTCTCTCTTATAGAACCCAAGAGCACCAGCCCAAAGGTGGTAGCACCCACAAGGGGCCCTCTCCACTTGATCACTAAATGAGAAAATGCCCCACAACTGGATCTCATGGAGGCACTTCCCCAACTGAAGCTCCTTTCTTTGTGATAACTCCAGCCTGTGTCAAGTTGACACATAAAACTAGCCAGTAAAAGTAGGGTCCTCCAGAAGTGTCATGACCAGTTTTCTAAGGAACCACCAGACTGATTTCCAAAGTGGTTGCACCATCTTGCAATCCCACCAGCAGTGGAGGAGTGTTCTTCTTTCTCCACATCCTCGCCAACACCTGCTTTCTCCTGATGTTTTTATCTTAGCCATTCTGACTGGTATGAGGTGAAATCTCAGGTTTGTTTTGATTTGCATTTCCCTGATAACTATGAATGTTGAACATTTCTTTAGGTGCTTCTCAGCCCAGAAGCTCAGAATACCCAAGACACAATTCATATATCAAATGATGGAAGGAAGGAAGGAGAGGCCCCTGGTCCTGGAAAGGCTCTATGCAGCAGTGTAGGGGAATACCAGGACAAGGAAGCAGGAGGGGATTTGATTGCGTAACAGGGGGAGGGGACAGGGCTTAAGAGACTTTCAGGGAGGTGGAAACCAGAAAATGTAAATAAAAATGTAATATATACATAAAATATATCTAATAATATTTGTGATGTTAAAAGGTGATGTTAAAAGGTATTAAAAAATAGTGATTGTTGCTCCCTGTTATTTTTTATCTTATTTTTATGTTTGTGTGGCTATTTTCTTTTGGGTTTCTTTAAAGAAGATAACTTTCTTGCTTTTTGTAGGGTGTAGTTTCCCTCCTTGTGTTGGCATTTTCCATCTATTATCCTTTGTAGGGCTGGATTTGTAGAAAGATATTGTGTAAATTTGGTTTTGTCCATTTGTGTTAATTGAAACTTTTGTTGGGTATAGTAGTCTGTGCTTGCATTTGTGGTCCTTTAGGGTCTGTCTGACATATGCCCATGATTTCTGGCTTTCTCTTTTTAGAAGAATGGTGTAATTCTAATAGATCTGCCTTTTTATGTTACTTGACCTTTTCTCTTGTCTGCTTTAAATATTCTTTCTTTGTTTTGTGCACTTGGTGTTTTGACTATTATATGACAGAAGGAATTTTTTCTGATCCAATCTATTTGGAGTTCTGTAGGATTCTTGTATGTTTATTGTGCCCTGGATTTTCTGGATGTTTCTCATTAGGAGCATTTTACATTTTTTCATTTTCTTTGACTCTTGTGTCAATGTTTTCTATGGTATATTCTGTACCTGAGATTCTTTTTTTTTAAGATTTATTATTATATGTAAGTACATGGTAGCTGTCTTTAGACACACCAGAAGAGGGCTTCTCATCTCATTACAGATGAATGTGAGCCACCATGTAGTTGCTGGGATTTGTACTCAGGACCTTCCAAAGAGCAGTCAGTGTTCTTAACCACTGTCCCATCTCAGCATCCCTGTACCCGAGGTTCTTTCTTCTATCTCTGGCATTCTGTTGGTGATGCTTGCATGTATGACTCCTGAACTCTTTCCTTAGTTTTCTATCTCCTGGGTTCTCTCCTTTTGTGATTTCTTAATTGTTTCTATTTTCACTTTTAGATCCTGTATGGTTTTGCTCAATTTATTTACCTGATTCTTTTTTCCTGTAATTCTTTAAGAGATTCATGTGTTTCCTCTTTAAGAACTTCTAGCTGTTTGCCTGCTTTCTCCTGTATTTCTTTAAGGGAGTTATTAATGTCCTACTTAAAGTCCTCTGTCATCATCATGAGATGTGATTTTACATCAGTCTTGCTTTTCTGGTATGTTGGAGTATCCAGGGCCCACTGTGGTGGGAGAACTGGGTTCTGATGATGCCAGGTAGCCTTGGTTTCTGTTGCTTATTTTCTGTTCTTGTGTTTGCCATCTCATTATGTCTGGTGTTAGTTGTTCTTGCTGTTTCCCTGAGGCTTGTCCCTTTTGGGAGCCTGTGTGTCGGTGCTCCTGTGAGACCAGCTCTTTCTGGGAGGAATTTTGGTATGTGACTTTATGGCCCTGGGTCAGCTCTGGGGTGCAGACAGAAACCCAAAGGATCCTATACCCATGAGTGCCTTGGTGCCTATGTCCTGATGGTTCCTTGTGAGTCCCTCTGAGCAAAATCAGTGGTCTTACCTTTGCTCACTGGCATGTGTGCACTCCTTGGTGACCCACACAATCCTGGCAGTATTTGTGTTTTGGCTATGTGCATTTCTTATGGATAATTCTCAGGCTGTGGGTAACTCCAATGGATTAGTGATAGCATGCAGCTTTTTTCTCCAACTGATTGCCATGCTGGGGGTATGCCACGTGCATGGCTTTCGCTATTTCCTATGGATGATTGATGGGTTGTGGACATTTCCTATGAATAACTGACAAGTTGTGGGTACTTCCAATGGATAGTTGACAAACTGTAGTTGCTACCTATGTCTGACAGGTTGTGAGAATGTCCTAAAAATATTGACACGAGATGTGTATATCCTATTAATGACTGCAAGTCTGTGGGCATTTTCTGTAGTTGATTAGCAAGCTATGGTTATATGTTGTGGGTGACTGACAGGCTTTGAGCATTTCTTAGGCATGATTGAAGGCCTATAGACTTTTCCCAGGGATGATTTGCACATGGTGTTCTTTTTCTGTGGATGACTGGCAAGCTGTGGATATATGCTGGGGATGGCAGAAAGGCTCTGAATGTTGACTACACATATTGAAAAGTTGAAGATATGTAGTATGTATGTTTGACAGGTTTTGGATGTTTCCTGTGAATGATTGACAGGACATAGGTATTTTCTATGGATGATTAACAGAGTGTGAGCTTGTCCTTTGGAGGAGTGACAGGGTTGGTGTGGGCTTCCTGTGGTTGATTGACTGGCTGTTGGCATTACCTATGAATGATTGACAGGCTCTCAGATATCCTATGAAAGACTGACGGGCTACGAGTGTTTCCATGGGATAATTGATAGGGTATAGGAGTTTTCCAATGCATAATCGACAGTCTTTGAGTGCTTTTTATGTACAATTGATACGTTGTAGCCATATCCTGTGAATGATTAACAGACTGTGGCCATTTTTTATACATGATTGACAGGTTGTGCCTGCTTTCTGTGACTGATTGACAGGTAGGGGGTATGGCTTGTGAATTAAGGGCAAGCTGTGGGAGTTTCCTGCGGATGATTGACAGGCTGTGATAATTTCTTCTGGTTGATTCCCAGGCTTTGTGAGTTGCTTGTAGATGATTGACAGACCAGGGATGTTTCCAGTGGATGGTTGACAGGACTTGGGCATTCCTTATGGATGATAGTCAGGTAGATGGTTTTTCCTCTGGATTACTAATGGGGTGTGGGGGTTGTTGGACAGATTTTTGGTACGTTGGGTGTGTCCTGTGCAAGAATGTCAGACTGTGGGTCAGGTTGAATGATTAACAAAATATAGACCAACAAATGCAATTCTACAGACCACTTGTATCTGCAAATTTTTAACAACAAATGGAGATCTATATCATTAGTCATGAGGATTTTGATTCTTTTCATTTCCACATTTCATTTTTTAATGCTCATTAATAGTGTCTCTATATTTGCAGTCAGCAGAAGCACAACATATCCGAAGGTAATAGATAAAGTATCCATGGTAATCCAGATGGTAAATGGTACCAAAGCAGGACCACATGCTTTGACATAAAAAGATCAATGTGCCCCTGGACTCACACCAAAATTGGGTAAATATCCCCACAAGGTGAAAACCTATGCCATCGTAGATCCCATGCTTGATATTCAAAAGCTTTAGGCAAAATAAAACTAGGGTTCCAAAGAGTATGGTTCATTTCATTTAATATTTACATTTATAGGGTATAAAGAAAACTAGACTGGGCAGAAGAACATAAATGTGTAAAAACAGAAAGAGCTGGAGAGAAATAGAATATATATTCTACATAGTAGATATCTAAGTTATGTGTGGGGAATAAATGGACTGACAGAAAAAAATTATAGTTGGACAATTCACCGTTTTTAAAGGAAACATTCAATAAACAAAAGAATATATTGGAACTATACTTTACAGTCTATTCTTCTATTATTTATATGAATCTCCAACATAAAAATGATTAGCTGTTTAGAACTACAAAATGTTCCAGAAGCATGTGGAAAACAGAAGATCTACCGGTTTGTGTTTGGTTCCCCTCTGTAACCTAGCAGAGAATAATAGCAAATAAGAATGAGGGACTGGGGTGGCTGATAAAATGCAATTGGTAAAACACTTGCCCTGAAAACCTGAGTGCAGATATGTGGATAAGGGGATCCCCAAAGCTTACTAGCCTGCAAGTCTGAGTGTCAGTGTACTCCAAGAGAGTAAATCAATCACATCTGGGATTTGGATGAGTGAACATAAAAATTTCCATATTGTATACAACATAGTATAAATAACATGAATATTATGGAGAGATGGGTTGGCAATTAAAAGCTCTGGTTTTGTTTGTAGAGTACTAAGTTTTGATTGCTATCACCCACATGGCAGGTCACAACTGTCTGTATCTCCAGTTCAGGAGACTCAGCACTCAATTCTAGCACATGGTGCATAAAAATACACAGCAGGAAAATACTCCTAGATATAATTAGATCTACAAAATTTAAACATATACAAAGAAGTAAAATGCTTGTAATTTCTTTAAACAAATCACATTAACATATCCAATACAATGCCTTAAAAGACACAATGGGAAAGTATTTATAAACTAACTGAATTTTTTGTTTTGCTTTCCTTATAGAAGGCCTAAGAGCTGCTATCTTAAAGTATGCCCATCTCATATACCTAAGAGCCTAGAGCAGGTATATAATCCAGTGGGGCTCAGTGAAAAAGAGCCGAAAAATGACCTCTCCCCTCTCAGGATGCATCCCATGAAATAGAGGATGTTCATGCTACACTCCACAGACCCAAGAAAGCTGGTCAAGAAGGGCACAAGAAAGGATGTTTAATTCCATGGAATGTCATTGAAGGCAAAAGGATGGAAGGAATTGCATAGGAAAATAGATGATAGTAAGGGAGAGGTGGGTTCAGTGTTCATGATGAGGAATTTAAATCTGCAAATGACAGGGGTGGTAAGGAGGGGCTGACTTCAGGAAGAGACAGAGACCTGGGCAAGGGGAAGCACATAAGTATCATTGTGGGTGTGCTTAGTTGTGACCTACAGCACTGGGGATATGGAGCCTGGGGAGGCTGCCTCTTCTAGCTAAACAGGAACCTCAGTGGAGTGATAGTGACATCAACCCACTCACAAAACTTTCAACCCAAAACCTTTCCTGTCTACAAGAGATGCAGGAAAAGCGAATGGAATAGAGACTGAGGGAATGGCCAACCAATAACTGGCCCAACTTTAGACCCATCCCATGGACAAGAAACAATCCCTGACACTATTAATGATACTCGATTATGCTTGCAGACAGGAGACTAGCACATAGCATTGTATGAAAGGATCCACTGAGCAGCTGACTTAGACAGATGTAGACAGCTACAGATAAACATTTGTTGCAACATGCTGGCTATCATGGAAGAAGAAGGAGGAGGAGGAGGAGGAAGAGGAGGAGGAGGAAGAGGAAGAGGAGGAGGAGGAAGAGGAGGAGGAGGAGGAGGAGGAGGAAGAGGAGAAGAAGAAGAAGAAGAAGAAGAAGAAGAAGAAGAAGAAGAAGAAGAAGAAGAAGAAGAAGAAGAGGAGGAGGAGGAGGAGGAGGAGGAGGAGGAGGAGGAGGAGGAGGAGGAGGAGGAGGAGGAGGAGGAGGAGGAGGAGGAGGAGGAGGAGGAGGAGGAGGAGGAGGAGGAGGAATGGCAGTCCATATGGAGATAAGAATTTCACAGGAAGGAAAACAGAATTAGTTATCATGGACTCTTTGGGCTCTCAGAGACTGAACCACCAACCAAAGTACATACACAGTCTGGCCCAAGGAGTTGCCTCAATGTCCATATTTGCCCCAATATCAACAGTGCTGGTGGAAGGTGTTGGTTCAACATGAATAGGAGCCTCAGGCACAGAAATTCTATGTTCCTGAGGTATGTGATGGAAAATTTCTGGCTTACATCCTTCAGCCTATAAGGAAAATTGGCAATGTTACTTTTGATTTAAAATTTTCACTGATTTTATTCATTTGAGCATCTGTCTAATTCTATCAGACCTTCAAAGAAGATTTAACACCAATACTCTTCAAACAATTCCAACAAATAGAAACAGAAGGAACACTAACCAACTCCTTCTACGAAGCCACTATTACACTGATACCAAAACCACACAAAGATCCAACTAAGAAAGAGAATTTCAGGCCAATTTCTCTTATGAATATCGATGCAAAAATACTCAATAAAATTCTTGCCAACCGAATCCAAGAACACATCAAAATGATCATCCACCATGATCAAGTAGGCTTCATCCCAGGGATGCAGGGATGGTTCAATATCAGGAAGTCCATACATGCTATCCACCACATAAACAAACTCAAAGAAAAAAAAAAAACACATGATCATTTCATCAGATGCTGAAAAAGCATTTGACAAAATTAAGCAACCTTTCATGCTAAAAGTCTTAGAATTCAAGTCCCATATCTAAACATAGTAAAAGCAATATACAGCAAACCAGTACCCAACATCAAACTAAATGGAGAGAAACTTGAAGAAATCCCACTAAAATCAGAGACTAGACAAGACTGCCCCCTCTCTCCATATCTTTTCAATACAGTTCTTGAAGTCCTAGCTAGAGCAATTAGACAACATAAGGAGGTCAAAGGGATACAAATTAGAAAGGAAGAAGTCAAAATATCACTATTTGCAGATGATTTGATAGTATACTTAAGTGACCCCAAAAACTCTACTAGAGAACTCCTACAGCTGATAAACAACTTCAGCAAAGTGCCTGGCTACAAAATCAATGCACGCGAATCAGTAGCCTTTATATACTCAAAGGATAAGCAAACTGAGAGAGAAATTAGGGAAACAACATCCTTCACAATAGCCACAAACAGCATAAAGTATCTTGGGGTGACTCAAACCAAACAAGTGAAAGACCTAGATGACAAGAACTTCAGATCTCTGAAGAATGAAATCGAAGAAGATCTCAGAAAATGGAAAAATCTTCCATGCTCATGGATTGGCAGGATTAATATAGTTAAAATGGCAATCTTGCCAAAGGCAATCTACAGATTCAATGCTATCCCCTTAAAAATCCCAACCCAGTTCTTCATAGAGCTAGAAAGAGCAATTCTCAAATTCATCTGGAATAACAAAAAACCCAGGATAGATAAAACTATTCTCAACAGTAAAAGAACTTCAGGGGGACTCAGTATCCCAGACCTCAAACTTTACTACAGAGCAATAGTGATAAAAACTGCATGGTATTGGTACAATGTCAGGCAGGCAGATCAATGGAATAGGATTGAAGACCCAAAAATGAACCAACACACCTATGGACACTTGATCTTCGACAAAGGAGCTGAAAACATCCAGTGGAAAAAAAGATAGCCTTTTCAACAAATGGTGCTGGTTCAATTGGAGGTCAGCATACAGAAGAATGCGCATCGATCCATTCTTATCTCCTTGTACCAAGCTCAACTCCAAATGGATCAAGGACCTCCTCATAAAACCTGACACACTG
This sequence comes from Apodemus sylvaticus, assembly GCF_947179515.1. Taxonomy (NCBI): domain Eukaryota; kingdom Metazoa; phylum Chordata; class Mammalia; order Rodentia; family Muridae; genus Apodemus; species Apodemus sylvaticus. The sequence continues at coordinate 160,873,533 of NC_067472.1, read as the reverse complement.
AAACTAATAGAAAAAAAAACTGGGGAAGACCCTTGAGGACATGGGCACAGGGTAAAAGTTCCTGAATAGAACACCAATAGCTTATGCTCTAAGATCAAGAATTGACAAATGGGACCTCATAAAACTACAAAGTTTCTGTAAGGCAAAGTACACTGTCAAAAGGACAAAACATCAACCAACAGATTGGGAAAGGATCTTCACCAACCCTAAATCTGACAGAGGGCTAATATCTAATATATACAAAGAACTCAAGAAGGTAGAGCCCAGAGAACCAAATAACCCCATTAAAATGAGGAGTATGGAGCTAATCAAAGAATTTTCACAGGAAAAATTCGGAGGGCTGAGAAACACCTTAAGGAATGTTCAACATCATTAATCATTAGGGAAATGCAAATCAAAACAACCCTGAGATTTCACTTCACACCAGTCAGAATGGCTAAGTTCAAAAACTCAGGAGACAGCAGGTGTTGGCAAGGATGTAGAGAAAGATGAACACTCCTCCACTGCTGGTGGGATTGCAAGATGGTGCAACCACTTTGGAAATCAGTCTGGTAGTTCCTCAGAAAACTGGGCATGACACATCCTGAGGACCCTGCTATATCACTCCTTGGCATAATCCCAGAGGATTCTTCAGCATGCAATAAGGACACATGCTCCACTATGTTCATAGCAGCTCTATTAGTAGTAGCCAGAAGCTGGAAAGAACCCAGGTGCCTTTCAACGGAGGAGGAATGGATACAAAAAATGTGGTATATTTACGCAATGGAGTACTATTCAGCCATTGGAAACAATGATTTTATGAAATTTTTAGACAAATGGATGGAGCTGGAGAACATCATACTAAGTGAGGTAACACAGTCTGAAAAGATCAGTCATGGTATGCACTCACTGATAAGTGGATATTAGCCTAGAAATGTTGAATACCCAAGACATAATCCACATATTAAATGATGTCTAAAAAGAATGGAGGAGTGGCCCCTGGTTCTGGAAAGACTCAATGCAATAGTATAGGGGAATACCAGAACAGGGAAGTGGGAAGGGGTAGATGGAGGAACGGGGGAGGGAAGAGGGCTTATGGGACTTGCAGGGAGTGAGGACCCAGAAAAGTGGAAATCATTTGAAATGTAAATTAAAAATATAGAAAAAATAAAGAAAAAAATGTAAAAAAGTTCTCATACATAAAAAATAAAAAAATTATAAATAAACTAAAAAAAAAAATAAAATTTTCACTGATTTTATTCATTTGAGCACCTGTCTCCTAATGTCAGAATCTTGATTTATAGTCCCCAAAATGTTTCTGTATTCAGACCAACTTCATCACTAACTACACTCATGGACATTCAGCAACTTCTGTTTCCTTTCTGCTTGAGTAAAAGGCCCAGAGTTTCTAGAAATCTTTGAAGGGGTCCTGTTCAGATTCATGTTTTCCTTTCTCCTGCGTTTTGCCACATAACATCATTCTCTGTAAAATGAAATGATATAAAAAGAAAGGACAAAAGGTTTCTTCTCCTCTCTTTAGGACCTGAATTTTGAATTCCTGCCAGATTAAGAGAATGGGACAGTGAGGTGCTTTGAGAACAAAATGAACCTCTCTCTTGTGCATCATATTAACCCTTCCCCAATGTACAACCTTTCTCAGTTGCCCATTAGGTTCCTGGGATACCAGAACAGAGGAAATGAATTTTTAAATGCATGAACAAAGTATGTCACCACCTACAGCAGAAGGCAATTGCTGAATTCCAGGTGTGGATTCTATAACTTTTATTCACTAGGTGAAATTGTAATCTCTGAGGCTTACTGCCTCCAAGTGCTAATCTAGACCTAATCCTGGAAGGTTCTAGCTTCTGTAAAATTTAGCATAGGCTAGAATATTTTGAGTCTCTTATACTTACTGCCGAATTAATACACCATTATTTCTGGCTCTTCATCTCTTTCTAACAGATTCAACTCGGCTGTTCTAGCTCAAAGCTCCTCTCTATGGTAACTGATTCAGTTTGGATTCTCTCTTGGCCTGTGATATTTTGCTCTGGTTAGCCTCAAATTAGCAATTTTTTCTAATCTTCTGACTCGTTCATAATCTCTTGTTCATTTTGCCTTCACTTGTGCCTTGTTGTTTCTCTCTTCAACATGTCTCTCTAAAAGGCTCCAGGTAAAAAAGGCCTCCTCTCAGTAGCCCCTGGTTCTGGAAAGGCTCAGTGCAGCAGTATAGGGCAATACCAGAACAGGGGAATGGGAAGGGGGGATGGGGGAGCAGGGGGAGGGAAGAGGGCTTATAGGACTTTCGGGGAGTGGGAGCCAGGAAAGGGGAAATCATTTGAAATGTAAATAAAAAATAAATCAAATAAAAAATGCTTCCTCTTTTCCTCTCTTCCTTTCTCCCCTCCTCTCCCCTCCTCTCCTCTCATTTGGGCTCCTCTTCCCTTCTCTCTCTCTCTCTCTCTCTCTCTCTCTCTCTCTCTCCTTCTCTTTATTTCCCTCTCTATCTCTACACTACCCTTCAAGTAGCTTCTACTTCCTCTTTTTTCTTGAGAGAGTTGGGAATGTCCTGTTCTGTCAAATCCTTCTCTGAGTCATCACTTTCTCTGCCATGCAATTACATATCTCTTTCAAACAAGGCACTTAATTCTACAAACTAATTTGACCTTGATTGTTTAGGATTAAAGGTGTTTACTAAGGAATTGTCGGTATTCTGGCTAGAGAGATTAAAGTTCTGTGCAAAAGCTGAGCCACACAATAACTAGAAATGGGTTTACTGAGTAAACAACACAATCAAGCACAAGTACAGCATAATCACATATCCTGCAACACCATGAACTTTAGTACACCAAGAGTATGTACATAATGACCTGTTCCAGCACCGCTGTGGCTGCTTGAATGTCAACAGTCCCATGGGATCATATAATGCTTGCTCTCTCCAGATGGCTGAACTATTTTGGAAATGATTACGAGTTGTGGACTTTGTATAGGATTTATGTCACTGGAATGGCATTTAAGATTTTAGTAGACTGGTGCCATTTCCACAAAGTTCTCTCTTTCCTGTGTAGGTCAAGATGTGATCCCTCATCTGCTGCTTCAGTACCATGCCTGTCTGCCTGAACATTGCACCTTTTCCTCTAGAAGTTGTCTTTCCCATGGTATTTTATCACAGCAGTAGACAGTAGCTAACATAACCATCATCTAGTTGCAGTAGGAGTGGCTTGAAAAGTCTGAAGGATTCATTCCAAGCTGTGAAGGGGTTTTACCTGGTGGATTTGGACACAAAACAAGTGATTAAATTCCCTAATGCTAGCTTAGTTAAGATACTCAAAATATCCATTGATTCAACCAGGTAAATTTAGAAAATGTGAGTGTTGCAAATGGATTTGATTCTGCATGGCAAATGGGAAGCCTCATGGACTTTTATAAGATAATAAATAAGGTCTCCATACATTTGTTATTGCTTACACCTCCATGAAACTCAAAGCTTAGCAGTCTAATTTAGCCTTTCAGTACCAGGCTTAGTATATGCTACTTACATGAAAAACTCATACTCAAAAATATACTCTGAATTGCCATGCAATATAACACAGAGAAGATTCAACAAAATAAGGTAAGAAACACTGTTGATCATGGTAAAACCACTCTGGAAATCAGTGTGGCAGTTCCTCAGAAAACTGGATATGGTACTACCTGAAGATCTAGCTATACCACTCCTGTGCATATACCCAGAAGATGCTCTAACATGCAATAAGGACACGTGATCCACTATGTTCAGATAAGCCTTATGCCTAATAACCAGAAGCAGCAAAAAACCCAGATGTTCTTCAATAGAGGAATGGACACAGAAAATGTGATACATTCACACAATGGAGTTCTACTCAGCTATTAAAAGCAATGAGTGTATGAAATTCTTAGGCAAACGAATGGAACTAGAAAGTATCATCTTGAGTGAGGTAACCCAATCACAAAAGAACAAACAAGGTATGCACTTGCTGATAAGTGGATATTAGCCCTAAAGCTTGAATACCCAAGATACAACTCACAGCTCACATGAAACTCAAGAAGAAATAAAGCCAAAGTTTGCATACTTTGATCCTTCTTAGAAGGTGGATCTAAATACCAATGACTCACAGGCAGCCAATAGACTGAACATAGAGTCCCCAGTGGAGGAGCTAGAAAAAGGCTCCAAAGAACTGAAGAATGTTGCAGCCCCATTGGAGGAACAATAGTATGAACCAACCAGTACTCCCAGAACTGACAGGAACAAAACCACCAGCCAAAGAGTTCACATGGAGGGACCCATGCCTCCAGCTTCATATGTAGCAGAGGCTGGCCTTTTCAGTCATCAATGAGAGGAGAAGCCATTGGTCCTGTGAAGGCTCGATCCCCCAATGTAGGGGAATGCCAGGTCAGGAAAGTGGAGGTAGGGTTTGGTAAGCAGGGGAAGCATACGGGATAGGGTGATTTGGAGGGGTAACAAGGAAATGGGATACCTTTCGAAATTTAAATATAGCAAATATCTAATAGAATAAAAAATTAAGCACTGTTGATCAAAGAAAGAAGATGAGGAAGCAGACATGTTACATGTGTGTTCACACTGTTCAAATGGATCATGTGAGAAGTTCAGTTCACTGGATTCACTGAGAATTATAGTCGTGAACAGAGCAAAGCATGTGGTATTTTTTGGACAGAGGCACATTTTCATATTACCTGTGTTACCCGACTCATTACTCCTTCCTCATTGTGTAAATATGCTTGAGCTGATATGAATAAAAGAATGGTGTGTGTGTGTTTTTTTTTCCTTTGCCCTTTTTCCGGGTAATGTAGCTCAGGTTCACATTCTTTTGTTTTGTTTTGTTGTTGTTGTTGTTGTTTTCAGATGGGGTTTCTCTGTGTAGTCCTGGCTGTCCTGGAATTCACTCTATAGACCAGGCTGGCCTCTAACTCAGAAAACTTATCATAAGATAAATCATTGACTTTAATGCAAAAAATCAATACTCAATACAATTCTTGCCAACCAAATCCAAGAACACATCAAAATGATCATCCACCATGATATAGTAGGCTTTATCCTAGGGATACAGGGTTGGTTCAATATATGGAAATACATTAATGCAATCCACTATATAAACAAACTCAAGGAAAAAAATGACATGGTCATTTCATTGGATGCTGAAAAAACATTCGACAAAATTCAGCATCCTTTCATGCTTAAAGTCTTGGAAAGAACAGGAATTCAAGGCCCATACCTAAACATATTAAAAGCAATAAACAGCAAACTGGTAGCCAGCATCAAACTAACTGGAGAGAAACTTGAAGCAATCCCACTAAAATCGGGGACTAGACAGGTCTGCCCCCTTTCTACATATCTTTTCAATATTGTACTTGAGGTACTAACTCAGGCAATTAGACAACAAAAGGAGGTCAAAGGGATACAAATTGGAAAGGAAGAAGTCAAAGTATCATTATTTGCAGATGATATGATAGTCTACCTAAGTGACCCAAAAACTCCACTAGAGAACTCCTACAGCTGATAAACAGCTTTAGCAAAGTGACAGATTATAAAATCAACTCAAGCAAATCAGTAGCCTCCCTATACTCAAAGGATAAGCAGGCTGAGAAAGAAATTAGGGAAATGACACCCTGCACAATAGCCACAAACAGTATAAAATACCTTGGGGTGACTCTTAGCAAACATGTGAAAGATCTGTATGACAAGAACTTCAAGACTCTGAAGAAGGAAATGGAAAAAAAGCTCAAAAATTGGAAAAAACTCCATGCTCATGGATCAGCAGGATTAATACAGTTAAAATGGCCATTTTGCCAAAAGCAATATACAGATTCAATGCAATACCCATCAAAATCCCAACTCAGTTCTTCATCGAGCTAGAAAGAGCAATTCTCAAATTCATCTGGAATAACAAAAAAAAACAAAACAAAAAAAAAAAAACAGGATAGCTAAAACTATTCTCAACAACAAAAGAAATTCTGGGGGAATCAGTATCCCTGACCTCAAGCAATACTACAGAGAAATAGTGTTAAAAACTGCATGGTATTGGTACAGTGACAAGCAGGAGGATCAATGGAACAGGACTGAAGATCCAGAAATGAACCCACACACCTATGTCCACTTAATCCTCAACAAAGGAGCTGAAAACATCCAATTGAAAAAAGATAGCCTTTTCAACAAATGGTGCTGGTTCAACTGGAGGTCAACATGCAGAAGAATTCAAATTGATCCATCCTTAACTCCTTGTACTAAGCTCAACTCCAAATGGATCAAGGACCTCCACATAAAGCCAGACACTCTGAAGCTAGTAGAAAAGAAACTGGGGAAGACCCTTGAGGACATCCGTATAGGGGAAAATTCCTGAACAGAACACCAATAGCGTATGCTCTAAGAGCAAGAATTGACAAATGGGACCTCATAAAATTACAAAGTTTCTGTAAGGCAAAGGACACCATCAAAAGGACAAATTGGCAACCAACAAATTAGGAAAAGATCTTCACCAACCCTACATCAGATAGAGGGCTAATATCCAATATATACAAAGAACTCAAGAAGTTAGACCCCAGAAAACCAAATAACCCTATTAAAAATGGGGTACAGAGCTAAACAAAGAATTCTCACCTGAAGAACTTCAGATGGCTGAGAAGCATCTTAAAAATTGCTCAACTTCATCAATCATCAGGGAAATGCAAATCAAAACAACTCTGAGATTTCACCTTACACCAGTCAGAAGGGCTAAGATTAAAAATTAAGGAGACAGCAGGTGTCAGCAAGGATGTGGAGAAAGAGGAACACTCCTCCACTGCTGGTGGGGTTGCAAATTTGTACAACCACTCTGGAAACCAATCTGGCGGTTCCTCAGAATATTGGGCATGTCACTTCCAGAAGACCCTGCTATACCACTCCTGGGCATATACCCAGAGCATTCCCCAGCATGTAATAAGGATATGTACTCCACTATGATCATAGCAGCCCTATTTATAATAGCCAGAAGCTGGAAAGAACCCAGATTTCCCTCAGTGGAAGAATGGATGCAAAAAATGTGGTATATATACACTATTCAGCCATTAGAAACAATGAATTCATGAAATTCGTACGCAAATGGATGGAGCTGGAGAACATCATACTAAGTGAGGTAACCCAGTCTCAAGAGATCAATCATGGTATGCACTCACTAATAAGTGGATATTAGCCTTGAAAACTGGAATACCCAAAACCTAATCCACAAGTCAAATGAGGTACAAGAAGGGTTCTGGAAAGAATCAATGCAGCAGTATAGGGCAAACCCAGAACAGGGAATTGGGAAGGGGTAGATGGGAGAACAGGAGGAGGGAAGGGGGCTTATGTGACTTTCGGGGAGTGGGGGTCAGAAATAGGGAAATCATTTGAAATGTAAATAAAAAATTTTTGAATAAATAAATAAATAAAATAAATAAAAAACATTACAACAAATGAATAAAGGAATGAAAAGACCATATGATGCAAAGTTAAATTTCCAAGACATTTGCCACATAGAACACCAAAACACTGAAGAGAAATGAGCAGACACTGAAGAGATTTTTCTGAATTGTTAGTCATGTAGCAGGAGTATAGTATCAGCACTTACTTACCAGTATACATAAATTTATGATTCAAAATAGTTTCATTTTAGGAGTTTGAGTACATGTGTGCCCATTACTCTGCTTTTTCTCCTATGCTTGTATGTCTCTCTCTGTCTCTCTGTCTGTCTCTCTCTTTGTCTGTCTGTCTGTCTGTCTGTCTGTCTGTCTGTCTCTCTCTCTCTCTCTCTGTGTGTGTGTGTGTGTGTGTGTGTGTGTGTATAGACTACATGAAAGTTTCAGGAGCTGTCTCCCTTCTTTCACAGAGTCATAAGGAGGCCCTCACTGTTTCTGCTGCTCTGTATGTTCTAATCTTGCTAGCTTGTGAGTTTTAGGGCTGTTCTATACTCTTAGCCCCTGGATTTAGTGGTACGGGGATAATATTCATACTACTTTTTACTTTTTCAGGATTAAATGCAGGTTTTTAGGCTTCCAAGGCCAGTGGCCTAACCCACTGAGCCATCTGGTTTGTATATTTTATGTCTATGTATATACACATACAGAAACACACACAAACACAGAAATATATATATGCGTCTGAACTTATATGTATGTATTTATACATGTATATATGTATATATTCTGGTTTTAAAATAAAAGCAAAGAGAGACAGAGAGAGAAAGAGAGAGAGAAAAAGAGATAGATAGATAGATAGATAGATAGATAGATAGATAGATAGATAGATAGATAGACAGAGATTGTTTATCAGTTCAGAATGAAAAGGAAATTGAGTAAAGTATGAATTTCCTGTTGACAGAAAACTTTTTCATTGCCCCAAACTAGACAGCATTTATGAAATATGCCTATGTCATTGTTGTCCCTGTTTGGCTGTACCTCTTCATAAAGACTTATGCTGTGTATTTAGTTAGTATGCAGTAGAGAACTGTTATTATTTAGCTCGAGTTCATGTTTTTTTTATTTTATATATTTTACACTGCAATTGTCATGTAGGCTTCCAGAAAGTCTTGTGTTTGTTAGGTTTTATGCAAGTTTAACATCAGGAAATAATGTCTATTTTTATTTCAGTCACATAATTTATTCCTTTGAGGAGTGGAAACTACCTTTGGCTTAGTTGTCTTTGTCATATATCACTGCTTTAATAATATTGTGGATTATATCCTAATCATTGTTATATAAAAGAAGTTGCCTCATTTTGTGCCAACTGTAACTAATTCATTGTTACCATATTCTCTTCCATTATTATGTATAATTTGTATCTTCATAAAAATACTATTTACAGGAAAATGTGTTTATATTAGGAACCTTAGCATAAAATATTCTAATGATTATTCACTAAAATACTAGATAATTTCAAGTGAACTTCTCCATATTAAAATTACCTGAGTTCTACCTCCTTGCTAAGTTCTTTCTAGGACAAAGTTTACTCAAGTTCTTCTCATATTGTAGCTAATATTAATTTGAAAACCAAATTTAGCTAGGCTTAAAAGACAGACATTTCAGTTTGGTTTGTGACAATAGTAAATTTACAGTTTCTAATGATTTCATTAGGTGGAATAATTATGTGTACTCTGCCCCTTTTAAAATGGTGACTTCAGAGGGTTCAGATTAAGGTGCTGAGCTAGTTGTTAACATTATGTACTGGAGTAAGTGGTGCACTTAAGATCTGCACACAGACCATTCTGCTGGCTTTGTACCTTTTGAATGGGGATTAAAACAGAAAGGAGGGCTATTTTTATTTGCTTCTGTAGTTGCTGTGACAAAATATCTGATGGAGAATGTCAGTCAGTTACTACAAGGAAGGCAACAGAGTGTCCTGGTTTGTGGCAGTAATCTGTTGCTTCTTACATGCTGGTAGACCAAGAAACAGATAACATAGAACTGGTACCACAAGTAGTCATAACCATTGAAGTCTACAACTGACAACCTTGTGCTACCTAGGCCATAACCTGAAAGGTAAACCTCCAAAGAGTGGCCAAGTGTTCTAACACAGGAGAATCCATATCTCTCTGTCTGATCCTTCCATGTACCAGGAAGGAAGCATGTTAATGTTAAATAACACACACACTTTTTATAATACGGTGTGTGTGTGTGTGTGTGTGTGTGTTTGTGTGTGTTTGTGTGTGTTTGTGTGTGTTTGTGTTTGTGTGTTAATACTAAAGTATTTTCAGGCAAAGTGTAAATCAGATTGCCAGTGAGATGACTAAGTAGATAAAAGTGTTTGCCAGCATTACTGACAACTGGAATTTCATACCTGAGAATAAAATTGTGGGAGGAGAAGGCTGACTCCTATTAGTTTTTATTTGATACCCTAAATTCACCTTGCCTTCCCCCACTCCCCAAAGATATTAAGCACACATTGTTCTTAAACTGAAAGAGAATATCCTGTCTGCTTTATGAGTTCATATATTAAAGTTCTGCACCCATGTACACAGTATCCTATTGTGTACACCCTGCCTATTAGTCCTTAGGACATCAATGGGTAAAATGTGAAGGCTGAAACCAGGGGTCCAGGAAATTAACAAATATTCTTTTTCCTTTTTAGCAAGAACAGTAGGCAATTTTTATTTCTAGGCACCTGCCCAGGAGCCTAGTGACTCCAGCATTTCTCAAAATTGTTAAATGTAATTCAGACATGCATATGCTGGAATATGATGTCAGGAACACTGTGACTTTAAACTACAGCATCCAGAATATGCTGCAAATAGCAATGTGGAAACTTAATGTTCCACAAGTAATTAGTATCAGTACCATCAAATGGACATTATAAAACCATATTTATTTATATAACACTCCAAATTACAGACCTGAGGGTCATGAGCCAACCAGGTTGGGGTATGGTCACAGTACAGACAGGGCCTCATTAATCTGAAATGAGCTGTGAGAGTCATGCCTTTTTATTTGACAAAACATTTTATAAATTATCAAAACTGTAGGTAAAAGATTTTTCAATTTTCTTTGGTGTTTGGTAGAATCCCTCTACAGACCTAATAATCATAAGGTCGTTTACATTTTCTTACCAAACCCAAGCCCCCAAAGTCCTTAGCGTAGGTGAGGTTATGACTCAAACTGCAGAGGAGTCCTTAATGCTGATCATTTTTAACAGCCTTACAAAGGGCAGTTAGTAAGTCATGTGCTACCTTAGCTAGAGATTATAGAAGACAACTTAAATTCCTCTTCAACAAGTTTATACACACATGTGTGTGTGTATATATATATATATATATATATATATATAAAGAGAGAGAGAGAGAGAGAGAGAGAGAGAGAAAGAGAGAGAGACATGAAATAGAAATGATAACATTCATCATGATGATAAGTTTCCCTTATACAAAGTACAAGTCAGATCCCAGAGTTGTTTACTTGATGCACTATCAGCAGAAAACAATCTCAACCTATATCTTCTTTTTCAATAGTTGGACCATCTAGGCAGATTAACTGATAATTATGAAAGACATCATTTTTTTCTTTTTTTCTATATTCTTTGTTTACATTCTAAATGCTTTCCCTTTTCCCAGTTCCCTCTTCCCCATACGTCCCATAAGCCCTCTTCTTTCTGCCCATTCCCCAATCACCCCCTCCAATTTCTCTGTCCTGGTACTCCCCTAAGATGCTGGTTCAAGCCTTTCCAAGACCAGGGCCCTCTCCTTCCTTCCTTCTTGGGAATCATTTGATATGCTAATTGTGTCTTGAGAATTCAGAGCTTCTGGGCTAATTAATATCCATTTATCAGTGATTGCATTTCATGTGTATTCTTTTGTGATTGGGTTATCTCACTTAGGATGATATTTTCCAGTTCCAACCATTTGCCTAAAAATTTCATGAAATCATTGTTTTTAATTGCTGAGTAGTATTCCACTGTATAAATATACCACATTTTCTGTATCCATTCCTCCATTGAGGAACATCAGGGTTCTTTCCAGATTCTGGCTATTATAAATAAGGCTGCTATGAACATAGCCAAAGCTACTATACTCAGCAAAACTCTCAATAACCATAGGTGGAAAAACCAAGATATTCCATGACAAAGCCAAATTTACACAATATCTTTCAACAAACCCAGTCCTACAAAGAATAATAGGGGGAAAACACCCATAAAATGAGGGAAACTACACCCTGGAAAAAGCAAGATAGTAACCTTCTTTCATCAAACCCAAAAGAAGATAACCAATCAAATATAAAAAATAATATCAAAAATGACAGGAAGTAATAATCACTATTCCTTAATATCTCTTAACACAAATGGACTCAATTCTCCAATAAACTCTAAAATAAGCATAGACTAACAGACTGGATATGCAAACAGGAGCCTACATTTTGCTGCATACAGGAAACACACCTCAATGTCAAAGACAAACACTACCTTAGAGTAAAAGGCCAGAAGACAATTTTACAAGGAAATGGTCTCTGAAAACAAGCCAGAGTAGCCACTCTAATATCAGATAAAATTGACTTTCAACCTAAAGTCATCAAAAGAGACACAGAGGACACTTCTTACTGGTCAAAGGAAAAATACACCAAGAAGAACTCTCAATCCTGAACATCTATGCTCCAAATGCAAGGGCACCCTCATTCATAAAAGAAACTTTACTAAAGCTCAAAGCACACGTTACACCAAACACAATAATTGTGGGTGACTTCAACATTCCACTCTCCTCAATGGACCGATCAGGAAAACAGAAACTAAACAGGGACCCAGTGAAACTAATTGAAGCTTTGGACAAATTGGATTTAATGGATATATATAGGGCATTTCATCCCAAAGCAAAAGAATAAACCCTTTTCCCAGCACCTCATGGTACCTTCTCCAAAATTGATCATATAATTGGTCACAAGACAGACCTCAACAAATATAAGAAGATCGATCTAATCCCATGCCTCCTATCAGATCACAATAGAGAAAAGTGGTTTTCAATAGCAGCAAAAACAACAGAAAGCCCACATACACATGGAAATTGAACAATACTCTACTCAATAATACCTTGGTCAAGGTAGAAATAAAGAAAGAAATCAAAGACTTTTTAGAATACAATTAAAATGAAGACACAAAATACGCAAATCTATGGGACACAATGAAAACAGTGCTAAGAAGAAAACTCATAGCCCTAACTACCTCCAAAAAGAAACTAGATTAACAAATATTCTAAGACTGACTACTTGTTTCCCCTGATGATACTTTAAATCATTTGCATATCAAATATATTCACTCTGTGGGCTGGAAAAGGCTTGCTGTATTGCTCTAGCCCAGCATCTTAGTTTGATTTGTTATACACACACGTTGGCTAACAAAATTCTGGAACACCAAGTCCAGGTGATGAAATGACCTCTTCTGATGTCTGTGGGAAGCACGCACACATGCTACACAGACAGAATACACATCTCAAACATTCACAGACTTTAAGTCAGTCAATCTAACAAAGGAAACACAAATATGTTGGTTGCTTTCATGTTGACTCTACCTACTTCCAGGAGCCTGTATTGCCTATTTTCTGTAATTATATGAGTTCTCCTCACTGTGTTACAAACATGCTCACTTTCTATTTTTTTCTTTTGTTTCCATACTCTAAATTCCTATCACTTACACTTTAGAACATTGGTTCTCAACCTTCTGTCATGAACAACTGGAGGAGGGGCATAGAACAGACTCACAGGAGTTGCCTTAAGACCTTCTGCAAGCACAAATATGACATTATAACTGATAACATTATCAAATCTACAGTTATGGCGTAGCAACAAAAACAATTTTATGGTTGGGAGTCATTACAACATGAGGAACACTATGCCAGGGTCACAGCACCAGTGAAGTTGAGAAATACTGCCTAACACAGTGACTGGCAAGGATTGAGGATATGAAGACGTTGAAGGGAACGTTCAAGGCTGGCTTTCTCTTCTCTGATACTACTGGCAGTACTCAAGGCATAGGTGCACACACACATCATTCCCCTTCAGAACAAGCAAATCTATTACTTATCAAATTAGGGAGAATTACCATTATGGATGCTTTTTCTTCACAAGTGTCAGGGATTGGCTCTTATAAACTTCAGATTTTGTAAAAACCTTCCGCATCCACTTCTGTAGTCTATGTTAAGCTTTGCCAGATGCTTCCTGCAGTGCAAAAGAAGAGTTAACTTTTTGTTTGGTTCTTGAATTAACACTTTTGGTTTTGCATGCATGCTTTCAAATCAAGTTTATTTCTTAGTAATCACAGGGTATTGACACATGAAAAGTAAAAACCTTAAAATGTGAAATGTCTCCTAATATGCCGATCTTTTTAAAAATTGTTAGGATATCCTCAAGATGTAAAAATATTTATGCTAGTGAAGAGAAAATCATGAAATGAGAAACAGGAACTTGTTCTTCTGGTGAAGACTAGGATCACTTCATCATGTGTCAAGTTTTCTACATCTTGTATAAGATGATCATTAATATTAATAAAACCTCTTTTGACAGTCTTTTTTCTTCCATTTTTGGAGGGCACAAAATGCACATTGTCCATTTATAAATAAATGACAGTTAAATTGCCAATGCTATCCATATCATAGCACCTGTGGAACTGCTTGACAGAAACATATTGGTCCATTGAGTTACATTCAAATGCCATTCAAATGTCATCTATCATTCATACAGCCCCTCCCTCTAGGGTTACAGGTAATACAGAACCAGGTTTCCCAACCTCCAGCAGCTCATAGTAATGAAGAGGCTTCAAACTGAATATGGAAATATCTCAGTAAAACACTACAAAATTTTGTGCATTTGAATGTGACACAAAGAACATAAGTGTATATTATTTTCAAACACAAAAAGAAGAACTTAAATGGAACTATATAGTGCTTCACTCTTTGCTTCTAGAAATACTGGCTAATTGGGGAAAGACACTTATTGTTTAACTAGATGAAGAGCTTTCGACATACCCTTATAAGAATAAAATAGAAAATGCTCTAATCTCTTCATAAGGCAAATTTCATGAACATATTACATATCGCTAAATATCTACAATTACTTCTCAGTCTAAATATAGCTGAAAGAGAGAAACCAGAGATTCTCTCACATATGATCCTGAAATAGGAGTGTCCAAGGACATATAAAACTTATAGGCATTTTGCTGAGGATAAAATCACTTTGGCCGGCAAGCTTTTTACATAGAGTGATACTTGAGTCCACCAGTGTTTTATATGTGGATATAAATTTAAAAATGTTTCATGTGCGGCATTAATTCCTTGGAATTGCTTCTTTGTGCCCAGGTTTTTTCCACGTATCTCCCCATGGAGTAATAGTTCAGTTCACATAACTAATAAGGTAGTCTTTCCATGGGAGACAATGGAAGTTGATGCTGAACTTCTTTGCACTGCACATGAGGTGGGACCAATGCTAGAACTGAGGGCCTTTAGCATCTTCCTCAGAAGATCTTGCAAAGAGTAATGCACTGATCTCTCTGGAGCTGTGTCACACTCACAGCTGGAATTGCTTTGTAAAGGTCTTGGGTCTTCTGTGTTTAGCTTTGTTGCAATGACAGTCAACATAGACTGAGATTCCCTGTTCTTAGGAGTGAATATTCCTCCCCAGTGAAGGAAATTCAAGTCAATACTTGGAGACACCCCTTTCACTTCTGCACAAGATGGATATACTCACTAAGAATTCTACCAGTACTGCTAGGCCAGAGACAAAAAGCAGAAAAGGCAACACAACGCTATCCTTTTCACAGTTCCCTATGGGATAACAATACAGACTAAGGTTATACTTCTTATGTCGGATGGTGCTCACCATCATAAGCAGTTTGCACAATTTATCATAAGTAGTAACTTTTGATAAGGTTTTCTCTTTGTATTTTAAAAATCGAAGGAAGAGGATAGGTAGATTTCCCCATATATTTAGTGCTTACAAATAAATATTCACTTTAAAGGCATTTCATAAATGGTTTCAAAGCATATAGGGTCTCAAAAATAGCCTTGGCACATGATAGTCATGTTTCCTACAGTTGTTTAATGACAAATTTTGCCTCTGCCTTTTGTAGCTAGTGATCAAGTGACAAGAAGAAAATCACTGTGGAAAGAATGTGTGCATTTTACAATATATTAATCTGTAGAAAACACAACATTCAGAACATGACTGTCTTTGTCTCTGTGTAAGACAATTTCAGTTTCTTTATTTCTTCTGAAATCACATGCTGAATAACTATTTATAGAACAAAGCATGTTGAAATTACTGATTATATCTCTCACACAGCATGAAATGCTGACAAGTATTCATAGCTAGGGAGATGATCCAGTAGTTAAAGTGTTTGCCATGCATGTGTTAGAATGGGAGTTTGGATGCTAGAATCCGCATGAGGTCTGATAGTCTCATGAGCTACTGTATCCTGGGGCCCTTATGGTGAGACAGGAGGTGATGACAGAGAATCCCCTAAAGTTTACAAGATAGTTACCCTAGGGTTTCCATTAAAGAACAGGAGATCCAGCCATAAAACTAAGATTCAAAGAAGGTTGCATGTTTTGGTTCTAAAGGCTCCCTGACAAACCTACCATTGTTGTTCCTAGGTGTATAAAAGGGGACAATGACAGGTATACTTCCTGGAACAAGGTAAAATG
Organism: Apodemus sylvaticus; assembly: GCF_947179515.1. Lineage (NCBI taxonomy): Eukaryota > Metazoa > Chordata > Mammalia > Rodentia > Muridae > Apodemus > Apodemus sylvaticus. Next base: position 160,857,403 of record NC_067472.1, on the reverse strand, counting down.
CTTCTTTGTGAAATTAATTTTCCTATGAATTGTGTCTTCTTTCAGCAGTAGTCCAACTATCCCAGTTTTATATGGAAAGGTGCTTCAGAAGAACCCATATTGAGGATGTGGAGCTCTATAAATTGCAAGTGAGCAGTAAGTCCTTATGGGTAATGGTGGCCCAATGTGAGAATGGACTCAAAAGACAGTGAGTAGAGACTGAGTGCAGTTCTCACCTAATAGAAGATGTTTGATGTTTGACAAAGTATTGTTTGCAGAAAGAAATACACCTTAGACTGAATTAAATATGTAACAGTGATAATAGTCCAGAATACATTTATTTTATTTTATTTTATTTTATTTATTTACATTGCAAATGATTTCCCGTTTTCTGGGTCCCCACTCCCCGCAAGTCCCATAAGCCCTCTTCCGTCCCCCTATTCTTCCATCCACCCCTTTCCACTTCCCTGTTCTGGAATTCACCTATATTCTTGCACTGAGTCTTTCCAGAACCAGGGGCCACTCCTCCATTCTTTTTGGACATCATTTAATTTGTGGATTATGTCCTGGGTATTCAAAGTTTCTAGGCTAATATCCACTTATCAGTGAGTGCATACCATGATTGATCTTTTGAGACTGGGTTACCTCACTTAGTATGATGTTCTCCAGCTCCATCCATTTGTCTAAGAATTTCATGACTTCATTGTTTCTAATGGCTGAATAGTACTCCATTGTGTAAATATACCACATTTTTTGTATCCATTCCTCCGTTGAAGGACACCTAGGTTCTTTCCAGCTTCTGGCTACTACAAATAGGGTTGCTATGAACATATTTGAGCATGTGTCCTTATTGCATGCTGAAGAATCCTCTAGATATATGCCTAGTAGTGGTATAACAGGGTCCTCAGGAAGTGACATGCCCAGTTTTCTGAGAAACCGCCAGACTGATTTCCAAAGTGGTTGCACCATCTTGCAATCCCACCAGCAGTGAAGGAGTGTTCCTCTTTCTCCACATCCTTGCCAACACCTGCTGTCTCCTGAGATTTTGACCTTAGCTATTCTGACTGGTGTGAGGTGAAATCTCAGGGTTGTTTTGATTTGCATTTCCCTAATGATTAATGATGTTGAACATTTCTTAAGGTGTTTCACAGCACTCCGAAGTTATAAATGTGAAAATTCTCTGTTTAGCTCTGTACCCCACTTTTTAATGGGGTTATTTGTTTCTCTGGGTTCTACTTTCTTGAGTTCTTTGTATATATTAGATATTAGCCCTCTGTCGGATTTAGGGTTGGTGAAGATCCTTTCCCAGTCTGTTGGTTGACGTTTTGTCCTTTTGATGGTGTCCTTTGCCTTACAGAAACTGTGTAGTTTTATGAGGTCCCATTTGTCAATTCTTGATCTTAGAGCATAAGCTATTGGTGTTCTATTCAGGAACTTTTCCCCTGTGCCTATGTCCTCCAGGGTCTTCCCCAGTTTCTTTTCGATTAGTTTCAGTGTGTCAGGTTTTATGTGGAGGTCCTTGATCCATTTGGAGTTGAGCTTGGTACAAGGAGATAAGAATGGGTCAATTCACATTCTTCTGCATGCTGACCTCCAATTGAACCAGCACCATTTGTTGAAAAGACTATCTTCTTTCCACTGGAAGCTTTCAGCTCCTTTGTCGAAGACCAAGTGACCATAGGTGTGTTGGTTCATTTCTGGGTCTTCAATCCTATTCCATTGATCCGCTTGCCTGATATTGTACCAATACCATGCAGTTTGTAATCACTATTGCTCTGTAGTAGAGTTTAAAGTCTGGGATATTGAATCCCCCTGAAGTTCTTTTACTGTTGAGAATAGTTTTAGCTATCCTGGGTTTTTTGTTATTCCAGATGAATTTGAGAATTGCTCTTTCTAGCTCTATGAAGAACTGGGTTGGGGTTTTTATGGGAAAAGCATTGAATATGTAGATTGCCTTTGGCAAGATGGCCATTTTAACTATATTAATCCTGCCAATCCAAGAGCATAGAAGATTTTTCCATTTTCTGAGATCTTCTTCGATTTCCTTCTTCAGAGATCTGAAGTTCTTGTCATCTAGGTCTTTCACTTGTTTGGTTAGAGTCACCCCAAGATGCTTTATGCTGTTTGTAGCTATTGTGAAGGGGATCATTTCCCTAATTTCTTTCTCAGTCTGCTTATCCTTTGAATATATAAAGGCTACTGATTTGCTTGCATTGATTTTGTAGCCAGCCATGTTGCTGAAGTTGTTGATCAGCTGTAGGAGTTCTCTAGTAGAGTTTTTAGGGTCACTTAAGTATATGATCATATCATCTGCAAATAGTGATAATTTGACTTCTTCCTTTCCAATTTGTATCCCTTTGACTTCCTTCTGTTGTCTAATTGCTCTAGCTAGGACTTCAAGAACTATATTGAAAAGATATGGAGAGAGGGAGCAGCCTTGTCTAGTCCCTGATTTTAGTGGGATTTCTTCAAGTTTCTCTCCATTTGGTTTGATGTTGGCTACCGGTTTGCTGTATATTGCTTTTACTATGTTTAGATACGGGCCTTGAATTCCTGTCCTTTCCAAGACTTTTAGCATGAAAGGATGCTGAATTTTGTTAAATGCTTTTTCAGCATCTAATGAAATGATCATGTGGTTTTTTTTCTTTGAGTTTGCTTATGTAGTGGATAGCATTTATGGATTTCCTTATATTGAACCATCCCTGCATCCCTGGGATGAAGCCTACTTGATCATGGTGGATGATCATTTTGATGTGTTCTTGGATTCAGTGGGCAAGAATTTTATTTAGTATTTTTGCATCGATATTCATAAGGGAAATTGGCCTGAAATTCTCTTTCTTAGTTGGATCTTTGTGTGGTTTTGGTATCAGCATAATAGTGGCTTCGAAGAAGGAGTTGGGTAGTGTTCCTTCTGTTTCTAATTGGTGGAAAAGTTTGAATAGTATTGGCATTAAGTCTTCTTTGAAGGTCTGATAGAATTCTGCACTGAAAGCATCTAGTCCTGTGCTTTTTTTTGCTTGGAAGCCTAACTATGAACCCTTCTATTTCTTTAGGGGTTATGGGTCTCTTTAGATGTTCTATTTGATCCTGGTTTAATTTTGGTAATTGGTATCTGTCTAAGAAAATGTCCATTTCCTCCAGATTCTCCAGTTGTGTTGAGTACAGGTTTTTGTAGTAGGATCTGATGATTTTTTGAATTTCCTCGGTTTCTGTTGTAATATCTCCATTTTCATTTCTTATTTTGTTAATTTGGATACTTTCTCTGTGCCCTTTGGTTAGTCTGGCTAAGGGTTTATCTATCTTGTTGATTTTTTCACAGAACCAGTTTTTGGTCTTGTTGATTCTTTGTATTGTTCTCTTGGTTTCTACTTGATTGATTTCAGCCCTGAGTTTGATGATTTCCTGTCTTCTTCTCCTCCTGGGTGAATTAGCTTCTTCTTGTTCTAGGGTTTTCAATTGTTCCATTAATCTTCTAGTGTAAGCTCTCTCAAATTTCTTTTTGGAGGCACTCAAAGCTATGAGTTTTCCTCTTAGTACTGCTTTCATTGTGTCCCATAGATTTGTGTATGTTGTGCCTTCATTTTCATTAAATTCTAAGAAATCTTTGATTTCTTTCTTTCTTTCTTTCTTTCTTTCTTTCTTTCTTTCTTTCTTTCTTTCTTTCTTTCTTTCTTTCTTTCTTTCTTTCTTTCTTTCTTTCTTTCTTCCTTCCTTGACCAAGGTATCATTGAGTAGAATATTGTTCAGTTTCCATGTGTATGTGGGCTTTCTGTTGTTTTTACTGTTACTAAAGACCACTTTTACTCCATAGTGATCTGATAGGAGGCATGGGATTATTTCAATCTTCTTATATTTGTTGAGGTCTGTCTTGTGATCAACTATATGATCTATTTTAGAGAAGGTACAATGAGGTACTGAGAAAAATGTATATTCTTTTGCTTTGGGATAAAAAGTTCTATATATATCTGTTAACTCCAATTGGTTCAAAGCTTCAATTAGTTTCATTGTCTCCCTGTTTAGTTTCTGTTTTCCTGATCGGTCCATTGGTGAAAGTGGAGTGTTGAAGTCACCCACAATTATTGTGTTAGGTGCAATGTGTACTTTGAGCTTTAGTAAAGTTTCTTTTATGAATGAGGGCACCCTTGTATTTGGGGCATAGATGTTCAGTATTGAGAGTTCTTCTTGTTGGATTTTTCCTTTGACCAGCAAGTAGTGACTTCCATGTCTCTTTTGATGACATTAGGTTGAAAGTCAATTTTATCTGAAACTAGAGTGGCAACTCCGCCTTGTTTCCTCGAACCATTTGCTTGTAGAATTGTCTTCCAGCTTTTACTCTAAGGTAGTTTTTGTCTTTGACACTGAGGTGTGTTTCCTGTATGCAGCAAAATGTAGGGTACTATTTACATAACCAGTCTGTTAGTCTATGTCTTTTTATTGGGGAATTGAGTCCATTAATGTTAAGAGATATCAAGGAGTAGTGGTTAGTGCTTCCTATCATTTTTTATTTTAATTTTATACTTGTGTGGTTATCTTCTTTGGGTTTCATGAAAGAAGCTTAATATCCTGCTCTTTCCAGGGTATAGTTTACTTCATTGTAATGGTGTTTACCCCCTACTATCCTTTGTAGGACTGGGTTTGTAGAAAGATATTGTGTAAATTTGGTTTTGTCATGGAATATCTTGGTTTCCCCATCTACAATAATTGAGAATTCCGCTGGGTATAGTAGTCTCGGCTGGCATTTGTGTTCTCTTAGAGTCTACATGAGCTCTGCCCAGGATCTTCTAGCTTTCATGGTCTCTGGTGAGAAATCTGGTGTAATTCTGATAGGTCTTCCTTTATATGTTACTTGCCCTTTTTCTCTTACTGCCCTAAGTATTCTTTCTTTGTTTAGTACATTTGGTGTTTTGATTATGTGACAGGAGGTATTTCTGCTCTGGTCCAGTCTGTTTGGAGTTTTGTAGGCTTCTTGTATATTCATCGGCATCTCTCTCTTTAGGTTAGGGAAGTTTTCTTCCATAATTTTGTTGAAGATATTTGCTGGCCCTTTAAGTTGTAAATCTTCACTCTCATCAATACCTATAATCCTTAGATTTGGCTTTTTCATTGTGTCCTGGATTTCCTGGATATTTTGGGTTACAACCTTTTTGCATTTTTCATTTTCTTTAACTGTTGAGTCCATGGTTTCTATGGTATCTTCGGCATCTGAGATTCTTTCTTCTATCTCTTGTATTCTGTTGTTGATATTTGCGTCTATGGTCCCTGATTTCTTCCCAAGGTTTTCTATCTCCATAGTTGTGCTTTCTTAGTTGTTTCTACTTCTGTTTTTAGATTCTGGAAATTTTTGCTCAGTTCTGTCATTTGCTTGTTTGTGTTTTCCTCTAATTCTTTAAGAGATTTTTGTGTTTCCTATTACATGACTTCTGCCTGTTGATCAAGGTTCTCCTATATTTCTTTAAGTGATTTTTTGCGTTTCTTCCTTATTGGCTTTTGTATTCTCCTGAATTTCTTTCAATGATTTTTGTGTTTCCCTTGTAAGGGCTTCTAACATTTGATCCATTTTCTCCTGAATTTCTTTAAGTATGTCCTTCATGTGTTCCTGTACTAGCATCATGACCAGTGATTTTAAATCCAAATCTTGTTTTTCTGGTGTGTTGGGGTATCCATGACTTGCTAATGTTGGAGAATTGGGTTCAGATGCTGCCATAATGACTTGGTTTCTGTTAGTAACGTTCCTACGTTTGCCTTTAGCCATCTGGTTCTCCCAGGAGTTAGATGGTCTTATTGTCACTGGCTGGTGCTTCAACCTACTGTGGATCTTTAAGATTATCTCTGCACCACTGGATGACTGCATTTCTTCTGGCACAGATTACTGATAGGCTGGCTTCCTCTTTTGTGCCTTTGGAGCCCTTCTCAGTCTTTCCTCAAGCAATGCTATACTTAGGTTGTCAAGGTCAACCAGGTGTTCTCTGTCTGCTCTATTACGGAGGGAAGAAGTTGTGGTGGGGGTCACTCCCTCTGTTGATTCTCACATAGGACACAGGTCCTGCGATGGACTGGCTTGCAGATGAACCGCCTATGTGCTCAGTTCCTGAGTGCAGGCAGACCCCTGGTGGTTTGCACCACCAGAAATCTAAAGCTCAGGGTGATACAGTACCTAGTGATCCTTTTGTGTCCCTGCAGGCAGCAAGTATGGCCGTGGGCCTTCTCTCCTTCCACCCAGAATACATTTTTAAGATGTCCAGATATTTAAATAATCCAGGAATCTCCAAAGAGACTCTTATTTACAAAGGCAACATCATCAAGGCTTTTAAAAGAAATTTTTAGAAATCCTTAAATTCTTATAAAGTTTTTAGTCCTGGCTAATTAATCACAACCACTGCTTCCTTAAAAAAGAAACTAAAATCAAAATCACATTTCCTTATATGTTTTACACGGCCTATTCTTCATGGGTAACTGGGCTCATTTCTTGTGGTTTCTTATGTATGCAGAAGTCTTTAGTAACTATATTGATGTAAGAAAAGAAAGGTGACAGACTATAAGGTTTAAAATGATTTCTTACAAATTTTTAAAAGTTATGCATGCAAAGAAGGTAGTTTTCTCTAATATCTCCCTAGGAACTGTCATCTCCAATCCTTCAAGTAACTATTAGAATGAAGTACAAACTTTGATATGCTTATATATCATCTTTAATTCTCTGATCTTTGTATCCTATCTTAGGAATTTTACAGCCTTATATACCTGCCTTCTAATATTATTTGTTTCTAGATAGTATCCAAGCCTTTCTGCTATGAGATAAACTTACTATAATTTGCTTGTTTTCTATAGATTCCTTATTTTCCTATTCATACTTTTTCCTTTTGAGACCACTTTAGCTCTCTAACCTTGATGTCTCCACGTTCACATTGGCTAATTAACCCAGCAGTCATTGAACTTGAAGGTACACATATCTCTTTATAATTCCAAGTTTTACGCTAAGTTTACAATGAACAATTTCTACCTAGGACAGTGTAGGCTTTTATAGCCTTTGTGGTTATATTGTCTACATACTTTCCCATGGCTCTAAAGACCAAACAGATAGTCTGCTCCTTGTCATCCATAGGTAGCTTCATGGCTTACTCCATTTTCCACTCCTGAGAACTGCATCTATTTCATTTATTATGCAATCATTAGCTCTGAGTAATGGGAAGAGTATATTTTCCAGAAAAAGAGACTTAAAATAAAATAGAAGACATAGTAGGTAAGTTTCAGGACAACCAACAACCATGTACAAATGTGGGGATCAATGGCATGGAAATGGTCCAGTGGCAGGAACTGTGCCACATCTCCCTTTATGCAACCATGTTGGACCCAACAAAAATAAGAATCCAAAGTAGTATTACTGTATTTGTCAATGTTAATGGCATTACTGTGAAGAAAATGGTACTCACTCCTGATTTTCCTGGATTGCTATTTGTACTTATGAGCTAGGAGAGCTTGCCCTTATTTACTGATGGTCCTTGCAGCAAGTACTACTTATAATAATGGAGCAAGATGAGGACACAAGGGCAGATGTCAACTGTCTGCCCTTGCAAATGCCTCCGTTAAAGTCCAAAATAATGAAACGTTCCTGCTGCACTTTCTGTAAAGGCTTGAAACTGTCAGATTATATGTGTATGCTTGGTAACAGGGTTTTGGTGAGTGCTTTCAGGTTTTTTTCCTTCTGCCTCAATGTTTATAACATAAAGATTGAGCAAGGCTTTTGCTGACAAATTTAGGATAACAGGCATGCTAGGACATCTATTAAATGGTTGATAATTTTCAGACCTTCCATGAATAAGTTTATTTTCATGCTAGACTATAACAAAAGTAGAAGAATATAATCTTCCTAGAGGAACATATTTTATCTGTAGGTAGTTACAAATGCACCTCAAGAAAATGCAGCCAAGACACAAATCCATCTTTGGGTAGTATTCATATAAAATTCTTTCCACTTGATATATCCAAGGTCAAACTCTATACCACATCCACATTTGTTGTCTGAGTATATATTTTGAGAAGATTAACTGCACATCAAAGACATTAGTGTTTTTTACTGTTAGATATGTGAATAGAATAGAAGACTGGCTTATCTCATTTCTACTGTTTACATTTTAGAGAAAAATATTAAAATCGTTTTTCTTGTCCTGCATAAATAACATCCTTTAAGTTCAATTTATTCCATTTATCTTCTTTGTAACATTGTAATATTTGTGTCACTGAAATATTAGAAACTATTTATAATGTATTAAAATGAATAGATATTGGAAACAAACTGTCATTTTCTAGACCATGAATATTAAAAATCACACTTGTTTAAGTGTATTAAGAATCATACTTGATTAAAATACTGTGATTTATTATTTACACTTTTTCTCTCATCTCCAGAAAATTCCCTTTATTTATAAAACAAATATACATTCAGAATGACTTTTCTAAATCTCAGATACTTCTCTTCTATATTTGAGGATCTTTAAGTTTCTTTCCCATAAGGGTACTTTAATGTACTAGAGAAAACACATGAAAGTCACAGAGTGTAGTTCCTGGGGTATAGGTTGCTTTGTGCCTCACTACCAGAAAACACACTTTCTTCCTGCAACAAAGGCTTTTTTGGGATAAATGCACTTATCTAAAGGTGGTAAACAAAGCAAGAAAACAAACACAAAAGTCTTAAAAAGCTGGAAAGAATCCAGATATCTCTCAACAGAGACATGGATACAGAATATGCAGTACATTTACACAATGGAGTAATTAATACTCAGCTATTAAAAACAATGAACTCGTGAAATTCTTAGGCAAATAGATGGAACAAGGTAATATTATCCTGAGTGAGATAGCCCAATCACAAAAGAACACACATGGTATGTACTCACTGATAAGTGGATATTAGCCCAAATGTTGGGAATACCCAAGATATAATTTACAGACCTCATTAAGCTCAAAAAGAAGGAAGACCAAAGTGTGGGTGCTTTGGTATTTCTTAAAAAGGGGAACAAAATACTCACCAAAGCAAATATGGAGACAAAGTGTGGAGCAGAGACTGAAGGAAAGGCCATCTAAAGACTGCTCCACCTGAGGATCCATCCCACATATAGTCACCAAACCCACACATTATTATAGTTACCAAGAAGTGCACACTGACAGGAGCCTGATATAGCTGCCTCCTGAAAAAACTCTGCCAGAGCCTGACAAATACAGAGACAGATGCTTGCATCTAACCATTGGACTGAGCTAAGGATCCCCAATGGTGTCCCCAATGGAGGAGTTAGAAAAGGACTGAAGGAGCTGATGGGGTTTGCAACCCCATAGGAAGAACAATATCAACCAACCAGATCTCCCAGAGCTGCCAGGTACTAAAGAACCAACCAAGAAGTACAAATGGAGAGACCCATGGCTCCAACTGCATATGAAGCAGAGGATGGCCTTGTTGGGCATCAATGGAAGGAGAGGCTCTTGGTCCTGTGAAGGCTTGGTAAATGTAAATAAACAAAATACCCATTTTTTTTTAAAAAGCAGAGACAGTAAGAAAACTGTTTTCTTACTAACCTAACACAAAAGCGACGGATCCATGTGAGACATGAGCATTGCAGTGTGGCCTGGAGGATAAGGTGTAAGAAGCAAGCTTGGTAGATAGACAGGTCCTTCTCATTTCTTCATGAGGGTCACCTGCTCATCTCACATCTCACAACATTGCCCATGTGCCTCGAGTCTCAGGGTGATTTCTGTCATAACATGTTTTCTTTATAAATCACAACACATTCTGGCTTCTGTATCCTGGTTCCTCCATTCCCTGCCAGTACCCTTCGTCTTCATCCCATCTTAATTCTTCAGGATTTGGCAATCCTGAATTTGTTTGGATCCATGCCCATATGTTCCTCCACTTTGCCAGTATTATTCTACACTAATTGAAACTCTATTCCAAAGTTAAATAGATGTTCGATGTGTTCCAAATATTAAGAATGTGCTACAAGTTTGCTATGGACATAGCAATAGACATTGAATTGAAAAGTCATATGTGGTCTTAATTACCATTCATTGAACACTTTGCCTCATGTAAAAGTTTGAGTGAGCAAAGTCTTTCTCTATCTAGGCTTGCATGTTTGAAGACTTGATCTCCAGCTGGTAGTGCTGTCTAGTTGAGTTATGGGATATTTAGGAGGGTAGCACCTTGCCAAAGGACATATGTTTATGGGGATAGTTTTGAAGATTTTAAACCTCATCATTTCCTGTTCTCTCTGTGTCCCTCTCCATTTCTGTTTCTGCCTCTTTCTCTATCTGTCTGTCTGTCTGTCTGTCTGTCTGTCTCTCTCTCTCTCTCTCTCTCTCTCTCTCTCTCTCTCTGTCTCTCTCTCTCTCCTTCCTTCATATATGTAGATAATATGTAATCAGCTACCTTACTCCCCTGCCACCATGCCATGCCTTACTTATGACAGACTATCTCTCTGGAACCATAAGCTCTTTCTACCTTAAGTTGGTTTTGATCATGCTGTATTGTCAAAACAGAAGATAATGAGTACACTACAGTAAAATTAAATTGTACTTATTAAATTATAAATGTGTGCCTAATTCAGAACTCAGAACTAAATCTAGGCTTCAGTCTAAAACGTCATACCTGTAAATTCTCATTTTACTTTTCTTTATTTGCAAAGCAACAATAAATACTTTTAAAACTACAGAAATGTTGTCCAACATGATGTCTTATGGTTCTTCTTGGTAATCAAGGATTTGGTTTACCATGAGTATGAGACCATTCAGAGCTAGTCTGAGGGCAGCCTAGGCTGCAGAGTAAGAACCTGTCATGAAAAATATCTTATATCTAATTCTGTCTATTATCAGTCTACCAATCATTGGATATATCATTTGCTTCTCTATAAGTCTATAGGTGTTTGAGCTTTACATATATTCCCTGTATCAGGAAGCAAAGTAAAAGGAAACATAAGAACAATAAATTTTACATATATGTATTATATTATTTATTATATATTGTACAGAGCCATACAGGGGTGTCATGCCACTTGTTAGGAACTCAACATTGATCAAGGCACACTTCCTCTCCCAGCCTTTTTTGAGCAGGGATTCCTATGCAGTCAGGATCCTGCTCCACCTAGGGTGGAGTGCTCAGAGTGAAGGTGAAGTTCATTGTTCCTCCAGGTCTATGAATTCTTGAATTAAGCAGGTGACTTGCCCAGCAGCCTGAGCCACCACCCAATGAACAGCCAGACCACTTCCCTGGAACACACCCCTGAGTTTGGGGAGAGGGACTGGCCCCAAAAGTCTTAAATTGTCAGACCTCAATTAAAGTGGGGCCTCAATCAGCAATTGGGTTGTTCTGGCCTCCTTTCTTTTTGCCGCACCCACCATCTATTCCCAGCTTCTCTTCCAGGGACCTAGTTCACAGTAGCTGCGGACAGTTACAATATATTATATGCACATTTATTTAAACATGTAATCAGAAACATTTTAATGATGATGGATAATATATATGTACATATGCATGTAAAAGTCTTGTTAAAATAATAAAATGTTGTCAATATGCACATGGGAAAACACATGAAGATGCATATGTCAAGAAATGGCTTCTTATGCCCATTTTGATTGGTACTGTGATCGATGCTGGGGATTGGTAATGCTTAATCTTATCTGTTGGTAAGTCTACTTCAACTGTGGTATCTGACAGTCTTTCCAATGCCTGGAACAATCATGCATGCAATCAATAGCATAATCAATGTGGCTGGGATATTCTTCCCAAGATACTGAGATTATTATTTAAATCTCCACTTCCTTATATATAAATAATATCCAGCTCCTACCATCATAATACTATCATGCTGTACCCTGGAAGATGGGAATAATAGTCTGAGACTATTGCTTAGGTAAAATTAGAATAGTAATTGACAAGAACAATGGAATGCCTTAGGATGGAGCTCTTATCTCTGTGTGTCCTTTTAGTGATGACAGCCATGTCTCATCATGGACATAGCATATGAGTGAACAGTGTGCAGTGAATCTGTACACTCAGACAAGTAATTTCTCTCATGGGCTCATCATCTAATATCGAAAGTATTGTGGGTGAGGAGGAGAAATAGAAGCAATATCTTCTGTGCACTTACTTGAAGCAATTTATTTCTCCTTTATAGGCATTCTAGAATATAAACAAACTTCTGCTTTTTATGTAATAATAGCACATGGATTTCAAACATTAAAGAGGAGGATTATGGAACAATTACTCTGGTGTTTCTTGTAATAACTAGTGTTTTTAAACAAGAATAACACATTACCAAGCTAGTGTTTATTCATTACATGACAAAATGGATATATTTCTAGTTTATAAGTGTCTAAGGCAGGGTTGTACAATCCACTAAGTATTTCATTTTAAATTCTGATTCAAATTTTCATTTCTTCACCTTCTTGAAAAAACTGGAATAGATTTTTAAAAAGAAATCTAATCATCTCCAGAACTTGAATGAAAAGTGACTTTGCACTAAAGGGATATGATAGATTTTTATCTGGATTCAAACAGACTTGTTCGTTTAATGAAACCAATTTAGTCAGCATGAATAGGAAAATGACACAGAAATTTTGAAATATTTAGGTCAAGGGAATGAACTTGTAAAGTTAATCTAACTTCAAGTAAAAAGATGATAGCTTGAAAAGTACTTCCTTTCAGACATCAAAGGCTTTACAAAGAATGGAGAAATAAAACCCAGGGCGCCTTTAAACTCAGTTTGTGAATCATAGCTCTTATGTGACTTAGGGTCACTTACATGTCTAAATTCACCATTGAAAAGGGCAGCCCTTGGCTGGAGAGAGGGCTTCGTGATTCAGGGCTGATTCTTCTTTTATGCCTAGTGTCCACATCAGGCAGATCCACTGGAATCTGATGCCCCTCTTTGAGCTCTATACCTACTGCACTCAAATGCACATATTTACACACAGACCATACATATACGCATACTTTATATGCCGGAGGGAGAGCATCTGTGGGAACAGAGCTAGAAGGGATCAGGTGGGCCTGTCCAGAGCCTTAGGATTTGAGCTTGGGCCTTTTGAACTCTGATAGATATCAAAATGCATTATGATTCCTGTCCCTTGGACTGTAAGGTTTATGTAGGTAATATTGGAAGCAATGGGAACAAGACTGGATTAGAATGGGTGTTTGGCTGTTATGGATCACTCCGCAGTGTGTGGGCTGCTTGAAACACTCTTGGCTTTGCCTTTGTTGAGTTTGAGGATCCCCAAGATGCTGCTGATGCTGTCTATGAGCTAAATGGAAGAACAACATGGGGCTGCGCTGTAAGAGTGGAACTGTCAAATGGTGAGAAAAAAAAGAAGTCGAAATCTTGGCCTGCTTTTTGCTTGGGGCCTTCATCCTTCAAATGACTACCTCAAGAGGAGTCCCCCACCTCAGCACAGATACCCAAGAATAAGTGTTCCTCAAGTCCAGAGCAAGTCACTTTTTAGAATTAGGAGAAGAGAAAGGTCTCTGTCTCATGAGAGAAATCACAAGCCATCTTGATCCTTCTCTAGGTTTCATAGCTGATCTAGGTCAGATGAAAGGAAAACAGAAGACCAGTTTACAAAAGTGGTGTACAGAAAATAACTTCATTTGTACAGGAAATTAAGGTTTTGTTTCAGACTTCATAAGCTTTGGGCATTTGGGCATTTTAAAGACTTTTAGCTGTTGTTTTAGCTGCTCTAATTTGTTTTGTCACTTAGATCAGTGACACATAAAACATATAGTTCTCTATGCTTTTAAATGGATCATAGGAGGCATGTGACATCAGGAATTGTTCCTTTACAAGGTTCTTTTAAGCAAGATTGAATTTTCTTTGAATTTAGTGTTTCATAGACTGAAATGAATCTAGATCCTATGCAGTTAAAGTGATGTTTGCAACCTGATAGGAAGAACATCAATATCAACCAACCAGACCACCCCCCAGAGGTCCCAAGGACTAAACCACCAACCAAAGAGTACACCCAGAGGAACCAATGGCTCCAGCCACACATGAATCAGAGGATGGTCTTGCTGGATATCAATGAGAAGAGAGGCCTTGGTCCTTTGAAGGCTCAATGCCCCAGTGTAAGGGAATGCCAGGGTTGGGAGGCAGGAGTGGGTAGGGGAACACCCTCATAGAAGCAGGGAGAGGGAGACTGGAAATGTCTGGATGGGGGAACTTGGAAAGGGAATAACATTTGAAATGTAAATAAGAAAAATATCCAAGAAAAAAAAGCAAAATTAATTCAAAATAAAATTTAAGTTTAAAAAAAAAAAGTGATGTCCTAATGATATAGAAACTTCTGGAGGAGATTGACTAAAGCTGTAGTTCATCCAGTAGCTGAGACACAGTGAGGCACTGTGGGTGAAATGATGAGCAGTCTTTAAAAGCTGGTCCTGTGAAAAGTCCCCAGTGTAGGGGGATGCCAGGTCAGAAAAGTGGGATGGGAAGTTTGTAAGCAGGGGGAGAGGGGATATGATAGGGGGTTTTCAGAGGGGTAACAAGGAAAGGAAGTAACATTTGAAATGTAAATAAAGCAAATATCTAATAAAATAAAATAAAAGCCATCTTCAAACATTGATTTCTTGAAAGGATTATTAAGGTGGTTAGATTTGTTCAATCTAATTAAAATTTTATTTTAAGTACAGAAAAAAATGCTGCTGTGATAACAAGGCAACAGGGAAAGGATAAGAACCAAACTCAGATGTTTTCAAAGAGGCTCCTTCCTGGTTGCTGTATGTGGATGCAGAGATACTATAGCATCTTTATTTGGAAGTGTAAAAGTCAGACAACTAACAGTGCCCTATCAGTTTAAAGCCACATTGTAGAGCTGAACTTTTCAGTTACTGTGCAATTTTATTTTCATTTTGTCAATTGTAACATGTTTGTGAAAATTCTTGTGATAAATGTTTTGGTTACAAAAAGAATCAGTCATGGGACAAAGAAAACCAGTGAATTGCTCCTTTTTATTTTTTTCCTTATTGATATGTGATTCTCATGACTATTTTTTTTTCATTAGGACATACATTTTTAATACAACATAAAATTGTACCTCTAGTACTTGTACATACTTTATGTTTAAAACTTCAATTTCATAAAGTTAGCTAACATATCCGTCCTTTGATGAAGATTGAATGTTCAAACTACCACTGCACATATGCAGGTTAATTAGGGAGATATATAGTATAATACATTTGCACAATGCAAACAGAGTGAAGAAATTCACAAATACTGTGAGGAAATAACCACCAGTGTGACATGGAAATTATTTTGTCTGTTCACACACTGATACAGAAAAGGTAGCCTTTTCTTCTGAGCTTATCACCTGCTACTGCTACCTTCTATGAAAAATCCCTCATGGAGAAAACTGTCAGTCTTAGTATATCATGCAAACTGAGTAAAGCAACAATTTGTAATCAGAAAAATATAACAGAGGAAGCAAGAGAGAGACAAAAACTTGGCTTATACAATTCACTGACTTTTAAAACCATAAGCTAAACATCACTTGCAACTAAAACAGTATCGTCTAGTTTCTGAGCTAACATATGCTTGAACAGATACAGATTTGCTGAAGTGAACCACTGAAATGAATTATAATACCATATTTTTAATAAGTAGATCAATACCTCCCAAAATTTCATTTAAAGTAATATGCAAAAATATACTCATCTCTTGCAAAATGTTTCTTGGAATGTCACAAATTATGACTATCCCATGGTATATCCAAAATATATGAAGAACTCTCAAATGGGAGGCTATAACATTCTCTTTATGATTCTGATCTGCCTGGTACACAGACACTTGAAAATCACTCATGAAGATTATTTTTTTAAGCAAATATATGGTATGTTGCTAAAGGCAGTACACAAACAAGTTTCTTTCTAACAACTGATTTGCTAATGGTGCATGCACCCATCTGGGTTGTAGCGTGGGGGAAATGATGTTCAGGTATCATGAGTTTTTTATTTAAACAATGAAGAGAAATTCCTGAGTGTCTTATGTAGCCCAGATGTTTTTCCTTCAACTGATTGACATACTAATATTATCTCATTTTCAAGATGATTTTTATGCTCAGAACTGCATGACTGTCTGCTCAAAAAGGGAAAGTAATTCAATGAATTGGGATATAATAATGTTTTCAATAATAAAATAAACAAAATCAAGTAATGACACATTTGCTTAGACAGGATCTCAGATCTTTCTGAGCATCATCAAGGTAATTTGTGTCTGAGCGCTCTCCACATAACACACACTTCTCTCCTTCCTAGAAACAGACAGTAGGAATTCCCTGGCCCTGGCTCAGTACTTCCATTAATTCATCTTAATGAAATGTAAACATTGTTTCTTGATTCTTCACAACTGAAGATGTTTGTAAGGGAATAGAGGAGGGTGTTAAGTGCTCTGTAGTGCAAACTAAGTGGAGAAAACCTTGTTCACTCTTGGGGTGCAGGAGTGGAATGAAATACAGTAGAAAAATTAGTAGTTGCATCACTAATCACATGGATGCAGACTTGGTTAGAATAAACCCTTTATTAATAAAGGAAGGTGTCATACATGCAAAAGACCTATTCAGAAATTGGTATGGAGGCTGTTTTATTGGTTAAGCACCTCAACTACAAAAATTTCACAAGACCAAAAATTAAGACTAAAAATATTTTATTACAAAACTAATCCTTTTCTTGTTTGGTTTTTGAGGTAGGGTTTCTGGACCCCCTATGTAGACCAGACAGGCCTCAAAATCAGAGATCTGCCTATATAAGTGCTGGAATTAAAGGCATGTTCCACAACTCCACATTTGATACAGGGATATATATATTCACACACACACACACAAAATATATAAAGAACTCAAGAAATTAGACATCAATAAATCAAATAATACAATTAAAAGAGGGGTACAGATCTAAACAGAGAATTCTCAAGTGAGGAATCTCAAATGGCTGAGAATCAAAGAAAGGTTCAACATTTTTAGCCACCAGGGGAATGCAAATCAAAATGACTTTGATAATTCATCTCACACCTAAGATAAAAACCAGAAGTGACATTTTGTGATAGTGAGGATGTGGAGTGTGACAACGTGGTACTCTATTGTTAATGGGAGTGCAAATGTGTACAGCCACTTTGGAACTCAATAATGAAACCCCACAGAAAACTGGAAGTTAATCTACTTCAGTACTCAGCTATACCACTCCTGGGCATATATCCAAAAGATGGTCCATGCTATAACAAGGACACTTGCTCAATTATGTTCACAGAGTGTTTATTCATAACAACCAGAAACTGGAAACAACCCAGATGTCCTGTTGTCAAAGAATGGATAGAGAATATGTTTACACATTTACACAGTTGAGTACTACTCAGCTATTAAAAACAATGATACTCTTTTAAACGGTAAGACCACATCTACATTGGTACCTAGAGTTTAGCACAGGATTGTATGCAGTCATTGAATGCTAGAATGGAGTTTCTTGTATTTTGGAATCTCTAGGGACTGTGAGAACGCTCTAGATCTTCCTCCGTGAAAGGAACAATTGCCCAGCAGAATGAAATGGACAAAGGAACAAGATTAGGCCACAATAATCCATCCTGGGAGTGGTTATAGACTAAGCATTAATTGTTTAGCTACCCATTGACCAACTGTAGTCTGTTTCAGAGGAGGAACTGAAGTTTTTACTCTTTATATAACAGAGAGCAAACACATTTTGTATCCTACAGTAGTGACCTTAATAGCACATTGCTAAGTGACTGAAGACAAAGGACCAAAAATATTGATTTTCTCCTATGATAGGTAAAATATCCTATGTGGATAACTACATTCCACTTCAAACCCTTTCCACTGAGTAGCTATTGTGGTCATATTCTTCCAGAGAGCCATGAGATGAATTGATATTTAATGTAATACTAAATTTTTAAATGAATATATTCTGAATTTTAAATTCATATCTATTTAAGGAAGCAATTGAGATATTTTTGAACATTCTGTCTGTTTTACTTATTCTATAAATATTTTAATTCCAATTATTTTTTTACATTACAGAAATTTCCAGTTTTCATGTTATCAATAAATTAACAATTGGTTGGTTGTTTTGAAGAAATTACACATTATTTTTCAAAGAATCAATTTTGGCTATATGAAACTATGTTTCAAACTGTATACAATCTTTAAATTCATTGTTGACTATCTTTGGGGCATGTAAACTAGTCATTTTATCATTTTTTCTTGTCTAATTATGTATTCATATGCATACTACAATTGTTGTTATTAGGGACAACAACTCCTAAGTAACAACTGTGCAATGCTTTTTACTTTGAGGACACCTTCAAAAGAGGAGTTAGTGTGGAGAGATCTGTGATTCCCTAGCATTTTGTTCAGTTAATCCTTATCACTATGATGCTGAGTCATCAAGATTTCCATAGTAATTGAAAATATTAGGAAATTGCTCAGACATGGCTTCTCCTCCACACAGCCACAGCACTTCTTAATCACTTTATCCCTCAAAACATTGTCATTGATTAGTTCAGAATTTAATGCCTAGAGAAAGGTCCACCAGCTGCCTTGTGGTGTCACTATGAAGAGCAAGGATGTGGTGGAGAGAGAAGGGAAGGGAGGTAGTTTATGTGTTGTGAAGAGAGGTGGAAGGGGAGCTGCTGTGGTGGTGAACAGCAGCCAGATGGATGAGGCCTGCACTGCCACCTGAGGCCATGGAGATGTTATGTTCCGCTGTCACCGAGCCCATGTCTGGGTCTGTGGCCCAGTATTCTCTCTGGCTGTCTTTAGCTGGGTCGATGTATATAGATCTATGCTCTATATTAGTTTTATTTTTATGAGACTTTTCATTCGAAGAGAATATCCACAGTCAGGAAGCAGAGAGAGATGAATTCTTGTGCAAGGTAGGAATTTCTTTCTTTCTTTCTTTCTTTCTTTCTTTCTTTCTTTCTTTCTTTCTTTCTTTCTTTCTTTCTTTCTTTCTTTCTTTTCTTAAGTCTGGCAATCAGTCAAAGAATGGTGCGGACCACAGTACCTGGACTTCCCACTACAATTAAACTAAGATAATCCTTCACAGGTGTGCCCAGACGCTTCCCTCCTAAGTGATTTTAGATCAGTCAAACTGATGATTAAATCAGCCAACAAAATGTGATTGTAAAATGAAGCCCCGTTGCAATTTGACACTGCTTTATCCCTTATGCACTCTGGGATTTCATACCAGGGATCCAGTCTGTGTTCCTGGAGAATACTTCTTTAGTGCCTGTGTCCACATGGGATATCACCATCTCACTCACAACAATAGCATCCAAACTGTGGATGTAATGTGAGCAGCTGCCTCAGCCTCTGTCTCTGACTCCCTACAACATCAGACCTTAGCCTCCAGCTGTGAGCCAAGGTAAATGCTCTTTCCACTACACTTCTCTTGTCAGGTGTTTTGACAGAGCATCAGAAGTGCCTGACATCCCCACATTATCCTTTTCTTTTTTAAATGTAGCTAAGAGAGCATAGATAAACCTGGAGTTAAAAGAATACAATGACCCAGAAGAGGACAGAAAGAGAGGAGACAGGGCCGTGGGCCCAGTCATGGGTCAGTGGCAGCACAGACCCTAGCATCTCCACAGCCTCACTTGGCAGCACGCACCTTAATATCTGCAACAAATTGTGATGGCCCCTTTCCTGCACACCTGATATTTTCCTGTGATTCATTTCTATACAAATCATGGTCTCTACGAATCATCATCATTAGCAAGCTTAGTATGGCTCTGGGTAGCGAAGTTCACACTATTGTTCTAGAGGTTTCCAGTCCCTACTTTCAGGAGATTCCAAGTTCCTTGATACCCTCTTCTGGATTGACTGAGCACCTGCACTTGTGTATCTGCAGGCACATATAAACACACACACACACACACAAAAAAAAAAATATGCATAATTAAAAATACGAATAAGTCTTTAAGAAAAAAGTGCCATTTGCTCCTTTTATGCTTTTTCTTGAATTTCACTGTCAGCTTTCAGTTTGATTAAACAAAGTAATAATATTGTTCAGTCACATGCCCTGTCCTCTAATGGAGCTTCCCACTGTGAAACATTAATTCTTCTCCCCAATGATTTAATTTCTTTCCTTATTTCTTTTTTATTTTGTACAAAGTATCCTAACAGGTACATTAAGAAATTCTCCCTAACATAATTTCCAAAAGCTATAGCAGGGTCTGTTGCTCACCAGGCATTGAAAAAACACAAAATTGAAAGATTAAAATTAGATGCAATAGCTGAAGATGAAAAGTGATAGCAATAAAATAAATGTATTTTGTCTATTTTATCCCAAACACATTCAGGAGATAACACCATATCTCCTCCTTACTAATGCATCTACAAAGTTAATCAAAATGATGCAGGTTGTGTTTCCTTTCCATTAGAGTTATATCAGTATTAAGTACTCCCACATGTGTGTACCATTTGGCATATGTATACATTGTGTTGTTGACTTCCCAGTAATTTCAGATTTTCTGTTTGTCTTTCCAGATGCCATTTCTACTTTAGTGTCCATAGAGGCTAAGGTAGCTATTGTGTGATTTCTCATATTTCAATTTGTAAAATATGAGTTGGCATACTGTGAAACCACTGTTGTTCTTGAGAATATTGCTGTAAAAATTGTCCACAGCTGAATCTTGGATGCAGGCCCTCAGAGCACTTTTGAGATTAACTAAGAATTCACTGTTTTCTAGCTGCAAGACCTGTCATCCTTATTGGAGTGGTGGTCAAGTCTCCAGCATTAACAGGAGTGTCTATGCATCTTGTGTGTTTCTGGCAGTGTCTGATTCCTGGATGTTGGTGCTATCTTATTTGGTGTATAGACAGGGAGAACCATCATATCTTTTTGCATTACTGACTCATTTATCATGCACTGCTTGTTTCTGTCTCTATAACTTTCAGACAGCGCATTTTCACTCTCTAATAAATGCTATGATAATGCTATAGCCATTACTTGAGTGTACTTTGACTTGATAAAGCAACATGAGGACTACAATAAAAAATCTTTCTGACATGCCTTACCTTTTACAAAGTAACAATATTTTGTTGTAGAGACAATTTTTTATTTTTATTTTATTTTTCTTGTTAAATGTCAAATTTCCTTGTTTACTGTGAGCTGTCAGAGGGCAAGAGCATGCCTAACACATCAGACACTCCAGGCATGCAATGTGTAAGAATTCCTCATCGACCACTCCCCTGGAGTTGCTGGTCAGTGCCTACAATCAGTGACACCAATTGCTTGAATACAAATCCTGCTTTGCTGTTTTCTGGTTATTAACATTAATTTCTCATTATCCGGCTTCTAAATCTTTAAAAAGTTTGTATTCTCATGATGATGTCACTCAAATAGAACTTCTATATACAGGATAGAACAAGTGTCTGATAAGCTTTATGAAAAACTTAGAACACTTTTGACACCACTAACCTGAGTGTCTATATTTCTGTCACAGAGCCTGATACTTAATCAAGAGTAATCTTTTCCCTGTTCGAAATATACAAAGTGAAGAATGTGGTTTTGCAAAGAAATGCTACATCCCTTTTTTCAATACTATTGTGTTAGGAGAATTCAAAGTCATTGCTTCTGTTAAAAATGACTGTAAAGGGAAAACAAGAATAAAGGTCAGTGGAGGTTCTTGATCCACTCGGACTTGAGCTTTCTACAAAGAGCTAAGAATGGATATCCGGATTTGCATTCTTCAACATGCTTTCCTCCAGTTGACCCAGAACCATTTTTGAAAATGCTATCTTTTTATTTCACTGGATGGTTTTAGCTCCTTTGTCAAAGATCAAGTGAACATAGGCATGTGGATTCATTTCTGGGTCTTTAATTCTAGTCCATTGATCAATGTGTCTGTCTCTATACCAATATCACACAGTTTTTATCACTATTGCTCTGTAATACAGCTAGAGGTCATGGCTGGTGACAACTCCAGAAGTTATTTTATTGCTGAGAATAGTTTTCACTATTGTGGTTTTTGTTTTTGTTCTTTTTTTTTATTCCAGGTGAAATTGAGAATTGCTCTTTCTACTCTACGAAGAATTGAGTTGGGATTTTGATGGAGATTGTATTGAATCTGTATACTGCTTTTGGCAAGATGGCCATTTTTACTATATTAATCCTGCCAATCCAAGAACATGGAAGATTTTTCCATTTTCTGAGATCTTCTTCAATTTCTTTCATCAGAGACTTGAACTTCCTGTCATACAGATCTTTCACTTGCTTGGTTAGAGTCACACCGAGATATTTTATATTATTTGTGAATTTTTTATGGGTGTCTTTTCCCTATTTTTTCTCTACCAATTTATTATTTGTGTATAGAAAGGCTACTGATTTGTTTGAGTTAATCTAACCACTTTGCTGAAGTTGTTTATCTGGTTTAGGGGTTCTCTGGTTGAATTTTGGGGTCACATAAAAGTATACTATCATATCATGTGTCAATAGTGACATTATAGCCTTCCTATACACAAATAATAAATTGGTAGAGAAAAAATAGGGAAAAGACACCCATAAAAAATTCACAAATAATATAAAATATCTCGGTGTGACTCTAACCAAGCAAGTGAAAGATCTGTATGACAGGAAGTTCAAGTCTCTGATGAAAGAAATTGAAGAAGATCTCAGAAAATGGAAAAATCTTCTTCCTTTCCAGTTTGGATCCCTTTAACCTTCTTGTGTTGTCTGATTGCTCTGGCTAGGACTTTGAGTACTATACTGAATACTTAGGGAGATATAAGCAGTCTTGTCTAGTCCCTTATTTTAGTGGGATTGCTTCAAGATTCTCTCCATTTAGAATGATGTTGGCAACTGGTTTGCTGTATATTGCTTTTAGTATGTGTACATATGGGCCTTGAATTCCAGATCTTTTCAAGACTTTTATCATGAAAGGATGTTAATTTTTTTCAAATGCTTTCTCAGTACCTAATGAAATGATCCTTTTCTTTTCTTTGAGTTTGTTTATATAAGGGACTACCTTGAGGGATTTCTATATATCAAAGCATCCCTGAATCTCTGGGATGAATCCTACTTGATCATAAACCAGATACACTGAAACTAATAGAAAGGAAAGTGGGAAGACACTAGAGCATATGGGCACTGGGAAAAATTTCCCAAAGAGAACACCAATACCTTATGCTCTAAGATCAAGAATGAACAAATGAGACCTCATAAAATTGCAAAGCTTCTGTCTAAAAGTTCTGAGAAGTGCTTGCTGACAGGAGCCTGAAATAGCTGTCTCCTGAAAGGCTCTGCTAGAGCATGACAAATACAGAGGTGGATGCTTGCAGCCAACCATTGGATTGAGCATGGGATCCCCAATGGAGGAGTTAGAAGAAGGACTGAAAGAGCTGAAGGGATTTGCAATCTATAGGAAGAACAAAAATATCAACCAACCAGAACCCCTAGAGGTCCCAGGAACTAAACCACTAACCAAAGAGTACACATGGAGGGACCCATAGGTTTAGCTGATGCCTTGTTGGGCATCAATGTGAGGAGAGGCCCATGGTCCTGTGAAGGCTTGATGCCTCATTGTAGCGGAATGTCAGGGTATGGAGGCAGGAGCTGGTGAGTGGGTGGGGGAGTACACTCATAGAAGTAAGGGGATGGAATAGGGGATTTCCAGAGGGTAAGCCTGGAATGTGGATAACATTTAAAATGTAAATAAATAAAATATTCGATCAAAACAAAACAAAATATCCAAAAAGATTCAGGGTCTATATTAATTCATTGCTATTGATGTGATAAAAAACCATGACCTCTATTTTATGGAAGAAGAGTTTATCTTGACTTACATCTATAGAAGAACAAGAGTCTATCATGGTGAGAATGGCATGGCAGGAAACAGGAGCTGTGGTTTCAGTAGGAAACTGAAAGTTCACATCTTCAAAGGCAAACAGAAAGTAGAGAGAACAACCCAAAAGTGGTCCAAATTTTTCTACTCTTAAAGCCTATAATAGCAACATAATCTTTTTTTTTCCTAACTGATTGAAACCAATGAAACCTTCTCAAACAGCAACTGGGTTGTTCAAGTATCTGAACCTGTGGGGAACATTCTCATTCATACCACTATATGGTTTATTTTACCAAGGACTTAGGAAGCCATTGAAGAAAATGACTAAGAGAAGAGTAGGAGTTAGAGTATTGGTTTTGACACCAGAATATATACAAATACAAGGCAGGACAAAAATCCAGCACAGAGCAGTGCCACTACAGATTATCTTTAAGCTGAGTTTTCAGATTCATCTGGATAGGAATGCACCATTATGAAAGAGGAAATATCAGAGGACAGACCGTGAAGTAAGCCAGGTTGTAATGGTATGTGTCATGGCCCAATAAGAAACAAGAAACATTTGATATACTAGCATGTTTGGATGTGAAAAACCATGGCACCTGCAGTTTTACAAACCATAGAAGTTTCTTTTGTAAATAAAAGAGAATAAAGTTCATGAGGAGATATGTCAGTGCTTTTGTAGAAATTAAAATAAGTTTGTTTTTCATTTTTGGAAATGTTGAAAATTATGAACATGACCAAGTAAAAGCTAATTTTCATTAGAATAATTTCATAAGAGACATCTGTGTACCTTTTCCTTACATTCT
Source organism: Apodemus sylvaticus (assembly GCF_947179515.1). Classification (NCBI taxonomy): domain Eukaryota; kingdom Metazoa; phylum Chordata; class Mammalia; order Rodentia; family Muridae; genus Apodemus; species Apodemus sylvaticus. Next base: position 160,832,805 of record NC_067472.1, on the reverse strand, counting down.
ATTCACTGTGTATTCACTGATTGCTAATTACAGATTAGAAGTTTCATAATAAGTTTACATAAAGACTAGAAAACATCCAGCCATTCTATGTACTATGGTGAAATATATTTGCATTATAAAATATTTTTTAAGTCTTTGAATTCCTATGGGTAGCTCCAAAGTTCATAAATGCATCTTTCACTGTAGTTTCATTCTCAGTTATGAAGTCAAAGAGATTTTCCACACTCAGATTTTATATATCTGGCATGACTATCTAGCCCAGCATTTTGTGCCTTTCACATATCTCTAGATGATCTGAAATGGAGTAAAGTCATATAATAAACTTGAGTCTGATGAGGTCATTTTTCTTGAGGTACAATAGATCTATTTTGCAAATAGATCTATTTCAAGTTTGCTGTATGCATTCAAAGAAATGGTCCAATGTCTGATATGATCTACCTAGAACCAGATGCCCTTAGGTGTCTTGAGGAGAAGGAAGTTCACAAGCTGTGCCCATCGCTACAACTCCAATGTATATTGGGGTAGAGTCTGCCACTCTAACTGGAGATATTGCTATCTGTCCTTCATTATGTATGCTTAGCTGTAGAAACAACTATGGCAAGAAAGGTAGCTGAAAGCTCATCATCTACATTTTGGGGTGCCCTTCCTCATAAAATAGAGCACTTGATTCCAGCTAACATGCAAATGTATATAAGATATGAGTTCTGCTTTGTAAAGCCAACTTGTTATTGATTCCTAATAGTAACTCTATGTAAATGTCTTAGAATATTAATTGTCATGAATAAATAGTACAAAAGACAAAAAATGTATGTTGTTTTTGTATAGTCATCTTCATGCGAGTGGTACGGTTTGGGTAAGGTTTCCAAACTGACAGACATCTGATATGAACAGAGGAATGTGAAAAGTTTCAGCTTCCAAAAGATAAGTGAGTAAAAATGGTGAATTAGAACATTCAGCAATACTGAGAATAGCCAATAGCCACAAAATAATATTGAGAAGATGTATGTGGACTCTAACTAACCACAGTGTTGTTGAAGAAATAGTCTCATTGACTGATATGCCAAATAATTCATTCAACAGTTGTCCTATGTAAACTGGAAAAACACACATATAGACATACATGCACAGACACACACACATACATACACAGACACACACACACATGAGAGAGATAGACAGACAGACAAAGACAGAGATAGACAGAGAAACAGAAAAATTTCTAGTCCTCAGTTAATCCAGTGAACATGATCATTCACAGAAGGAGAAGAAATAACAAACAAGACTGCCTGAATTTAGAGAGTCATAGATATGTTGGTGATGAAATTCAAAATTTTTGGTGTAGGATTTATGCCTGTATTTTCATATGGTATTAAAATAGAGAAAACCTCTACCCATTCCTTATAGGACCAGAATAATAAAGAAGCCAGGAGGAAATGTTGCTTCCCAGATCCAGGATGGATGAAAAGCAAAGCTATGCTTGGACACAACCATGTTGCTGCTCTATTTTTCATGCTGTTCTTAAGTAGGGACTATGTGCAGGTGTGTTTTTTATCCAACACAACCATTCCAAATCAAGAAAAACTGAACTACTCACATTGTGAGTAGTTCTTCTTTATTATTCTGGTTCTATAAGGAATGGGTAGAGGTTTCCTCTACTTTAAGACCTTATTAAAAATTCAGGCACAAATCCTGTGCACCAAACATATTAAATTTCATCACGAATGTATCTGGGATTCATTAAATCCAGGCAGTTTTCATCAAAATACAGTTTCAAATACAGAATATGGGGAAGGTTTTGGAAAAGAGATTACTGAGGGAAGTGTTTATCTAAAAATCCTTGCATTCAGATCAGAGCATCCACATTCTTCCTAGCAAGATGGACCTATTCCCCATGCACTTAACTTATATCCACAAACCCTTAGTTAAAAATTGTTATCTTTCTCAATAGGGCAGAATCTTGTGTTTGGTTCCCTGCATACCTTCAACGATGTCATTTGCAGCATAGGTAGCCAACATGTGACTGTTTCTTAGATCCAGCTACATAACCACTATACAGTGGTTGCTATTCTGGTCTCTTTCCTTTTGACTTGCTGGAGAAGCTGTGGGAAGTGAAGCTAGCTCTTCATACACATATGGATGGGAGAAAGCATTGGGACAGCAGGTCAAAGTCAATACAGTAGTTCTACAGTAGACATAGGTCTCCCTAGCATAGGACCCAGTTGTGGCCTTCCTGAATATACCCAAGGAATCTGTTTTCAACCATAGAAACCCATGCTTATTTATGGTCATATCTGCTCTATTCACAATGTCTAGGGCATGGAAACAGACAAGAAGGCCATCAACAGAAGATGGATAAAAAAAATTGTGATATCATGAAATTTTATTCATCTCAAAAAGGAAAATGAAATTAGAAAATTCAAAGATAAATGAATAGAACTGAAAATCCTTATACTAAGCGAGATAATCCAAATATGGCAAAAAAAAGTTCTCAGTCATATGTGGGACGCAGCATTGAAGCCTTAGATTGCTATGTTTAAAAGTACCCATAAGCTAAGAACAAGGAAAGCCTTTGGCTTAGGAAAGCAAAGCCCTCACAGGAGCAGGGATAATGAACAAGGTATTGTGAAAGATAAAGGAGATGGACTAAGAAGGAGGTTCAACAGGTGTGAACTAAAGATCTAAGGAGGCCTCAATACTTTTGAGAACTTGTCTCCTCTTGCAAAAGACCCAAACTCAATTTCCAACACTCACAGATGCCTACAACTCCTGGTCCAGGAAATCAATATCCTCTTTTAACATTTGAAGATCATGTGTACTAATCTGCACGCAGACACATACATATATATGCATGTATATATGTATGTATACACATATATATTGTGTACATATATACACATCAGTATATATTATAAATATATGTGCATATATTGCATATTATTATAACATAAGTATATAAAATATATATGTAATTTCAAAACTGACAAATAGAAATACACATGAAAGTTATGGAAGCTGCAAGAGGAATACATACTTTTTACTGGTTTTCTATTGAGATGACAGGTTTATAATTGCATGTGAACATACTACTACTAGCAATTTAAAAATAATGAAAATGTTATTTTTCAAATTGTCATGGCTGTTTTCCTAATGAGGTCCCACCTGTTGTACCTCTCTGACATCTGGAAATGGCTTTGAGCAATGTAGTTTCTGCATCTTTGGTTAGTGGTTGTGTAGAATATTTGGTCTACCTTACTTCAGAAGGTCAGTAGCTCTGAGAAAACTCTATTATTTTATAAGCTAGGAGCAATGTAGAAGCTTCATCAGTCATTCTTTCTGCTTCTAGGCCATTAAGCTTCGCAGGCTCACTGGTCAAGTGAGCTGTGAAGGAGGCCAGCAGCTGCTCAACTGCTTCCAAACACCTTGTTCAGAATCATCAAGAACTATGCTTATCAGTCACAGTATGGAATCATTTCACTAGTTAGCCTGAATTACAAGTATATGAGCATGTGTTACAAATTCAAAACTATTTAAGGAACAAAGTAGATCCAGCAAATAAATCTGCAGCTGTAATGCACTGTTTGTAGAGTTTCATGGTGTATATTTTATTTCTGCTCTTACTGAGATCCTGAAAAGCAAAGGCTTAGCTTACAAAAGCTGATATGAAATGAGAAAAGGCAACAGTTTATGTTGTCTCACACAGTAAAGTTTTAAAGACATTTTAAATCTTAATGTGTATTTTTTAACTTATTCATAGTAAACATTATTAGTTTTGCCAAAATAATTTTAATTATCTTTGGAATGCCAACATACAGTTCATTTTTCTGTCATCAGTATTCTTAATCCACTCCTCATTTTGTCTCCTTTTCAAATTGAAAATCACTAATATATAAATTATCCTAATGAACACATCTAGAAGGTTGTAAATCAATGTTATGTGCTACATAGAAATTAATAACAAAATAATGTTCCGTAATGTTTGTACAAAAATATTAAAATACTTCTGAAAAACTCTAGTGAAGAAACATTTCCTTTTGTTTTCTTTTTCAATTGCAGCTTTTGAGGGGAGACTGTGGTTTCTGATTTGTGATGTTTGAACATGTTTTTCTGATGATTTAGGAGTTTGCTTCTTAATGGGCAGGAGAGGGTGTCCATTGGAAGGTAGTAATCAGTGATGTGAAACACTTCTGCATTTTTTTAATATCATAATTTTTATTAGATACATTTTTTATTTACATTTCAAGTGATTTTTTCTCTCCTGGATAGACCCTCCCTAAAAGTCCCATAAGCCTTCTCCCTTCCCCCTCTTCCCCAATCAACCCCTTGCCGGTTCCCTGGTATTCTCTTACCCTGCTGCATTGAGCCTTTTGAGGACCAGGGGCCTCTCCTTCCTTCTTCTTGGGCATCATTTGATATGTGAATTATTTCTTGGGTTGATGCTTCTGGGCTGAGCATTTCTATGGAAGTTTTATTTGAATTCCTTTTATTCTGTTCTTACAGAGGACCCCATGTTAGTACCCCATGATGGTATAGACTCACAACCCATAAGCTGAATATACTACGTATGACCTCTAGACATAAAACTAGGCCAAAGGCTCAGTTCATCTAGGAAAACACTAAGCCCAACAAGAAGAGAAGTTACTGTAGCTGCTGCACTTAAAGAATCTCTGATACTCTTAGAGATGGTTCCAGTATGAATACGAAGAACATAGTAAGATTGGAATTAATTCTGAAGGTTTCAGTTAAGAGGATTGGACCAGAATATTGACTCTGGGAAGCCTCTCGCTTCAGACCATTTTACTGGTACAGCATGTACTTCCTAGGAATGATAAGGGAGATGCTGTAAACACATTAAAGGATGACCCCTGCAGAAGGAAGACCCTGGCAGTCCAATGAAGTAATGAACAAACCAGTTGTGGAGGCAGGTAGTATAGGAACAATTGATTCACTTTGGAGAAGTGGGGGTTCTGGGGAGCCTGAGATTCCTACAGTATCACTAGCTCAAGTGTTGTGACTGCATCTCTACCTGCACATGCTTTGGCTACTAATTGACATGTGTTTCCATGCCTATAGGAGATGGTACTTGAGGTTAAAATCTCTTATTTTTGTTTTCTATGGCTTTATTTTATGTGTCACAGGAAGAATATTTGGTAATTGATAAGAACATAGGATCAGCATTAAATGCATCATAGAAACAAAGAACCTTCTGAATTCTTAATAATCTTTCTTATTATTTCTTAATTGAACTTTAAGTTATAAGTTTTAGATTAAGGAATTTTGACACCTGTGTTACTATTTATACATATTTCCTTTAATAAAATATTGTATTCTATGTGTATCTATATGTTCCATGCTAATAATCCACATTCTTCAATCCCTTATTACTAAAAATGAATGCATTTTTGAAAAGGTGAATCTATATGTCAATGAAAATATGATTAGAAATATCAATATATTAACTTAAGATTAATAAACAATACAAAAGTGAAGACAAAGAATATCTGCAAAGAATTAATCACACAAACAATCTTACCAGCAAAAATTGGAAAAGTACTTCTAGGATATCTTGGGTAAATATTAAAAAACAAATGCTAGCTAATTTAGTCTAGACTTTAGAATTTTAAAAACCAAGAGATACAGCAAATTTGTGCTTTCTAAAACTTTTGGGGGTACTTTCTATAGACAGAAGTGAAATAAAATATCGAACATTCACCTGAGTTTTCTAAAAAACAAAGCATAAAAATACAGAAGTTGAAAACCCATTAAATATCTGTAGAGCTTCACAAGGAGTATCTGAGTAGTATAAATAACACAGGTAAGCAGCTCAGCTGGTAATTTCTTCTCCTTGCCAGTCACTGCTGCAGGTCACAATAAAACACCTTATCTCTAAGGCTCCTGTATCTGTGTCTTCAGCATCTTGCTCCTTATAAGTTACCAGACATGCAAAGCAGGAGCTGCGGTGTTGTGGGAATGACTGAGTCACTGGCACTCACAGCATTAGCAAGTGGTGAGAGATCTGAGACTTTAGTCAGCTGGGTCACTATCCCCAGTGAGATGATAACTACAGGGGATGGTGCCTTCTATTCTCTGATTTTCCACTCATTTGGTCATGACCTAAAATAGACAGTGAAAATAGTCATTAATTATCATTGGGAGCTCTGATCCTTCACTTTTTCTTTCCATTTCAAAAGCAAAAGAAAATTCAACTCAGTTAATAAGCCTGACAAATTCACTTTGAGACCAAAAAGAATGATAGTAATAATAATAGATAAATAGATGGTAGACATTGATGATATATAGATGTCTATAGATTATATATATGACATATGATCTATATTTAAATGGAGACTGATAAATTACAGATTAGGTAGACAAAGAGACAGACAGATAATAATGATGTTTGACAGATATATGACAGACAGATGATAGATTGATTATAGATAAGTAGAAAGTAGTTAGACTGAAAATTATTAGATAGATAGATAGACAGATAGACAGACAGGTAGATAGACAGAGAGGTAGATAGACAGACAGATAGATAGATACTATTTTAGTTAGGGTTTCTATTTCTGTGAAGAGACACCATGACCATAACAACTCTAAGAAAGGAAGACATTTATTTGGGGCTGGCTTACCGTTTCAGAAGTGGAGTCCATTATTGTCATGGCAGGAATCAGGAAGGCATGGTAATAGATGTGGTGTTTGAGAAGGAGCTGAGAGTTCTACATCCAGATCAGCAGATAGTGGTAAGTTAACTAACTTGAGGTCCTAAGACATCAAACTCACCCTGTACTCTAGTGGTGCACCTCTTCCAACAAAACCATGCCTACTTCAACAAGGTCACACCTCCTAATATTGCTGCCCTCCTATGGATGTATGGGCTCCATTTTTATTCAAACTATGACAGATACATACATAATACAGTGGTAGATATATAGATATAGAGATAGCACATTGAATCATATGACCAGAATAAGAAGATTATTAATTAAGGCCTCAGTTGTTCTGAAGTAATGGGGAGAATGCATTTTGGTTTCTACTGGACACATCCAAGCCTGTGGCTTCTCACTGATGCTTCATTAGCAATTATGAACAAAAATATGAACTGTTTCACACTGCATCTACTTCTGTGCTTCAAACATAACAGTGTGAGATGTAGTCTTTTGTCAGTAACACAATGAAAGAAAACCAGTGTGTGTTTGCATTCACACCCTGAAGTGTTCTGGAAGTGTATGACTGAGTATCTCACATATTTAACTTTTGAATACACCTTACATTTCCTTCATTCATGTGCTAGACACCTAGATAGCATGAATGCAGATTGTCTATTCATGAAACTAGAAAGAAAGTAGAAATCTTCACTGACAGTTCCAACATTACCTAGTAAAATTCGTTTAAAACTGCCGTTCTTTTCCATTTCCTTGCCTGATTACTTTGTACTAGGACTTGTGAATTTCTTTAAGAAGACTAAACCCTTTATCTGAACGATGAAAATAAGCAGGAGTTACAAAAATATCAAAATTTTATCTACTAAGAGGTATATTTTTTAAATTACTTGTCCAATTCCATCAAAGTTCAAAATAGCTAAAGAATCAATGGTTTTGTGCTGCTCAGAATTATAGGACAACATATCACAGATAAAGTGACAAGAGATGAGAATGGTCATACATGACGCACTGTGTCTTCTCTTCTGATCTTCCAGAAAATTCACTCTGCAGTGGGAAGAACCATCTGAAGCCACTGTTCTAGTAGCTTCTCTCTGAGTTTTCTCTCTCCTCTAGAGCCACTAGATCCCATCACAATTTTAGTGTTATCTTGTGTAGCAAGGAAGAGAAAGATCATAGTCAGCTGCTGTGGACAATCTGAAGCAGTCTTATATCCTATACCTGGGGTTTAAAGGAAGACATATTCTTATAATATTTCTGTGTTTTTTAAAGGAAGTAAAATTCCCAAATTTTGACTAATCACTCTTTTTTCCCTCTACTGCTATAAAGCTGTTTTAAATAGTATGAAGTAGTTTTGAAGAGTTAAAAGCAGCTTCAATTTCTATATCTTCCTCCCTATAGTTGGCTCCTCAGGATATTGGAGGAAAACAAATTAGTGAATTAAAATAAGCATTAAGTTTGTGGCTATAATTGAGCTTTTACTCAATTGTGGATAAACTGAAATAATATTGAAATCACAGGGAATTTTAGGCCTATGATTCTGAGGGGTCCTGTGTTTGTGTGTTTGTGTGTGTGTGTGTGTGTGTGTGTGTGTGTGTGTGTTGCATCTGTTTGTGCACTTTTGGAATAACCTGAGCTCTATTGTTGATCACGGTCTGTACTTTATTGATTAGGGAGCATCTGGTAGGATTAATTGATTTTTCCTGCCTAGCATTTACAGCTAGATACCCTAGGTCTGCAAACTGGAATGCTACTGCTACTACTGGAATGCTCACTGCCTGTTATGCAGCTTTTTAATTTAAAAAGTAGGTTTTCTGAATCAAAGCATATATTCTGAATCTCAGTATCTTGTTTTTGAGAAATACCAGTAAAGTTGCATCATAACTCCAGTCAGCACTATGACCTTGCAACTCAAATACAAGTTTCTTCAGCTGTGAATGAATGACAACCTGAATGGCGACACATATCTGTAATCCCAGCACATGAAAAGCAGAAGGAGAAGGACCACAGGTTTAAATTCAGCCACCTTAGCCACTCAGACAGGGGCTTTTTTATCCCTCTGGAGTTCTCCGTCTCCTGGATACAGATTTGTAATTATTGGAGACACACATAAACTTGAACATCACATTGCTGTCCATAGAATGTTATTTCTCTCTGAATGGAATACCTGAATCCATGATCCAGGAGGCACCTTTCTATGAGGAAACTATCAAATTAGGCAGAGAGGTCATTAAAAATCTCTCAGCCAAACAACATCAAGATCAAGAGGATTTGTCCCATGTCCTCTTCCTCAGTCTCCCCTAGAGAGCATCACATTGTCTCAGGTTTCTTCACACAGCTTCTTCATATTCCATTTGCCTAATGAGATGCCTTTCTTTTAAGTTCATTTTATTAATTAAACCACTGCATTACAATGGCAGGATAGAATGGCAGGGGAAATTGTGGGATCACTTGTGATGTTTATCAAGGATTCCAGCATCATTTCCTCTGAAGCTAGAGATCTTCAGATACTGCTCCTTTCATGCATTTTTAAAAAATGAAAACAGTTGTAGGGAGGCTTAAAGCCTGTTGTATATGACCTTGCGCAGGGTCTTAATTAGAGTAGAGCATATTTATCTAGTCAGGACTTTGTCTACTGCCTAAGATCGTGAATAACTAAGCATACTCTCTGCATATTACCAGAAAATATGCTCTCAAATTTCAGATAATAGCAGTTCATTACATATTTCTCACAGCTGGATGAAAAGTTTATAGTGTTGCATAACCCAGGAAGCTAACAGTTAAATAAAATGTTTTTTATGACAAAAATAAGTGCCATAACCTTTCACAGTTCTGTTCTTACGTGTGGTTGTACCTCTGAATCAGACATTAGTTGGATCCCCACATCAGTTTTGGCAGTTGTACATATGATGTGCCTGAGTTGTGGCTTTCACTTTACATGGAGGATAAAGTGGAATGAGGAGTGACTGGGTTAAGAGGAAGTCACATAAAATTCATCAGTTCCCCAGTTCAGCCCTGAGAACATCAGAGACTCAGAGAAATAATAATTTATCTTTAAAGTCAATTTCTATGCATTGTAGAAAAGAGTTTTACAACATAATCACAAATAAGACAAAGTAAGACAAAGTGATTTTGAGAAAGATTTATTGTATCTTTTCTATTGAACATTAAAAAAATCATGCATATGCACATACATACACATATACTTGCCCATATATACACACACATACATGACTGCAGATACATGCTTTATACTCATATATACAAACATATATATATGAATACACATGTATACATATACACAAATACATGCATAAATGCACTTCTTAGATGTGCCTAACATGACACTACTACAAAGAATTATATAATTCTTTGAGGTGTTTGAAATAGCTAAGACAAGTCTCCTGTATCATTTCACTCACACTCTGATTTGAAAACTTCACTTTTACATAACACTAACACACCAAAGATTCTAATACAGAGTGGAAAGAGATCAATTCTCACTAAGCAATTTCATGCATTTTTAAGCAACACAAAGCCAGGCAGCTGAAAGAGTTCTGAAATTGATCCATCCATACCAAACCCTTTTGCTTACAGAGGAAATCAATCTGAGCAGGCCATTAAGCTCCTTGAACAGGCACTTCAGTAGGTATGTTCTTCAGAAAGGATCCTCTGTGGTGTGCCTGTCTCTGCTTCGCTGTCCATAACAAAAAAAGAAAGAAACAAAATGGTTTTAAATTATTTTTGTGAATTTGTGGATTTTCAAGACAGAGTTTCCCTAAGTAAACTTGGCTGTCCTTGGAACTTGCTGTGTCAACCTGGCTAGACTCAAACAAGAGAAATCTGACTGACTTGCTTTCCTAGTGCTGGGATTAAAGGTATATGTCAGCACTGCCCAGCTAGTTTAAGTTTTTTAATGAAAACTTTCTAAGTAACTAAGAAATGACAATTTATGGATCTCTAACCAACCCAGTCCTTTAAAATTACACATATTATCGGCATCTAATAAAGTAACAAATCTGCTATACTTCTTATGCTTGAAAGATTTTTCTTTTTTAGTTTTAAAAACTTACCTTTCATGAACAGAATATCCTGAGCAGACATAAAATCATGTGTAGGGTGCACTCATCTGCAAACCTGCCAGTTTGTGTATCTGAATAAGTGTGCTGTTGTTAAGGAAGTAAGAAACAAAACAAAAACAAATACAGAAATTTTGTATAATTCAATTGTTATATTATTGAAGTGTTTCACTATAAATTCCTCATAGGAAACTCATGACTATCCAATCTTTCTAGGGAAGCTATTCTTCTTCAACCACCCTTTTGAAACCCAGGCATTTACTTGAGAATAAAATCTATTCTATCTATTCCATCTCCGCTATTTTAAAAAAAAAAATGAGAGCTGATATATCGTCTTTTTCCAGAGCCTAGAAGATTGTGAATGGTAGATATAATGCAGTAACAAGAATTCTCCAAGGAACCTATAAATCTCTGTATAATGTTAATCAATGCATATGCTTGGAATGCATATCATATGAGTGGGAAATACATATTTAGCAAAGATTTGTGCGGAATATATAGTTTTTTAATTCATAAGATTATTTAAGTCCATAAGAGTGTGGCAAATAACTACCTTAATATTTGATCAAATCTCCAGAAAATAGATAATAGAAAAATTGATATTCAAGAGTCATAGAAGAAATATATCAAAAGCAAAAGAAGACAGAATTTGTACTATTAAGTCTAAGGAAGATTTCCTATACATTAGCACCTACACTCACAAGATGGATGACTTAAAAACGTGATGACAGCTGCCTCTTCCACACATCCTCCAATGAAGATACTGGAGAAAATAATGCATAGAAAATAAAGACAGTCTGACTGAAGGTGTTATTAGCATGGTCACAGACGAGAAATCTAAAGTGATACATTTTAATTTTTGGAAGGTGATTTAACCCAGGAGTACAATGTCCATATGGCATCAATAGCTAATATTTTCTTAGGTATCAGAGAGTCAGTCTCCTTATATTAGTGGATTTAATCTTTGAAGATTCATATTAATTCCCACCCAGTCATCTGAGAGGTTTACTGCCTCTGTCTGCTAACCTTTTTCTGGAAGCTTCTTGCTATGTACAGTCGTATCTAGGCCTAGAATGTTTTCAGCCTCTGAAACTTACTGCGGAATAAATCATCCCTTTCTAATTCTTTCTGATCTCTGGCAGTCTGGTTCGACTCAGCTGTCTGGCCAAAACTCCTCTTCAAGCTGACTGATTCAGTATGACTTCTCTCTTGGCCTCTGACTTTTCCATCTACTTGGTCTCAAAATAACTCCGGCAATTAGTTCTAAGCTTCTGGATCCTTCTCATTCTCTTGTTTGTTCTGTCTTCCCCTTGTCTAGCTTGTTCTCTCTCAGTGATGGGTCTCTACATCTGTCCCGTCCCAGTAAAATAGCCTCCCCAACTCTTTGATTGTACAACTTTCCTAGGTAGTGTCCCTTTCTTCTTTCTTCTTTTGAGAGTTGGGAATATCCTCTTCTGTCAAATCTTTCTCTGACTTGTCACTTTGTCTGGTTCTCAATGGGACATCACTTTCCTAGATGAGTACTTCCTTTTACAAACTTTACCTTCCTTGTTTGGGATTAAATGTGTGTACTAAGATATGTTCTAATGCTGAACCACAGAACAGCTTGTATTTTTTCCCCTTTCTGAGAGTAACACAATCTCACAGTTCAAATATTCTGCAATATTTGTCCATCAGCCTTCTGCAGCATCAGGTGCCAGGTAGATTCCTGATGCCACAAGGTCCATTTATTCCTGTGTACACATTTATTTTATTATTATTTTTTTAGTGTGTGGTTTCACCTATGCTGCATTCTCTGTGTTTTTAATTTGTTTGTGTATGTGTCGATGAGTGGTGTGTGTGTGTGTGTGTGTGTGTGTGTGTGTGTGTGTGCATGTGTGAGGAGGCTATGGGTGTGCATGTGTGTGTGTATAGATGTCCTTGGTGGCTAGCTAGATGAGGGATCTGATCCATTGGCGCTAGATTCAGCAAACACTCTTGACTGCTTTTTTCTTCTTGTCCCACTGATTCTTCTTCTATATACACTGCATTCATTCTGGACTTCAATAAACAAAATTCATATATTGTGTTCTCTTATTCAAAGTTGTTATTTGGGAATGATAATATTTTATATAGTTTTCATATGACAAAAAGTTAAAAAGTACAGAGTAGCCATTTACACTTAATCAGCCTTTTGAGGAAGTTGCACTCAGATATGTTTTCACCTAATCTCACATAATTTCTCTGCAGGACATATTTCTACTATGGTGAAAGCTATAATCTATTTCACAGTAACTTGGTGTTAGTAACATTTACCTTTATTCAGAACAAAATCCAAAGCAGCAAATCAGAGACCATGAAATCATTGACATCACCCAGAAAAATTTAAAGAGTAAATTCCCAAAGTAAAATACAGTATTGCTTTTATCATCCCATAATTTTTGCTTTTATTGAGAAAAGCAATCTTCCTAATACATTATTTTATCTTTAAAAAATCTCATAAATATTTGCACGTCACTTATTTATGTTTTGTGCTTTACTGTGTTGCTTTGTAAATTATTCATCACAGCACTGCAAATGTTATTCATTCTGTATTCACTTTCATAGTTAAAACAAATATATTTTTCTATTCCTTCTAAGGAGTGATTGCGGGTCCTATGGGGTAGAGTTCCCTGATAATCTCTAATACTGATTACAGTTTTCTCTTCAGAAGATATGAGGCCATATCTTCATCAACCAAGTCTATAGTTCCACGAGATTGTCATTACAATTCTCACAGGGTTTTATCTGGAAAATATTGAATTAAAGACAAGCTAATCTCACAGTTAAGGGGTTCCAGAGGAAAAAGAGGGAGGAAACTCATTATATAAATATAATTGTCGTTCTTGACAAGAGAAATCTGTAAAAGACAATACGAAAACTAAATGAATCAGGTAGTAGAAAATCTTGTCCAATGATTTAGGGTCAGATCTAATTCAGAACATGGAATCATGTCTTTAAGACCTTGGTTGTCACTACACAACAATGAAGAAGTGAGATATTAAGGCAAGGGACGAAAGAGGGAAATCAGAACTCTTAGCTGCCCAGGTCTCACACCTCATAGAGAGAGGCATGATATATGCACATAAAATATATGCTTATTGCCTCTTCTTGAAAATATTCTGCTTTATATTTCTGAGCTAATCACTTGATGCCTCAAAAAGTCACAACTGAATTCTAGTGAAAATGATACTGAGAAAAACAGCTTACTAAGATCATCCTGAAATAGCAGTAAAACATGAAGGATGACTGCTACCAATGATCAGTTACAATGTGAGAAGGGAAGAGAGTCTTACATGGTTATCTTCATGTTATTACTTTCTATGTATTGCATTTGTTGTCAAAAGAACACATTGTCTATCTCTACATTTAAAAGGAGATTGTTGAAATGATTTCCCCCAATAGGAGTACCCTTTAACAAAGCAGATAAATTGTTTTATAAAAATATAGGAACAAGTAGACACTGATAATTTTATGTCTTACTCAGTGTTCTATTATTGTGAAAAGACATCATGACCTCTACAACGCCTATAAAAGAAAGCATTTAGTTTGGACTTGCTTGCTGTTTCAGGAGTTTAGTTTACTATATTCATGGTACAGAACATAGCAATATGCAGGCAGAAATGGTAGTGTTGCTGAGAGTTCTTCATCCAGATCTTCAGGCTGTTGGGAGAGACTGTGGTCTTGGAATGGTATGCCAAAGTTCACCAACAGTGACATACTTCCTCCACCAAAGCTATATGTTCTTATTCTCTCAAACACTGCCTAGGGGCAGGCAGGATCCAGAGAGGAAGATGAAGGTTCAGTTCCAAAGATACCATACATAGCCACACTCCTCTCAACTGCTCTGCACCACTGCCCCGTCTTCTAACGGACCATTCTGCTATAAAGTCCAAAATGGACTGATCCGTTAGTCAAGTTATTGTCTTCTTACCCAGTCATCCCTGGGGAAACATTATCTGGAGATCTTTGAAGCTGAAAATATTAGAGTGGGAGGTGTTACTTCAGATCCAATCAATAATGCTAACAGAAAGAAAGCATAGAGGTGGACACAGGAAATACAGTGCACACACAGAGTAGACCAAACCTGTTCCAAAAGCAGAGAACTTTTGAGGTGATAAAGTTGAAAGGAGAACAAAAACCAGCATAGTCAGAAGAACAGATGGAAGGATATACAGACTGGCAGGTATGTATATCTCAAAAAATTAATTGACATTACATTTTTTTCTGGGGTGTTTTTTGGCTTAAAATATGATTTGTATCACAGCCAAGAACATCCTGTAAATGTTCAGAGAAAAGCCTGTGTCTGGACAGTGAGTATTCCCAATTATGTTTCTCTGTGTCAGTCCTATGTTAAATTCATGCCTAATGCTCTTTTTAGAATGATTCTTAAAGGAAACAATCTCTTCGCAAAGTTATGTTTCCAACTACTGTCAGTTGTAAACGTGTTCACAGAGCATGGCTTCCTTATGGCCTGCAAACCTTCTCCGTAGGAAAAGCTGCATAATTCTGACTGGACCCAGGGTAACTTCCCAAAGACACAGTAAACAGGCAGAGTGTGCTTATGGCCTTTCCCATTCATTCTTCTTGTAAATGTGTCCCTCCAAGCTTCCTGTGCCTCTGTTAAATTTCCAGACAAGCACTTCAGGAGCACAGAGTTCCTGCCTCTGCACCAGCACTTCACTGCCTTCAGTCCAGCTGGCTCCCTCCCTTCTCTCAGTATAGCCACAAGGGAAGGGTGGAATCTAGTGCATGGATGACCCCATTGAGTCTCAGCCTCAGAGACAGTGCCAATAACTCTCTTCAAGGCTACTTTAATACATGTTTAATTTATGCCCCAAACCACAGAAGATGAGTTTCACTTTTGCTTAAAATATTGAAACAAATTTAATCCAACACACAAGGCTTATATATATATTTATATTTATAATATATATATATTTATAATATATATATATATATATATTATATATATATATATAAAATTTTCATTTATCAGATTAACTATTTCATGAGGTTAAGACCTTCTACAGTCCTTATTAGTAACCTATCACATACCATGTCAAAATCTAAGTGGCCTATTATAATTATTCTAATATAATACTGTCAGAAAAATAGCACCATTAGCTATTAAATTATATGTTAACATGAATAATATTTAACCTAAAATATTGCTCTGTGGTATAGTATATTATATACTCTAATCATAAATATATAATTAAGTTATTGTCCTCCTTTTTTAATGTCCTTTTTTAAATAACTCATTTAAATTCAATTTTATATTGTAGTGCTTTGTTTCTTCATTTTATTTTTCCAAAAGAGATGAAAATATGAAGAAACTAGACATGTTACTGCTCCACATAATTTAAATCAAGACATATCTGCTGCTAAAGTAGGTGCAAGTTGTACTGTGAAGCCAAATAACCCTGTGACAGAGCAGGGATTAATTTTAAGAATCATTATCTAGGGTCTGAGAAGAGAGTAATTCTCTTCTCAGGCCTATGTTAAATTCATG
Organism: Apodemus sylvaticus; assembly: GCF_947179515.1. NCBI lineage: Eukaryota > Metazoa > Chordata > Mammalia > Rodentia > Muridae > Apodemus > Apodemus sylvaticus. Next base: position 160,816,531 of record NC_067472.1, on the reverse strand, counting down.
CCTAATGTTCTTTTTAGAATGATTCTTAAAGGAAATAATCTCTTCGCAAAGTTATGTTTAGAACTACTCTTGCAAAGATCTGTCATAAATACAAGCTAGGAATAAGAACTTTACTTATTATCGTGTGATTTTCTTGGTGAAATGGAAGACTAAAAATAATCTCAGTTTTACATTTATTGTAGTATTGTACATATATGCAGGTGCATGTGTGTTTGTACACGTGATTGTGTGCATGTTTATGTGTATATATGTGTGGGTGTGCATGTTCATGTGCCCGCCTGTGTGTATCTGTGCATGTGTGTGTGTCTATGTCTGTGTATGTGTATGTATAAGTAGAAACATGCATGCTGATCATGAATTTGGTGGAAGACAGAAGACAACTCTCCTGATTCATTTTCACTTTCCACCATGAGTCTCAGGAGTTGAGCTCAAGTTATCAGACTTGATGGCAAGCTCCTTTATCTCGCAAGCCATCTCGCCATCCCCCAAATAGCTCAATTTTTAAAAACCTCTTCCAATCCTCTATTAGATTGAAAATTTGCAATTTAATTTATTAATTAAACATACATTTAATTACATTTCATTTTTACATGCTCTTTATTTGCAATTTTAATATGTGAGTAAATTTAAAGAATAGTTTTTGGCTATGAAGACATCTTTTTTTTTTATTTCTTTTCTATTATCTGCCCACATTTTAGTTTTTGTTCTTTATTTTTCATTTACTCACTCCTACAGGTTTCCTTATTAATGAAAATACTGAAAAATCCATACCACTCATATTTTGGCTTAGTAACCCTCTAGAAGAATGAATTATGATAAGGTAAAACAAAGAGATTAATTTCTTCAAATATTGCTAAAGTAATTCTAGGTACCATTTGGGTTTTTTACTTAAGTCCTGGTATTGCTTAATGAGATTGAGCTAATTGGCTATTAGCAAGGAAAACCTCAGCCCTTGGTGGATGTTCTGCAAGTATTTACTCCTTCACTAAAAATTTATTCAGCACCATTTTCTTTTCTTTTGCTAATATAGAGATAGATTTTGCATTTACAGATTCTATTCCTTTGTATGTGAGGCGAAGAAATTTCCAATCTATATTAAAGAGGATTTTTAACAGAAAAATGGAGAAAAGCAAATAAATAAACAAAATTAGCACCCAACAACTGTCTCCATTCATACAGTTGGCTTTACTGCTGTATTCTCTCATTGAACTTCCTGTCTGCCTTCCGTCAAAGCTTGTTAACCCTGTACCCCTGTATTTAACAAGCAGACTTATGTCTTTTGTTTAGATTCCATTGTCTCACCTGGATGCAAGCTTCAGAGAAACCTCTTTCTGACAAGCTCCTCCTTTAAACTGCTGCTGTCCCTCCACTACTCAGCAATTAAAAACAATGAATTCATGAAATTTTTAGGCAAATGGTTGGAACTGGAAAATATCATCCATCCTAAGTGAGGTAAACCAATCACAAAAGAATACACATGGAATGCAGTCACTGATAAGTGGATATTAATTAGCCCAGAAGCTCTGAATACTAAAGACACAATTAACATATCAAATGATTCCCAAGAAGAAGGAAGGAGAAGGCCATGGTCCTGGAAAGGCTTGATCCAGCATTGTAGGGGATTACCAGGACAGAAAAATGGGAGTGGGGTGATTGGGGAATGGGCAGAGGGAAGACAGCTTATAAGACTTATGGGGAAGGGGGGAACCTGGAAAGGGGAAATCATTTGGAATGTAAGCAAAGAACATAGAAAATTAAAAAATGAAAAAGAAGAAAAAAAAACGGCTGCTGTTCATCAAATATTCATCTTTACCAATTTAAGCAAGCTCAGGGAGAGATTTAAAATGGAGGTATGATAAGACAGAGAAGAAAATCTTTTTTTTTTTTGTAATGACTATTTCTCAGGCACTGAATACACATTATCTTCATTAATTTTCTTCTGAAATTTAAAGGGATGATGAGGTTTTCCAAAGAAAACTGACATGTGTCCTTCAGACTTTTATACCTGTTGACAATGATACTCATCTTTGCATCACCAAAGTGACAGGTCATAGCATAAGACTTCAAGCTCTTACCTCTAACCATCTACTCTCATCAAGCAATGCCCAAGGCCATCCAAAGCTATGGGAAGACAACATTTCTTTCTTTTTTTTTCCTTTTTTTTATTCAATATATTTGTTATTTACATTTCAAATGATTTCCCCTTTTCTAGACCCCCCACTCCCCAAAAGTCCCGTCAGCCCCCTTCTCTTCCCCTGTTTTCCCACCCAACCCTTTCCACTTCCCTGTTCAAGTTTTGCCCTATACTGCTTCACTGAGTCTTTCCAGAACAAGGGGCCACTCCTCCGTTCTTCTTGTACCTCATTTGATGTGTGGATTATGTTTTTGGTATTCCAGGATTCTAGGTTAATATCCACTTATTAGTGAGTGCATACCATGATTCATCTTTTGAGTCTGGGTTACCTTACTTAGTATGATGTTCTCCAGCTCCATCCATTTGCCTAAGAATTTCCTGAATTCATTGTTTCTATGGCTGAATAGTACTCCATTGTGTATATGTACCACATTTTTTGCATCCACTCTTCTGTTGAGGGATACCTGGGTTCTTTCCAGCTTCTGGCAATTATAAATAGGGCTGCTATGAACATAGTAGAACATGTATCCTTATTACATGCTGGGGAATCTTCTGGGTATATGCCCAGGAGTGGTATAGCAGGATCTTCCGGAAGTGAGGTGCCCAGCTTTCTGAGGAACCGCCAGACTGATTTCCAGAGTGGTTGTACCAATTTGCAACCCCACCAGCAGTGGAGGAGTGTTCCTCTTTCTCCACACCCTCTCCAATCCCTGCTGTCTCCTGAATTTTTAATCTTAGCCATTCTGACTGGAGTAAGGTGAAATCTCAGAGTTGTTTTGATTTGCATTTCCCTAATGACTAATGAAGTTGAACATTTTTTAAGATGCTTCTCCGCCATCTGAAGTTCTTCAGGTGAAAATTCTTTGTTTAACTCTGTACTCCATTTTTCAATAGGGTTATTTGGTTTTATGGAGTATAACTTCTTGAGTTCTTTATATATATTGATTATTAGCCCTCTATCTGATATAGGGTTGGTGAAGATTTTTCCCAATTTGTTGGTTGCCAATTTGCCCTTTTGATTCTGTCCTTTGCCTTACAGTAACTTTGTAATTTTATGAGGTCCCATTTGTCAATTCTTGATCTTAGAGCATAAGCTATTGGTGTTCTGTTCAGGAACTTTCCCCCATACCGATGTCCTCAAGGGTCTTTCCCAGTTTCTTTTCTATTAGCTTCAGAGTGTCTGGCCTTATGTGGAGGTCCTTGATCCATTTGGAGTTGAGCTTAGTACAAGGACATAAGGATGGATCAATTCCCATTCTTCTGCATGCTGACCTCCAGTTGAACCAGCACCATTTGCTGAAAAAGCTATCTTTTTTCCATTGGATGTTTTCCGCCCCTTTGTCAAGGATCAAGTGGCCATAGGTGTGTGGGTTCATTTCTGGATCTTCAACCCTGTTCCATTGATCTGTCTGCCTGTCACTGTACCAATATCATGCAGTTTTTAACACTATTGCTCTGTAGTATTGCTTGAGGTCAGGGATACTGATACCCCCAGAATTTCTTTTATTGTTGAGAATAGTTTTAGCTATCCTGGGTTTTTTGTTTTTCCAGATGAATTTGAGGATTGCTCTTTCTAACTCTGTGAAGAATTGAGTTGGGACGTTGATGGGTATTGCATTGAATCTGTATAGTGCTTTAGGCAAAATGGCCATTTTAACTATATTGATTCTACCGATCCATGAGCATGGGAGGTTTTCCCATTTTTTGAGGTCTTCTTCCATTTCCTTCTTCAGAGTCTTGAAGTTCTTGTCATACAGATCTTTCACATGTTTGGTAAGAGTCACCCCAAGATACTTTATACTGTTTGTGGCTATTGTGAAGGGGGTCATTTCCCTAATTTCTTTCTCAGCCTGCTTATCCTTTGAGTATAGGAAGGCCACTGATTTGCTTGAGTTGATTTTATAACCTGCCACTTTGCTGAAGGTGCATAACCGAAGAAAATATATATCTGAGCAATGCACATAACACTGATATCATGGAACTGTGAGACTGAAACAGAGACACTGGGAAAGGGGAACCTCTGTCCAGGTGAGAACAAAAAGTGCTAACACCACGGAATAGCACTCGATAAAGATCACACCTGAGCATATGCTGTGTTATTGAGAAACTGAAGACTTTTTTTCATTGCAAATAACAAAAATACTTTTAAAGGAAAGAATAAAGTATGAATTAAATGCAAACCTAAGGTTGAATCAGAGAATCACTGATACCTTCACTCCTGTTCAAGAAATTCCCTGAGTTTTGTCAATCCTAAATCCATCTGTAGGCCAGGCTTTAGAACCTTTGTTGCTTTCAAGTATGTGTGACCAACAAAAGTAGGTTGCATTTTCTCTCCAAGATTTGCCTAGAGATGATATCTTTAGAAAGCATTGTCATGAATTTCTATGCCATGCTGACCTCACCAGCATGGTGTGCTTCCACTTCACTTTGGACATTTTTCCTTGAAATATTAAACCTCTTTGGGTCAACTTACTTTTGTTTTTCAATAATACTTTTACATTTATATTTCAATTGTTTATTTTGTTCATACACATGGTATGTTTTGATCAAAACTACTTCTCATTTCCCCCACTCATATTCTTTATGTATTGTATCTCCTTAATTTCTTTTTTTAACCTCCCCTCCCCTGATGTCACATAAGTCCATTCTTTGTTACATATGTATTTGGAGCCATGAGTCCTTCCATGTGTACTCTTTGGTTGGTGGCTTAGTCCCTGGGAGCTCTGGTTGGTCCAGTTAGTTGCTATTGTTCTTCTTATGGGGTTGCAATTCCCTTTAGCTCCTTCAGTCCTTCTCCTAGATCTTCCATTGGAAGTCCCCAAGCTCAGTCCAATGGTTGGATTTGAGTGTCTACATCTGTATTGGCCAGGTGCTAGTTGAAACCTCTCAGGCAACAGCCATATCAGGCTACTGTCAGCAAGCTCTTTTCGGCATCAGCAATAGTGTTGGGGTTTGGTGCCTGCAGATGGGAAGGATCCCTAAGTGGGGCAGTCTCTGGATGGCCTTTCCTTCAATCTCTGTTACATTTTTTTTTGTCCTGTCCAAAAAACAGGAACATTTCTGGGTTAAAAAAATTGAGATGTGTGGGCTCTTTTCTTTTCAAATTTAAAATATTCTTGTTTCAAACCCACTGACTTGATGCAATACTGTTTGTATATGCATAGGTATAAAGGAAAAGACACCTTCATTCAGTTCCTTGGGGAACAAAGAAAGTCTAGATGTAACAATAAGGGAAGAAGGGCATTTCTGTGTATGTAGGGGTATGTGAAGTATATGAAAAGGTTCATGGCTATCATTTTCTGTGGCACCGGAATCTGCAAAACAGCAACAAATGACCCTGCCTGGGGTAATTTCTTATTCTTCAACCTTTGCCAACGCCTTAGCTTCTCTTTGTCAGAAACTGAGAGTATTCAGAGCAGAAGAGAGAAGACTTTGAACGTGAGGGACCAGAAAGTTAAAGCATCTTTTGATACATTGTGAAGCTTCCTGTGAACATTGTGAGCATACATTGTATGCTCTTTAAGGCAGAAATAAAAACTGTCCAATTCCTATAGCACAGGAAACACTTGAAATTCAAGGAAGAATCCTGCTTCTGGAGAGATGATGAGGTTGTCTGAATGACACTGTGTCCACATGCACAAAAACTAGCCCATGCTATGTCTCATGTGGCATAACTCACAGTTACTTTATCAGGAAAGACTGAAACATTTAAAGTCTGAGTTGACCCAGAGGGTGTGTGGGAAGACAGAACTTTAATAAAATCTATAGCAGCATGTATAATGTTCATAAATGTACATAGAGAAAAAGGTTCCAAATGTGACAGGCAGATAATGTAAGATTAAATTCAATAAGTATAATAAGACAAGGGTCGGACACTATAACAAAACGTCGTAATTCATTCCAGGCAATTGCAAACACTTCCTGGAAGTCATAAAAGTAACAACAAAAAACAGTGGGTCTGTGGATGTCACCCATATTTATGAAGAGGCATGCTACAAACTACAACTGTACAATGAAATAAAAGTCATTAAATTTTCATCTACAGGTAAAAATAAAAACTAAAAATGAACAGCTTCCTTTCTAGAGCATCAACCTAACAAACTGAATTCATCAAAGTAGAAGAAAAAGGTACAAATTGTTTCCCTATAATAAATCAGCTTTGACTACTTGGGCTATGTTTAGTTATTACTGCTGAGAAGAGCAGAATTTATAGTTGTAATTCCCTAGGACATTCCACAAAAGAAAGACAATTCCACACACCCCTTTCAGGGCTTATAATGGAAATGAAATGACACTTCAAAAGAAAGCCTGCAGCTATCTTCTCAAATTTTGTGAATTTTCACATAATTCATAAATTGTAAAATGAGAAATATAAATTTTCATATTCAGTGCAATTGCATTAAAGTAACATCAGTCATTTTATCTGTGAAAGTACAGATTTTCACACATGTATATATGTGTCTGTTTGGGGATCAGTAAACATGTATGAATAGATTTAAGTGAGGATCAGAGTGATGACCTTAGCCATCATTCTTTAGATGTCATCCATGTTTTCTTCTGACATTGGGCCTCTTAATGACGTGTTGCTCACCAAGGAGGCAAGGTTGGGTGGTCGGTGAGCCCCATAGATCTGCTTGTCTCTGTTTCCTTGGTTCTGAGATTACAAATGCATACTGTGGCGCCAGGCAAAATTGTACAAGTGTCTTAGGTTTGTGAACTTAAGTCCTAATGAATCCAAGATAAGAATTTAGAGCCACCAAAGGAGCTTAAAAAAATTACTTACTTTACATCCTCATCGAAGGACCCTGTCTCTCATTTCCTCCCAGTCCCAACCTTGCAAGTCCCTCCTATTCTGCCAGCTTTTGTATTCTTTTATTCTTTAATCATTTTTAGCAGTCCAGTCTTCAGGGGTACATCCTGATATGCTACCCCTCTCATTGCTCCCCATCCCATATCTCTTACCCCCAGTATACAATAGGATTTCCCCACCACTCAACACCTCACCAGAACTCCCCACTCCCTTGGGCCTTCACTCTCTTCAGGGTTAGGCACATTGTCTCTCACTGGGACCAGACAAGGCAGTCTTTTGATTTATATGTGTAAGGGGCCTCATATCAGCTAGTGTATGCTGCTTGGTTGGTGGCTAAGTGTCTGAGAGATTTCGGGTATCTGAGTTAGTTATGACTGCATGGAGTCACCCCCTCCTCAGCTTCTTCCAGTTTTTCCACATTTCAACCACAGGGGTCCTCAGCTTCTGTCCACAGGTTGGGTACTAATGCCTGTATCTGACTCTTTCAGCTGCTTGTTGGGTTTCTCAGAGGGCAGCCATGCTAGGCTCGGCTGTAAGCACACCATAGCGTCAGTAATAGTGTCCAGGCCCCAGGGCCTCCCCATAAGCTAAATCCCAATTTGGTCCTGTCACTGGACTTCCTTTCTCTCATGCCCTTCTCCCTTTTATCCATGCAGTTCCTTCAGACAAGAACAGCTCTGGGTCAGAGCTATTGACTGGAATGGTAACCCCAACCCTCCTATTGATGTCCTGTCCCTCTACTGGAGGTGGCCTGTACAAGTTCCCTATCTCCACTATAGAGCATTTCATCCAAGATCCCTCCCTTTGAGTCCTGAGAGTCTCTAACCTCCCAGGACTCTTGTACATTCTAGAGGGTACCCCTAACGCCTATCTTCTGAGGTTGCCTGTTTCCATTCTTTCCGTTGGTTCTCAGGGCTTCATTCCTGCCCTCCCCCAATACCTGATAATGCTCCCCTTTTCCCCTTTCTGTCCTCTCTCCCACACAGGTCTCACCCTCACTCCTTCTTCCCACGATTATTGCTTTCTTCTCCCTCCCAAGTGGGATTGAGGCATTCTTTCTTCAGCCCTTTGGCTTTTTAACCATCTTGAGTTGTGGATTATGTCTTGGGTACTGTACTTTTTTGGCTAATATCTACCTATTAGTTAGTACATTACATGCATGTCCTTTTGGGTCTGAGCTATATCACTCAGGATGATATTTTCTAGGTCCAGCTTTAACTATTCAAATTTTATAGGAAATATTTTTCTTAAAAAATAACACTTCAGCAGGTCAAATTGCTCTTATCTCAATTATAGATTAATAAGAAATTTCAGGAGGTAATCAGAAATAATTGACCACAGACATTGTTTCTTTATTAATTGCAATTGTTAAGATAAAAACTGAGCTTAGAAGCTAATAAATTAATGAAAAGTTTGAGTCGTGTACACATGGGAATTCTATTTGGTCATAAACAATGAATTCTGAGATTTGCAAAAATAACAAGGGTACTTTGGAGGATTATATAAACTGACTACAAAAGACAGATTCTGAATGTAAACATGAGTGCCACACAAGAATGGATTTGAGGAATGGTCAGCAGAGACAGGGAATGCTCCTGGGAAAGAATGCTGGGGATGGTTAGGTAAGAAGCATGGGAAGAGTGATTTCTAGTTTTCTACACAACACATAGGGCAACCACTCTATCAATCAATCTACTATGTATTTTAAAATAACTGGAAGCATGCAGGATTTCCAAATTATAAAATCCTGAATACCCAAAGAGTGGGGATGCTTGCCCTGCTTACCTGTTACACCTGGGTATTGGGCTAAAAAATGTACTCAATAAACACATGTGCTATGTTTCAATTAAAGAGAGACATAGAAAGCTTCCCTTCTTGGAAGGAGGCACAACAGCTTGGCTTACTGTGTCACATTTGCCCCATATTCTTTTGGAAAGAAATTCAGCCACCTGGACTATCTAAGTGCTTTTAGTTGATGACACAGTAAAACTTCAGTATCTTCATGGCAAGCAGGTAGATAGAGATCTGAGCAAGTTTAGGTCTCAATTTTGAGGACAAGGAGGCAGGTATGCTAACTTCTTTGATATTTGATTTTTAGAGTGATGACTATAGTGTCTTAAAGAAATGATCCTGGTTTGTCCCTGAAAATTGCAGACTTCATAAAGATAGCATAGGTAATACAGGAATAGAGAACACTTATAAACACTTTCTCATGGGGTTGTCTAAGAAATCAATAGAATAAGGGCCTTTTTTTTTTTTTACTAGGATCACGAAATCTCTAAAGAATTAAATACATAATTGTAATGTTATGGACCATGTGAAGATACTGGCTTCACACACAAGTTTTAATTTGAGCTTACCTCTTATTTCTTGTGATGATATTTTAGCAAGGTAATGAGTTGAGTGTGTGTTTCTGTTTTTTTCTCTGGAAGCAAATTTTAAGAGAGTTTTAATGAGTCTGTGTAAAATCATCTAATTTGGGTGGAAGTATTGGAGGCAGGATTGTGTATAATGTGCATCTGGAATGTGAAGAGGCAGTTTTGATGTGGAGAATGCAAGCCAGGTAGTGAGATCAGCAAACCCATCCTTGGTAAAGCTGCTTGGCTACATGTGTAAAGGGCACATGATCCTGGTGAACTAATTCTTTAAGAAAACAAAATCTCAAAGAAAGATTCTGTCTCTCCTCTAGGTTCTGGTGAAAGAGCTTTTCCATTCCAAAGAGAATGGAGTTGGCAAGCCCTTTTTTATTTCAGTGCTTTGGGCTCTTTCTGGTACTTTCTATATCTCAGCAGCACTCTTTCCTGCCTTATAATTTTAAACAAAAGAATTTCCAGACTGTCTAGATAGTCTTAATTTGCACAAATGACAAATAAGAAAAGAACAATTAAATTGACAAGTCTGTGAATGAGCCTGTTGGACTCACCTCTAAAGTGTACATATTTTGTCTTCATCTCATTATATCCTTTCTTTGGGACTATCTGGGACCAAGTCTTGACATTTACAGTTCTTTTCTGCAGAAAGTTCTTACTCCAATTGCTCAGCACAAGCGCAGCCGTTATTAATTCTACAGTCACGCATGGCCATCAAGAGTGCTTTTACATAAGAAATTATACAATTGATAAATAGGATTTACAGTTTGCCAACCCTATTGACTAGGCTATACCGTAACAATGTGAGAACTTTCAAAAATTATTACAAGCTTATCTAGGTAGCTTCACTCCCTTAAGAAGAAAGTTTGTCTATCTGTACCTCACACTCACTTAGAATTGTATGAACCAGAACATGATTATCTTTATAATAACCACGATAGTATTCAATAGTCCTACAGGACACAAAATTCATCTAACCTCTTAGACATGACATTTAAATCTCTTAGTCTACCTTCATGTTCTTGTTTGTGTCTGTGATTTCTGTATTCAGAGGTGGAGACAGGAAGATTGCTGTGAGTTTGAGCCTGGGAAACACTTTAAGTGCCATGTATCAATTATCTATTTATATATCATCTATATATTTATGTCTATCTTCATCATCACCATCATCTTTCTCTTTATCTATCATTTATGTCTATCATTCATCAGGCAACTATCATCAATTTGTCTTTATCATCCATCCATTTGTCATCTACTTATTTCTGTCATTTTTATCTTTTTATCTTCTGTCTTTCATCTATTATCTCTCTGTTTCTCTGCCAGTTGTAGAATAAAGGAAGGGACACATTTGCCCGGTCACTGTTTTTCAGAATTGTCCTGTGGTTCTTTTCTGGCCAAACTTGCTTTCACCCATTGGACTTTAGATAGAGACAACACTACAAAGAGAAATGAGTTTGGAATTTATTGAAGTTGTTCATTCAGAGATAAAATGGGTTAAAGCTAAAATACTGAAAAGGGAAAGGGAGCAAAGATCAAGACATATGCAACTATTAGTAAATATTTTCACTTGTATGTTTTTATTAAATGTCCTCTCAAGGTCATTCTTAGTTGTGATTTTTGGAAGGTAAGGGGAGCACAGCTCTTTTTATAAGAGACTCATTCCACAAAGGATGTTTTAATGATATTTCTGTTACAAGCGACTTCTCAGAGATTTTCATTGAGCAAGTTCAGACTTAACAGCAGTGTGAACATTCTTGATCAGTTTCTTCTCATGCAGTTCTGGGTTTGGAGGTCATTGTCAATAATAAATATCTGGTACAATGCAAGACCTGTAAGGTAATAAAAATCCCTGCCTTATGTTATATCAATGGGATTTTGAAGACAGCCAAGAGCAGCCTCTGGACTAATGTTGGAGTTCAGAACCTCAATGTTTCCTCCATCATTCTGTGCCTCCAGCTCTGCTTTACACAATGAAATCTTTAAAGACTAGCAAGCAACTCCTCTTCGACATCTCAGGCTGTCCTTCCTTGATGAAGTTGCTTGCTCCACCTAGAATGCCAGTGATCTATACGTCTAGTAAAGTACATTTTGATGGCATCCCCCCATTGTTTTTTCTCTCTCCCTTCTTTCCTTCTACCTTCTCATTTTCCTTCTGTTTATCCTTTTATCTCTTCCTCTTTCAACTCTTCTTGTTCCTTCCCTTCCTCCTTAGCTGTTCCTCTTTATGTGCTTGCTTTTCCTAAATCTCCTCCTTTATTTCCTCCATATCCTGTAAATGTCTGTAGGTCACATGATCATTTTCTATGGAAAGGAGTGAACAATCTGGGTTATAGCCACCGCAGCTCCCAGATTCCTGTTAAGCAGACTAGCAGTTGAACAATTTTTCTTTTTAGTGAAATGTAAAATCTATAATGAAGACATGAAAGATACAAACTCAGGTTTACCACTAAAGTACAAAAACAAAGGAAAGTTATACACAAGCAAGAAGATCAGTGGAAACATAATTCCAGCTGCAGACTTTACCAGAAAAATTTCAGATTACAACAAATAAAACAAAAGATAAATAACTTAGGTATTAAGCAATTCTTAAGGACAAGTTTATACCTGTGTCTTAATGGTCTACATTACAGAAAATATTTCTGCCTTTCAACTGTGCCTGGAATGTTCTTAATAGTTGCTGTAGATTTGGTTTTCAGCTTCAGATTTGTTGTTTTCTTTTACAATTTTCTCTCTCATGCTTCTGCTGGACATTTTCAAGTTTTCGACTTAGAGAATTCTCTTATCTGGTTTCTTCCCTGAAGTTTTTCTCCCTTTGATACTGATTATAATGCCTGATCATGATACAACCTTTGTGATGTATAGAGGGCTGTCTTCACCATGGCAACGTTTTGAGCATATGTCATGAGGACTGACCTTGCTTTCTTTCCTTATTAAATTTTAAAAGACTTTCCCTATATTATCATTTTGAGAACCTTATGAAGTGATAAGTAAGTGCCACAGCTAGGAGTTCCTAATGTAGTTGTGACCCAGAAGCCTTTCACTCTAGGCTCTGTTGAACTCATCATCCATCAGTTCCTGTTCTCAATTGTATTGCTCCCCAGGGCTCCTGTTTAAAGAGCAGAGTTTGTCTCCAGCTCTGTGGTCCTCAGTGTGGTAGTTTGGGCTGTGAACTCAGTGCTCTCCTGGTTCAGGAAAAGTCATTTACTTTTAATTTTCCTTTGTTTCTACTTGAAAACATGTAAGAACACCAGCTTTTATTATGTGTCTGCAACCAGAAATCCCAGCTGTGACCTTTTATAACAAAAGAAGAATCTCTATTCAGTAAAAATCTTGACCTTTATTTTCCTGGCTTCAGTAGTATCATAAATCTATAGTTGACTACCCAAGTGCCCCTTTGTATGTACCTACATGTTTAAAAAAAACTTTAAAAATTTTTCTTTTATATGTTTAGCCTGAACATATTAGCATTATTTGGATGCAATGCTCACAAGAAACAGAAGAGGATAACGGTACCGACCATATCTTCTGAAATTGTATTCACAGATGGCTATGTGTGAGCCACCATGTGGCTGAGAACTGAAAACAGGTTCTCTGCAGGAGCATATGCATAGCAATTGAGTTAGCTGTCCAGCAACCAATATGCTGGTGGACAACGTCTTATTCAAATCATGACAGTATATTATCATATTTTAATATAGTTAAGTTCAACTTTATAAAAAGACATGCTAATTCACTTGAACAGAAGCCTGAAATTCACTCTTTTCCTAATATTTTAACAGCCCTTCAAAGTGAAGAGGCTTAAAGAGACATCAAATAATATGACAGATAACACTTGCTCATTATGTCACTTCCAACAAATTTTAACTTTCATCTGAGATTATGCTGTTATCTAAGATAGATCAGCATGGCATACAAAAAGAATAGAAACTGAGGGAAAGGCCATCCAGAGACTGGCACACCAAGGGATCCATCCCATATATAGTTACCAAACCCAGACACTATTGTGGATGCCAACAAGTGCTTGTTGGCAGGAGCTTGATATAGCTGTCTCCAGAGAGGCCCTGCCAGTGCAAGACAAAAAAAGACAGGAACACTCTCAGCCAATGACTGAACTGAGCACAGGGTCACCAATGAAATAGCTAGAGGAAGGAGCCAAGGAACTAAAGGGGTTTGAAGCACCATAGGAGGAACATCAATATGAACCACCCAGTAACCACAATGCTCCCAGGGAACTAAACCACCAATCAAGGAGTACACATTGAGGGACCCATGGTTCCAGATTCACATGCAGCATAGGATGACCTTGTTGGATTTCAAAGGGAGGAGAGGACCTTGGTCCTGGGAAGGCTAGATGCCCCAGTATAGGGGAATGCCAGGACAGGGAAGCAGGAATGTGTGAATTAGTGAGCAGGGGGAGGGGAGATGGGCTAGGGTGTTTTCAGGGGGAGGGGAAGCAGGAAAGGGGAAAACATTTCTAACTTAAATAAAGAATATATCTAATAAAAAAGAATTGAAAATGATTGCGTATTCAACTTTCACATACCTAGCAATGAATAAGAACAGAAATGAAATATGCACCACAAAAGAGAGATGAGTCAGCCTTCTGTAAGGGTCCCAACAACTTTACTACCTTTGAACACTTATTACCTTTATTAACTTTATGAACTCTTTTATGTACATCACATTTATTGTGAAACATTTCCACTCATGGAATAAATTCACAATTTATTTTCATTGATGAGAGATCTTAATCATGGAAACTAGATTTTTTTTTTCATCTAGAATAGTCCAGTGGAATTTTTTTTCTATATTCTTTGTATACATCCCAAATGATTTTCCTTTTCCTGGTTCTCCTTTCCACATAAGTCCCATAAGCCCTCTTCCCTACGCCCCTTCTCCAATCAACCTTCTCCCAATTCTCTATCCTGGTAATCCCCTACAAAGCTGAACCAAGCCTTTCCAGGACCAAGGCCCTCTCTCCTTCTTTTTGGGAATGATTCGATATGTTAATTGTGTCTTGGATATTCATAGCCTCTGTTCTAATATCCACTTATCAGTGACTGCAATCCATGAGTGTTCTTTTGTGATTGAGTTACCTGACTTAGGATGACATTTTCCAGATCTAACAACCATTTGCCTAAGAATTTCATGAATTCATTGTTTTTAATTGTTGAGCAGTATTCCATTGGGTAAATATACCACATTTTCTGTATCCATTCCTCCATTGAAGGACATCTGGATTCTTTCCAGCTTCTGGCTATTACAAATAAGGCTGCTATGAACATACTGGAGGATGTGTCCTTATTGCATGCCAGGGAATCCTCTGGGTATATACCCAGGAGTGGTAATACAGGGTCCTCCAGAAGTGTCATGCCCAGTTGTCTGAGCAAGACCCAGACTAATTTCTAGAGTGGTTGTACCAACTTGCATTCCCACCAGCAGTGGAGGAGTGTTCCTCTTACTCCACATCCTCACCAACACCTGCTATCTCCTGAGATTTTAATCTTAGTCATTCTGACTGGTGTGAGGTGAAATCTCAGGGTTTTTTGATTTGCATTTCCCTAATGACTAATGATGCTGAGCATTTCTTAAGGTGCTTCTCAGACATTCAAATTTCTTCAGGTGAAAATTCTTTGTTTAGCTCTGTACCTCATTTTCTATTAGGGTTATTTTGCTCTCTGGAGTTGAACTTCTTGCATTCATTGTATATATTGGATATTAGTCCTCTGTCAGATGTAGGGTTGGTGAAGATCTTTTCCCAATTTGTTAGTTGCTGTTTTGTCCTTTTGACAGTGTCCTTTGCCTTACAAAAACTTGTAATTTTATGAGGTCCCATTTGTCAATTCTTGAGCTTAGAGCATAAGCTATTGGTGTTCTGTTCAGGAACTTTTCCCCTGTGCCCATGTCCTCAACGGTCTTCCCCAGTTTCTTTTCTATTAGTTTCAGTGTGTCTGGTTTTATATGGAGGTCCTTAATCCACTTGGAGTAGAGTTTAGTACAAGGAGATAAGAATGAATCAATTCACATTCTTCTGCAAGCTGACCTCCAGTTGAGCCAGCACCATTTGATGAAAAGGCTATCTTTTTTCCACTGGATGGTTTCAGCTCCTTTGCCAAAGATCAAGTAACCATAGGTGTTTGGGTTCATTTCTGGGTCTTCAATCCTATTCCATTGATCTACCTTCCTGTCACTGTACCAATACCATGCAGATTTTAACACTATTGCTCTATAATACTACTTGAGTTCCAGGATACTGATTCTCCCGGAAGTTCTTTTACTCTTGAGAAGAGTTTTAGCTATCCTGGGTATTTTGTTATTCCAGATGAATTTGAGAATGGCTCTGTCTAACTCTATAAAAAACTGAGTTGGGATTTTGATGGGGATTGCATTGAATCTGCATATTGCTTTTGGCAAGATGGCCATTTTAACTATATTAATCCTGCCAATCCATGAGCATAGAATATTTTCCATCTTCTAAGGTCTTCTTCGATTTCTTTTTTCAAAGCCCTGAAGTTCCTGACATACAGATCTTTCACTTGTTTGGTTAGTGTCACACCAAGATGAGTTATAGACTTTGTGCCTATTGTGAATGGTGTCATTTTCCTAATTTCTTTCTCAGCCTGTTTATCCTTTGAGGATAAGAAGGCAACTGATTTTCTTGAGTTGATTTTATAACCAGCCACTTTGCTGAAGTTGTTTATCAGCTGTAGAAGTTCTCTGGTGTAGTTTTTTGGGTCACTTAATTATACTATCATATCATCAGCAAATAGTGATAATTTGACTCTTCCTTTCCAATTTGTATCCCTTTGATCTTGTTATGCTGTCTAATTGCTCTAGCTAAAACTTCAGGTACTATACTAAAAAGATATGGGGATAGGGAGCAGCCTTGTCTAGCCCTGATTTTAGTGGGATTACTTCAAATTTCTCTCCATTTACTTTGATGTTGGCTAACAGTTTGCTCTATATTGCTGTTACTATGTTTAGGTATGGGCTTTGAATTCCTGTTCTTTCTGAGACTTTTAGCATGAAAGGGTGCTGAATTTTATCAAATGCTTTTTCAGCATCTAATGAAATGTCCATGTGTTTTTTTTTTCTTTGAGATTTTTATGTAGTGGATTGCATTGATGGATTTCCATATATTGAACCATCCCTCTATCCCAGGGACGAAGCTTACTTGATCATGTTGGATGGTCATTTTGATGTGTTCTTACATTGGCAAGAATTTTATTGAGTATTTTTGCATCAATATTCATAAGGGAAATTGGCCTGTAGTTCTCCTTCTTTTGGGGATCTTTGTGTGGTTTTGGTATCAGGATAATTGTGGCTTCATAGAATGCGTTAAGTAGTGTTCCTTCTGTTTCTATTTTGTGGAATAGTTTGAAGAGTATTGGTGTTAGGTCTTCTTTGAAGGTCTGATAGAATTCTGCACGGAAACCACCTGGTCTTGTTCTCTTTTTGGTTGGAAGACTTTCTATGACCCCTTGTAATTCTTTAAGTGTTATGGGACTGTTTAGATGATCTATTTGATCCTGATTTAATTTTTGTATTTGGCATCTGTCTAGGAAATTGCCCATTTCCTCCAGATTTTCCTGTTGTGTTGAGGATAGGCATTTATAGTAGGATCTGATGATTTTTGAATTTCCTCAGTTTCTGTTGTTATATCTCCCTTTTCATTTCTAATTTTGTTAATTTGGATACTGTCTCTGTATGCTTTGATTAGTCTGGCTAGGGAGTTATCTATCTTCTTGTTTTTCTCAAAGATGCAGCTCCTGGTTTTGTTGATTCTTTGGGCAGATCTCATACAGACTCTAACAGAACACAAATGCCAGTCAAGATTACTATACCCAGCAAAACTCTCAATCACCATAGATGAAGAAACCAAGATATTCCAAAATAAAACCAAATTTATACAATATTTTTTCACAAACCGAGCCCTACAAAGTAAAATAGAGGAAACACCAAGACAACGAGGGTAACTACACCCTGGGAAAAGCAAGATAGTAACCTTCTTTCATCTAACCTAAAAGAAGATAACCACTCAAATATACAAATTACATTAAAAATAACAGGAAGTAATCATCACTATTCCTTAATATCTCTTAACATCAATGGACTCAATTCCTCAATAAAAGTACATAGACTAGCAGACTGGATATGTAAACAGAACCCTATATTTTGCTGCATACAGGTAACACATCTCAGTGTCAAAGATAAACACTACCCCAAAGTAAAAGGCTGGAAAACAATTTTATAAGCAAATGATCTTAGGAAACAAGCATGGGTAGCCATTCTAATGTCAGATAAAATTGACTTTCAACCTAAAGTCATCAAAAGAGATACAGAAGGACGCTTCTTACTGGTCAAGGGAAAAATCCATCAAGAAGAATGATCAATTCTGAACATCTATACTCTAAATGCAAGGTCACCCTTATTCATAAAAGAAATTTTACTAATGCTCAAATCACACATTGCACCTAACACAATAATTGTGGGTGACTTCAACACTCCACTCTCCTCAGATCAGGAAAACAGAAACTAAATAGGGACACAGTGAAACTAATTGAAGCTTTGGACCAATTGGATTTAATATATATATATATATTTAAAACATTTCATCCTAAAGCAAAATAATATACCTTTTTCTCAGCACTTCATGGTACCTTCTCTGAAATTGATCATATAATTGGTCACAAGACAGATCTCAACAAATATAAGAAGATCAAACTAATTCCATGTCTCCTATCAGATCACTATGGAGTAAGAATGGTTTTCAATAGCAACAAAAACAACAGAAAGCCCACATACACATGGAGGCTGAACAATACTCCACTCAATGATACCTTGGTCAATGAAGAAATAAAAAAAGAAGTCAAAGACTTTTTAGAATTTAATGAAAATGAAGGTACAACATACCCAAATCAATGGGACACAATGAAAGCAGTGCTAAGAGGAAAACTCATAGCCCTGAGTGCCTCCAAAAAGAAAGTATCAGAGCATACACTAGTAGCTTAATGGCACTCCTGAAAGCCCTGGAACAAAAAGAACTTAATTCACCCAGGAAGAGTAGAAGACAGGAAATCATCAAACTCAGGGTTGAAATCAATCAAGTTGAAACAAAGGAAACTAGAAATTTTAATGAATATTAAGCACATGACATGAAATTTACGTTCAGTAAGAAAGAAATAAGACATTGCAGGGATCGAGGACTGGCTTAGTAAGCAAACAATTTGTAGCAAAATTCTGAGAAACTTAGTTCTGATTCAAAGAAAATCGTATAAAGTCAGGTGGCAGTGGGTGTCTTTACCCCTAATGTTATGGGGTGGAAACAATATTTCCACAAAGACCACTGCCAGCCACAGATGCAGAAATGGAGAATTCCTGACTCACTGAAATACCCTGTCTCAAAATACAAGGTGTAGAAGCATAGAAGAACATAGCTGAGGTCAACATGTACCCTCCATAAATACTCACATGTGTGCAAAACTCCTTCCAGAAATTATCCATAACATTATAGAGATTATAGGTAAAAGTGTACAAAATATAAAACTAAAACTGTTGAGGCAAAATAGTATAACATTAAGGCTACATTTCTGACTCCTGCATAAGCGTGAAGACATGACTTTTGTAAATAGAGGACACATGTCTGGATTTTTAGGTCATTAAAAGGCCCCAAAAACTGAGGTTTTAGATCCTCAGGAGGTAGAACCAGTCTTGCAATGACCAGAGGCTCTCCAGTTCTTTAGATCTCTTAGCCCTACTGGGAGAGTTCTACCTGTATCTCTGTGATTCTACTATTACATACTAAATATTGCATCACTATCCTCAGAGTAGAAGTATATGGAGTTGAGTCCTTTGGAATATAACCAGGTTATGATGGCAGAACTATTATGGAAAAAGTATTCACAGAAAGGGCTCCCTCTCTTTGGTGCACACTTTCTCTCACATTGTTGTGAAGCTATAAGATGGCAACTGTCTTGTGAAAGCACAACTGCTGGCAGGGACAGCTTAGACTTCCTGCCTTCTTCAGGTGTTGGAATATGTCTGCCATGTAAGTGCTTTAGTTTGTAATATTCTCATTTGGGAACTTCAAGTTGTTAAAATCTGTTTCACAGAAATAAAATGACTATTAACATGAAATGAACCATGTGCTCAGTCAAGTGCAGATTTACTTCTGGAGGATCTCAGAAATTTATTTATAACATGGTGATAATAGTCTGAGTATTCTAAAATAGCTAATTCTACTTCCACAGAGTTGAGAGATTATGAATTTGCATTCTTCCCCATGTTAGGGTCTTAAAAAGTTCTCCACCTTATGCATAAAGTTGTTAAGTTGGGACACAGTATAATATCATAGTCCTTAAGATATTTGGGACAACTAAACACAGAAACTTCTCATCTGTGTTTTGAGAAACCTAATAACTAGTACATACTCCAATCAGATTATTTTAAAAACTAAAATTATTAGTAAACAGAGAGATAACAAATATTTAATGGTATAGAGAATGTTTACGACTGCCCTCTGAAAGACCCAAGAAGCAGCTGAAAGAGTCAGATGCAGACATTTGCACTCAACCAATGGACAGAAGCTCCTGACCCCTGTAGTTAAATTAGGAGGAATGTGAAAGAAGCTGAGGGCATACTTGTAGGAGGACCAGCAGTCTCAATTAACTTAGAGTCTTGAAATCTCTCAGATACTGGAACACCAACCAGGCAGCATACACCATCTGATATGAGGCCCCCAATACATATACATCAGAGAACTGCTAGGTCTGTGTTTAGTCAGAAATAATACACCTAACCCTCAAGAGACTGGAGACACCAGAGTGTTTAGAGGGCAGGTGGGGTTGGGAGTGTGGACATACTTGTTAAGACAGGGGGCAGGGAGGAGGTATGGGATGTGGAACAGTCAGAGGGTGGACCTGGTACAAATAAAATCTGGAGATAATGATAATAATAATAATAATAATAATAATAATAATAATAATAATAATAAATGTTTTAAGCATACTCAAATAATCTCATATAGTGGAGAATATAAATTAGAGGAGGACGAGACTTAACAAATGTTGCTTTGTCAATCAAAGCAGCCTTCTGCCTTTAAGGATCTGCTTATGGAGGTTGGTTTCAGCCAGTATAATATGATTGTATTTAATTCTTTTTCTTCCTTTCTCTCACCTCCACTGCCTGTGTATACCTAGTAGTGGTTTTGCTTCTTATTGTCTACAATGAAAGAATTCTGGGTTTTATTTTGCTTGGATGGAAGAACCTTGGGTGTCCATTTAGTTTTTGAAGCGGACTGTTTATGCCAATAGTATTTGATACCAGATAAGGAAATTTTATGTCTAAGGATGAAATGACTATAAAAGTGGCACAGAAAATGAACTCAGGAAGCTTTGGGTCGAGGAGTCTCCTTAAAAAACTGGTAAGAGGAGTAAGATTGCATAGTGTGCGGGGATCTGCACAGATGGATCAGTCTGTTTCCTTCAACAGAGGGGGTATTTTTTAATTAGGTTGAAGGATATGATTATTTTCATTTGGTCAGGAATGTCTTGTGAAATCCAACTTGTGTTTTAAAAATTCTTTCTTTAAGATCTTTATAAATGTTTGTTCTTGGAGACAGAATGTCAGTACTCCATACTTGAGTAGCTTTGCCCCTGTGATAAGCATAAGAGTATGAGGGAGAAGTTCTATTGTTTGAAAGGAAGGATGGGGACTTGATCTATGGAAGATAAAAGTTAGGAATTGAGGCTTAGAGCCTGTCAATTTCTTAAGCCTGTGTAACATATAGATAAGCCCCAATTCTCATTTGTTTTTTCATTCCTTAATTTATATATGCTTGTTTGCTAGAGCACTATTTATTAAATTCATTCTGAAATTCTTTTCCACCTGGATCAAGTCATGTTTATTTATTTGTATGAGTTTACTTCTGATTTGTATATTTTACTCCATTTTCCTGTCTCTCTGTATGTTAGTACCATATTTCATTATCATTCATACATAGAATCAAAATTGAGTTAATTGATTTTTCACACTTTTATTCTTCATTTAACATATGCTCATTACCTGTCTCTTCCCTTTTGATATAAATTCTATGTAGAAGGTACATAAAATTCTATAGCCTCTATAATTCTACATAAACACACCTTGTTATGAATTTTTATGAATTTAGCTTGTATAGACTTAAGAAGAAACACACCACAGTATTGTCTTTAACAGTATGAAATCATGAGCTCTTCTGTATATTAAGCTTGATTTCTCAGTACTATCTGGAAGTTGTGATCAAACCTCTATAATATGATATATTAGATTTCCCACCTAGTAGTTAGACTTTTTTACCAATTAACAAAAGCATTTGTGTGTGATGCTAGAAAGCCATGTGACTGGGGAAAATAGTCTGAAGGAAGAATGAAATTGAGGCATGATCAAACACCAAAAATCTTCTCCAGAGACCAGCAACATAGCACTGTTACCACATTGCCCTGGGCCTACATGTCCCAGAGAAAGAAGCCACCACAGAAACATGCTAAGTGATGGACAGATCATGAGCCTTGCCTGCGATCATCTCTGGTGCTTGCTTCTGAATCAGGTAACATATGTGTGTTATGGATAGATGCTTGTCATTGTAGTGAATAAACCTGGAGATCAAATAATATCAGTATTTCATCTCTTTTTCCAGGCCTTGAGATGGATTCCATTTGCCTCAAAGTTTTTAAAATTTGTAGTTTCTTCCCATACACTATTGATAAAATGATATTTTCATAAACAAATATGGACTCATACCTTGTCCATAGGAAAGATGTTAACATACCCAAATCCCACCAGGAAAGAAATGGTCTGTCAGGAGTGCTAACACACCTGTGAACACAGGTAAGACCACCAGTTCTGTTCAGATTCCTGGCCCAAGAGGGACCTTCCCAGACCCCTCAGGACATGGGAATTTAGGAGCAGCCTGGGACAGGATCATTCCAGTTTCCATCTGTGCCTGGCGCTGATCCTGTGCCACAGCTGTCAATACCCAAATTCCTCCCAGAATGAACTGGTCTCCCAGGAGAACTGACATATAGGCTTAAAGGAGGGTGAAGCCACAGCCAGAGATAGCAGCACTAGATAGCACCAGAGATAGCAGAGGGTGAGAGACAAACATAAGAATATAAGTAACAGAAGCCAAGGCTACTTGGTCTCATCAGAATCCAGTTTTTCCACCACAGCAAGCCCTTCAGGAAAAGCAACCAACACACTGGAAAAGCAAGTTTGTGATTTAAAATCAGATTTTGTGATAACAATAGAGGACTTTTAGAATTACATAAATAGAATAGAAACACAGGATAGTGTTCCTGAAAAGAAACACAGGAGAACATGAGTAAACAGGTAGATGCTCTTAAAGAGGAAACAAAAAACCCCTTAAACAATTACCAAAAAACACAACCAAATAGGTGAAGAAATTGAATAAAATCATTTCAGGACAGAAAAATGAAAATAGAAACAATAAAGAAAACACAAAGGGAGAAAAACCTGGAGATAGAAAACCTAGGAAAGAGATCAGGAATCATAGATGCAAACATCACCAACAGAATAAAAGAGATAGAGGAGTGAATTTGAGGTGCAAAACATAACATAGAAAACATTGACACCCAGTCAAAGAAAATGAAAATGCAAAAAGGTCCTAACTGAGAATATCCAGGAAATCCAGAAAACAATGAGAAGACCAAACCTAAGGATAATAGGAATAGAAGAGAGGGAAGATTCCCAACTAAATAAATATCTTCAACAAAATTATAGACAGAAACTTCCCTGACTTAAAAAAAAAAAATAAAAGAGATGCCTAGGAGCATACAAGAAGACTATAGAATGTGAAATAAATTAGAACAGAAAAGAAATTTCTCCCATCACATAATAATCAAAACACCAAATACACAACCAGAGTGTACAGTGGCAGTATCTAAATTAACAAAATCAAAAATGTAAAGGGAGAGATAACAACAGAAAGTGAGGAAATTCAAAAAAAATCATAAGATCCTACTACAAAAGCATATACTCAACCAAACTGGAAAGTGTGGATGAAATGCACAATTTTCTAGACAGATACCAAACACCAAAGTTAAATCAGGATAAAAGAAATAATCTAAAAAGTCCCATAGCCCCTAAAGAAATAGAAGCAGTCAATAAAATATCCCCAAACATAAAAAGATCAGGACCAGATGGGTTTAGTGCAGAATTCTATTAGACCTTCAAAGAAGACCTAATACCAATATCCTTCAAACTATTACACAAAATAGAAACAAAAGGAATGCTGCCTAATTTGGTTTATGAGGGCACCGTTATGCTGATAGCAAACCACACAAAGAACCAACAAAGAAAGAGAACTGCAGACGAATTCCCATTATAAATATTAATGCAAAAATACTTTCACAAACCAAATCCAAGAACACATCAAAACTATCATTCACCACAATCAAGTAGGCTTCATCCCGGGAATGTGGGGATGGTTGAATATATGGAACTCCATCAGTATAAGCCTCTGAAAAAAAAACAAACTCAGAGAATAAAACCACATGATTATTTCACTGGTAGCTGAAAAGGCATTTGACAAAATTCAGTATCCCTTCATGGTAAAAATCTTAGAGAGATAAGGAAGTCAAGGTCCATACCTAAACATAGCAAAAGGAATATAGAGAAAATCAGTAGCCAATATCACAATAAATAAAGAGAAACTTGAAGCAATCCCATTAAAATCAGGGACTAGATAAGGCTGCCTTCTCTCTCCCTATCTATTCAATATAGTACTTGAAGTTCTAACTAGATAAATTAGACAACAAAAGAAGGTCATAGGGATACAAATTGGAAAGGAAGAGGTCAAAATATCAATATTTGCAGATGATAGGTTAGTAGACTTATGTGACCCCCAAAATTCCACCAGAGACCTCCTAAACTTGTTAAACAACTTCAGTAAAGAGGCTGTATATAAAATTAACTCAAACTAATTGGTAGGCTTCCTATATTAAAGGCTAGGTATGACTTTAACCAAACAAGTGAAAGATCTGTATGACAAGAACTTCAAGTCTCTGAAGACAGAAATCAAAGAAGACCTCAGAAGATGGAAATATCTCCCATGCTCATTGATTGGCAGGATTGATATAGTAAAAATGAACATCTTTCTGACAGTAATCTACAGACTTAATTCAATCCCACATCAAAATTCCAACTCAATTCTTCATAGTTAAAAAGAGCAATTCTTATATTCCTTTGGAATAATAAAAACTCAGGATAGCAAAAACTATTCTCAACAATAAAAGAACATCTGGGGGAATCCTCATCCCTGACATTGAGCTGTACTACAGAGCAATAGTGATTAAAACTGCATGAAATTGGTACAGTCACAGGCAGGTAGATCAATGAAATAGAATTGAATACCCTAAAATGAACCCATGTATCATGGACAATTGATATTTGAAAAAGATGTTAAAACCATCCAGTGGAGAAAAATCAGCATTTTCAACAAATGGTGCTGGTTCAACTGGAGGTCAACATATAAAAGAAAGCAAGCTGATACATTGTTATCTCCCAATACAAAACTCAAGTCCAAGTGGATCAAGGACCTTCACATAAAACCAGATAGACTGAATCTAATAGAAGAAAAAGTGGGGGAAAACTTCTAATAATTGGACACAGGGGAAATTTTCTTCAATAGAACACCAATGGCTTATGCTTTAAGATCAACAATCAACAAATGGGACCTCACAAAATTGCAAAGCTTCTGTAAGGCAAAGGACACTGTCAATAGGACAAATCAGCAACCAACAGATTGGGAAAAGATTTTTATCAATCCTCTATCTGACAGAGGGCCAAAATCCAATATATACAAAGAACTCAAGAATGTAGATTCTAGAGAACCAAATAACCCTATTAAAAATGGGGAATGCTGGGTGGTGGTGGCGCACGCCTGTAATCCTAGCACTCCGGGAAGCAGAAGCAGGCGGATTTCTGAGTTCGAGGCCAGCCTGGTCTACAAAGTGAGCTCCAAGACAGCCAGGGCTATACAGAGAAACCCTGTCTCAAAAAAAAAAAAAAACAAAAAACCCAATCCCCCCTCCCCCCAGAAAATGGGGAACAGAGCTAAACAGAGAATTCTCAACTGAGGAATCTCAGATGGCCCAGAAGCACCTAAAGAAATGTTAAATCAACATATTTAGTCATCAATGAAATACAAATCAAAACAACATGGAATCCACCTCATACCAGTCAGAATGGCTAAGATCAAAAGCTCAGGTGACAGCAGATGCTGGCAAGGATGTGGTGAAAAAGAAACACTCCTCCATTGCTGGTGGGACTGCATACTGGTTTACCCACTCTGGAAATCAGTCTAGTGATTCCTCAGAATACTGGACATAATACAACCTGAGGATACAACTTTATCACTCCTGAGCATATACCCAAAAGATGCTCTTCCATGTATTAAGGACACATGCTCCACGATGGTCATAGCAGTCATATTTATAATAGCCAGAAGCTGAAAACAACCCAGATGTCCTTCATCAAAGGAATAGGTACTGAAAATGTGGTACATTTATACAAAGGAATACTACTCAGCCATTGAAAACAATGATTTCATGAAATTTGTAGGCAAATGGATGGGTCTAGAAAATATCATCCTGAGTGAGGTAACTCACTCACAAAAGGCCATACATGGTATGTATTCACTGATAAGTGGACATTAAGCAAAGAGAACAGATGACCTACAATACAACTCACAGACCACATGAAGCTCAAGAGGTAGGAATACCAAAGAGTAGATGCTTCAATCCTACTTAGAAGGGGGAGCAATATAATCAAGGAAGGGTGGGAGGGACTGGGAAGAAAGAGAAGAGGTGGAGGAGAAAAAGAGGAGAAGATTCAGGTATGGGAGATAGAGATGTACAGAGGGTCAGGAAATTGAACAGACATATGTAGCAATAGGGGATAGGGAACTGAGGGTAGCAACCAGAAAGTCCCAGATACCAGGAAGGCTAGAGCCTCCCCAGGCCACATGAGGATGACATTAGCTAAAATTCGCCACAAAGGGGAGGGAGAACCTGTCAAGATCATATCCAGAGGTTAGGCATGGCCACCTAGTTGAGGGATGTAGGCCACCCACCAGTCTCCGAAATTTTAGCCCAGAATTGCTCCTGTCTAAATCAAATACAGTGACTAAGACTGCAGCAGAAACAGAAGAAAAGGCCATCCATAGACTGCCCCACATGGAGATCCATCCCACATGCAGACATCAAACGCAGACACTATTATGGATGGCAAGAAGTGCTTGCTGACAGGAGCCTGATTAAGCTGTCTCCTGAGAGGCTCACCACATCCTAACCAATACGGATGGAGAGGTTCGCAGCCAACCATCACACTGAGTGTTGGGAACCAATGTAGGATTTAGGGGAAGGCCTGAAGGAAGTTAGGGAGCCTTATCCCTTATATAGTTACAAAACCCAGATTTTATTCTGGACGCTAACACGTGTTTGATGACAGGAGCCTGTTATAGCTGTCACCTGGGAGGCTCAGCCAGTGCATGACAAATAAGACAGAGGGGGACACTCCAAGACAGCCACTGAACTTAGAGCAGAGAGTCCCTAGTGGAGGAACTAGAGAATGGACCAAAGGAATTCAAGGGATTTGCAGCGCCATAGGAGGAACAATATTATGAGCCACCCAGTACTCCCAGTGCTCCCAGGGACTAAATCATCAACCAAGGAGTATACATGAAGGAGTACACACGGCTCCAGATGCATATGTAGCATAGGATGGCCTTGTTGACATCAAACAGAGGAGATGCCCTTGGTCCTGAGAAGGCTAGATGCCTCAGTATAGGGGAATGCCAGGACATGGAATGGGTGGATTGGCGAGCAGGGGGAGGGCAGATGGGCTAGGTGATTTGGGGGGAATGGAACCAGGAATCGGGACATTTAAAATGTAAATGTAAATATATCTAATAAATAAAAGGTGAATAGGCATGAGGGGTCTTGGGAGATGATATGACTCGAAGATAACCATATCACAAAAGCCCACCTCAACATAGATGAGAGCTCACAAATGCTGGGCACCTGGAGCACACTGCACAGCTTAAAGCAGGTCAACAACTTGCAGAGTATATTTTCCTGGCTACTGTGAGTCATATTAGCCTCTATCATGCAACTTGACTGATCTATGCCCCTTTCAGGCCACTAGCCTGGTTAGAGTGGGTCTCTCAGTAGTCCTCTCCGCTTATGTATGCTTGGGGAAGGAGAGTCCCAGTCAAGTTGGTCAGTTTAAAGAATTTTCAAGAGCTTTGAGCTGTTTGTTTCCTGAGTTCAATTGGATGTTTTACTTCCTTTCAGAACATCCTAAGTCTTAATGAGATTCACTCCATGATGGAACATAGTTTAATTTTAAAAACAAAAATGCTATTAATACTTTGTGATATTTTTCACTCTTTGGATATATCAAGGACAATTCTGATGCCTTATTTATTTCTCTGAAGAAAAAATTAAAGTAAGCATCAATAATTAAGAAAGATCATTTGTGGCTCTTGTGTTAGGCATGAGCACACAACAAGCATAGCCAGAGGACGGGAAAATATGAAGCGTACCCTCCTGCTTAGGTTCTGTAGCTTCAACTTGCCTCTATATTTATTTCTCCAATTACATATTGCCCTTTCTATTGCTGTCACATGTCACCGCTGTTGTGTAGCAATTAAAATATATTCTTTTTTTTAATTTTTTTATTCGATATAATTTATTTACATTTCAAATGATTTCCCCTTTTCTAGACCCCCCACTCCCCGAAAGTCCCGTAAGCCCCCTTCTCTTCCCCTGTCCTCCCACCCACCCCTTCCCACTTCCCCGTTCTGGTTTTGCCGAATACTGTTTCACTGAGTCTTTCCAGAACCAGGGGCCACTCCTCCTTTCTTCTTGTACCTCATTTGATGTGTGGATTATGTTTTGGGTATTCCAGTTTTCTAGGTTAATAACCACTTATTAGTGAGTGCATACCATGATTCACCTTTTGAGTCTGGGTTACCTCACTTAGTATGATGTTCTCTAGGTCCATCCATTTGCCTAAGAATTTCATGAATTCATTGTTTCTAATGGCTGAATAGTACTCCATTGTGTAGATTTACCACATTTTTTTGCATCCACTCTTCTGTTGAAGGATACCTGGGTTCTTTCCAGCATCTGGCAATTATAAATAGGGCTGCCAAGAACATAGTAGAGCATGTATCCTTATTACATTGTGGGGAATCCTCTGGGTATATGCCCAGGAGTGGTATAGCAGGATCTTCTGGAAGTGAGGTGCCCAGTTTTCAGAGGAACCGCCAGACTGATTTCCAGAGTGGTTGTACCAATTTGCAACCCCACCAGCAGTGGAGGAGTGTTCCTCTTTCTCCACACCCTCTCCGACACCTGCTGTCTCCTGAATTTTTAATCTTAGCCATTCTGACTGGTGTAAGATGAAATCTTAGGGTTGCTTTGATTTGCATTTCCCTAATGACTAATGAAGTTGAGCATTTTTTTTTTTTTTATTGGACTGCCATGCTGGTGCCTTCTTTTTTTTTTTTTTTTTTATTCGATATAATTTATTTACATTTCAAATGATTTCCCCTTTTCTAGCCCCCCCCCCCCAATCCCCGAAAGTCCCGTAAGCCCCCTTCTCTTCCCCTGTCCTCCCTCCCACCCCTTCCCAGTTCCCTGTTCTGGTTTTGCCAAATACTGTTTCACTGAGTCTTTCCAGAACCAGGGACCACTCCTGCTTTCTTCTTGTATCTCATTTGATGTGTGGATTATGTTTTGGGTATTCCAGTTTTCTAGGTTAATAACCACTTATTAGTGAGTGCATACCATGATTCACCTTTTGAGTCTGGGTTACCTCACTTAGTATGATGTTCTCTAGCTCCATCCATTTGCCTAAGAATTTCATGAATTCATTGTTTCTAATGGCTGAATAGTACTCCATTGTGTAGATATACCACATTTTTTGTATCCACTCTTCTGTTGAGGGATACCTGGGTTCTTTCCAGCATCTGGCAATTATAAATAGGGCTGCTATGAACATAGTAGAGCATGTATCCTTATTACATGGTGGGGAATCCTCTGGGTATATGCCCAGGAGTGGTATAGCAGGATCTTCTGGAAGTGAGGTGCCCAGTTTTCGGAGGAACCGCCAGACTGCTTTCCAGAGTGGTTGTACCAATTTGCAACCCCACCAGCAGTGGAGGAGTGTTCCTCTTTCTCCACACCCTCTCCAACACCTGCTGTCTCCTGAATTTTTAATCTTAGCCATTCTGACTGGTGTAAGATGAAATCTTAGGGTTGTTTTGATTTGCATTTCCCTAATGACTAATGAAGTTGAGCATTTTTTAAGATGCTTCTCCGCCATCCGAAGTTCTTCAGGTGAGAATTCTTTGTTTAACTCTGTACCCCATTTTTTAATAGGGTTGTTCGGTTTTCTGGAGTCTAACTTCTTGAGTTCTTTATATATATTGGATATTAACCCTCTATCTGATGTAGGATTGGTGAAGATCTTTTCCCAATTTGTTGGTTGCCGATCTGTCCTCTTCATGGTGTCCTTTGCCTTACAGAAACTCTGTAACCTTATGAGGTCCCATTTGTCAATTCTTGCTCTTAGAGCATACACTATTGGTGTTCTATTCAGAAACTTTCTCCCTGTACCGATGTCCTCAAGGGTCTTCCCCAGTTTCTTTTCTATTAGCTTCAGAGTGTCTGGATTTATGTGGAGGTCCTTGATCCATTTGGATTTGAGCTTAGTACAAGGAGACAAGGATGGATCAATTCGCATTCTTCTGCATGCTGACCTCCAGTTGAACCAGCACCATTTGTTGAAAAGGCTATCTTTTTTCCATTGGATGTTTTCAGCCTCTTTGTCGAGGATCAAGTGGCCGTAGGTGTGTGGGTTCATTTCTGGATCTTCAATCCTGTTCCATTGATCCTCCTGCCTGTCACTGTACCAATACCATGCAGTTTTTAACACTATTGCTCTGTAGTATTGCTTGAGGTCAGGGATACTGATTCCCACAGATTTTCTTTTGTTGCTGAGAATAGTTTTAGCTATCCTGGGTTTTTTGTTGTTCCAGATGAATTTGATAATTGCTCTTTCTAACTCTGTGAAGAATTGAGTTGGGATTTTGATGGGTATTGCATTGAATCTGTATAGTGCTTTAGGCAAAATGGCCATTTTAACTATATTGATTCTACCGATCCATGAGCATGGGAGGTTTTCCCATTTTTTGAGGTCTTCTTCCATTTCCTTCTTCAGAGTCTTGAAGTTCTTGTCATACAGATCTTTGCATGTTTGGTAAGAGTCACCCCAAGATACTTTATACTGTTTGTGGCTATTGTGAAGGGGGTCATTTCCCTAATTTCTTTCTCAGCCTGCTTATCCTTTGAGTATAGGAAGGCCACTGATTTGCTTGAGTTGATTTTGTAACCTGCCACTTTGCTGAAGTTGTTTATCAGCTGTAGGAGCTCTCTAGTGGAGTTCTTTGGGTCACTTAGGTAGACGATCATGTCGTCTGCAAATAATGATAGTTTGACTTCCTCCTTTCCAATTTGTATCCCTTTGACCTCCTTATGTTGTCGAATTGCCCGAGCTAGTACCTCAAGTACAATATTGAAAAGATAAGGAGAAAGGGGGCAGCCTTGTCTGGTCCCTGATTTCAGTGGGATTGCTTCAAGTTTCTCTCCGTTTAGTTTGATGCTGGCTACCGGTTTGCTGTATATTGCTTTTACTATGTTTAGGTATGGGCCTTGAATTCCTGTTCTCTCCAAGACTTTAAGCATGAAAGGATGCTGAATTTTGTCAAATGCTTTTTCAGCATCCAATGAAATGACCATGTGGTTTTGTTCTTTGAGTTTGTTTATGTAGTGGATTGTATTGATGGATTTCCGTATATTGAACCAACCCTGCATTCCCGGGATAAAGCCTACTTGATCATGGTGGATGATCGTTTTGATGTGTTCTTGGATTCGGTTGGCAAGAATTTTATTGAGTATTTTTGCATCGATGTTCATAAGGGAAATTGGTCTGAAGTTCTCTTTCTTTGTTGGAATTTTGTGTGGCTTTGGTATCAGCGTAATTGTGGCTTCATAGAAGGAATTGGGTAGTGTTCCTTCTGTTTCTATTTTGTGGAATAGTTTGAAGAGTATTGGTGTTAACTCTTCTTTGAAGGTCTGGTAGAATTCTGCACTGAAACCATCTGGTCCTGTGCTTTTTTTGGTTGGAAGACTTTCTATGACTCCTTCTATTTCTTTAGGCTTTATGGGACTGTTCAGATGGTCTAGTTGGTCCTGATTTAATTTTGGTATTTGGTATCTGTCAAGGAAATTGTCCATTTCCTCCAGATTCTCCAGTTGTGTTGAGTACAGGCTCTTGTAGTAGGATCTGATGATTTTTTGGATTTCCTCAGTTTCCGTTGTTATGTCTCCCTTTTCATTTCTAAGTTTGTTAATTTGGATACTTTCTCTGTGCCCTTTGGTCAGTCTGGCTAAGGGTTTATCTATCTTGTTGATTTTCTCAAAGAACCAGCTCCTGGTTTTGTTGATTTTTTGTATGGTTCTCTTTGCTTCTACTTGATTGATTTCGGCCCTGAGTTTGATGATTTCCTGCCTTCTACTCCTCCTGGCTGAAATAGCTTCTTTTTGTTCTAGGACTTTCAGGTGTGTCATTAAGTTGGTAATGTATGCTCTCTCCATTTTCTTTTTGGAGGCACTCAGGGCTATGAGTTTTCCTCTTAGCACTGCTTTCATTGTGTCCCATAGATTTGGGTATGTTGTGTTTTCATTTTCATTGTGTTCTAAAAAGTCTTTAATTTCTTTCTTTATTTCTTCCTTGACCAAGGTATCATTGAGTAGAGTATTGTTCAATTTCCACGTGTATGTGGGTTTTCTGTTGTTTCTGTTGCTATTGAAGACCACTTTTATTCCATAGTGATCAGATAGGAGGCATGGGATTAGTTCTATCTTCTTATATTTGTTGAGGTCTGTCTTGTGACCAATTATATGGTCGATTTTGGAGAAGGTACCATGAGGTGCTGAAAAAAAGGTATATTCTTTTGTTTTAGGATAGAATGTTCTATATATATCAGTTAAATCTAATTGGTCCAAAGCTTCAATTAGTTTCATTGTGTCCTTGTTTAGTTTCTGTTTTCCTGATCGGTCCATTGAGGAAAGTGCAGTGTTGAAGTCACCCACAATTATTGTGTTAGGTGCAATGTGTGCTTTGAGTTTTAATAAAGTTTCTTTTATGAAAGAGGGTGCCCTTGCATTTGGAGCATAGATGTTCAGGATTGAGAGTTCTTCTTGTTGTATTTTTCCTTTGACCAGCAAGAAGTGACCCTCAGAGTCTCTTTTGATGACTTTGGGTTGAAAGTCAATTTTATCTGATATTAAAATGGCTACTCCAGCTTGTTTCCTGAGACCATTTGCTTGTAAAATTGTCTTCCAGCCTTTTACTCTAAGGTAGTGTTTGTCTTTGACCCTGAGGTGTGTTTCCTGTAAGCAGCAAAATTTAGGGTCCTGTTTATGTATCCAGTCAGTTAGTCTGTGTCTTTTTATTGGGGCATTGAGTCCATTGATGTTAAGAGATATTAAGGAATAGTGATTGTTACTTCCTATCATTTTTGACGTTATTTTTTAAATTTGATTGCTTAACTTCTTTTGGGTTTGATGAAAGGTTACTATCTTGCTTTTTTCAGGGTGAAGTTTCCCTCCTTGTATTGGTATTGTCCTC
Source organism: Apodemus sylvaticus (assembly GCF_947179515.1). Classification (NCBI taxonomy): domain Eukaryota; kingdom Metazoa; phylum Chordata; class Mammalia; order Rodentia; family Muridae; genus Apodemus; species Apodemus sylvaticus. The sequence goes on along the minus strand of NC_067472.1, from coordinate 160,783,458 downwards.
CTATTATCCTTTTTAGGGCTGGGTTTGTGGATAGATATTGGGTGAACTTGGTTTTGTCGTGAAATATCTTAGTTTCTCCATCTATGGTGATTGAGAGTTTTGCTGGATATAGTAGTTTTGGTTGGCATTTGTGTTCTCTTAGAGTCTGCATGAGATCTGCCCAGGATCTTCTAGCCTTCATAGTCTCAGGTGAAAAGTCTGCTGTGATTCTGATAGGTCTTCCTTTATATGTTACTTGGCCTTTTTCTCTTACTGCCTTTAATATTCTTTCTTTGTTTAGAACATTTGGTGTTTTGATTATTATGTGACGGGAAGTATTTCTGTTCTGGTCCAGTCTGTTTGGAGTTCTGTAGGCTTCTTGTATATTCATGGGCATCTCTCTCTTTAGGTTAGGGAAGTTTTCTTCCACAATTTTATTGAAGATATTTGCTGGCCCTTTAAGTTGTAAATCTTCACTCTCATCTATGCCTATAATCCTTAAGTTTGGTCTTCTCATTGTGTCCTGGATTTCCTGGATATTTTGGGTTACAAGCTTTTTGCATTTTGCATTTTCTTTAACTGTTGAGTCCATGGTTTCTATGGAATCTTCAGCATCTGAGATTCTTTCTTCTATTTCTTGTATTCTGTTGTTGATATTTGCATCTCTGTCCCCTGATTTCTTCCCAAGGCTTTCTATCTCCAAAGTTGTCTCCTTTTGAGTTTTCTTAGTTGTTTCTACTTCTGTTTTTAGATCCTGGATGGTTTTGCTTAGCTCCTTCACTTGCTTGTTTGTGCTTTCCTGTAATTCTTTAAGAGATTTTTGTGTTTTTTCTTTCATGACCTCAGCCTGTTGACCAAAGTTCTCCTGTATTTCTTTTAGAGATTTTTGTGTTTCGTCTTTCATGACCTCAGCCTGTTGACCAAAGTTCTCCTGTATTTCTTTAAGTGTTTTTTGCATTTCCTCCTTGTTGGCTTTTGTATTCTCCTGGATTTCTTTCAATGATTTTTGTGTTTCCCTTGCAAGGGCTTCTAACTTTTGATCCATTTTCTCCTGAATGTCCTTCATGTGTTCCTGTACCAGCATCATGACCAGTGATTTTAAATCCAAATCTTGTTTTACTGGTGTGATGGTGTATCCAGGACTTGCTGGTAGAGGAGAATTTGGTTCAGATGTTGCCATATTGCCTTGATTTCTGTTAGTGACGTTCCTGCGTTTGCCTTTTGCCATCTAGCTCTCACTGGTGTTACTTGGTCTTGTCAGTGCTGGACTCACCAGTGCAAGCTGCCCCTTCCCCGTTGGCCTCTGGCGCACAGCTTACACTCTGCACTGCCTGTAGACAGGGTGCTGTTGTCCAGGCTGTTCAGATCCCGAAGCAGGCACCTGAAGGCTCCCGCTGGGGCCCGCAGGATTTATTGGAGCACACCGACTTCTCCCAGCTGGCCGCCCGGAAGCCCCCACTAGCCTCTTGAGGGACCTGGAGATGTGGCGGCCACCCAGGCTGATCTGAAGCGGAGAGAGTTGACCTGAGGGCTTCTGCCTGAGGCCTTGCACCAGATTGTGTCTGTGGGCCAGATGGAACCCGTGTGCACTCCCAGGGAGCTCCGAAGGTGTATGTTGCTGTGACCTCCCCTGTGTTCCGCTCACTCTGCTGGGCAGCCGATTTCCCCAACCGGGCTGGCGCACACTAGGTTAGCCTTGTCGCCCGGGCCCTGAGTCCAGGCAAACGCCTGGGAGGCCAAGGTCCGAGCAAAGTTCCCCTAGGGCTATGACTGTTATTTGGGTCCGCCAGGTGACCCGGATGGCGGGCGTGCGCGTCCGCACTCCCCGAAAGCACCGGGAGAGTCTGTTGTGCTAATAACCTCCTGGGCGGGTTGACACACAGATGGTCCACCAAGCTGCCCAGTTCTTGGGGTCAGTCCTGTGCCTTTTGGGGCCTAGACCCCCGTTTTGTTAGCCTCAGGCTACGCTTGTTAGCAGTCTCTGCCCTCCCGAGCACTCTGGCTCCTGTAGGCAAAATGGCTGCGCGTGCGCCGGCCGGGGCAAAAAAAAACTCCTGGCTGGGTTGGTGCCCCGATGGCCACTCGAACAGCCCAGGGCCTGGGTGCAGGCCAACGCCCGTCTGGCTCAGACCCCTGCGGTGTTGGGCCTAGGATTATGTTTGTGTACCTCAGTCTGACTGATCTCTGGAGCCCGGGATCAAGATGGAGGTGAGTCTCTCCTGACTGGCGGGAAGCCGAGTTCTGAAGTGGCTTCCGTGCAGCGAAAGGCTCCGCAGAACCGCAGCTGTTGGCCGCCTGGCTGGTCAGCGAAGGTCAGTGGTCGTGGGCGCAGGGCCTAACTGGACCCTGTGTCGCCTTGGTTCCACCGCTGATGGCCCTTCAGCTGGAGCAGCCACTGCTACCGCAGCCGCCGCCGCCCAACCTCAAGTTGAGCATTTTTTAAGATGCTTCTCCGCCATCCGAAGTTCTTCAGGTGAGAATTCTTTGTTTAACTCTGTACCCCATTTTTAATAGGGTTGTTCGGTTTTCTGGAGTCTAACTTCTTGAGTTCTTTATATATATTGGATATTAGCCCTCTATCTGATGTAGGATTGGTGAAGATCTTTTCCCAATTTGTTGGTTGCCGATCTGTCCTCTTGATGGTATCCTTTGCCTTACAGAAACTCTGCAACCTTAAGGGATACAAATTGGAAAGGAAGAAGTCAAACTATCATTATTTGCAGACGACATGATAGTCTACCTAAGTGACCCAAAAAACTCCACTAGAGAGCTCCTACAGCTGATAAGCAACTTCAGCAAAGTGGCAGGTTATAAAATCAACTCAAGCAAATCAGTGGCCTTCCTACACTCAAAGGATAAGCAGGCTGAGAAAGAAATTAGGGAAATGACCCCCTTCACAATAGCCACAAACAGTATAAAGTATCTTGGGGTGACTCTTACCAAACATGTGAAAGATGTGTATGACAAGAACTTCAAGACTCTGAAGAAGGAAATGGAAGAAGACCTCAAAAAATGGGAAAACCTCCCATGTTCATGGGTCGGTAGAATCAATATAGTTAAAATGGCCATTTTGCCAAAAGCAATATACAGACTTAATGCAATACCCATCAAAATCCCAACTCAATTCTTCACAGAGTTAGAAAGAGCAATTATCAAATTCATCTGGAACAACAAAAAACCCAGGATAGCTAAAACTATTCTCAGCAACAAAAGAAAATCTGTGGGAATCAGTATCCCTGACCTCAAGCAATACTACAGAGCAATAGTGTTAAAAACTGCATGGTATTGGTACAGTGACAGGCAGGAGGATCAATGGAACAGGATTGAAGATCCAGAAATGAACCCACACACCTATGGCCACTTGATCCTCGACAAAGAGGCTGAAAACATCCAATGGAAAAAAGATAGCCTTTTCAACAAATGGTGCTGGTTCAACTGGAGGTCAGCATGCAGAAGAATGCGAATTGATCCATCCTTGTCTCCTTATACTAAGCTCAAATCCAAATGGATCAAGGACCTCCACATAAAGCCAGACACTCTGAAGCTAATAGAAAAGAAACTGGCGAAGACCCTTGAGGACATCGGTACAGGGATAAAGTTTCTGAACAAAACACCAATAGCGTATGCTCTAAGAGCAAGAATTGACAAATGGGACCTCATAAAATATATTCTTATAGAGTCTTTTTAGGTACAATACAACTCAAATATCAAGTCAATGCAGATGACAAGAATTTATTGTAATCAAGCCACTACTGATCACTGAGGGCAGCAGAAAAGATTTAGGAGCTAAATGGCCATCCTGAGGCAGAATATCACAGAGTATTAAGCTTCCAAATCACAAATGCCTGTTCCAAGTTATTGTTACATTTTCCCACAGATCAGGATTTATGGATAAGGGCTTTCCTTATGTTCCTGATTTATGTTAACCAATGCAGAATGTAGCTTTTATGGTGCAACCAATCAAATCAATTTGTTCTTTTGTAGATGTACCTAGTTATTGTGTTTTGGGGAACAAGGGATTAATTGAGAGGCCAAAATTACTCCATCTTGAGACCTAATTCTATTTTAAAAGAAAAAGAGCCTGAAAACTTGACCTGCAGCTGATTCCAAGCTGAACCCAATTACCAGGAAGGAGCCCATGGCTTGTCCTTGGCCTATACCCCAGTGTTACTTCCTAGCTACTTCCTAGCAACAGTCAATCAAATACTAGTCTGACTGTTGACTTCAGTTGTACTTTCAGACTGTTAGTGATTATTCAGGTTTGCTTCAGAGCACCCAACCATCAGCTTACAATAGTCATACAATTAGATGCTTAAGGTCAGAAACCCCTTTCTTGAACACTATTTCCTAGAAAACCTTGTCCAATTGATGGTCAGGGCTTCTTCACCATCTTGTCCTGCATGTCAGGGGAGGCACTTAGTAAGCCCAAGTTTAAGACTGAAATAAAGAAACCCTAGTGTGATTGCATCACATTGGCTTCTGCATGGTTTTGGGGGTTCACAAAACAGGCTCAACTGTATAATGGAAGCTATGGTAAGGAACTGTCATAATTTTTTGGGGAGCAAAGGATGAATTACAGGAGCTGTGATTAGGAACAGTCATTTTTGAAACAAATTGGCAATACTTACAAGTTTCTTTTGATTGTTCCAAAACATATTTAATTTTAGAAACTTTTTGAAATCTATTCTTAAAGATCATCAAGTTTTCAAACAAATCACATTTGAATTAAATGTAAACACATGAGAAAAAGTGAAATCTAAGTACATAAATTTGAAAAATGACATAGTAAGTTTTAATACAATATCCCAGAGGCAAGAGGCAAGAGGAATAATACTAGGTAAGGAGTGTTGCTACCTCAACATTTTGTGGTATATATTGAAGTCAATCAAGATTTAAGATACATACTCCACATTTATATAAGTGCTGACTGAAATCCAAAGTAATCTATTTTAGGGTAGATTTTCAGATAAATTATAGGACTAGTCTTCCATGCAGATCAATTATTTTAAGGTTATCTGTTTTCATTTAATGGCAATTGATGTTAAGTCAAACACAGAGAGCCCTTACAATGACTAAGCATCAAATAGACTAATTGTTTTTAATTTCTGTTCTAGGTCACTTTCAATTTGTTTTGATTTCATGTATTAGCTAAAATTCATAGACAAATTCTTTCAGGCTAATATTTCATCCCTACCTCCAAGTTCAACAAGTTTCCAAGGAGAATTAAAACTATTTCTAAGTTAAAAAAAATAAAACAACAATAACTGTGAGGGTCACTGTTTCTATTTTTTTCTGAAAAACGGAGGACATTTTTGCAATGTCATTTTTTGTATGCATACAGAGGCATGCATTTATCAGTGCACATGCTCAGGATGCTGAGGAAGGAGGATCACATAATTTTAATACATCATCCTGGCCAACCTAAAAGTGTCCCCTTCAAAACCCAGAAAAACAAAGCACAGAAAACTAAACTAGAGAATATTTTATATTTTTAGATAAAGATTAAAAACATCACAGCTCAAAAGGAGAATGGAATTCCAAGCAAGACACTCATGCGTGCATTCCTCTTGGGGTTGTTTCAGAGCAAGTCCACATTTTGGTCTATTTTATCCCATACCCAGGAAATATAGTTTTTTTTTTCTGTTATATTATAACATCTCCTCTCCTTTTTGACAGATCATTGGGTTCTCTTTTTCCCTGGCCCTGAACTCTGCACCATCCTTGTTGATGTCACTAGGCATCTCGATCTTAGATTCTTACCCCCTCTTCACATCCTTTAAAAACTATCACCTCTGCCTCATTGCAGATCTAAGCTCCCACTAAGCTTAAAATGATTATTTGGATATTCTGGTTAGAACAAGGTAAAAGACCCATATTATTCATGTACACAAGGTCCTTATTATAATTCACCAGACAAGATAATTGCACAATGAGATATATTTATCATTATACTCTTTAGTTAGAAGACAAGTTTGTGATACTATTTGGACACCTACAAAAGTTCTTCAAAACATTTTCCAGTTGCTTCTGTGTCTTATTGGATTCACATTCTATTTCACCTTTTGGGCTCATTGATAGTCAAATTCTACACATTTAGAAGTGTTTAGGAGGACTTCTGATGGACAGCAGGGGCATGTGACATTATCTGAGCTGGGATATTTTTGAACATGTACAGAATAAAGTAGAACCAACTGTATGCACTTCTTGTTGTCCATAATAGTGTTGGGGTTTGGTGACATCATACCTAGGATGAATCCCCTGGTAGGGGAGTGTCTGGGTGGCCTTTCCTTCAGTCTCTGCTCCACATTTTGTCACCATTACTGCTCCTGTGAATATAGTGTGGCAGAGGAATGCCTTGTCAGGCATCAGGGGGAAGAGAGGTACTTGGTCCTGTGAAGGCTCAATAGATGCCCCAACAAAGGTAAATTGGGAGGGGGAGGTGGGAGTGGGTCGAGTGTAGGGGCATATATTTGGAGGCAGGGGATGAGAGGAGGGCTTGGGGGTTTTCAAGGAGGGGGAAACCGGGAAAGGTTTTAGCATTTGAAATGTAAATGTAGATTATATTCAATTAAAAAACAAAAAAGAATATATCTAATAATATTTTTTTAAAGTAGAACCAATGAGAAAAGAAAATAGAAACATGTTCTCTGTTAAATATAACTGGTATTTTCAATTTAACTAAATAGTCTCTGTCCAATCACAAATTATCCCTTAGAATTTGAGTTAATCATGTTGATCTTTGATCAAATTAAATCTTCAATATGCCTTGACTGCTATACATCCCTGCTTTTTATTTCTAGTACATAGCATATCTGATATAGACAATAGATGGGTTCTGATACCTTTTTAATTTTTCTTTCTCCACTGTACAAAACACTGGGTAAAAATATTCTCGGTGGCTTTAACTGCTCTGTTTATTTCTTCTTTGTTTCTGTTATAGCATTTAGAAAAGTGTGTACCTCGAACCACACCTGTGGATTCAGAACTACTAAGGATGCTGGGGCAGGAGGATTGCAAATTCAAAGACTTTCTATAATACAGACTGAGTTTAAGGCCAGCCTGGACACTTAGTCGGACCTACGTCAAAATAAAAAAGAAAAGAGGGCAGGATATGCGCCTAGTGTTAGAGTCCACAATAGCAGTACACTGGTCAAACTCAAACACTGAGAAGAATCACATAGATAATTTTCATTTGAATCTCTAAGGCCAAACTTCATGTTTTCATCTTTATCTGTTTTAAAGTCTCTGACTTTTCACTTTGCTCCAGAAAAGCAGAAGCTTTACATGTTCCTGAAGATTGTCAGACATCTGTCTTTGGGAAACTTGTAGTATAGGAGAGTTCATTCCTATTTTCTCATGTTTATCTTGCTCTTGTCATGTTTATGTCAAAATATGTGTCTTTAAGTTTACCTTTGACAACCAAACATACAGTTCGCAATTGTGACTTTAATACCTCATTTGATTTACTTCCTTTATTTGAAGTTCTGTGGGAATGTGAATGAAACCTACTGACCACTATTTATGAAGAATGTTTGTAGTCAATTATAGAGAAAGTCAGAAGAACATTTTGTGAAGGGGGCAGTTAGAGAAAGTTGTGCAACTATTATGAATGGAATTTGTCCTTCAGAGTGTTTGGTTTTACTGGATGATCATCCCATAACTTAAGGAGAGTCAGTGGGCTTATGATTTTGAATCTATACCTTTGCAGACTTTCTGGAAGAAAGTATATCCAGTGGTGTGGGTTTTGGCAGTACACTGAGGGAGGTTCTCTTTTTAACTCTTGTAATGTTCTTAGTCTATTTCCCTTTCCAACATTCTAGTGTGTAAAGAGGATTGGTGATAATGTTTCTTTCTCTAATGACTGTGGAGATGGGTTTTTATTGAACTGAATATAACAAAGATAAAGTGTTCAAGTTTAAGTCTTTCAAAATACATACATAGCCTTTATATTCATTTTTTTGCATAGAGTTGGGCTACATAAAATATGAAGTTTGCATTTCTAATCAAGTCCATCAATAGCACTAAGGCTCTTTCATAGAATCTTTCACAGAATCCTCATACTCAGCTTATATTTTCATACCTTAAAGGTAGCTGAAATATCATTTAACTGATTAAAAAAAGCTTCATTTGAGACTAATTAGAGAATGGTTAAAATTATATTGTGATGCTAAAGACCTTTTTGCCAGGCAAAGGAAAATGAAATAAAGGATGGAAGAAAGAAAGAAAGAAAGAAAGAAAGAAAGAAAGAAAGAAAGAAAGAAAGAAAGAAAGGAGAAAGAATATTTCCATTCATACATTTCCATTCACACAATATATTTGTTTAGTTATACTAACAGAATAAATAGATATATATATCTGTGGAATAAATTATTCAAAACTTTTGTGTGATGCAAATGTTAGGAAATGTTACTAATGAGATATGCTTTGCTTACAGAGAAAGGTAACAAAGTTTATTATGTTTATCAGAGTATGTTCACTTTACAATTGTACTTCATTTCCAAATATAGATCATACTTGATAGATGGGGAAAATAAGTAAAATCTGCAGTTTATATTGGTTCAGGGTTAAGATTCCCATATAATGACATAATGTAAACCATTTACTTTTTCTCTCGAATAGTAAAAATCAGTGTTCCCAATGGTTCATATGTTTTGTTTTGCAGGAAAAAAAATAACGTTCAATTAAATGATATTGATCTGGTCTCAACCAGTGTGTATATGTGTGTGTGTGTGTGTGTGTGTGTGTGTGTGTGTGTGTGTGTGTGTAACATAAACTTTTCTATTAATTCAAATATCAGATTTAATTGTTATGAGGAAATTAACATACAAATGAAGGATTCTTTAAAAATATGATATACTACAGTCATGATCTTCAAGGGTTATGGTGACCATTAGCACATTTGTTACTCAAGCATATTATCTTTGTAAATTACCTCAGGATTATATAATCCTTGGAATGTATTTTGATGTCAAGAAAAAATATTGTGTGTAGAGAGGTGTAGTGTACATGGGGATAAAAAGGGAAAAATGTGGGGAGATCTATGTGAGGAGGTACTGGGAAGAGAGGGAGAGCTGATATTGGGATGTAAAGTGAATAATTTTTAAAACTAGTGTGTGCAAAATATTTTTCTGCCAAGTTCCTATTTCTTAAACTGTAGATTGTAGGGTTTTAAGTATAACTATATCAGTAGTTTAGGAGATCTTGGTTGTTTTATAATTGATGTCTACATATGTGTGTGTGTGTGTGCATGATACGTATGTGTGTGTATGTATATACATGTATGCATACACTTGTGTGTGTGTTCATGCAGGAGTGCGTATGCTGGTATTCATATACTATGTGGAAGTGCATATGTGGAAGATAACGGCTTAACAATTGATTTTCTTCTTCACCATGGGATATGGGATTCCTTCTTAAGTCTTCATCTTTGTGGGGCAAAGAGTTGTATCTACTGAGCCATAATTTTGATTCTGATCTAATAGTTAAAATATTCAATTATTTTCTTTGTTTTCTGAGAAATTAAAGACACTTATAATATCAGAAAATAATACCTTGTGTGAATACTGAATTCTGCTTTCTAACAGAATTTTTTGTTTTTAGTGACTTCATGTTATTTTTATATAGTTTGTAAATATTTATAATAGCTCAGAATAAATTGATTAGCTCATGGAATATATTGTTTCTGTGAAGTAACTTAGTCAATTTCAACGAATACATTTGCTATAGCTATTTCACTCAAAGTAGCCCAAACATTTTAATTAAGAAAAAAACTATACAAACTCAAAGAAGTTAACATTATATTACTTCAGGCCCGCTTGTGCACATTAAATTGAATTTTAAGTTAAAACATCAATTGTTGCAATTAGAGATGTTATGGAAGGAAACTTCTGCTAGGTAAAGTACAGGTGTGTCAGCACTGAGGAATGAGCAAAGTGTCAGTGTTTAATTGTAGTGTACCGTTCTTTTAATTGTGAATAAAAGATCCACCAATCCACTTGCTCTAGTTTGATGTTGCTTCATTGAACAGAGAGTTGCTAGAAGTAAAAATAAGGACAGTATCGCAAGTAGTGTAATTGCACCATTTTTTTTATTTTGATTTTTTTCCATTTTTTATTGATATATTTTTTATTTACGTTTCAAATGATTTCCGCTTTTCGTGGTCCCCACTCCCCGCAAGTCCCAAAAGCCCTCTTCTGTCCCCCTCTTCTTCCATCCACCCCTTCCTACTTCCCTGTTCTGGAATTCCCCTATACTCTTGCACTGAGTCTTTCCAGAACCAGGGGCCACTCCTCCATTCTTTTTGGACATCATTTAATTTGTGGATTACGTCCTGGGTATTCAAAGTTTCTAGGCTAATATCCACTTATCAGTGAGTGCATACCATGATTGATCTTTGGAGACTGGGTTACCTCACTTAGTATGATGTTCTCCAGCTCCATCCATTTGTCTAAGAGTTTCATGAATTCATTGTTTCTAATGGCTGAATAGTACTCCATTGTGTAAATATACCACATTTTTTGTATCCATTCCTCCGTTGAAGGACACCTAGGTTCTTTCCAGCTTCTGGCTACTACAAATAGGGCTGCTATGAACATAGTGGAGCATGTGTCCTTATTGCATGCTGAAGAATCCTCTGGATATATGCCCAGGAGTGGTATAGCAGGGTCCTCAGGAAGGGTCATGCCCAGTTTTCTGAGGAATCGCCAGACTGATTTACAAAGTGGTTGCACCATCTTGCAATCCCACCAGCAGTGGAGGAGTGTTCCTCTTTCTCCACATCCTTGCCAACACATGCTTTCTCCTGAGTTTTTAACCTTAGCCATTCTGACTGATGTGAGGTGAAATCTCAGGGTTGTTTTGATTTGCATTTCCCTAATGATTAATGATGTTGAACATTTCTTAAGGTGTTTCTCAGCTCTCCGAAGTTCTTCATGTGTAAATTCTTTGTTTAGCTCTGTACCCCACTTTTTTAATGGGGTTATTTGGTTCTCTGGGTTCTACTTTCTTGAGTTCTTTGTATATATTAGATATTATCCCTCTGTCGGATTTAGGGTTGGTGAAGATCCTTTCCCAGTCTGTTGGTTGACATTTTGTCCTTTTGATGGTGTCCTTTGCCTTACAGAAACTTTGTAGTTTTATGAGGCCCCATTTGTCAATCCTTGATCTTAAAGCATAAGCTATTGGTGTTCTATTCAGGAACTTTTCACCTGTGCCCATGTCCTCCAGGATCTTCCCCAGTTTCTTTTCGATTAGTTTCAGTGTGTCAGGTTTTATGTGGAGGTCCTTGATCCATTTGGATTTGAGCTTGGTACAAGGAGATAAGAATGGATCAATGCACATTCTTCTGCATGCTGACATCCAATTGAACCAGCACCATTTGTTGAAAAGACTATCTTTTTTCCACTGCATGCTTTCAGCTCCTTTGTCAAAGACCAAGTGACCATAGGTGTGTTGGTTCATTTCTGGGTCTTCAATCCTATTCCATTGATCTGCTTGCCTGATATTGTACCAATACCATGCAGTTTTTATCACTATTGCTCTATAGTAAAGTTTAAATCCTGGGATACTGAATCCCCCTGAAGTTCTTTCACTGTTGAGAATAGTTTTAGCTATCCTGTGTTTTTTGTTATTCCAGATGAATTTGAGAATTGTTCTTTCTAGCTCTATGAAGAACTGGGTTGGGATTTTTATGGGGATAGCATTTGATCTGTAGATTTCCTTTGGCAAGATGGCCATTTTAACTATATTAATCCTGCCAATCCATGAGCATGAAAGATTTTTCCATTTTCTGAGATCTTTTTCAATTTCCTTCTTCAGAGATCTGATGTTCTTGTCATATAGGTCTTTCATTTGTTTGGTTAGAGTCACCCCAAGATACTTTATGCTGTTTGTACCTATTGTGAAGGGGATCATTTCCCTAATTTCATTCTCAGTCTGCTTATCTTTTGAATATGTAAACACTACTGATTTGCTTGCATTGATTTTGTAGCCAGCCACTTTGCTGAAGTTGTTTATCAGCTGTAGGAGTTCTCTAGTAGAGTTTTTAGGGTCACTTAAGTATGCGATCATATCATCTGCAAATAGTGATAGTTTGACTTCTTCCTTTCCAATTTGTATCCCTTTGACTTCCTTCTGTTGTCTAATTGCTCTAGCTAGGACTTCAAGAACTATATTGAAAAGATATGGAGACAGGGGCAGCCTTGTCTAGTCCCTGATTTTAGTGGGATTGCTTCAAGTTTCTCTCCATTTAGTTTGATGTTGGCTACCGGTTTGCTGTATATTGCTTTTACTATGTTTAGATATGGGCCTTGAATTCCTGTCCTTTCCAAGACTTTTAGCATGAAAGGATGCTGAATTTTGTCAAATGCTTTTTCAGCATCTAATGAGATGATCATGTGGTTTTTTTCTTTGAGTTTGTTTATGTAGTGGATAGCATTTATGAATTTCCTTATATTGAACCATCCCTGCATCCCTGGGATGAAGCTTACTTCATCATGGTGGATGATCGTTTTGATGTGTTCTTGGATTTGTTGGGCAAGAATTTTATTTAGTATATTTGCATCGATATTCATAAGGGAAATTGGTCTGAAATTCTCTTTCTTAGTTGGATCTTTGTGTGATTTTGGTATCAGCGTAATAGTGGTTTCGAAGAAGGAATTGGGTAGTGTTCCTTCTGTTTCTATTTGGTGGAAAAGTTTGAATAGTATTGGTGTTAAGTCTTCTTTGAAGGTCTGATAGAATTCTGCACTGAAACCATCTGGTCCTGTGCTTTTTTTGGTCGGAAGTCTATCTATGACCCCTTCTATTTCTTTAGGGGTTATGGGTCTCTTTAGATGTTCTATTTGATCCTGGTTTAATTTTGGTAATTTGTATCTGTCTAAGAAAATGTCCATTTCCTCCAGATTCTCCAGTTGTGTTGAGTATAGGTATAGGTTTTGTAGTAGGATCTGATGATTTTTTGAATTTCCCCAGTTTCTGTTGTAATATCTCCGTTTTCATTTCTAATGTTGTTAATTTGGATACTTTCTCTGTGCCCTTTGGTTAGTCTGGTTAAGGGTTTATCTATCTTGTTGATTTTTTTCAAAGAACCAGCTTTTGGTTTTGTTGATTCTTTGTATGGTTCTCTTGGTTTCTACTTGATTGATTTCAGCCCTGAGTTTGATGATTTCTTGTCTTTTTCTCCTCCTGGGTGAATTAATTTCTTCTTGTTCCAGGGCTTTCAGGTGTCTCATTAAGCTGCTAGTGTATGCTCTCTCGAATTTCTTTTTGGAGGCACTCAAAGCTATGAGTTTTCCTCTTAGCACTGCTTTCATTGTGTCCCATAGATTTGTGTATGTTGTGCCTTCATTTTCATTAAATTCTAAGAAATTTTTGATTTCTTACTTTATTTCTTCCTTGACCAAGATATCATTTAGTAGAGTATTGTTCAGTTTCCATGTGTATGTGGGCTTTCTGTTATTTTTATTGTTATTAAAGACCACTTTTACTCCATAGTGATCTGATAGGAGGCATGGGATTATTTCTATCTTCTTATATTTGTTGAGGTCTGTCTTGTGACCAACTATATGATCTATTTTGGAGAAGGCACCACGAGGTGCTGAGAAAAAGGTATATTCTTTTGCTTTGGGATGGAAAGTTCTATATACATCTGTTAACTCCAATTGGTTCAAAGCTTCAATTAGTTTCACTGTCTCCCTGTTTAGTTTCTGTTTTCCTGATCGGTCCATTGATGAGAGTGGAGTGTTGAAGTCACCCACAATTATTGTGTTAGGTGCAATGTTTACTTTGAGCTTTAGCAGTTTCTTTTATGAATGAGGGCGCCCTTGTATTTGGAGCATAGATGTTCAGGATTGAGAGTTCTTCTTGTTGGATTTTTCCTTTGACCAGCAAGTAGTGACCTTCCAGGTCTCTTTTGATGACATTAGGTTGAAAGTCAATTTTATCTGAAATTAGAGTGGCAACTCCAGCTTGTTTCCTGGGACCATTTGCTTGTAGAATTGTCTTCCAGCCTTTTACTCTAAGGTAGTTTTTGTCTTTGACTCTGAGGTGTGTTTCCTGTATGCAGCAAAATGTAGGGTCCTGTTTACGTAACCAGTCTGTTAGTCTATGTCTTTTTATTGCGGAATTGAGTCCATTGATGTTAAGAGATATCAAGGAGTAGTGGTTATTGCTTCTTATCATTTTTGATTTTAATTTTATACTTGTGTGGTTATCTTCTTTGGGTTTGATGAAAGAATTTTAATATCTTGCTCTTTCCAGGATATAGTTTCCCTCGTTGTAATGTTGTTTACCCCCTATTATCCTTTGTAGGGCTGGGTTTGTAGAAACATATCGTGTAAATTTGGTTTTCTCATGGAATATCTTGGTTTCTCCATCTATAGTAATTGAGAATTTCGCTGGGTATAGTAGTCTCGACTGGAATTTGTGTTCTCTTAGAGTCTGCATGAGCTCCGCCCAGGATCTTCTAGCTTTCATGGTCTCTGGTGAGAAATCTGGTGTAATTCTGATAGGTCTTCCTTTATATGTTACTTGCCCTTTTTCTCTTACTGCCCTAAGTATTCTTTCTTTGTTTAGTACATTTGGGGTTTTGATTATTATGTGACAGGAGGTATTTCTGTTCTTGACCAGTCTGTTTGGAGTTCTGTAGGCTTCTTGTATATTCATGGGCATCTCTCTCTTTAGGTTAGGGAAGTTTTCTTCCATAATTTTATGGAAGATATTTGCTGGCCCTTTAAGTTGCAAATCCTCACTCTCATCAATGCCTATAATCCTTAGATTTGGCTTTCTCATTGTGTCTTGCATTTCCTGGATATTTTGGGTTACAAGCTTTTTGCATTTTGCATTTTCTTTAACTGTTGAGTCTGTGGTTTCTATGGTATCTTCGGCATCTGAGATTCTTTCTTCTATCTCTTGTATTCTGTTGTTGATATTTGCATCTATTGTCCCTGATTTCTTCCCAAGGTTTTCTATATCCAAAGTTGTCTCCCTTTGTGCTTTCTTAGTTGTTTCTACTTCTGTTTTTAGATCCTGGAGGTTTTTACTCAGTTCTGTCATTTGCTTGTTTGTGTTTTCCTCTAATTCTTTAAGAGATTTTTGTGTTTCCTCTTTAAAGACTTCTGCCTGTTGATCAAAGTTCTCCTGTATTTCTTTACGTGATTTTTGCCTTTCCTCCTTATTGGCTTTTGTATTCTCCTGAATTTCTTTCAATGATTTTTGTGTTTCACTTGTAAGGGCTTCTAAATTTTGATCCATTTTCTCCTGAATTTCTTTAAGTCTGTCCTTCATGTGTTCCTGTACCAGCATCATTACCAGTGATTTTTAAATCCAAATCTTGTTTTTCTGGTGTGTTGGGGTATCCAGGACTTGCTAATGTTGGAGAATTGGGTGTAGATGCTGCCATAATGCCTTGGTTTCTGTTAGTAAGGTTCCTATGTTTGCTTTTAGCCATCTAGTTCTCCCAGGTGTTAGATGGTCTTATTGTCACTGGCTGGTGCTTCAACCTACTGTGGATCTTTAAGGTTATACCTGCAACACTGGATTTGGGACAACCCAATGACTGGGTTTCCTCTGGCACAGATTACTGATATGCTACCTTCCTCTTTTGTGCCTTTGGAGCCCTTCTCAGTTTTGCCTCAAGCAATGTTATACTTAGGTTGTCACGGTCAACCAGGTGTTCTCTGTCTGCTCTATTATGGAGCAAAGATGTTGTGGTCGGGGTCACTCCTTCTGTTGATTCTCACATAGGACACAGGTCCTGCGATGAACTGGCTTGCAGATAAACCGCCTATGTTCTCAGTTCCTGAGTGCAGGCAGACTCCTGGCGGTTTGCACCACCAGAAATCTAAAGCTCAGGGTGATACAGTACCTAGTGATCCTTTTCTGTCCTGGCAGGCAGCAAATATGGCTGTGGGGCTTCTCCTAATTGCACCATTTTAAAGTGATAAAGGAAGATGGGAGTGTGAAGATCCTTGGAAATTTACATTTTTACATTGTCAAAGGGATTTACATTACTGAGTGATTCATCAAGTCATTCCTACATTATCATGAACTTTCCATCAACTATACCTGCCAAGTCTAGCACAGCCTTGATGGGGACAGAATGACAGGTTCCTGTCCCTGGACAAGTCCAGCAGATGGCTCCAAGAATGTTGATAGCTGCTATGAGCAAAAGGCTTCTTTGTTTAATAATGTACATATTTTAAATTCCTCCTTTAAGGAATGCCCTCCCTGTTAACATTAACAACTCCATAATAATCAGAGACAGCAAGAGTCCAAAAGACAAGGGTGTGGTTAATATCTTAGCAAAATGTTAAACATGGGACCTTCAGGATAGTCCTTAGTGCTGTGGACAGGAACTTTTAAAAATATGAGTGCAAAAATATATAATTTCTCAACTATGCTAAAATATAAGAATGCAATATGGATTGTATAAGGAGCTTTGTGAATCTAAAGGAACAGTGGCAGCTGCATTAATGATCCAGGTTGTCAGTAAGATACAAAGGCAGGTATATACAATGGCAGGCAGATTCCTGAGTACAAGGTCAGCCTGGGACACAGGGAAGCCAGGCTAGGCTGTGGTAGAAATGGTAATTTCAGGATGAGGTTCCATCCAGATAGCTTAGCATCTGTGCTTAACAGGGGCAGGTAGATCTCACAAATTATTTTGCAATGTTAGAAGAAATGTATGCTTGTTGTCCAGAGAGATCTTTAGAGAGCAAAAACAGCTCTTCATAAATTTTTATTCTAACAGGGTTTCTGACTTGTTTGGTACTTCAAAAAAAAATTATAGCAGCTTTTCTTACTTTGGTCTGAAAACAAATAAACTATCCAGATTGCATTTAGAATTTTTACTGGCAGATAGAGCTGTCTCAACCTGAAAGTTTTTAAAACAACAACAAAAAGCTTTCTAGAGAAGAGCAAAAGAGAGATAGAGAGACCAATCTGGAAAGCCTTCTCAGCAGAACCTCAGCCACCAGCTTGGACCCACGATTTGACTCAGCCATTTCTTTTAGCTGCTTCCAGACATCCCTTCCTCAGAATTCCTTTCCAATCTCAGGCTGGTCCTTGGCATATACCTGGCAAGCTTCCTTCTTGAAGATATTTAATAAGCTATTGAATATTATTATCATCTGAATCTTCATTAGAATCTCATGATATATAGTATCTATCTACTTTCTGATCCCCTGATTTGGTTCTAGATAAAAAAAGTAAAATATTTGATAATACAATTTAACAATAAAAATTAATAATCAGCATTTAATAACACAATTGAATAATTAGAAATTTAATACATTTGTTTATATCAAATGCAATATCTGCATGTTCCAAAGCTTTTCATTTATTCTTGAATTTTGCATGCTTCTATGAATATTATTTTTTTTTGTGGTTTAAATAGTTTTTTCTTTTTTTTTTATTCGATATAATTTATTTGCATTTCAAATGATTTCCCCTTTTCTAGCCCCCCACTCCCCGAAAGTCCCTTAAGTCCCCTTCTCTTTCCCTGTCCTCCCACCCACCCCTTCCCACTTCCCTGTTCTGGTTTTGCCGAATACTGTTTCACTGAGTCTCTCCAGAACCAGGGGCCAGTCCTCCTTGCTCCTTGTACCTCATTTGATGTGTGGATTATGTTTTGGGTATTCCAGTTTTCTAGGTTAATAACCACTTATTAGAGTGCATACCATGATTCACCTTTTGAGTCTGGGTTACCTCACTTAGTATGATGTTCTCTAGCTCCATCCATTTGCCTAAGAATTTCATGAATTCATTGTTTCTAATGGCTGAATAGTACTCCATTGTGTAGATATACCACATTTTTTGTATCCACTCTTCTGTTGAGGGATACCTGGGTTCTTTCCAGCATCTGGCAATTATAAATAGGGCTGCTATGAACATAGTAGAGCATGTATCCTTATTACATGGTGGGGAATCCTCTGGGTATATGCCCAGGAGTGGTATAGCAGGATCTTCTGGAACTGAGGTGCCCAGTTTTCGGAGGAACAGCCAGACTGATTTCCAGAGTGGTTGTACCAATTTGCAACCCCACCAGCAGTGGAGGAGTGTTCCTCTTTCTCCACACCCTCTCCAACACCAGCTGTCTCCTGAATTTTTAATCTTAGCCATTCTGACTGGTGTAAGATGAAATCTCAGGGTTGTTTTGATTTGCATCTATCTACTTTCTGATCCCCTGATTTGGTTCTAGATAAAAAAAGTAAAATATTTGATAATACAATTTAACAATAAAAATTAATAATCGGCATTTAATAACAATTGAATAATTAGAAATTTAATACATTTGTTTATATCAAATGCAATATCTGCATGTTCCAAAGATTTTCATTTATTCTTGAATTTTGCATGCTTCTATGAATATTATTGATCATAATAGAATAAAAACAAGCCAGGCGGTGGTGGCACACACTTGTAATTCCAGCACTTGGGAGGCAGAGGCAGGAGGATTCCTGAGTTCGAGGCCAGCCTGGTCTACAGAGTAAGTTCTAGGACAGCCAGGCCTATACAGAGAAACCCTGTCTCAAAAAAACCAAATCCAACCCCCCCAATAGATTATAAACAGATATCTAAAACATTCACACAGTAAAGAGTAATCATAATATAAAAACAAAAAGCAACAGCAGGAGAGATTCTATCCTGTCTTCAAAACTGTTTTAAGCTGCTAACCTTGGAGCTATACTGTCCTTTGGGGAAACAGAAAATTAATGTCCTTAGAATGATAAGTTCCCCACCCTTGAGCACTAGAAAAGAAATCCCCCTAAGCATTCCTAGAAGTCACAAATAGACATAACAGCTGTGGCCAGCTTGCAATTACAAGAAAAGAGTGGCTCCAGTAACAGGATGAGTTATTTCTTTCCAGGTTAAAGATGCTCCTTTCTAAATGCATGATCTTTCCTTCCTGTTTGAACAAATATCAGTTTGAAGGTTAACATTCCTTTAGACCTTTAACCCAATCATGCAACACCAAAGCTTAAGAGCCCCAGCTTATGAATTTTCCCTATAGAAGCCCTGAGCCCCTAGACCTGAATGTCACACTCTGCAGTGAGGATTGTGGTCCAAGTCTGAACTCAAATAAAAGACTCTCATGTGCTGGCATTGGAATTGTGGTCCCAGGTGGATCTTGGGGATCTTGTGAACTGGGCATAAAAATAATGATATAGAAAGCATGTGAAGTTGATGAAATGTCTGTATTCCTCGATGCTTTCACATCTGTCTATTTGAATAAGTTAAAAGAATTTCTTTCTGTACTTTCCTATGTCATTTTATATAAATAGGGGAATACTAGGACAGAGAAGTAGGGGGTGGGGATGATAGGAGAAGGGGCGGAGGGAAGAGGACTTAGGGAACTTATGGGGAGGGGGAAACTGGGAAAGGGAAAATCATTTTGAATGTAAACAAAGAATATTGAAAATAAAAAGTTAAAAAAAACTACGTCCTACAGCAAAATGCTAGTTGATAAAGATTCCATAGCTGTCTAAAACAGCATCACAAAGACATGAAAATGCAGAATCCTGTGAAAGATATTTTCTATTCAAGTCATCACAGCACATTGTTGTTTTGTGCTTTTATAGAGCTAGACCTGTGAGAGTTGAGAGATAGAGGTGTCACCCTTACTGATATAAAGAATCAATTGAAGATGAATCAATGAGGGTACATGTGTTTTAGTCTTGATTTGAAACAGAGTCTTAACTTAGACCAGTTGAAATAGGGATCTATTATAGGTTTTAAAGAATGCAAGGAATGTCATGAAACATGAGTAAAAATTTTCTTCCTCATACAAGGATATTGTAAGCACAAAGTGGGTATCTGTTAGCAAAAGCCTGTTGCAAACAGCAGTTTGTTGTAAGCTTGAGTTCCTCCATCATTTCTCATCTGAATTAAATGCTTTAAGAACTGGCTTTCTCTGAAAGAGTCAAAAACATTGCTATTATAATTTGCTAGATTCATCCAATGATTTGCAAAGACTAAGGAATTATTTCAAGAAACGTACGTGGTTGAAGAATCAAATGTCCACCTACACTTTCAATCACCTCATGACAAGTGCAGTTAGGATTATGTGGTAAAATGGCATTTCTTGCAGATTTATTCATTTCTCTGTGAAGAAGGTAATTCTAGAAAATATAAATCTTCTTTGTCTTTATCTGGTAATGGTAAAGCCAGAGTAAAGAACAGCTAAAACATTCAATCTGCATAGCCAATAGGTGAAACAAACAATGCAGAGTAAATATATTTATAGATAACAACTCTTTACACTGTTGCTATCCATTGTTTCTGGAAGCAAATTTTACTTAATGTATCCATTTATGAAAGGACAAATATACTCTTAACTCATGCAATGAGCTCTACTTACATGCCAGAAAACTGTGTTAAATATTCTACATGCAGTTAATAAAACTAATCATTAATTATTTTATTACCTACTTTAACTCAGAATGATGAAAGATTCACACACAGAAAATATTTAATTGCATGGTGACAAGTGTTCACAGAAGCAAATAAACCTGTGTTAAGAGGTCAAGCCAGCCGCGCGGTGGTGGCACATGCCTTTAATCCCAGCACTTGGGAGGCAGACAGATTTCTGAGTTCTGAGGGGCTAGCCTGACCTACAGATTGAGTTCCAGGACAGCCGGAGCTATACAGAGTAACCCTGTCTCGAACCTCCCTCCCCCCCCCAAAAAAGTCAAGCCAGGTCATTTATTGTATTTGATGCCCACAGGAACCCTGTCAAACAGTGCTCTGGATGAGTTATCTAACCTTGAACAATAGTTCATTTTCTATATCTTACAAATTGGGAAGAGACAGAGTAAATTTGGAAGTGGGGAAAAATGACAGAGAAAATTCTTCCCCTGTCACAGGGATAGATTGCTGCAGCTGATGTAATTGTGTATAAATCCAAGTATATAAATCCAAGTACATGGTTGTTCCTGGCACAAACAGAGATGGGAGCATGGGCTCGTTGACTGTAAACTGGGCACTTTCTCTTGCAAATGATCTTTGTCTACAGAATTAAAAGGAAGCATAAAGTGGTCCCAGCTTACTTCTGAACTTTTACAGAGGGTCGAATCAATTTAGCTTTTGCTGCTAACAATGACATAAAACTTCAAATCTCTGTATTTTAGATTTACCTGTATTAAATGAAATTGGTTCTTCGTAAGGGTGGAACTGACACTGAGGACCTGTTTTAAACTTTACTATTCCAAGATGTCTACAGGAAGAAAGTCTTACATCTTGTTTTAAAAGAAACTGAATTTCATTCGACTGCCATTTTTGGAAGCAATGAAGAAAAGGATGCTTCAGAATGCCCGTCTATAAAAGCATCTTTTATTTGCCTGATGTAATTATCATGCTTACTGCTTCAGTCTGCTAATGTAGATCTAGTTTAGGAAGCTTCTCACTTCCATAAGGTCTAATCCAAGTCTATAATATTTTCAGTCTCTGAAACATACTGCAGAATAAGCTTACCCTTTCTAGATTCTTCTTAACTTTGGCAGGTTGACTGAGCATTTCTGGCTCAAAACTCTCTCCAATCTGACTGATTAAATCTCTCTTCTTTCTCAACTTCTGGCCTTTTATTTTGCTTGGTCTCAAACTAACTCTGGCAATATCTTTCAATATTCTGACTCTTCATTCTCTAGGACAGTCTGTCTTCATCTTCATCTACCTTGGTCTCTCTTAAACCTGTCTCTGTAAAATTCTCCTGATAAAAACCTCTCTCTCTCTCTCTCTCTCTCTCTCTCTCTCTCTCTCTCTCTCTCTCTCTCTCTCTCTCTCTCTCTCTCTCTCCCCACTGCCTCAAATATCTTCAATTTACTCTTTCTTATTGTGAAACTTGAGCATGTCTTATTCTGTGAAATCTACTCAGTTACACTGCAAGCATGGGTGATTCTACAAACTATTTCTACAATCTAACTTTAGCTTTGTTGTTTGAGATTAAAGAAATGTGATAAGGCTGAGCCACACCATACCTGGAAACAGCTTTTTCTAGTAAACAAAAAAATCTTAGCATTCACAGTGTGATCAAATATCCAACAACACATCATTCTTGGGTTTCTAAGAAATCTATTAAACTTTTATGTGTTAGAAAAGTAGATAATGTATACTTTATAGTCACTCTTTAATATTATCCAAGGCACGTATCTTCATATATTTTGGTTTTCTGGATTCATTGCTACACAGTCATGGAGTACTGTGAAGACAAGAATATTAGGATTACTTTTGAGAAATCATGACTAGATTGGGAAGATGCGAATCACTTCAGCCTACATATGAATCAGTTCTACTCATGCTCTTTCTTTTCTACAGCCTGGGATGCTCTTATCCTTACATGATTTCAAGTAAGATGTTTATTAATCACTTTTCCAAATTTAGGTTACATAAATAATATTTCTAATCCAAGTTCTAAAAATCACAGCAACTACGTGTTGAAAATGACTATTCATTCATCTTAAACTTTAAATATTTGTCTGTTTATTGTAATAAGACATGAATTGTAGCTTTGCAATTTTACAGAGAAGAAAACTGAGGTTAGCAATTAGTTTGAAAGTTTGAAGGTATGGTTTAATGTTCTTTACAAAGCTCTAAAAAACCAAGTAACTTTCGTCACTTGAACATTCATCTTTTATAAGCAGCCAAACTCTAGCTCTATATCATAAGGAAATAATTTGCTTTTATTATTCTTTCTTCAAAAATATTCAATATCAGGCTAGATGGATGGATCAGTGAAAAAGAGCACTAATTGCTTTTCCACAGGTCCTGAGTTCAATTCCCAGCAATTACATGGTGGCTTTCAACCATCTGTAATGGGGTCTGAAGCCCGCCCTCTTCTGGTATGTCTTAAGCCAGTGACAGTATACTCATATACATAAAATAAATAAATAAATTGTGTAAAATATTCAATACCAACATGAGAGAGAGAGAATATGAATGATGTAAAAATAGAAAAATCATTAAACATTGACTGCAGGGATGGTTCAGTAGTTAAAAAGTACTTGTTTTTCTTGCAGAGGACCTGGGTTCAGTTCCCAGTACCCACATGGCAGCTCACAGCCATTCATAGCTCCAGTTCTAGGAAATTCCACACCAACTTGTAGCTTCTGGGGAAACTTCACATACTCACACACATATTAATAAGAATAAAAACAAATCTTTTAAGTCAGAATAATAATTTCATTTATCTTTTTAGAGAATCATTTTTATATTATTTTTGTGATGTTTATTTAAATTGTAAGACTTATATATATGGGTTGCCACATTGAAAGTGACTTTCTACAGGAACCTGCATTTTAGGTACCCAAGTCAGTACATACACACAAAATAGATACTTCTTACTTAAGTTATCTTGGTGTACATCAAATGAATATTAAGCTAACTTGTATTGTGCAACTTATTTTTCTTACATTTATAAACCATCTGCAGCTACTTTCAGCATTTTATTTTCATACAAATTCAGAAGTATTTTCCATATGAGTATGAAGATGGATTTCTAGGTTAATTCAAAGATCCTGAACTCTATATAAATGGAAATGTGCTAATAATCTTTAGCTCTGTATAAATAGATATACTTTTGGAAATATAATTTCAGAAGCTTTGCATTATTATGGTTTATGAGTTGGTATTGTCTCTCCTGATATTAAAGCTTTGCAGCATAATTTGACAGCAGGATACTAATATGCATTTTTGGGAATCTCATTCCTATGATTTTATGTTAATAGTATATTCACTGTGGTTCCCTTAGCACATTGCATCCTGTATAATTCTGTCTTTTCTGAAATAAAAGATAACGCTGAGTATGTAGTTTAGGTAAAGTATTTGCACAGTATATGCAAGACTGCATTGAATAGTCAAACAGTTAAACATAGTGGCAAAATGATGGAAAGATCTGTGATTCTGTTTTCTGTACTAAGAATTTTTTGTTTGTTGTTGTTGACACATGGTACATACAGTCTTTGGTTGCATATCGGTCTTATTATCATTTCTTCTAAAGTGTATAATAGCTGAAAACTCTAACCTGACTATAGACAGTATTCCAAAGAAACAATTTGCCCTCTCTAAGCCTGTCACTCTGGATATGAGAATTATTACTGACAAAATTAAAGCATAAGAGGAAAAATACGGATTCTGGCACCTGATATTGGCTATCTTTTCACTGCTGAGATTTTTTTCCCATGAAAATATGATTTCCAACGTGAACAAATGGACAGTTAACCAGTAGTGTGTCTGCTACATCATCTGTAATCACATAAAGCTTGATAAATTTATAAATATTTTAATTTGAAGCTTCAGAGCAGTAGGTAAGCTCTATCACATTTTCAATACTCCTGTTGTTACATGGGTTACATGGGAATTACAAAAAAAAATGTAAAGGCAAATATAAGGACTATTAAACACAAAAGATCATTATGGTAGTATGTCATAAAAGATAAAGATGAGAAATATATTATATAAGAGAAACTTATATGTACTCTCTGAGCAATTTTTTAAAAGGCTATTATTTCTTTTATTTTTATTCGATAGATTTCAAATGATTTCCCCTTTTCTAGACCCCCACTCCCAGAAAGTCCCATCAGCCCCCTTCCCTCCCCCTGTTTTCCACCCAACCCTTCCCACTTCCCTGTTCTGGTTTTGCCCTATACTGCTTCACTGAGTCTTTCCAGAACAAGGAGCCACTCCTCCATTCTTCTTGCACCTCATTTGATATGTGGATTATGTATTGGGTATTCCAGTTTTCTAGGCTAATATCCACTTATTAGTGAATGTATACCATGATTCATCTTTTGAGACTGGGTTATCTCACTTAGTATGATGTTCTCCAGCTCCATTATTTGCCTAAGAATTTCATGGAATTCATTGTTTCTAATGGCTGAACAACTTACTACACAAAAGGGACACACACAGTGAGAGAAGAGAGAGAGAGAGAGAGAGAGAGAGAGAGAGAGAGAGAGAGAGAGAGAGAGAGAGAGAGAAGCTGATTTTTGATCCCTAGAACTCACACAAAGGCTGAGTTCTGGGGCATCCATTTGTATCACCAGCTCCAAGGGAGCACAGACAGGTGGAATCTGGCATCTTTTTGGCCAGTTGTAGCTTATGTGGTAAATTCCACATTCAGTCAGAGATTATGTTTTAAATCCAATAAGGTGAAGAATGGTAGAGCAAAACATCACATATTTTCTCTGACTGCCACATAGGCATGAATGGTCATCTATGTTCTTATTTCCAACCCTACAACTTACACAAAGTGAGTAACGCTGTAGATATACTTAGATATAGATCATTTTAATACCTTTATCATTTAATATCCATTTCAGTTTGAATCTAAGAACTACCATGGCTGAACATATTTCCATGTGGTAATAAAGATTTTTGGTTCCATGCTTACTCCATCAGCCTGTGATCTGAGAGTCCTGTTATTTCAGGATATGGTCAAGTATTTTGTGATGACTAAAGCTTGCTAACCTTCTTCCCTCTGAGCACCTACTGCATTGTTTGGTGGGACTTGAGAAAAATTAACTTCTTGGTGCCTCTTCAGGAACATTTCTGTCTATATTTTCTTAGAGCATCTCAGACACAAAAGGGTGCATTATAGATTTCCATTGTTAAATATAAAAATATGATCTTTCAATTTCTGAAATGTTTTAGAGCAAATCTCATCAATGTTGCCAAATCCTTGGAGTGTATTGCCTATGCTTAGTCTTGGTTATCTGTTTATTAGAGATGTTAAATGCAAACTTCTGTTCTTATATATAAATGTTATGGAACATATTTTCTATTGCTTCAAATATAAAGAATGCTTGATCCTATTGCGTTTTGTGTCTTATAAAAGTCATGTAATTTAATGTATAGAAACAACATATTGGAAGTATAAGAAAAGAATGAGATGAGCAGATATGTGAGTAAAATTGTAAACATTTAGTCAATAAAATGGTTCATGATAAATGTAATGAAAGAAATAAAAAGACTTAGTGAATTTCATAAACATGTGAGAAATATACATAGTAATATTTGAGTAGATTGTCAAAAAGTAGAATTTAAATTTCTGTAAGAAATGGCATCACACTTCATACTGATGAACAAAGTTAGCTAGCCACCCATATTCTGTGTATATTTTTGTTCAGGAATGTGGCTTGGTGATTTCTAGGTTGTCTGCAGATATCTTCTCTCTAGAGTGGTACTGAATAACTGAAACAAGCTGTAAATATGAGAAACCAAGATACTTACTATTTGATTCTTTAAGTAAAGTTGTGGATTTGACTTTGGTAACTAGAGAAATAAAAAACCCATGGTCTGTAAAGTTAACATACAAACCCAAGTCCTTAAAAGAAGCATAGCTTTCCAGAGGGGTGAATCCTTACTATAACTCTGTCTGTTTCTCATTACTTGACCCTGGATCATAATACAAGCAACTCCTATCCTTGGACTCTTACAGGAAGCCTAATCTTGTTTTAGAAAGCCTCACATTTCATATGCTTACTTAGGATGGGAGGGATGTCATGGCGCAAGGTTGTTGTGAAAAATGTAGTAAGGAAAACCTTGCAGTCACAGTATATAGTAGAATTTCTGCCAGAAGACAAGTATCAGCAGAGTGAACAGTGTAGGGTTCACTGGAAAACCTCCCAGGAACTTTGCATTGTGTGGCCTGGAGCATCTGTCATTGGCTAGAACCCCGTCTTGGGGGCATTTCGAGCAGAGTGAATACTGGGTTGGTGTGTGAGAGGTATCAAAAGGGGTGGTGAAATCTAAAGTCTTAGAATGGATGACATGCATGAATGCATACTTCCTTATTAATAATTATTGTGTTTTGGTTTGGAGGCAAATCTTACTATAATCTTAGCCTGGGATGAACTACTATGTTCAAGATGGGGTAGCTGATTAAACAAGTTTGCTCCTCTGTGCACAGCAAGCAGCAGGGATTCTCTCATTAGGACCTGTGGTGCAGAGTTATGGATTCTCAAACCAGAGAACAGGATTAGAGAAATAGGTGTCAAAGCAATAAGGATCCAAATGCTGTGGGCATGAGAACAGGGAAAACAAACTTTTGCAGCTGCTGTCTTAGTTGGGGTTCCCAGAGGGAAAAAAGTGGTAGGATGGACTGATTGTAAGATGACTCATTATGCTGTCTCATCAGTGCATTCTGGGTAGTCAGTCCTACAGTGTCTCTCATACTGGACAGGTAGAGAACTTGGTTCCTACTTACTCCAGGAGCATGAAAACCTCAGTAGTCACAATCTAATTGTTGATGGCATGGAGGATTCCTGGGTAGTCACTGCTATTTAGGCTCCTTTGAAGGTTGAAGAAGCTGAGTTTAATATAAGCAAAAGAGAGAAGCAGCAGTGAAAGAAACAAAGATAGATAAACTCCTAGCAAGAGATACACAGAGTAGATGAACTTACCAGCATAATGTGAAGAAGATGTAAAGGAAAGTGGGCAAAACACAAAACTCTTATGGACCTTGCTTTAATCTGGCTGCTAGCAAAGACACTATCACATATTGAGTTGGTCCTCCCACTTCATATAACACAATTATGAATATTATTCAGCAGTGGGCCCAGAAGGTTATCCCTTAAATAATTCCAAACCCAGTCTACTTGATAACCAAGATCAACCATCACAGGCACATGTAAAGTGTATTAAAATAGTGAAAGTGAGGTTTATGATAAATCTTAGTATCAAAATGTAAATGAAAACTGCAAAGGCCCACGGGAATGCTTATAGTGTGGCTGTCAATGATTAAAAACACAGAGCAAAGAAAGGGGGAAAATCTGAATGAGCAAATATTTCTCTAAGAAAACTGTTACAGGTGAACACCACGTTATAGAGAAATTAGAAAGACTAGGACAGAGGACACAATAGGGTAATCAACAGTGACGTGGTCTCAATTTGTATTCATGCATTAAGCAAAATAAATCACAATAAGGAGAAAAGCAAGAAAAATTAAGAGAAAACCAAGAGAAAAAGGAAGACACTGGTGTGTTCTTGGTTCTGAATGGTCATAGTCATTTTTCTCACCTGAGACTTTTATTGAACAATTTGTTTCCAAGTTAGGAAAATATTAGTCCAAGTGTTACTTATGTTTATATTTTTATAACCCAAAAAAGATTTAGCATGCAATCCAATTCCTAACCTGAAAATATATGGTAAAACAAATTTTCTGATTCCCTGGCCTCTCTTGAACCCATTAAAACACTAAAAGGTCTGTGATGCATGACTATCTCTCATTTTATGAAATAAACAACATGTCAACTTATGTTGCTTCTGATCTCTGTTTGAATCCAATTAATACTAACTCTATAAAAATAAATGTAGGATAGATTTTCCCTATATTAATTAAATTGCCATAGCCTAGCACACATACAACACACACACACACACACACACACACACACACACCTCTTTATAAAAGGTATATTGACATACACATTATCATACATATTCTGGTCAAATAAACTACTAATTTCATAACTGTATACATAATCAGAGCTGAGCTTAGGATAAGGAACTGTATTTTTCTTTCTTTCTTTTCTTTTCTTTTCTTTTTTTGGTTTTTTTGAGACAGGGTTTCTCTATGTAGCACTGGATATCCTGGAACTCACTCTGTAGACCAGGCTGACCTTGAACTCAGAAATCTGCTTGCCTCTGCTGCCCAAGTGCCAAAACTCTTAAATGGGAAGAAGGAAATAATAGTGTTAAGCCTATGAAATATGAGGAGAAAGTAAAAAGATTTTGAATCTGAAGAAGAATAGAATACTTAGTGGGACAACAGGTAGGAGGTGAGTTTTAGAGAAAGACTTCATGGATGCTTCAGGAGTTGAGATATCATGGCATCAATGTATTAGAAGGCATGATTGGAAGGAGAGGGAAAGGCAAGTCTAAGGAGTTCTAGCTACTGAATCCTATTTCTTCAGGAAAGATAGAGACCTGACCTTCCACTTCAGTTCCTTAAACAAATGGAAGCTTATGATCTACAGCAAGTTAATCATAAGGCCTCTAAACAAGGGAGACCAGGTATTTGTAAAAACCAGTTTATCAGAAGCTAGATAGATGGCCAAGTGGTTAAGAGCTTTGACTGCTCTTCTAAAGAATCTGAGTTCTATTCTGAGCACCCATGAGGTGATTGACGCCTGTCTTTAATTCCGGTTCCAGGAAATCTAATGACCTCTTCTTACCTCACTGGATGCAGAGCACATATATATTGTACAAACATACATGAAGGCCAAATACACATACACATAACACAGGGCAGGGAAGGGTTTGAAATATGAACTAGGTAGTTAGACTTTATAGTGTGCCCAAGCTTATAATACAATTTATTCTGAAACTCTCCAAAGTAATTATTAGAGTTGTTCCATGTAGTGAGTTAAGTATAATCAGAAAATGGTATCATAGAACAAAATAAGGAAATGGGGAATCACTAATTAATTCAATGACTGTAAGTTAATGCCAACGAACAGTAAACGTGGCTTCTTGTTGTTGTGGGGTCACAAAGCTCTTCTATTATTCATGTCTTCCACAGCTTGCTTGTTCGTTAATTAAAGATAAATAGCATTCTATACACTGTTTGAAATTAAGCCATTCATTCATTAAAGTATTATGACTAAGCAGAAGGAATGCATACCTAAGCTATGAGAGGTCTCAGATGGCCTGTCAAGGTCATGCATAATTGGTGAAGAATTCATGCAGAACACAGGAGTCACATGACTGAGGAGTATGAGCAACTGCCTAAAAGCCATTTGCAGTAAAGCAAAGCCATGGACTGAAGATGAAATGATGATTGAGTCTATTTCATGGTGACTGACTCCGCTAGTGTGAGCATCTGAAGACTGTAAATCAATTCCACACCACACTTAGAGATTAATTAGTATCTCAGGAAAATTACTGAAATTTGCATAGTTTTAATAAGCACCATCACTACTTTAAATTTGAAGTGTTTTATCTGAATAATTCTTTTTATTAAAGGTTAAATATGAGGAAGGCCTCTGGAGAGAGGGTTTTATGAAGGGATGATCCATTTTAAATAATTTTAATGCAAGGCAACAACCACATGAATCTCACATTACTGATTCCTTCAAAAGTTGTAACTTGGTCGTTTATCTATTCAAAAATGTGATGCTTACTTTATAAAACCAAAAAAATATTTGAATTATTTATTCTTTTCTAATGTATTTTTTATTTAATACATTCTCTATTTACATTTCAAATGTTGTCCTCTTTCCTGGTACCCCCACCCTAAAAATCACCTAACCCATCCTCCTTCCCTCTGCTCACTAATGTTCCCACTCTCCCTTCCCTGTCCAGGCATTCCTCTATACTGAGACATTTAGCCTACCAGGACAAATGGCCTCTCCTCTCTTTGATGTCCTACAATGTCATCTTCTGCAGTGTATGCATCTGGAGCCATGGGTCCCTCTGTGTGTACTCTTTAGTGGTTTAGTCCCTGGGAACTCTGGGAGTACTGGGTGGTTAAAATTGTTCCTCCAATAGGGCTACAAACCCCTTCAGCTCCTTGGGTCCTTTCTCAAGATCCTCCACTGGGGACCCTGTGCTCAGTTCAATGGATGGCTGAGAGTGACCCCCTCTGTATTTGTCATGCAGTGGCAGATCCTCCCAAAGCAGCTATATCTGGCTCTTGTCAGTAAGCATTTGTTGGCATCCACAATAATGTCTAGATTTTGTAACTGTATAAAGGATGGATCCCTAGGAGGGACAGTCTCTGGGTGGTCATTCCCTCAGTCATCCACATTTTGTCTCTGTATGTCATCCTGTGGGTAGTTTCTTCCCTCTTCTATAAATGTTCTATAAATATCTGTTAAATCCATTTGGTCCACAACTTCTGTTAGATTCACTGGGTCTCTGTATAGTTTTGCTTTCCCTGATCTCTCCATTGTTGAAGTCACCCACAATTATTGTGTGAGGTACAATGTGTGATTTGAGCTTTAGTAAAGTTTCTTTTACAAATGTGGGTGCCCTTGTATTTGAAGCATAGATGTTCAGAATTGAGAGTCACTGACTTTCTTTTCATTAGAGATTTGAGAAGTATAGGATTACTATTCTAATGAGAAAAAAATAGGTTATTATGAGTCAATATTTGAAAATGTGTAATAATTCAAGCTCAAATTTAATTAATTAAAGATAAGTAACATTTTATACATTGTTTGCAATTAAGCTATTTATTCTGCAAAACATTATGATTAAGTAGAAGGCACATATACTAAAGTGTCATGAATTTTCAGATTGTATTTTGAGCATGTGTGTGTGTGTGTGTGTTTGTGAATTTGTATATGCAGGTATTTGTGGGGCGGGGGCAGAAGTAGGTATTAAATGTCCTGGAGCTTGAGATACAAAGAAAATTGTGAGTTGCCTGGAAGTGAATTTGGATCTCCTGGAAGAATTGTACATGTTTTTAAATACTCATCTACCTACACAGTCCAATAGGTTCCTTACTGATCTTTGAACAACAGAAACCCATACTCTGATATGGGAATGCACACAGGAGAATCCCTAAGCAATGCACTTAAAAACCCTTAGGGATGTACTTGACCTACACTGATCACAATTCCAGTCATGCTCCCAAATGTTCCAGAAAATGGAATAAAAGCAAGAAGTGGTAGAGACGGGGGGAGGGGGGGAGGGAGGGGAGAAGAAGGGCAAGGGGATGGGGGAAGGGGGAGGGGAAGGAAAGGGGGAGAGGGAAAGGGAGAAAGAGGTGGAGAAAGAGAGTGAAAGGGAGACAGAGAGGGAGAGGGAGAGGGAGAGGGAGAGGGAGGGGAGAGGGAGAAGAAGGTTAAGATACAGTTTTTGATTCCAGAAGGCAGACAAACCACCTTTCCCATCTTGGGTCTCACTACAGAAGACACATGGCAATAACAAGTGTTTAACTATGGTAATTCCATGGAATTAAATTCTTCATATTAAAAGATGAAGAGCACAGTCCACTTTGTGAGAATGAGTAGGGTAGTGTATATGAAAAAATTAACTTTCAAAGTTAACCAGTGTGATTAGTAATCTTCCTTTTCAACTTAACATACCTGGAAAGAGGAAACTTAAACTGAAATTTTCTCCATGATCTTGGTGTATGGTCTTTGTGAGTAACATTTCATTGACTGCTAATGAAAAGGAGAGGACCCAGCCCACTGTGGACAGTGAAATCCTTGAACAGGTGGGCCTGAGCCATAAAGGGAATGTAGCTGAACAAGCCACTAAGCAGTGTTTTGTAATGCTTAATGCAAGACAGAAAGAGTCTCGTTCTTTCACACCAGGCTCTTCATCTTCCAGGGAGCAGACACTAACACTCTCAGACATTTTAGGTGTAGATAATCAGGAGCTTGGGTGGGAAGAGGTAAAATCCACATTATGTGTAAAAACATTGAGCAGCCTGGTTATCTACTAAGAATAATTGTGTCTCTTATCTGTATTTGAAGTAGAGCACTCTTAGCTTTACATTACTAAAATATCTTTCTATTTGTTTTTGCTCTAGTCTATAGAGTATCTGGAAAGCTTCCATGAATGCTTAGCTCTCAGCTGTGTAGAAGGTGGTGAAAGTTATGGTTTGTTGCAGGAAGCAAACAGGTAGGTAATTAGAGTTTGAATGATGTGTTATCCCTGATACTTTACTCTCTCTTTGTTTCCTAAACACCTCAAGAAAGTAGTCACTTCTCAAGGCTCTCAGAGTTATGATATCTCATGCCCACAACATGGGATGTTGCTTTAAGATCTCTGAAGCTATGAGTTCAAACAATCTTTTCCTAGAATTGAGAAAATGGCTCAGTGGTTAAGAAAAATGGCTGCTTTTGTAAAGGACCCACAGTGATTCCTAGCACCCACAGTTATTTAGCTCACAACTGTCTCTAACTACAGTTACAAGGGATCCAATGAGATCTTTCTTTCATAATTTATTATTTAGAATTGTTTATTTAATTGTATGAGACTAAGTGCTTTCTTGTCTACGTACTGTGTGTGTGCATGTGTGTGTGTGTGTGTGTGTGTGTGTGTGTGTGTGTGTAGCACTTGGAGGTTAGAAGAGTACACTAGACCCCCGAATTATTCTTTCATTGCTGTGGCCAATGTTTTTGTATAAAGGCCTAGGCTTTTGCCTCCAGAGAGAATGACTATACTCACACTAGGGAAAGCTATCATTGTAAATGTGTTGGACCACATTTAAACAAATGACTGCCACAATTACTTTCTCTTTGTGTAGTTAACAGCAGCGTGGTGAGTAGATTTAGTTTCTGTCCTTTTCCCCTCCCTTAGGTCAGAGGAGAGAACTCTCCTAGCTAAACTACAATAAGGAGCAATTCCTCAGTTCACTGCCTACACCCAGCTTATACCTCTTCAGAGGGTCTGAGATTATCCTTTCTGGAGATACAAATGCAGCACAGATGTCCAGGACTGATGATGTTAGGGTTCAAAATACACAAGGTGGTCCTTTCTTAATCAATATAAAGAGTTTAATTTATGAATATGTGGTTGATCCATGGCAAGATGATAAAAGCCTAGACATATCTTAGAAGAGAAAATGTTTCTTCTTGTGAATTCTTTTTATGTTTTGAAATAAAATATTATTATATCAATTATCTTATTTATTTTCTTCCCTCCAAATCTCAATATGTTTTCTATCTCAAATTCATGGTATCTTTTTTTCCTTATTGAATATATATCTTGCATAGTATATTTAGTGTTACTTACATGTGTAGGATTTCAAGGATAACCAGTTGGTATTGGATAATTAGGAGTTCATTCCTGGGGAAGACTATTTCTCCCACTGTCAACATTCTTTTGTTCCCCATAGTTCTTTGTTTAGGTGTGTGATCCCATGATACTTCTCTCTTTTATATTAGCAGGTCTGTTTGTACAGTTCTTGTTTTGTGTATTACTTAGAAAGCCATATTAGTGAAGTCCTACGTGAACTTTCCCTATCATTTCTAAGAAACAGAATATTACAGCTGGCTTTCTGATTCAGCCTCTTAAAATCTTTTTGCCTCCTCCTCTGTGATGTTTCTTGAGACTTAGATAAAAGAGTTGTATTATAAATGTACTCACTAGAGCTGGGCACCATGCAATTGATAGTTTTCTGCACCTTGATCAGTTCTGGTTTTATACAATGTTCTCTGTTATCATGGCAAATTACTTTTATGATCAATAAGGGCTATACTTATCAGTGTATATAAGAATACATATATAGAATGCAGTTAAGAATTATGCTGCTTTAGTAAATTGATTGTTATAGACTCTCTTCTAAAATCCATGACTTCACTAACTCCTAGTAGTTGGGTGTTGGAGACACCCTGCATTAAGCTCAAGATGCCTGGGTTCCCTGATGACAAGGAAGAAAATCCTGTCAAGGGGTACTATATTTCAGACATTGAGGTTATGGTCTCCTGTAGACTCCAGAATGAATACTGCTGGGAAGCCCCAAGGCCTGAATCTTTGAAGCAAACACCTCATGATGTCATTTCTCCAATTATTCTTAGCATGTATCACACTTCTTATCTATTTACTGTTCCTTCTCCTTCTCTATCCTTCTTCCTCGAATAATCTGGTATTTGGTGACCTGTCAAGACCTCACAGGAGCCCACTTGATATCCCTCCAGAAACTAGATGGTACCAAAAATATAAAAGTGAAAGCTGTTCATGAATTCAAGATAAATGTATGTTAAGGTCCCTCGCTCAAGGATGGAGTGAAAGTAGCCTAGAGCTGTGGGCAGAGAGGAGTAAATCTGCAGCTGTTCCCCCAGTCTCAGTCTCACTTCTGTATAATAAAAACAGGTTACTTTTATTACAAAACTGAGGCTGGAATAACGTACAGATATTTCCCAGAAAGTCAGCAATAGGTTCCTTGAGTTCGGGGATGATGATGACAGCCCCCTAGGAATTCTTGATATAGGTTAAGTGAAGATGTTTTTGTAGACAGCTGGGGTTATAAAGATTACAGAGTTATTAGTATGACCTCATGTTTGCCTTTTTATGAAACCATACTGTGTCACTTGCACATATCATAAAGATACTAACTTTTAACTACAATACTGCTATCCCAGACATCACTGGAGACTGGTGACCTGGTGACACACACACATACACACACACACACACACATACACACACACATATACATACATACACACACACACATATACATATATGTGTGTGTGTGTATGTGTGTGTGTTTATATCGATGTGTGTGTGTGTGTGTGTGTGTGTGTGTGTGTTTGCCACACAACCTCCATGTTTGAGATTTTATAGTTTCTCTTTTCTGCTTTAAATCTGTACTACTCTGTATCACAAGAAAGCATTGACACAAGAAAACATAGAAGCATATACCCACACTTGCTATGAACTTTTTAACCCAACTTCCTTGTGTGATTTCAATAAAAGACTGGACTCAGTCAAGACTGTATGGACATTCTGACTCCCAATTTCAGAAAGCTCTCACAGAAATGAACAAGCCTGTCAGCTTCCTCAATTAATGTGTATTTTTATTCACCTACCAGTTATCCATAGTCCACATTGCCCCCCACCCCCCAACTTGTGTAGATTCTTGAACCTTGCATTTTCCTACATTTCCACTTCCAGGTAATTTTCCCTCTTATTGAGTAGGCCATAGGTCAATTATACAGCTATTAATTTCAATGAAGAGATAAATGCCACAGTTGCACATAGGAATATCTTGACAAGTGGGTAATTGTAGTGGGGCATATATTTCATAGATGGGTATGACTATTGATTGCTTCCCTCCATTAGAAGCTTGCTGAAACCCATCACCCCTCAAAAAATTATTACTCATGGAAAGGCTTTCAGGTCAGTTCCAGCTCAGATACTTTAACTCTTCTGTCTGAAGTCCAAGGTATCTTCAGCAGTAGGCATGCACTCTCAACCTGAAAGAGAAAATCTTGAGAAAATAATCTAATAAGATGGGCCTATAGGAAAGTACATGGGGGCATTTTCTTGACTAATGATTGTAATGGGAAGGTCCATACAATTTTGAGTGTTGACACCCATAAAAAGTGGTCCTAGATCTTATAAGAAATCAGGCTGGGCAAACAACAGGATATATGGCAATACTCAGCATCCCTCCATATTCTCAGTGTAGATTTCTGCACCCACATTCATGCACTGAATTTCTACCTTTGACTTCCCCTTACAAAGGACTGTGAACTGTATGATTAAAAAGCTCCTTTACTTTTCAACTTGTTCTTGGTCACAGTGTTTATCACAACAGGAGAAAAGTTAGGGCAGAAAGAAGTCATCAATAGGATTGTTTTGTTTCACTTATTTGCAGGTAAATGCTATCTTTTCAAACATTTTTTATTGTATTTGTGTGTATTTTGTCCACCATAGACATACATTCAAGAGGCATATGTGAGCTTGGAATCTAACCTAGATCTCCAGGAAGAACATCCAGTGTATTTAACAGCTGAGCCATCATTCTAGCCCCTATCTCTTGTTTATATTTGCCTGTATGTACCCTTCTAGAATGAGAATTGTTTTGTTGCTTTAGTTAGATGAGCTAAAGTCGATAGAAGTTGATAGGATTAGTGTAGTTCATTGTGATCACTACATGAGTTGCACATTGAGTTCCAATGATGCTCTCTGGCATTCCTGGCTGGGTTCACACTGTGAGTCATGCCCTTGACATCCATTTGGTGTGTTTCCTTGTAACCACAGACCAGGCTTAAGGTGTGCAAAAGAGGAGCCAAGCATGATTGCAACATGGTAGGCTAGAAATCTTAACTAAAGTCACCCTTAACTGAGAATGTGGCTTTAGCAGAAGCCACGTGGCTCCTGCATGTGACACACACAGCTGTTATGAGTTTGTACCTACTTCAGCATTGACAGGAGCCAGGAAGACCTTCACATTTCTTAAGTGACAAAGGAAGTCCATGCCCAATGACAGATACCTAATAGACACATTTTCAGTTTTCCTTACTCTTTAATTTATGTAAAGAAATATTACATATCAAATAATACTCTATTAGAATATTTTAATATAATTTTAAACTGCAGGATAAAGGAGAAACATTCAAGTTACAGAATTGTTCCCCATAGCACAAAGTTTTTAAAATTTACCTTTTCTGATTAGTGCAGTGTGAATAGTATATTTATTGACTAGTTATGTCTCACTGCATTAATGGTCACTGAGATTTAATAGAAAATCCAAATCACATAGTCACTGGTTCACAGGAATAACACTTGTTGAATTCTGTGGATTTCTTTGAAATATAAAGTGATTCTAGGTATTTCATTACATTGTTGAACTCATATATTTGTCATGAGACGACAAACAAGAAAACTATGACAGTTGAAATTAGAAAAAATAGACTTCTTACAATGTCTTTCATGACACCCACATCTTTTTGCCTACATTTTATCTTTTCTCATCACCTAATTACTTACCTAATTTGTTACTTTGCCTTTATTTCTTTCTAAAGTTTAAGACTTTTACCACACTTGACACACATTTGTAGGTACATAAATTGACACAGGTTTATACATATATGTGTGGGTATAAATAAATGGATTACATATACTATTATATTCATTTCCAAAAAATTGTTATTTTATTTTGGGATATTAATTTGTGGTACCAGTACATGTACCTTGAAAAACTGGAAGGTAGCATCAGGTCCCCTGGAGCTTGAGTTAATGATGGTTGTTAGCCAAGCTGATGTGTGTGAGTTCTTTGCAAGAACAACTAATACTGTTAACCACTGAGACATCTCTCTATTCCCTTATTTTTAATTTGTCCAAATGAATGACAAAAATTAAAGGGTGAAACAATTATCTGAAACATGCACCTATGATGATTCTTCTAATAATGAATGGAAAAAGGGTATAAATATCTACTCTTATTATTACTACTTTTAAAAGATTTATTTATTTATTTATTCATATACACTGTATACTCTAGCTGTCTTCAGACACACCAGAAAAGGGCATAGGATCCCATTACAGATGGCTGTGAGCTGCCATGTGGTAGCTGGGAATTTAAATCCAGATCTCTGGAAGAGCAGTCAGGGCTCTCAAACCCTGAGATATCTCTCCAGACGCTATTGTTACTTTTTTCGTCAAGTTCATTTTGCTTCAGGTCTCATGAAACCCTATCAAAATACGGACAATTCCTTCAGCCTTGCTGGTTAGAAAATCAGAGTGAGCTTCTTAACTCTCAGATGGAGCTTTGATCCATTCCCTCTTGAGACAAAACAATAGACAAACTTATTTAGTGTCAGTAGACTAGCTGAATAGTGCCATTTCAAAGGCTATGAAATACTATGATTTTACTCTATTGTGATTGCAATTTCTTTACATTATTTTACATAAATAAACTGAAATTTCAAACACGTCTTGATGGATACATAAAGTTTTCTAGGGACCAGAATGGAGATATCTTTTAATGTTTGTAGAAGTATACTTGAGAGTCTAAAACCATTGTAGCTTCAACCTCTTTTTTATTTTCTTTTTATAATATGGGGGGGGATCAACTGTCAAAATGTCATACAGATTAAGAGCTAAAGAAAGAAAGAGAAGCTAATCAGTCTGTCCATAGGTTTAGATTCCCTGCCAACTCACACTCTGTGTTCTTCAGATGATATAAATCCCTTTGTTTATATGTTTTTCAACATTCACCTTCTAATCTGAAACAGAAGCTAACTGGACAGTGGAGTTAAAGATACTGTCAAGGGTACATAATTTTCAAGAATACAGAATTAATAAAAGCCAGGGAACTCTTAGAGGTCTATTTTGGATTAATACTAGTTTGATGAACTACTTGGTAGGGAGGATAGGAAAGCCTGGAGGAGATAGAGATTCAGGAATATTTATTTCACACAAAGAACACTGCCTCAAAAATGAGGCTGATCCAATGTAGAACATGAGACATTTTTGAAAATGAGTAAACTTGTAAACCAGTGGATGTTCTTAGACAAATTAAATGGCTCTTGTGATGGTTAGTGTAATAAATTGACAGAGTCTATAATCAGTGGGTGATAAGTGTGCCAATGAGAAATTATCTTAATTGCTTTAATTGATATGGGTAGACATGACTATTGTGGGAGACAATATTCTATGAATGGAGTCCTGGGTTGTTCAGATAGAGAAACAGAGCTGAACAGTGGCTTTATTCTCTCTCCCTCTGTGTTTCTAAACTCTGGTGCAATATTATAAGTGCAGTTAAGCTCCTGTGACATTCCCTCAGCCAACCCTTAGTGACATTTGGTTGAGAGTTGGTTAAGAACACCCAGTAGAACTGCCTCAAAGCCTATATTCTCTACATAGGAGCAAAGAGACCTGGGTGGGCTGGGATCACCTTGCTATCCAGATTTTAACACATATTCTGAAATCAGCAATTATTCAAAGAGTCATCTTTTTTCTAGTTTAGTATTCTTTTTCCATCTTTCCCATTTGCAATGCTAATACTGTCTACTGACCCACACCACTCAATTCCCTGCCTCCTCAAGACTAAGAAAGTCTAGTACTGAGGTATTATAGCTATGAATGCAGTCAAATTTGAAAGTGGTGAAGAATTATAAATTCCCTGTTTCAGAGTAGAGTTAAATTATTGTGTTCTCACTCTCTATCTCTCTCTGTCTCTCTGTCTCTGTCTATCTCTGTCTGTCTGTCTGTCTCTCTGTGTGTCTGTGTGTGTTTGTGTGTATGTGTGTGTGTGTGTGTGTGTGTGTGTAAATATGGTGTATGGGTGTTAATGTGTCTGTGTATCAACTTCTCTTTCAAGTGCATCCACTTTTAAACATTTGTATTAATTCTTTGAGAATTTCACATAATGCATTTCGTTCACATTCAAATATTCCTACCCATAACTTCTCCCAGATCCACTACAACCTCTTGACCTACTAACTTTGCTTCTTATTTCTTTTTTTTTTAAATTCTTTTTAGTAATTCATCTATTCTGACTCATGCTACTTCTGCTGTGGGACTATCTACTGCAGCATGGATGACGGACTAGGAGTCAAACTTTGAAAAAAAAGAAAGAAAAACTTACCTCACCTCTTCCTCATGGATTCAGACTCTGTCTCTCTGTCTCTCTTTCTCTCTGTCTCTCTGTCTGTCTCTCTTTCAGGCAAACACACACAGGTAAACAAAGAGATAAATACAGAGTTACTCAGATAAACAGAGAGAAAGGGAGGGAGAGGGACAGGGGGAGAGAGAGAGAGAGAGAGAGAGAGAGAGAGAGAGAGAGAGAGAGAGAGAGAGAGAGAGCACGAGCATGCATGCGAGAGAGCACACACACACACACACACACACACACACATACACAGTATACAGTTCTGTGCTGGTCAGTTTTAATGTCAAATTGATACAGGATAGACCTACCAGGGACGAAGGTCAAATGTAAAATGCCCCCATAGATTGACCTGAGAAATATATTCAACCCTGTGGAGTATATTCCGGAATAATGATTGATATTGGTGGACCTATACCACAGGAGGAATGGTTCAACCCCTGTGTTGATAGTTGTCCTCTGTTCTATAAGAAAGCAGGCTGACCCAAACCTGAAGATCAAGCCAGTAAGCTACATTTCTCTGTGGTTTTTACATCAGGTCCTGCCTTGAGTTCCTATCTTAGCTTCCCTCAATGATGACATTTAAGTTACAATATTAAAAATAACAAAAACATAATAATAATAATAATAATAATAATAATAATAATAATTTTTTCTCTCCAATTGTTTTGGTCATTGTCTTATCATAGCATTTGAAACTGTAGCTAAGCCAATGATATCCATGTTATAATTCCACTTGTCTTTGACTCTATATCAGTTCAGATTCTTATCCTGGGACCTTCCTGTATTTGCTACTATTTTCATTTCATTTGTTTTATTGTATTACCAGTCGGACTAATATATATCTTTATTTTTTTTTTTTACTTAAGCTTCTCCACATCTGAACTTCAATGAAACTCTCCCTGAACTCTTGGTACTTTTGTGACCAGTGATAAGTATTCTATACAGAAAGTGTAGACTATAAGCCTCATCATTTAGTCAAACCCTATGAGCAAATTTGTTGGCTCTGCATTCATGTACCCTTCTGAGACTCAAGAAGAAACTTGGTGTCTGTCGCACTTTCTGAGCCTTCAGAGGCAGAAAGCAGAACTGTATTTGCTATTGTTCCTGTTAGCTAAACCACTGTCTACAGCACTGTCTTAATCACTCCTGAAAACATGAAGTGCAGGAAAATTCACAGAGAAGCATTCTCAAAAAAGAGGTATACATTTTAATTTTAATTGTATAATACCCCTAAAGATAGGTTAAATCTCATCTGTGTGCATGTTCTGTGGCTGCCACTCACTCTAAGACTTCTCAGCAATTATGCAATAGAAGAACACAGCACTTGAGAAATTTACAGCATTGCATCCTAACATATTTGATGAAAAACCCAAACTTGCAAATGACTTAATACAGAGGGCTGTGTGTATGTGGCATCCCCAGCTGTGAGACTGACAAGCTTTCTTCCTCATGAGAGCCTGCTGTTCAGTCAATAGACATGCAAGGCAGTGTGACCCCAGGATTTCTGAGCAAGTCATATCCAACTGTGAGAAGATGTGTGTGTTCTTGTTAGCTGAAAGAGTCCTGTGAGACACTGAGGAATACTGGCATCTATAATTCATAAAAGAGCAATTTTGACACTGGTTAACACCACTGTGAATCATAGATTTCAGACTTTATTGTTAAAATAAAACACAGTTATTTGGGGAAATTGAGATTTGCAGTAGTTATAGGTAATTTCATAGATTTGAAAAATATTTTTCAGTGTTCCTGTTTTAAATTTTAGCTTGAATTTAGTAAACATGCAGTAAGAATGAAAATACACTGTTGGTATCCCTCCCCCAAAGCCATTATTTGAAAGTGTGGACAGCTTTTACTTTGTCTCCCCTCACACAGAGCACTTAAATATCTACTGAGTTACACAGAGAAAAATTGTGCTGAAAAAAATGTGTCCTGTGAGTTAATATAGAGAATATTTTTCATTGTACCCATTAGCATAAATTGATTTCTAAAATTTAAATATGTAACTAATGATAACAAATGCAAAGATATTGTGAAAGGGAAAATAAAAGGAATACAATCCAAAGACTGGGAAATGATGACTGACACCTGTAATCCCAGCACTTGTAGATACCCGGCTGAGACAAAATGATTGCTGAGATTGTGAAGCAGTTCTGGGGTATATATTCAGTTCTAGGCCAGGCTGTGCTATTTAGGAAAACCTCCAAATACATGGAGGAACAACTAGAACAAAAAGGTCTGTTATCTAGAATAAAAATGATTCCCATAGGTCCATAGGCATTGGCCATATTATCAATTACGGCTTTTTGGAGTAGGTCTGCCTTTATTTGTAAAACTGTGTGTCCCATTCACTTTCTGCCGCCTGTGAATATACATGTAGAACTCTCAGCTATCTCTGCACTATGTCTGGCTGTCTGCTATTGATAATAATGAACTAATTTTCTGAACTATAAGCCAGCCCTACTTAAATGTTTTCCTTTAAAAGACTTGCTAAACTCATAGTGTCTTTTCAGAGCAAGAGAAACCATAACTAAGACAGAAGTTGGTAACAGAAGTGGGATTTTGCTCTGATAGACCTGACCAAGCTTTTGTTTGGAGGCATGATGACTTTGGGACTTTGGATTAGAAAAGCAAGTGAATGCTTTAAGTGGGAGGTAATGGGCCCTACTAGTAGGAGAAAGTAAAAGAATGGTACTGAGGGTGATTAGAATTGTGGGAGTCTGGCTCAATAGGTTTTAAGAAGGAAGAAGTGGTCCCTGGTCCTAGAAAGGCTCAGTGAAGCAGTGTAAGGCAATACCAGAACAGGAAAGTGGGAAAGGGTGGATGGGGGAACAAAGGAAGAGAAGAGGGCTTATGGGATTTTCGGGGAGTCAGGAGCCAGGAAAGGGGAAATCATTTGAAATGTTAATAAAGAGTATATCGAAGATAGAACATCTAAACTATTCCATAAACCCTAAAGAAATAGAAGTGTTCATTGACAGTCTCCCAACCAAAAAAAGCACAGGACCAGATGGTTTTAGTGCAGAATTCTCTCATACCTTCAAAGAAGACCTAACATCAATACTTTTTAAACTACTCCACAAAATAGAAACAGAAGGAACACTACCCATCTCATTCTATGAAGCCACAATTTTGAAGCCACACAAAGATCCAGCAATCAAAAAAGTTTCAGACCAATTTCCCTTTTGAATATTGATGCGAAATTACTCAATAAATTTCTTGCCAACTGAATCCAAGAGCACATCAAAATGATCATTCACCATGATCATGTAGACTTCATCCCAGTGATGCAGGGATGTCTCAGTAGACAGAAATACATCAATGTAATCTACTACATAAAGAAAATCAAAGAAAAAACTCATGGTCATTTCATTAGATGCTGAAAAAGCATTTGACAAAATGAAGTTAAATTGGGGTTAAGGTTCACATGAAATCACTTTGAGTAGGTGAGGATCTGCTCATTTGGGGAATCCTATCTTTAGGAACCAGTATTTAACATTTGAATGCAAGTAACATCAGACAAACCCACTACATATAATGATGTGTGCTTCTGTAATTAACTGAACCCAGTGTCCTATTCTTGATAAAATCAAAGTTATTTTGTAAGCTGTTTTAGGTCATGGTCCTAAACAAGTCATGGTCCTAACAAAATAAGTGATGGGTCACAACATTTGCCAAATAAAACCTGTAATTCACAAACTGTAATGAGGTCCCGCATAAAGACTTAAAGTATTAAATATTGTGAATGCTCTTAGCATCTGTTGGTTTGGGTATTAATAATGAATTCTATACTTTCTTTAATTTTTCCTAAATTTCAGTATCATTATTATCATACAGGCAGAATATAAACACACAAACAATGAGAAATGGAGTTATTATTAATTATCTCTTTTCTGTGATTGGGCAGTGATTTACATAAATATTCATCTAAAATTTTCCATTTTCACATAGCAATACATAAGTAGCATAGAAAGCTTAAGGGTTTTCAGAAATTCCCAAGTTAACTCATAGGGAAAAGAGAGTCTTTAGAAACTGATTGTAAAATTTATCTCTAAGCATGATCATTGAACACTGCCTCAACAACAGTGTCTTAGAAATATGTGAAAATGCTGCAACTGAGCATCTTAAATAAAGAGTAACATTTATGCTAGTTTCTGCTTGTCAAACCCAACTTCTCATGCCTCCCATAAAATACTTTAAAAATGTCTGAAAATTGATGAAAAAGAATTGACTAAATAGTAAAAGCCTCACATCAAAGTTGACTATGAAGAAAAAAATGTCATTACAGGAAGAAAAATATTTGTAATTCAGATTTTTAACAAAAGATATCTTTGCAAAATACAGTATGGAATCACGTCAATAGAAGTGTATGAAAGACTTTGATCAAAAACATTCTGATTACTTAGTTCAACTCCAACTCATAAGTACTCCTAGTTCACTTTACTGTATGCCTCCTCTTGTTTATGATCTCAGATATAAGCATCTTTAATGAGTTTGATTACCCAAAGCCATGTAATTCCATTAAGCAAACATCAAATATTGGTCTAGACAAATTGACTGCCTGAAAACCTTGATTTTTCTTTCAAATATTACATAGTGAATAGCAGTTACTATTACAGCTGCATCACACAAAGAAAAAGAAAGTAAAGAAAGAAATAATGCTGAGATTGAACAGAAATTCAAATCCCATTTTTACCTCAAAAGATCCTTCACACATCAAAAAACAGAAAAAAATTAGGTGATTTTCACATATTCAAACTAGTTGCCAGTGGATCAATAATTCAAGATCTGTGCATTCAAATAAAATGAACTTGAAGTACAACAGAGATCATGGAAGAATGAAACACCTTCTGTTCTTCC
This sequence comes from Apodemus sylvaticus, assembly GCF_947179515.1. NCBI lineage: Eukaryota > Metazoa > Chordata > Mammalia > Rodentia > Muridae > Apodemus > Apodemus sylvaticus. Next base: position 160,738,604 of record NC_067472.1, on the reverse strand, counting down.
TTAAGTCACTGAAATAAATAAAGTGTGACTGAGGAAGAAAGTACCAGCTGGAAGGTCTGTAGGCCCTCACAGGGAGTTCTGCTGATATCTGTACAGGGCAATTGTATACACATTCAATCACTAGATATTTGCAACCAGGTACCTGCAGTCATGTCCTAAAACACAAGTAAAAAAGTAATAGTAAAAAGCTTCCTTGACTTTATGTAGATCACAAACCAGGCAATGTCCAGAACTGGAATTATGATTTCATGCCAAAAACTAAGTTTATTTGTATTTTGCATTACGGATCTTAAAATAAATGTAGAAGGCTAACTGAGCTTTTATATTCACTAATAATTACAGAAGTTACCTTAATATGCAACTATTATGGAGCAACTATTGAAAACCTACTTCTTCAGTGAGAGATATTGCAAGCTTGTGTATTTTACATGATGACCTTCTTTCCTATTCAATCCATGTATTTTCAAATAATCATCCTCCATTCACTAGTCTAAGTCTACCAGCATAGGTGTGGATATAAGAAAAGTTTATTCTTGATTCTTTTTATAACATATCCAAAGTACACTATGTAGCAACTTATATATTTTTTCTACTATGATCAGCAAAAATGTACTCTATGGTAACTTTAAACCAAAAATTTTAATTACATATCTGTTTAGTTAGCCAAGCACATAAAATTTTCTAAAGCAGCATTGCTTAACCTTCACTTAAATCATTTATCTCTGGCCAAGATTCCCCAGTGATCTGTCTTCTTGTGTTTAAAATAAGAAATGTACATAACATTTTGTTACAGATAAAATGATATTTTAATGTTATAAATGGTATTAGAGTGGATTCCACACTCTCACAACACCTCAGGATTCCCACTATCATTTTTTTTTTTTTATTTTATGGGATTTTTGTTGTTTTTTAAGAAACTAATACAATTTATTTTAAAATATACAACTCACTATGGACATTTTTTAAATCATCAAAATAGTTTTTAATAGTTAATGCCTCTTAAATATACATGATGTCTTCTGAAGCTAAAAGTAATATGCAAATATTACTGTTTTAAAAATCTATTTGGAACATTAAACAGGATAGAAGTAGAAAAAAAATCTCTTATGAAGTCCTCTATAAAAGGAAATTGTGAAAATTTCCTGATTAGAGAGAAACCATTCCATGTCCAAGGGAGAATACTCAGCATAACTTTGGCTTCATACAATGAATTAGGTAGTGTTCCTTCTGTTTTTATTTTGTGGAATAGTTTGAAGAGTATTGGTATGAGGTCTTCTTTGAAGATCAGATAGAATTCTGCCCGAAAACCATCTGGTTCATGGCCTCTTTTGTTTGGGACACTTTTAGTGACTGCTTCTACTTATGTAGAGGTTATGGAACTGTTTAAATGATTTATCTGATCCTAGTTTAACATTAGTATTGGGTATCTGTCTAGAAAATTGTTCTTTTCAATCAGATTTTGCAGTTTTGTTGATTATAGGCTTTTGTAGTAGGATCTGATGATTTTTTTGAATTTCCTCAGTTTCTGTTGTTATATCTCTCTTTTCATTTCTGATTTTGTTAGTTTGGATACTGTCTCTGTGCCCTCTGGTTCACCTGGCTAAGGGTTTATCTATCTTGTTGATTTCCTCAAAGAACCAGCTCTTGGTTTTGTTGATTCTTTGTATAGTTCTTTTTGTTTCTACTTGTTTGATTTCAGTCCTGACTTTTATTATTTCCTGACACGACTCCTCTTGGGTATATTTGCTTCTGTTTGTAATAGAGCTTTCAGGTGTGCAGTTAAGCTAGTAGTATACGTGCTCTTCAGTTTCTGTTTGAAGGCATGTAGTGGTGAGCTTTCCTCTTAGCACTGCTTTCATTGTGTCCCATAAAATTGGGTATGTTGTGCCCTCATTTTCATTAAATTCTAAAAAGTATTTAATTTCTTTATTTCTTACTTGACCAAGTTATCATTGAGTAAGGTATTGTTCAGCCTTCATGTGTATGTGGGCTTTCTGCTGTTTTTGTTTATTTTGAAAACCAGCCTTAGTCCTTGGTGATCTAATAGGATGCATGGTATTATTTCAGTCTCCTTGTATCTGTTGAGGACTGTTTTGTGACCAATTATATGGTCAGTTTTGGAAAAGGTATCATGATGTGCTGAGAAAAAGGCATTTTCTTTTGTTTTAGGATGAAATGTTTAAATCCATTTGGTCCATAACTTCTCTAAGTTTCAATATGTCTCTGTTTAGGTTCTATTTCCATGATCTGTCAATTGATGAGAGTGGGATGTTAAAGTCTTCCAGTATTATTGTGAGAGGTACAATGTGTGCTTTGAATTTTAGTAGAGTTTCTTTTATGCATGGGGGTACCCTTGCATTTGGAGTATAGATGTTCAGAATTTAGTTCTTGGTAGATTTTTCCTTTTATGAGTATGAAGTGTCCTTTCTTATCCTTTTTGATAACTTTTGGTTGAAAGGTGTTCTTACTTAATATTAGAATTGATACTCCTCCTGGTTTCTTGGAAGCAGTTGCTTGGAAAATTATTTTCCTGTCATTTCCTCTGAAGTAGTATCTTTCTTTGACACTGAGGTGTGTTTCCTCTATGCAGCAAAATGTGGCAAACTGTTTATGTACTTAGTATATGATTCTGTGTCTTTATCTTGGGGAATTTAATCCATTGATGTTAAGAAATATTAAGGAATATCTTGGTTTCTCCATCTATGGTGATTGAGAGTTTTTCTGGGCATAGTAGTCTGGTGAGAGTCTCATTCAGGTGAGAAGTCTGGTGTAATTCTGATAGGCATGCCTTATAAGTTACTTGACCTTTTTCTCTTACTGCATTTAATATTCTTTCTTTGTTTAGTGCATTTTGTGTTTTGATTATTATATTGTATGTTAATGGACATCTCTTTCTTTAGTTTAGGGAAGTTTTCTTCCACAAGTCCAGACCTACAGAGGATAATAGATACAAAACACCAACACAAGAAGGGAAACTACACCCTAGAAAAAGCAATAAAGTAATCTTCTTTCAACAAACCCAAAAGAAGATAACCACAGAAACATAAAAACAGCATTAAATATAACAGGAAGCAACAATTGCTATTCCTTGATATCTCTTAACATCGATGGACTCAATTCCCTAATTTAAAAAAAAAAAACACATACTAACAGAAATATTTTTCATGTAAATTTTATCAGAAAATGTTTGTAAATCCTTTTTCAATTAATTCAGTATTTTCTTTATGTCTACCATTTTATGTGCATTGTTTTGCATGATAAATCTTCAATTTTTATCATATTTTCTATATATTTCTTCAATTTTATCTGAAGTATTTTCCATGTAAATTTTCATTTTTTTCAGAAAATGATTGTAATTCTACTTTCAATCAACTTAGGAATATTTTTATGCCTCCCATTTTATCTTTATAATTTTTCCATGAAATAGTAAATTTTAACTTATTTTCTATATATTTCTTAAATTTTAACAGAAATATTTTTCCATGTAGATCTTCAATTTTATCAGAAAATATTTATAATTCCATTTTCAATCAACTTAGAAATATTTTATACCTACCATTTTATCTGTAATTTTTCCATGATAATCTTCAATTTTAACATGTTATTCTATATTTTTCTACAATTTTATTAGAAATATTTTCCATGTAAATCTTCAATTCTATCATAAAATATTTATACTATTCTTTTATGTCTACCATTTTACACTTCAATTTTCCAAAAATTGTCAAATTTAACCTGTTTTTCTATATATTTCTTCAATATTGTCAGAAATACTTTCCATGTAAATCTTCAATTTTATCATTAAAAAAGAATATGAAACAAAACAGAAATATTAAGGAAAATTGATTGTTGCTTCCTGTTATTTTTGATGTTATTTTTATGGGTGCTTTTTTTTTGTTGTTGTTGTTGTTGTTGTTAGCTATCTTTGCTTGGGTTTGTTGAAAGATTACTTTCTTGCTTTTTCTAGGGTATAGTTTCCCTCCTTGTGTTGGTGTTTTCCATCTATTGTGCATCAAAAGGCTAGATTTGTGGGGAGACATTGTGTAAATTTGTTTTATTATGGAATATTTTGGTTTCTCCATCTATACTAATTGAGAGTTTTGCTGGGTATAGTAGCCTAGGCTGGTATCTGTGTTCTCTTAGGGTCTTTACAACATCTTCTCATGATGTTCTAGCTTTCATAGTCTCTGATAAGAAGCCAGGTGTAATTCTGATAGGTCTGCCTTTATATGTTACTTGACCTTTTTTCCTTATAATATTTTTTGTCTGTTTTGTTTTGTCCATTCCCTGTTTTGACTATTATGTGATGGGAGGAATTTCTTTTCTGGTCCAATCTGTTTGGAGTTCTGTAAGCCTCTTGTATGTTTATGGGCATCACTTTCTTTAGGTTTGGGAAGTTTTCTTCTCTACTTTTATTGAAGTTAATTACTCACCCTTTAAGTTGGGAATCTCTGCTCTCTTCTATACCTATGACCCTTAGCCTTGGCCTTCTCATTGTGCCCTGCATTTCCTGGATATTTGGGTCAGGAGCTTTTTGCATTTTTCATTTTCTTTGACTGTTGTATCAATGTTTTCTATGGTATCTTCTGCTCCTGAGATTCTCTCTTCTATTCCTTGTATTCTGTTGGTGATGCTTGCATCTATGACTCCTGATCTCTTCCCTAGGTTTTCTATCTCCAGCGTTGTCTCCCTTTGTGATTTCTTTATTGTTTCTATTTCCATTTTTAGATCCTGGATGGTTTTGTTTAATTCCTTCACCTGTTTGATTGTGCTTTTCTGTGATTCTTTAAGGGATTTTGTGTTTCCTTTTTAAGGGCTTCAAGCTGTTTACCTGTATTCTCCTGTATTTCTTTAAGATAGTTATTTATGTACTTCTTAAAGTCCTCTATCATCATTATGAAATGTGGTTTTAAATCAAAGCATTGGGTTTCTGGTGTGTTGGGGTATGCAGGGCTCTCTGTGGTCAGAGAACTGGGTACTGATGATGCCAAGTAGCCTTGGTTTCTCTTTCTTATGTTTTTGCCATCTGGATATTTCTGGTGTTAGCTGGTCTTGATGTCTCTGACTGTGGCCTGTCCCTCCTGGAATCCTATGTGTCAGAACTCTTGGGAGACCAGTTCTCTCTGAGAGGAAATTTGGGATGGCTGCTGTAGCCCAGGGTCAACTCTGAAATGCAGAATGAAAGCAGAAGGATCTTATCCCCATGTTTAGGGCGGGTGCCTCTTGGGCCAGGATTTTAAGCAGAAGTGGTGGTCTTATCTGTGCTCACAGGCTTGTCAGCACTCATGGGAGATGTGCTCTCTCCTGGTGGTAGGTGGTATTTGGGTAAGGAGCACTGTGGCACAGGATCAGCTCCAGGCACAGATGGAATCCAGAAGGATCCTGTCTCAGGCTTCTCCTCACTTCTTGTGTCCTAAGGGTACTGGGAAGATCCCTCAGAGCAGGGGCAGAAGTAGTGGTTTTACCTGTGCTCCTAGGTGTGTCTGCATCCCTGGGAGACCAGTTTTCTCCAAGTGGTATTTGGGTATGGAGGCCTGAATCACAGGATCAGCTCCCCCCATCTTTCATTCTTTCTCTCTTTCTTTACAAATACTTTCAACATATTGACTTATAAACTGTTCCATTATTGCTCATTTCATTCACACATCTCAGAAGTCCATTCTGCTCCTTTCAACCCTGTCTTCCATGTCAGCTCTTCCTATGTCAATGCCTTTCAAAGGCATTTGAAAGATTTCAAATACTCTTCTTGTAAAAGTGACTACCTTATTTCTCTAATTTTAATCAGGGTTTTGACATGCAGATGAAAAAAATCACTTTATCCATTACCCATGTATATATGGAGAAAGAGAAATAAGACATTAAAGATCTGGCATTCAAAGCCTGATCAACACAACTTTTCCCCTTACAAGAAAATAAACAAGGCAAGTTGATTCTGTGTGGTTTCAGTAAAATTGAATTGTCATAACCTATTAAAAATTTATAAAAAATGAAGAAAAGTAGGATGATGTGAGCCTGAGTGCAAAGGCCCTGCTGGGTGAGGGTGTGAGGGTTCTGGCAGAGGGCAAGGCCAGGCACTTTTGACCACCATCTCTCCAGGCTCAGCTGCAGCTGCAGTCACTGCAACCATCTTGGTTACCTATGCTGTTCTGTATACCAGTCCAGTCTGGGGTTGCCAAAGGCCTCCTGGCCAGGGAGGATTGCAGCTGGTGGTGTTTTGGAAGAGAGGACCTCTTCCCTTATGTTATAGGTCTTGTGACAGAAACTCCCAGACAATAGAGTAATCATTGAACACCCTTTATACAGCTAACCCTAACCCTAACCCCCCAGGATTCAGGATAGGATTTATATACAATTTGGGGGTGCTTCAGTGTTTGGCAGCAGGTACTTCTCATTAGCTTGGATTGAGAGCTTGGAGAAACCTTATTTACTTGTGGGGAAAGCTTGGTGCTGCAACTATGTGACTGACAGCGACACATCTCTCCTGCAGGGGCTGAGGGATTTGGGGGGCTGCAACTGTGGCAGGGGCCAGGGGTCACGGGGCAGTGACTGAGCTCCTCACTTGTCCCAGGCATGTGGAAGTTCCACCCACAAGGTCTTAGTGGAAGCCACCCCCCATTGGGTCTCCTGAAACCAGGCTGCCTGTGCACAGATCACCCCACCCCCAGTCCTCCCTGACAGGAAGAAATGAAGGTTACACTTTCCAGGTACATATGGAACTATAAGAAATAGGTTCTTGTGACCTAAGTTTCCCCTCCCAACACAAACTTATTTTAGGGATTTTGTGGTTTGTACTTAATGATCTCTATTGGAGTTTAGAGAATCTGAGGACAAAGAGGCCACAAAGATAATTTCTATGGAAACCTAAGCAGTCTTGAACACTAATCTCATAGCTGAGATGTTTGAAAAAGACCCAGAATACAGGCATCTGTTAGGACCCTTATGGAGAAAAGGACATGTAACAAAGAAGGTTAATCAGGCAAAGGAATTGTAGAAAATATCACCATAAAGACAGGGTCAGAGAAGAATAGGGTACCTGAGAGAAGAGCTGTGTAATCAGTTCCTGTGGAGAGAGATCTCACAAAGAGGAGACGCCATTACAATAGAAGGCCCAAATCATTCTACCTCCCCACAAGAGTGCTGTAACAGTAGACTGCTTTGTAAGGCATGAGGTTGAAAAGCAACTGTGGCTGAACTCAGGCAGTTGCTAAATAATAATTTTGTACTCAATTATTTCAGAGTTTTATGCAGTCTCTCATAAAATTCTCATCATCTAATGGTTGTATTTGTACTTGATGAAATTTTGTATCATCTGGAGATTTGTGTCTATTTGCGCAACAGGGATTGTAAAACCTGTTTTTGTGTGATTAATGAGAAACACTTAACTAATGATAATAATAATGGGTAAATATTTATTCCTCACTTGGGGATCAGGGGAAATTACTGTTCAATACAGCTCTGCTCATAATTAAATGAGGATGCTGTCTAGAGAAGGGAGCCACAGGATATCTGCTATAGGAGGAGCAAGGCAGAGCCTGACATGTCTTATGTAACCCAAGGAAGTATATTCTATATTCCTATATTATGGGTGAAGAAAATAATACCCAAAGAGATTAAGAGTTAGTAGAGAGTCATAGAAATATGCAGTGAAGATGGGGAAGAAGGATGTCTTTGGTTCCTCTAAGATATTTAAAAGCCTCCCATATGCAGAGTGGAGGGCAGTACATCATATGGTTTGAAACTAGGTAAATGAGTGAGTTTCTAATTTGCCACCCAAATTTCTGGGAGCAGCTCATGTGTTATTTAAACCTGACTCTGGGTTTGGTTTTTGTTTGTCTACAAAGGACATATTTGTTCACCTAGTTGGCGAACTGTGTTTCTAGGAGTTATGTGTAATTCTTTCTCTTCTCTGTCTCCCTCCCAATCTATTAATAAATCCTGGAGACTCTGTCTGGAATCGTATCCTACTCCATCTGATTTTCTTGCTTACCAGGACAGCCTCTGAGATTAAGCCTCCTGTTCTTCTTCTTCTTGCTCAAGACTATAGCTCTGTTCCATGTCTTCCACCCAAGGACCTTCCTTCTCATAGTGTGCTGCCTTCCAGCCTCTCTGTACCATCCATCGTCCTTGTTCATTGTGCCACCCCTTTGGCTTCCATTACAGACATGCTGGCTCCTTCCAGGCTGTGAAGTTAATGATGTTAGTGATCAGCTTGAGCTTCACTTAACTGTCCCCTGGTCTACCAGTCCGCTTTCCTGGAAAGGATTCTCATGGCTACCCAGCTTGAAATTAAGCATAATAAATTAAGTTTTTATTAAAAAAAATGTCCTGATACTCCTTAGTAGAAAGTTCCAATATAATAACAGTGAAATAAAACAACATAAAACGAAATCAAACAAACAAAAACTGACAATCACTCTGGTGTTTCACAGACAGTTGAAAGGACAGAATTTAATTTTGGATCGACTGAAAACTGAATCAGTTCAGAACAACAATAAAAGAATCAGCTCATGTCTATGTGTTTGGGTTTCCTCTACTTGAAGCCTGAATTATTTTAAATTGTGGGATTTATTCAGTGTCACTTGTAAACATTTCTTGATTTGGCTCAAGCCTTGAGAGGAATTCATCATAAGCCTTGAATTTAGAGAGGTTTTTAGTGCTTTGAAAAGGAGAGCAAAAATCATTCCACCTCAAAATCAATTGTTTCTCTTGTTCACTGGTCTCTAAAGCCCTCTCAGAAGTTAATAAGACTAATGGCGTAACTGGAGATTAGGGAGGAGAAGGTAAATGAAATGAACACCGAATAATGGTCTTTTCTTTTTTTTTTAATTTTTTTTATTCGATATAATTTATTTACATTTCAAATGATTTCCCCTTTTCTAGCCCCCCCTACTCCCCGAAAGTCCCGTAAGCCCCCTTCTCTTCCCCTGTCCTCCCTCCCACCCCTTCCCAGTTCCCCGTTCTGGTTTTGCCGAATACTGTTTCACTGAGTCTTTCCAGAACCAGGGACCACTCCTCCTTTCTTCTTGTATCTCATTTGATGTGTGGATTATGTTTTGGGTATTCCAGTTTTCTAGGTTAATAACCACTTATTAGTGAGTGCATACCATGATTCACCTTTTGAGTCTGGGTTACCTCACTTAGTATGATGTTCTCTAGCTCCATCCATTTGCCTAAGAATTTCATGAATTCATTGTGTCTAATGGCTGAATAGTACTCCATTGTGTAGATATACCACATTTTTTGCATCCACTCTTCTGTTGAGGGATACCTGGGTTCTTTCCAGCATCTGGCAATTATAAATAGGGCTGCTATGAACATAGTAGAGCATGTATCCTTATTACATGGTGGGGAATCCTCTGGGTATATGCCCAGGAGTGGTATAGCAGGATCTTCTGGAAGTGAGGTGCCCAGTTTTCGGAGGAACCACCAGACTGATTTCCAGAGTGGTTGTACCAATTTGCAACCCCACCAGCAGTGGAGGAGTGTTCCTCTTTCTCCACACCCTCTCCAACACCTGCTGTCTCCTGAATTTTTAATCTTAGCCATTCTGACTGGTGTAAGATGAAATCTTAGGGTTGTTTTGATTTGCATTTCCCTAATGACTAATGAAGTTGAACATTTTTTAAGATGCTTCTCCGCCATCCGAAGTTCTTCAGGTGAGAATTCTTTTTGTTCTCTTCCCTTTTCCTTCTTGCCTCTCCTCCCTACCTCTTGTCTTCCTCTTTCCTCCTTCTCTCCTTCCCTTTCTCATTTCTACCTCTTCCCTTCTTCCTTACTCTCTTCCTCTTTAACTTATCTCCTTCCTACTTTCTTATTTCTTCCTCTTTCCTTTAGTCCATCTTAGTCATGTACAGATATTTCTGTCATTTATACTACTAAGCATCTATATCATTGATTTTATACTCCACCTATGCAAATTATAAACTCTTTATAGTATATGAAATATTTGGGATTAAGTGCAATCTCTATCTTCCTGTGGGAATGATATAAAAATTTTTATTTTAAGAGATATAGAAAATAGGTGTCAAATTCACTCTATTTTAATATTTTTTTGTTTTTTTAATTTAAATTATTCATTTATTTTTTATTTTATTTTATTTTATTTACATTGCAAATGATTTCTCCTTTTCTGGGTCCCCATCCCCGCAAGTCCCATAAGCCCTTTTTCCATCCCCCTATTGTTCCATCCACCCCTTCCCACTTCCCTATTCTGGAATTCCCCTAAACTCTTGCACTGAGTCTTTCCAGAACGAGGGGCCATTCCTCCATTCTTTTTGGACATCATTAATTTGTGGATTATGTCCTGGGTATTCAAAGTTTCTAGGCTAATATCCACTTATCAGTGAGTATATACCATGATTGATCTTTTGAGACTGGGTTACCTCACTTAGTATGATGTTCTCCAGCTCCATCCATTTGTCTAAGAATTTCATGAATTCATTCTTTCTAATGGCTGAATAGTACTTCGTTGTGTAAATATACCACATTTTTTGTATCCATTCCTCCGTTGAAGGACACCTAGGTTCTTTCCAGCTTCTGGCTACTACAAATAGGGCTGCTATGAATATAGTTGAGCATGTGTCCTTATTGCATGCTGAAGAATCCTCTGGATATATGCCTAGTAGTGGTATAACAGGGTCCTCAGGAAGTGACATGCCCAGACTGATTTCCAAAGTGGTTGCACCATCTTGCAATCCCACCAGCAGTGGAGGAGTGTTCCTCTTTCTCCATATCTTCGCCAACACCTGCTGTCTCCTGAGTTTTTGACCTTAGCCATTCTGACTGGTATGAGGTAAAATCTCAGGGTTGTTTTGATTTGCATTTCCCTAATGATTAATGATGTTAAACATTTCTTAAGGTGTTTCTCAGCTCTCCGAAGTTCTTCATGTGAAAATTCTTTTTTTAGCTCCGTACCCCACTTTTTAATGGGGTTATTTGGTTCTCTGGTTTCTACTTTCTTGAGTTCTTTGTATATATTAGATATTAGCCCTCTGTCGGATTTAGGGTTGGTGAAGATCCTTTCCCAGTTTGTTGGTTGACATTTTGTCCTTTTGAAGGTGTCCTTTGCCTTACAGAAACTTTGTAATTTTATGAGGTCCCATTTGTCAATTCTTGATCTTAGAGCATGAACTATTGGTGTTCTATGCAGGAACTTTTCCCCTGTGCCCATGTCCTCCAGGGTCTTCCCCAGTTTCTTTTCGATTAGTTTCAGTGTGTCAGGTTTTATGTGGAGGTCCTTGAGCCATTTGGAGTTGAGCTTGGTACAAGGAGATAATAATGGATCAATGTGCATACTTCTGCATGCTGACCTCCAATTGAACCAGCACCATTTTTGAAAAGACTATCTTTTTTCCACTGGATGCTTTCAGCTCCTTTGTCGAAGACCAAGTGACCATAGGTGTGTTGGTTCATTTCTGGGTCTTCAATCCTATTCCATTGATCCGCTTGTCTGATATTGTACCAATACCATGCAGTTTTTATCACTATTGCTCTGTAGTAGAGTTTAAAGTCTGGGATATTGAATCCCCCTGAAGTTCTTTTACTGTTGAGAATAGTTTTAGCTCTTCTGGGTTTTTTGTTATTCCAGATGAATTTGAGAATTGCTCTTTCTAGCTCTATGAAGAACTGGGTTGGGATTTTTATGGAAATAGCATTGAATCTGTAGATTGCCTTTAGCAAGATGGCCATTTTAACTATATTAATCCTGCCAATCAACGAGCATGGAAGGTTTTTCCATTTTCTGAGATCTTCTTCGATTTCCTTCTTCAGAGATCTGAAGTTCTTGTCATATAGGTCTTTCACTTGTTTAGTTAGAGTCACCCCAAGATACTTTATGCTGTTTGTAGCTATTGTGAAGGGGGTCATTTCCCTAATTTCTCTCTCAGTCTGCTTATCGTTTGAATATATAAAGGCTACTGATTTGCTTGTGTTTATTTTGTAGCCAGCCACTTTGCTGAAGTTGTTTATCAGCTGTAGGAGTTCTCTAGTAGAGTTTTTAGGGTCACTTAAGTATACGATCATATCATCTGCAAATAGTGATAGTTTGACTTCTTCCTTTCCAATTTGTATCCTTTTGACTTCCTTCTTTTGTCTAATTGCTCTAGCTAGGACTTCAAGAACTATATTGAAAAGATATGGAGAGAGGGGGCAGCCTTGTCTAGTCCCTGATTTTAGTGGGATTGCTTCAAGTTTCTCTCCATTTAGTTTGATGTTGGCTACCGGTTTGCTGTATATTGCTTTTACTATGTTTAGATATGGGCCTTGAATTCCTGTCCTTTCCAAGACTTTTAGCATGAAAGGATGCTGAATTTTGTCAAATGCTTTTTCAGCATCTAATGAAATGATCATGTGGTTTTTTTCTTTGAGTTTGTTTATATAGTGGATAGCATTTATGGATATCCTTATATTGAACCATCCCTGCATCCCTAGGATGAAGCATACTTGATCATGGTGGATGATCGTTTTGATGTGTTCTTGGATTCGGTGGGCAAGAATTTTATTGAGTATTTTTGCATCGATATTCATAAGAGCAATTGGCCTGAAATTCTCTTTCTTTTTTGGATCTTTGTGTGGTTTTGATATCAGCGTAATAGTGGCATCGAAGAAGGAGTTGGGTAGTGTTCTTTCTATTTCTATTTGGTGGAAAAGTTTGAACAGTATTGGTGTTAAGTCTTCTTTGAAGGTCTGATATAATTCTGCACTGAAACCATCTGGTCCTGTGCTTTTTTTGGTTTGAAGCCTATCTATGACCCCTTCTATTTCTTTAGGGGTTATGGGTCTGTGTAGATGGTCTATTTGATCCTGGTTTAATTTTGGTAATTGGTATCTGTCTAAGAAAATGTCCATTTCCTCCAGATTCTCGAGTTGTGTTGAGTACAGGTTTTTGTAGTAGCATCTTATGATTTTTTTAATTTCCTCAGTTTCTGTGGTAATATCTCCGTTTTCATTCCTAATTTTGTTAATTTGAATACTTTCTCTGTGCCCTTTGGTTAGTCTGGCTAAGGGTTTTTCTATCTTGTTGATTTTTTCAAAGAACCAGCTTTTGGTCTTGTTGATTCTTTGTATGGTTCTTTTGGTTTGTACTTGATTGATTTCAGCCCTGATTTTGATGATTTCCTGTTTTCTCCTCCTCCTGGGTGAATTAGCTTCTTCTTGTACCAGGGTTTCCAGTTGTTCAGTTAATCTTCTAGTGTAAGCTCTCTCGAATTTCTTTTTGGAGGCACTCAAAGCTATGAGTTTTTCTCTTAGCACTGCTTTCATTGTGTCCCATAGATTTGTGTATGTTGTGCCTTCATTTTCCTTAAATTCTAAGAAATCTTTGATTTCTTTCTTTATTTCTTCCTTGACCAAGGTATCATTGAGTAGAGTATTGTTCAGCTTCCATGTTTAGGTGGGCTTTCTGTTGTTTTTACTGTTACTAAAGACCACTTTTACTCCATAGTGATCTGATAGGAGGCATGGGATTATTTCAATATTCTTATATTTGTTGAGGTCTGTCTTGTGACCAACTATATGATCTATTTTGGATAAGGTACCGTGAGGTGCTGAGAAAACGGTATATTCTTTTGCTTTGGGATAAAAAGTTCTATATATATCTGTCAACTCCAATTGGTTCAAGGTTTCAATTAGTTTCATTGTCTCCCTGTTTAATTTCTGTTTTCCTGATCAGTCCATTGGTGAAAGTGGAGTGTTGAAGTCACCCACAATTATTGTGTTAGGTGCAATGTGTACTTTGAGCTTTAGTAAAGTTTGTTTTATTAATGAGGGTGCCCTTGTATTTGGGGCATAGATGTTCAGGATTGAGAGTTCTTCTTGTTGGATTTTTCCTTTGACCAGCAAGTAGTGACTTCCATGTCTCTTTTGATGACATTAGGTAGAAAGTCAATTTTATCTGACATTAGAATGGCAACGTCGATCTCCAAGTCCTGCAAGTGGCTAGCTGGGTTTCCGGGCAGCCAGCTGGAAGAAGTCAGTGTGCTCCAGTGAATCCAGCGGGCCCCAGCGGGAGCCTTCGGGTGCCTGCTTTGGGATCTGAACAGCCTGGGCAGCAGCACCCTGTCTACAAGCAGTGCAGGAGGTAAGCTGTGCACCAGAGGCCAACTGGGAAGGGGCAGCTTGCACTGGTGAGTCCAGCACTGACAAGACAAACTAACACCAGTGAGAACTAGATGGCAAAAGGCAAACGCAGGAACGTCACTAACAGAAATCAAGGCAATATGGCAACATCTGAACCCAATTCTCCTCTACCAACATGTCCTGGATACCCCATCACACCAGTAAAACAAGATTTGGATTTAAAATCACTGGTCATGATGCTGGTACAGGAACACATGAAGGACATACTTAAAGAAATTCAGGAGAAAATGGATCAAAAGTTAGAAGCCCTTGCAAGGGAAACACAAAAATCATTGAAAGAAATCCAGGAGAATACAAAAGCCAACAAGGAGGAAATGCAAAAAACACTTAAAGAAATATAGGAGAACATTGGTCAACATGCTGAGGTCATGAAAGACAAAACACAAAAATCTCTTAAAGAAATACAGGAGAACTTTGGTCAACAGGCTGAGCTCATGAAAGAGGAAACACAAAAATCTCTTAAAGAATTACAGGAAAACACAAACATGCAAGTGAAGGAGCTAAGCAAAACCATCCAGGATCTAAAATCAGAAGTAGAAACAACTAAGAAAACTCAAAGGGAGACAACTTTGGAGATAGAAAGCCTTGGGAAGAAATCAGGGGACAGAGATGCAAATATCAACAACAGAATACAAGAGATAGAAGAAAGAATCTCAGATGCTGAAGATTCCATAGAAACCATGGACTCAACAGTTAAAGAAAATGCAAAATGCAAAAAGCTTGTAACCCAAAATATCCAGGAAATCCAGGACACAATGAGAAGACCAAACCTAAGGATTATAGGCATAGATGAGAGTGAAGATTTACAACTTAAAGGGCCAGCAAATATCTTCAATAAAATTATGGAAGAAAACTTCCCTAACCTAAAGAGAGAGATGCCCATGAATATACAAGAAGCCTACAGAACTCCAAACAGACTGGACCAGAACAGAAATACTTCCTGTCACATAATAATCAAAACACCAAATGTTCTAAACAAAGAAAGAATACTAAAGGCAGTAAGAGAAAAAGGCCAAGTAACATATAAAGGAAGACCTATCAGAATCACAGCAGACTTTTCACCGGAGACTATGAAGGCTAGAAGGTCCTGGGCAGATCTCATGCAGACTCTAAGAGAACACAAATGCCAACCAAAACTACTATATCCAGCAAAACTCTCAATCACCATAGATGGAGAAACTAAGA
This sequence comes from Apodemus sylvaticus, assembly GCF_947179515.1. Taxonomy (NCBI): domain Eukaryota; kingdom Metazoa; phylum Chordata; class Mammalia; order Rodentia; family Muridae; genus Apodemus; species Apodemus sylvaticus. The sequence goes on along the minus strand of NC_067472.1, from coordinate 160,723,283 downwards.
TATTTCATGACAAAACCAAGTTTACCCAATATCTATCCACAAACCCGGCCCTAAAAAGGATAATAGGAGGACAACAACAATACAAGGAGGGAAACTTCACCCTGGAAAAAGCAAGATAGTAACCTTTCATCAAACCCAAAAGAAGTTAAGCATTCAAATTTAAAAAATAACGTCAAAAATGATAGGAAGTAACAATCACTATTCCTTAATATCTCTTAATATCAATGGACTTAATGCCCCAATAAAAAGACACAGACTAACTGACTGGATACGTAAACAGGACCCTACATTTTACTGCTTACAGGAAACACACCTCAGGGTCAAAGACAAACACTACCTTAGAGTAAAAGGCTGGAAGACAATTTTACAAGCAAATGGTCTCAGGAAACAAGCTGGAGTAGCCATTTCAATATCAGATAAAATTGACTTTCAACCCAAAGTCATCAAAAGGGACCCTGAGGGACACTTCTTGCTGGTCAAAGGGAAAAATACAAAAAGAAGAACTGTCAATCCTGAACATCTATGCCCCAAATGCAAGGGCACCCTCTTTCGTAAAAGAAACTTTATTAAAACTAAAAGCACACATTGCACCTAACACAATAATTGTGGGTGACTTCAACACTGCACTTTCCTCAATGGACCGATCAGGAAAACAGAAACTAAACAGGGACACAATGAAACTAATTGAAGCTTTGGACCAATTAGATTTAACAGATATTTATAGAACATTCTATCCTAAAACAAAAGAATATACCTTTTTCTCAGCACCTCATGGTACCTTCTCCAAAATCGACCATATAATTTGTCACAAGACAGACCTCAACAAAGATAAGAAGATAGAACTAATCCCATGCCTCCTATCTGATCACTATGGAGGAAAAGTGGTCTTCAATAGCAACAGAAACAATAGAAAACCCACATACACGTGGAAACTGAACAATACTCTACTCAATGATACCTTGGTCAAGGAAGAAATAAAGAAAGAAATTAAAAACTTTTTAGAACACAATGAAAATGTAAACACAACATACCCAAATCTATGGGACACAATGAAAGCAGTGCTAAGAGGAAAACTCATAGCCCTGAGTGCCTCCAAAAAGAAAATGGAGAGAGCATACATTACCAGCTTAATGACACACCTGAAAGCCCTAGAACAAAAAGAAGCTATTTTGCCCAGGAGGAGTAGAAGGCAGGAAATCATCAAACTCAGGGCCGAAATCAATCAAGTAGAAACAAAGAGAACCATACAAAAAATCAACAAAACCAGGAGCTGGTTCTTTGAGAAAATCAACAAGATAGATAAACCCTTAGCCAGACTGACCAAAGGGCACAGAGAAAGTATCCAAATTAACAAACTTAGAAATGAAAAGGGAGATATAACAACGGAAACTAAGGAAATCCAAAAAATCATCAGATCCAACTACAAGAGCCTGTACTCAACACAACTGGAGAATCTGGAGGAAATGGGCCATTTCCTTGACAGATACCAAATACCAAAATTAAATCAGGACCAACTAGACCATCTAAACAGTCCCATAATGCCTAAAGAAATAGAAGGAGTCATAGAAAGTTTTCCAACCAAAAAAAGCACAGGACCAGATGGCTTCAGTGCAGAATTCTACCAGACCTTCAAAGAAGAGTTAACACCAATACTCTTCAAACTATTCCACAAAATAGAAACAGAAGGAACACTACCCAATTCCTTCTACGAAGCCACAATTACGCTGATACCAAAGCCACACAAAGATCCAACAAAGAAAGAGAACTTCTGACCAATTTCCCTTATGAACATCGATGCAAAAATACTCAATAAAATTCTTGCCAACCGAATCCAAGAACACATCAAAACGATCATCCACCATGATCAAGTAGGTTTTATCCCGGGAATGCAGGGTTGGTTCAATATACGGAAATCCATCAATACAATCCACTACATAAACAAACTCAAAGAACAAAACCACATGGTCATTTCATTGGATGCTGAAAAAGCATTTGACAAAATTCAGCATCCCTTCATGCTTAAAGTCTTGGAGAGAACAGGAATTCAAGGCCCATACCTAAACATAGTAAAAGCAATATACAGCAAACCGGTAGCCAGCATCAAACTAAATGGAGAGAAACTTGAAGCAATCCCACTGAAATCAGGGACCAGACAAGGCTGCCCCCTTTCTCCTTATCTTTTCAATATTGTACTTGAGGTACTAGCTCGGGCAATTCGACAACATAAGGAGGTCAAAGGGATACAAATTGGAAAGGAAGAAGTCAAACTATCATTATTTGCAGACGACATGATCGTCTACCTAAGCGACCCAAAGAACTCCACTAGAGAGCTCCTACAGCTGATAAACAACTTCTGCAAAGTGGCAGGTTATAAAATCAACTCAAGCAAATCAGTGGCCTTCCTATACTCAAAGGATAAGCAGGCTGAGAAAGAAATTAGGGAAATGAACCCCTTCACAATAGCCTCAAACAGTATAAAGTATCTTGGGGTGACTCTTACCAAACATGTGAAAGATCTGTATGACAAGAACTTCAAGTCTCTGAAGAAGGAAATGGAAGAAGACCTCAAAAAATGGGAAAACCTCCCATGCTCATGGATCGGTAGAATCAATATAGTTAAAATGGCCATTTTGCCTAAAGCACTATACAGATTCAATGCAATACCCATCAAAATCCCAACTCAATTCTTCACAGAGTTAGAAAGAGCAATTATCAAATTCATCTGGAACAACAAAAAACCCAGGATAGCTAAAACTATTCTCAGCAACAAAAGAAAATCTGGGGGAATCAGTATCCCTGACTTCAAGCAATACTACAGAGCAATAGTGTTAAAAACTGCATGGTATTGGTACAGTGTCAGACAGGAGGATCAATGGAACAGGATTGAAGATCCAGAAATGAACCCACACACCTATGGCCACTTGATCCTCGACAAAGAGGCTGAAAACATCCAATGGAAAAAAGATAGCCTTTTCAACAAATGGTGCTGGTTCACCTGGAGGTCAGCATGCAGAAGAATGCGAATTGATCCATCCTTGTCTCCTTGTACTAAGCTCAAATCCAAATGGATCAAGGACCTCCACATAAAGCCAGACACTCTGAAGCTAATAGAAAAGAAACTGGGGAAGACCCTTGAGGACATCGGTACAGGGAGAAAGTTTCTGAACAGAACACCAATAGCGTATGCTCTAAGAGCAAGAATTGACAAATGGGACCTCATAAAATTACAAAGTTTCTGTAAGGCAAAGGACACCATCAAGAGGACAAATCGGCAACCAACAAATTGGGAAAAGATCTTCACCAATCCTACATCAGATAGAGGGCTAATATCCAATATATATAAAGAACTCAAGAAGTTAGACTCCAGAAAACCAAACAACCCTATTAAAAAATGGGGTACAGAGTTAAACAAAGAATTCTCACCTGAAGAACTTCGGATGGCGGAGAAGCATCTTAAAAAATGCTCAACTTCATTAGTCATTAGGGAAATGCAAATCAAAACAACCCTAAGATTTCATCTTACACCAGTCAGAATGGCTAAGATTAAAAATTCAGGAGACAGCAGGTGTTGGAGAGGGTGTGGAGAAAGAGGAACACTCCTCCACTGTTGGTGGGGTTGCAAATTGGTACAACCACTCTGGAAATCAGTCTGGCGGTTCCTCCGAAAACTGGGCACCTCACTTCCAGAAGATCCTGCTATACCACTCCTGGGCATATACCCAGAAGACTCCCCACCATGTAATAAGGGTACATGTTCTACTATGTTCATAGCAGCCCTATTTATAATTGCCAGATGCTGGAAAGAACCCAGGTATCCCTCAACAGAAGAGTGGATGCAAAAAATGTGGTATATCTACACAATGGAGTACTATTCGGCCATTAGAAACAATGAATTCATGAAATTCTTAGGCAAATGGATGGAGCTAGAGAATATCATACTCAGTGAGGTAACCCAGACTCAAAAGGTGAATCATGGTATGCACTCACTAATAAGTGGATATTAACCTAGAAAACTGGAATACCCAAAACATAATTCACACATCAAATGAGGTACAAGAAGAAAGGAGGAGTGGCCCCTGGTTCTGGAAAGACTCAGTGAAACAGTATTCAGCAAAACCAGAATGGGGAAGTGGGAAGGGGTGGATGGGACGACAGGGGAAGAGAACGGGGCTTACGGGACTTTCGGGGAGTGGGGGGGGGGCTAGAAAAGGGGAAATCATTTGAAATGTAAATAAATTATATCGAATAAAAAAAAAAAAGAATGGCAACGTCGGCTTGTTTCCTGGGACCATTTGCTTGTAGAATTGTCTTCCAGCCTTTTACTCTAAGGTAGTTTTTGTCTTTGACATTGAGGTGTGTTTCCTGTATGCAGCGAAACGTAGGGTCCTGTTTATGTAACCAGTCTGTTAGTCTATGTCTTTTTATTGGGAAATTGAATCCATTAATGTTAAGAGATATCAAGGAGTAGTGGTTATTGCTTCCTAACTTTTTTGATTTTAATTTTATACGTGTGTGGTTATCCTCTTTGGGTTTGATGAAAGAAGCTTAATATCCTGCTCTTCCAGGGTATAGTTTCCTTCATTGTAATGGTGCTTTCCCCCTACTATCCTTTGTAGGGCTGGGTTTGTAGAAAGATATTGTGTAAATTTGGTTTTGTCATGGAATATCTTGGTTTCTCCATCTATAGTAATTGAGAGTTTCACTGGGTATAGTAGTCTCGGCTGGCATTTGTGTTCTCTTAGAGTCTGCATGAGCTCTGCCCAGAATCTTCTAGCTTTCATGGTCTCTGGTGAGAAATCTGGTGTAATTCTGATAGGTCTTCCTTTATATGTTACTTGCCCTTTATCTCTTACTGCCCTAAGTATTCTTTCTTTGTTTAGTACATTTGGGGTTTTGATTATTATGTGACAGGAGGTATTTCTGTTCTGGTCCAGTCTGTTTGGAGTTCTGTAGGCTTCTTGTATATTCATGGGCATGTCTCTCTTTAGGTTAGGGAAGTTTTCTTCCATAATTTTGTTGAAGATATTTGCTGGCCCTTTAAGTTGTAAATCTTCACTCTCATCAATACCTATAATCCTTAGATTTGGCTTTCTCATTGTGTCCTGCATTTCCTGGATATTTTGGGTTACAAGCTTTTTGCATTTTGCATTTTCTTTAACTGTTGAGTACATGGTTTCTATGGTATCTTCGGCATCTGAGATTCTTCCTTCTATCTCTTGTATTCTGTTGTTGATATTTGCGTCTATGGTCCCTGATTTCTTCCCAAGGTTTTCTATCTCCAAACTTGTCTCCCTTTGTGCTTTCTTAGTTGTTTCTACTTCTGTTTTTCGATCCTGGAAATTTTTGCTCAGCTCTGTCATTTGATTGTTTGTGTTTTACTCTAATTCTTTAAGCGATTTTCGTGTTTCCTCTTTCATCACTTCTGCCTGTTGATCAAGGTTCTCCTGTATTTCTTTAAGTGATTTTTGCATTTTCTCCTTATTGGCTTTTGTGTTCTCCTGAATCTCTTTCAATGCTTTTTGTGTTTCCCTTGTAAGGGCTTCTAATTTTTGATCCATTTTCTCCTGAATTTCTTTAAGTATGTCCTTCATGTGTTCCTGTACTAGTATCATGACCAGTGATTTTAAATCCAAATCTTGTTTTTCTGGTGTGTTGGGGTATCCAAGACTTGCTAATGTTGGAGAATTGGGTTCAGATGCTGCCATAATGCCTTGGTTTCTGTTAGTAACGTTCCTACATTTGCCTTTAGCTATCTGGTTCTCCCAGGAGTTAGATGGTCTTATTGTCACTGGCTGGTGCTTCAACCTACTGTGGATCTTTAAGATTATCTCTGCACCACTGGATGACTGAGTTTCTTCTGGTGCAGATTACTGATATGCTGGCTTCCTCTTTTGTGCCTTTGGAGCCCTTCTCAGTCTTGCCTTAAGCAATGCTATACTTAGGTTGTCAAGGTCAACCAGGTGTTCTCTCTCTGCTCTATTATGGAGGGAAGAAGTTGTGGTGGGGTCACTCCCTCTGTTGATTCTCACATAGGACACAGGCCCTGCTATGGACTGGCTTGCAGATGAACCGCCTATGTGCTCAGTTCCTGAGTGCAGGCAGACCCCTGGTGGTTTGCACCACCAGAAATCTAAAGCTCTGCCTGTTATAATACCTAGTGATCCTTTTGTGTCCCTGCAGGCAGTGAGTATGGCAGCGGGGTTTCTCTCCTTCCATGGCTCCCTGGGCAGGATTTGGGCCCCGAGCCCAGAGGGCTGGCAGACAAAAGCTGCCTATGTGCTCAGTTCCTGAGTGCAGGCAGACCCCTGGTGGTTTGCACCACCAGAAATCTAAAGCTCAGGGTGTTACAGTACCTAGTGATCCTTTTGTGTCCCTGCAGACAGCACATATGGCTGCGGGGCTTCTCTCCTTCCATGGCTTCCTGGGCAGGACACCATTTTTTTTAATATTTTTATTTTCTATATTCTTTGTTTACATTCCGGGATTCCTTTCCCGGATCCCCCCTCCCCATATGTCCCATAATCCTTCTTCTCTCCATCCATTCTCCAATCACCTCCCTCCTTTTTTCTCTGTCCTTATGTTCCCCTCCAATGCTAGATCAATCCTTTCCAGGATCAGGACCTTCTCCATATTTCTTCGTGGGAGTCATTTGTTATGCGATTTGTGCCTTGGGTATTCAGGGCTTCTGGGCTAATTAATATCCACTTATCAGAGTTTGCATTCTTTTGTGACTAGGTTACCTCACTTAGGATGATATTTTCCAGATCAAATTCTTATTTAGTTTCAAAACATAACTAACCCCCTGGCAATCAGCAAAGAGATACCATGTAGATGGTGTGGCTCTAACATCAGTCAGAGAGAGAGAGCAGATGGCAGTCCTTTGTTCATCCTAGCTTGATGACTGACATGGCTATCCAAGCTGCTATAGTCCTAAGGCACATATAAAATGAATTAAATCAAATCCAAGCAGCACAACTTTGGAAGAGGAAGACAGAAGGAGTTGTCCACTCCATCAGGCTACCCATAGTAGGCTAGGAAATATACCCACACCCCTGCCAGCCACCCAGAGCAAGGGCAGGAAAGAGAAACATAGAGCTCCACCTACTACCACACAGTGCAGCAAGCAATGAGGAAGACAGACAAAGACCTGTAGACAGCCAAGCCACCCGCAGACCTGCCCTCTGGCACATGGCGTAGGGGACACTAAATACCCATTTGCTGTTGTGATATACAGCCCCAGTGGAAGATGCCTCTCAGGGTCCTACCAGGCCCTTGGCCAGCCTACAGCAGGAGGATGGTACCATGATGTACTAGTATATGGTGCTTAAAAAGGAGAAGTGCAGCTACATGAGTATTATAAAGAAAGATGGAGTTGGTTACTTGAGGGTGGAGAAGAGTAGCCTATTGTAAGTGACCAGCCACATCACCTGGGGCCATGGTGAGGTCTCAGCCCAAACTATCACTGAGGGCCATGTCTAGGTATGCCTGTAGCTTATAGTACAATTAGAGAACATAGGGATGTCACTGGTTGGGCAGCATCTGGGGCCAACATGATTGTCCTATGGCTGTGCATAACAGGCCACGCTCTTCACTGCCTCTGGCACTGTGGAGAGCTGGCCCCATACCTCACTGGAGACAGCATTCAGTAAAGTGGGCCTCCCACTTAGGCCAGACAGCACAGTGCACCTGGCACTGATGGCAGGGCAGTGGGTGAGCCAGCCCCAAGGCCATGCTACCCACATAATCATGAGGATAGGAAACCTAGCTCTGCTGCTCACCAGCTGCAGTCCTGGGGAAGGTGGGCCCTATGCCTCACCTGGGCAGCACAACAGAGCTGACCCTAGTAGTAAGGGAGCAGGAGAACTAGCCATGAGTGCAAATGAATGGGAAAGTTGATCCTACCACTCATCTGCCATGAACCTTTACCCACTTTTCCTGTGGTAGTTGGGACAGCTGACCCAGAGGGTATGAGGGTGAGAGAGCTGTATCTGTCCCTCAGTGGCTATAACACTCAGGAGAGTGGGCCATGTGCCCTGCCTGGGCAACACAGTAGAGCTAGAATTGATGGAGAAGGTGCATGTGAGTCAACCATGAGGGTACAAGAGCTATAGAGCTGTCTCAGCCCCTCACCATCTGCAGCAACTGCCACCCTAGACTGTGCAGAAGCCTCTTCTAGGGACATGGGTGAGAGTGAGATGATTGGAGCAAATGAGAACTAGAGAGCTGACCCTGCCTCCTGCCTAGGCTGGCATTAGGTGGCCTGGCAAGAGCAGTGATGGAGAACTCTCCCCCCTGATGTGATTAAAGGGGAGCAGTGGGTCTGCTGTCCCACCACTGGGCTTGGCTGCTGGGGGTGGCAAAGTACAGGGAGCTTGACTGCTCTTATCCCATGCTGCTGCAATCATCAGATGCTGGACTTCAGGAAACAGAGGGACACTGCTTCAGGGTGGGAAAACACAGTCTAAGATGGGAGAAGTTGGGGTTCCCAGACCCATAAGAACCCAGTCATCCTTGGTAGGTCTTAGACCCACTCTACCATACTAAGCGTACAGAGGATTCTGGAAGAAGGATCGGGATTCTCAGATTTGAGATGAATCTGGGACCAGGCACTCCCAAACTCCTGGACATTTGGGCATCTCTCAGTCTCTAGGGATTGGGAGCAGAATTGTGGGCCTGAGGCTGAGGCCCAGCTGGGAGAAAAGGGGAGCTCTGGCTTAGTTCAGATGTGATTGTCCTTATCTTGGGAATGGGGCCTTCTGCAGGAAAATTAAGCTATGGTTTAGTATGATAAGCCTCTCCCTCATGCTCCCCAAGGCAGTTCTTGTTTATCCATATTGTTTATTGACCATATATTGTGGGAAAATGGATGTATTATCAACTTCTCAGGGTGGACCTGAGTGTAAATACCATTTGCAGAGAGGAATGTATGGTAAGGGAAGGTTATGGGCTAAACCTAGGTACCTCGTTAGCATGGAGAACTCTGCTTTGGCCTATGTGATTGTCTTGGGGAGCATGGCACATGTTCTAGGTCAGAAATCTGGCAGGGAGCAAGGAGGCACCTACAGTCTCAGGTGTGTACGCACAGAGTTCCCAGGTCTTAGACCCACTCTACCCTACTAAGCTTCTTGGTACTGCTTACCACGCACAGGGAGCTAACTCACTAACCAACTCAGCTGACACCAGGCCCAGGTCCAGGGCTCCAAGTTGTCCCACCCCAAAATCTTTACTATCTGTGAATATTTAGGATGTGTGAAAGGGCCAGTCTTGCTTATCCAAACTGCAGGATCTGTATGTCACAGGGCAGCAAAATGATGACCAGTGGAGTCCAGTGAGAATAGAATAGTGATGGTGTCTCAGAAGCCAGAGATTTCAATCTAGACCAATGATTCATTGCAATGTACATTTGCAAGTGAAGATATGGGGACAGAAAGTACATACCTTGACATACTACAACTTCCACAATAAGATTCTTTCTATGGTATGTGTGTGTATGTGTGTGTGTGTGTGTGTGTGTGTGTGTGTGTGTGTGTGTGTTAGTTTTATTTGAGTGGGAGAGGTTGAGAAGGTGAATGGTGGGTATGGGAAGAAAAGTGGGTCTGGGCCCATGATGTACAAAGGAATCAATAAAAAAGTTTGGCTAGTACAAAGTAGAGTTACAGGCACAACTAACAAAATTTTATCTTTATTTGCATTCCCTGTTGGCAAACGCTTTGCTACTTTGCTAAGGTTATTTTGTTGTTTTGTTTTTGTTTTTGTTTGTTTGTTTGTTTTTTACATCCACTTCAGCTAAAGAGCCCTGTTATCATGAGTCTTTTTCCATCAACCATTTTTATATCTGAGAGGGGTGAGTTAGCAATTCTTAAAGGACAGAGTCAATCTCAGTTAATGTTCCTTAATGCAGGGTTGTATAAATAGTGACATTATGAAACAACTTAATTTGTACAGAGGTTTCATAATAGTTGTGTCAAGTCTAGGGTTAAAAGTCAGATAGTGTCCTCTTTGTCAGCTTTGCAAGATTTGGAACCATTTAGGAAACACACATCTGGGTAAGTCTGTGTAGGTGTTTCAGGTGGATTTACCTGGGGAGAAAAGACCTATCTTGGATATAAGAAGCACCAACACGTGGGCTTGGGGTCCAGAATGAATACACTGTGGAAATAGGAAAAAGCTGGCTTGTTATCAGCATCTGTTTTTCTGTTCCTCCTTAAATCACCTGCAAGTTAACAAGCTATCTCATGTACTACCCTAACGCCTTCTTCACTATGACAGACTCCACTCTCAAACCATGATCCAAAATAAGCCCTCCTTTCTTAGGTTGATTTTTCACAGGTAGAAATCTAGATTTTAAAAAAAGAGGCAAAAATGAAGCAGAATTGTCACACAGAAGAAAGAAGACCAATTAATGCTATTAAGAGGACACAGCACAGTTTGCATAGGAGCCCAAAAAACATGGAACTGTTCTCATGCCATGAGGCATAAGAAACGGGAATTCTGGGTCTAAATTAGCAGTATAAAAAGTTGTTTTTTATCATTGTTAGTCGTCACAATAAAACATTGGAGCTTTATCTGTATTCATTCCTTCACAGTGTGTGACATTTGTCTCAGTAGAGTAAGCAGGATGACTGTGAAAGGTTGAGAGCTGGATCTACAGATTCTCATTTTTGCCTTAATAATTCTATAAATCCTATCAACACATATTTACTAACCAAAGCTCAGGTAAGTCTGTGTGGGAGCTAAGAGTTGCAGAGAGACCAGGAGCAGGAGAGTGCTAGAGATAGGTCAAGGCAGGAGTTGATAAACAATGGCTTGTGACATTCTTTTTTAATATTTCCTGCAACAGTAAAACAGCTGACATAAAATGGTAATAGCTGTCTTTGCAAGCCCATGGCCTTGTCAGAAATTCTGACTAGCCCTGTACTGTGTTGTTTTTAATCCTCGTCTCTCAGAAGATTTACCAATAATAACTTTTCACAGTCTCTGCAATGTAGGACTGTACCTTTATGAGGTAGGATCAATACCAAAGCACAGGTCTACAGCCAACGTCCCATCATGCAACACTATACAATGTTTGCATTGAATGTGAGGAGCTCACTGGCTTTGATAGTCAGGTAAAGGAGAGAGAATAGATGCTGATAGACTGGTGCGTGTGACAATTCCTGCCTGTAGATGCTTCCAGATTGCTTTCCTCAGGAACTGTTTCTGAGATGATACAAGAAAGCTTTTCATGAACATTACAGTTGAGCTATACAGAGTACAGAATACCGTAGAAAAACATGGCAATCTCTTTTATTTCAGTAGTCACCAAAATTTAAGATATCTTTTTCTACTCTCTGAAGTTAAATTATTTGATAGAGGAAAGTTTTATGTTGGAAATATAGAAAAAATTGTGGATTTATTTATAAATGAAAGAGGAGGTGGTTCTGTCTTTCATGAGTTCCTAAAACAAGATGTTTATATCTTCAGATAGTAAAGAATTTTTAAAGAAATCAGAGTTAAAAACACAGAAGTGCATTTAAAATTCTGGATAACTAGATGATTCTCCTAAATTCCCTGGCTTGTACAATACTGAGCTGCCTCAGGGTTCTTTATTGCATATTCTAATGTTTCTTCTGCTTTGTTTGTTTGTTTATTTGTTTGTTTGTCTTTTGCATAACAACATATTTACCATAGTGAGATTTCTTATGTGATGACACACTACAAGAAATACAGACTTTTATCAGTTTGCTTATATTGTACTAGCTGGTTTTGTGTGTCAACTTGACACATGCCAGAGTTATCACAGAAAGGAACTTCAGTTGGGGAAGCACCTCCATGAGATCCAGCTGTGAGACATTTTCTCAATTAGTGATCAAGTGGAGAGGTCCCCTTGAGTGTAGTATAACCATTGGGTTGGTATTCTTGGATTATATAAGAGAGCAGAATGAGTAAGCCAGGGGAAGCAAGCCAGTAAGGAACATCTCTCCATGGCCTCTACATTAGCTCCTGCTTCCTAACCTGCTTGAGTTCCAGTCCTGACTTCCTTTTGTGATGAACAGCAATGCAGAAATATAAGCTGAATAAACCCTTTCTGCCCCAACTTGCTTCTTGGTCATGATGTTTGTGGAGGAATAGAAACCCTGACTAAGACACCAGGTTAGATCGAGAATTCTCCATTCTCATGCTTCATGGAAAACTCCCATTTGAGAAATATAATAACTCCACAATCAGACAAAGCCTAATAGGACTTCATGCAAAACTAAATCCAGTAGAAATATTATAATGAGTTTTTTCTGATCTGTACCTGTGCACTGAAAGATGGAACATATAGAAGAAGCTGAGTTAACCATGATAATTAGTATTAATAATGGATTTAAATATAGCAATAAAGAAAAAAGAATATTGGCATAATGATTTGAAAACATTTTGTGTGTTACATATTTTCATGTTTAGAGTAAAGGTTTTTAGATACCATGATTATTTTTATTTTTGTAATATTTTTTATTTTCTATATTCTTTGTTTACATTCCAAATTATTTCCCCTTTCCCGGATCCCCCTCCCCATATGTCCCATAAACCTTCTTCTCTCCATCCATTCTCTGATTACCTCCCTCCTTTTTCTCTGTCTTTATATTCCCCTCCAATGCTAGGTCAATCCTTTCCATGATCAGGACCCTATACATACTTCTTCATGGGAGTCATTTGTTATGCGATTTGTGCTTTGGGTATTCAGGGCTTCTGAGCAAATTAATATCCGCTTATCAGAGATTGCATTCCATCTTTTGCTTTTGTGTTTGGGTTACCTCACATAGGATGATATTTTCCAGATCAAACCATTTGCCTAAAAATTTTGTGATTTCATTGTTTCTAATTGCTGAGTAGTATTCCATTGTGTAAATATACAACATTTTCTGTATCCATTCCTCCTTTGAGGGGCATCTGGGCTCTTTCCAGCTTCTGGCTATTATAAATAATGCTGCTATGAACATAGTGGAGCATATGTTTTTATTGCATGCCGGGGAATCCTTTGGGTATATGCCCAGGAGAGGTATAGCAGGGTCCTTTCAAAGTGTCATGTCCAGTTTTCTGAGGAACTGCCAAACTGATTTCCAAAGTGGTTGTACCATCTCACAGCCCCACCAGCAGTTGAGGAGTGTTCCTCTTTCTCCACATCCTCACCAACACCTGCTGTCTCCTGAGTTTTTGATCTTAGCCATTCTGACTGGTGTGAGGTGAAATCTCAGGGTTGTTTTGATTCACATTTCCCTAATGACTAATGATGCTGAGCACTTCTTAAGGTGCATCTCGGCCATCCGAAATTCTTCAGGTGAAAATTCTTTGTTTAGATCTGTACCCCATTTTTTAATAGGGTTATTTGGTTCCCTGGGGTCTAACTTCTTGAGTTCTTTGTATATATTGGATATTAGCCCTCTATTAGATGTAGGGTTGGTGAATATCCTTTCCCAATTTGATGGTTGCCATTTTGTCCTTTTAACAGTGTCCTTTGCCTTACAGAAACTTTGTAATTTTATGAGGTCCCATTTGTCAATTCTTGATCTTAGAGCATAAGCTATTGGTGATCTATTCAGGAACATTTCCCCTGTGCCCATGTCCTCAAGGGTCTTCCCCAGTTACTTTTCTATTACTTTCAGTGTGTCTGGTTTTACATGGAGGTCATTGATCCACTTGGAGTGAAGTTTAGTACATGGAGATAAGAATGGATCAATTCACATTCTTCTGCATGCTGACCTCCAATTGAACCAGGACCATCTCTTGAAAAGGCTATCTTTTTTCCACTGGATGCTTTCAGCTCCTTTGTCGAAGATCAAGTGACCATAGGTGTGTTGATTCATTTCTGGATCTTCAATTCTATTCCATCGGTCTACTTGTCTGTCACTGTGCCAATACCATGCAGTTTTTAACACTATTGCTCTATAGTATTGCTTGAAGTCAGGGATATTGATTCCCCCAGAATTTCTTTTGTTGTTGAGAATAGTTTTAGCTATCCTGGATTTTTTGTTATTCCAGATGAATTTGAGAAATGCTTTTTCTAACTTTGTGAAGAACTGAGTTGGGATTTTGATGGAAATTTCATTGAATCTGTAGATCGCTTTTGGCAAGATGGCCATTTTAACTATATTAATCCTGCCAATCCATGAGCATGGCAGATTTCTCCATTTTCTGAGGTCTTCTTCGATTTCCTTCTTCAGAGACCTGAAGTTCTTGTCTTATAGATCATTCACTTGTTTGGTTAGAGTCACACCAAGATACTTTATATTGTTTGTGGCTATTGTGAAGGGTGTCATTTCCCTAACTTCTTTCTCAGCCTGCTTATCCTTTGAGTATAGGAAGGCCACTGATTTGCTTGAGTTGATTTTATAACCAGCCACATTGCTGAAGTTGTTTATCAGCTGTAGGAGTTCTCTGGTGGAGGTTTTCGGGTCAAGGAGACTATCATGTCATCTGCAAATAGTGATAATTTGACTTCTTCCTTTCCAATTTGTATTCCCTTGACCTCCTTATGTTGTCTAATTGCTCTAGCTAGAACTTCAAGTACAATATTGAAAAGATATGGAGAGAGAGGACAGCCTTGTCTAGTCCCTGATTTTAGTGGGCCTGCTTCAAGTTTCTCTTCGTTTAGTTTGATGTTGGCTACTGGTTTGCTGTATATTGCTTTAAAGATGTTAAGGTATGGGTCTTGAATTCCTGTTTTTTCCAAGACGTTTAGCATGAAAGGATGCTGAATTTTGTCAAATGCTTTTTCTGCATCTAAAGAGATGATCATATGGTTTTGTCTTTGAGTTTGTTTATGTAGTGGATAGCATTGATGGATTTCCTTATATTGAATGATCCCTTCATCCCGGAGATGAAGGCTACTTGATCATGGTGGATGATTGTTTTGATGTGTTCTTGGATTCGGTTGGCAAGAATTTTATTAAGTATTTTTGCATCAATATTCATATGAGAAATTGGCCTGAAGTTCTCTTTCTTTGTTGGATCTTTGTGTGGTTTTGGTATCAACGTAATTGTAGCTTCATAGAACGAGTTGGGTAAAGTTCCTTCAGTTTCTATTTTGTGGAATAGTTTGAAGAGCATTGGTGTTAGGTCTTCTATGAAGGTCTGATAGAATTCTGCACGGAAGCCATCTGGTCCCGTGCTTTTTTTGACTGGGAGAATTTCTATGACCCTTTTTATTTCTTCGAGTGTTATGGGACTGTTTAGATGATCTATTTGATTCTGATATAATTTTGGTGTGGGATATCTGTCTAGGAAACTGTCCATTTCCTCTGGATTCTCCAGTTGTGTTGACTTTAGGCTTTTGTAGTAGGATCTAATGATTTTTTTGAATTTCCTCAGTATCTGTTGTTATATCGCCCTTTTCATTTCTACGTTGGTTAATCTGGATACTGACTTCTTGCCCTTTGGTTAGTCTGGCTACGGGTTTATCTATCTTGTTGATTTTCTCAAAGAACCAGCTCCTAGTTTTGTTGATTCTTTGTATGGTTCTCTTTGTTTCTTCTTGATTGATTTTGGCCTTGAGTTTGATGATTTCCTGCCTTCTCCTCCTCCTTGGTGAAATAGCTTCTTTTTGTTCCAGGGCTTTCAGGTGTGTCACTAAGCTGGTAGTGTATTCTCTCTCACTCCATTTTCTTTTTGGAGGCACTCAGGGCTATGAGTTTTCCTCTTAGCTCTGCTTTCATTGTGTCCCATAGATTTGGGTATGTTGTGTCTTCATTTTCATTAAGTTCTAAAAAGTCTTTAATTTCTTTCTTTATTTCTTCCTTGACCAAGGTATCAATAAGTAGAATATTGTTCAGTTTCCACGTGTATGCAGGTTTTCTGTTGCTTTTGTTGCTATTGAAGACCACTTTTATTCCATAGTGACCCGATAGGAAGCATGAGATTAGCTCGATCTTCTTATATTTGTTGAGGTATGTCTTGTGACCAATTATATGGTTGATTTTGGAGAAGGTACCATGAGGTGCTGAGAAAAAGGTATATTCTTTTGCTTTAGGATAGAATGTTATATATATATAATTGTTATATATATATATATATATATAATTGTTATATATATATATATATATAATGTTTTATATATATATATATAGAATGTTATATATATATTAATTGAGGAAAGTGCAGTGTTGAAGTCACCCACAATTATTGTGTTAGGTGAAATGTGTGCTTTGAGCTTTATTAAAGTTTCTTTTATGAATGAGGGTGCCCTTGCATTTGGAGCATAGATGTTTAGGACTGAGAGTTCTTCTTGTTGTATTTTTCCTTTGACCAGCAAGAAGTGTCCCTCAGTGCCTTTTTTGATGACTTTGGGTTGAAAGTCACTTTTATCTAATATTAGAATGGCTACTCTAGCTTGTTTCCTGAGACCATTTGCTTGTAAAATTGTCTTCCAGCCTTTTACTCTAAGGTAGTGTTTGTCTTTGACCCTGAGGTGTGTTTCCTGTAAGCAGCAAAATGTAGGGTCCTCTTTACATATCCAGTCGGTTAGTCTATGTCTTTTTATTGGGGCATTGAGTCCATTGATGTTATGAGATATTAAGGAATAATATTACTTCATGTCATTTTTGATCTTATTTTTTAAATTTGATTGGTTAACTTCTTTTGGGTTTGATGAAAGAACGTTGCTATCTTGCTTTTACCAGGGTGAAGATTCCCTCCTTGTATTGCTGTTTTCCTCCTATTATCCTTTGTAGGGCTGGGTTTGTGGATAGATATTGGGTAAACTTGGTTTTGTCATAGAATATCTTAGTTTCTCCCTCTATGGTGATTGAGAGTTTTGCTGGGTATAGTAGTTTTGGCTGGCATTTGTGTTCTTTTAGAGTCTGCATGAGATCTGCCCAGCAACTTCTAGCTTTCATAGTCTCAGGTGAGAAGTCTGGTGTGATTCTGATAGGTCTTCCTTTATATGTGACTTGGCCTTTTTTCTCTTACTGCTGTTAATATTCTTTCTTTGTTTAGTACACTTGGTGTTTTGATTATTATGTGATGGGAGGTATTACTGTTCTGGTCCAGTCTGTTTGGAGTTCTGTACACTTCTTGTATATTCATGGGCATCTCTCTCTTTAGGTTAGGGAAGTTTTCTTCCATAATTTTATTGAAGATATTAGCTATCCCTTTAAGTTGTAAATCTTCACGCTCATCTATGCCTATAATCCTTAGGTTTGGTCTTTTCATTGTGTCCTGGATTTCCTGGATGTTTTGGGTTACAAGCTTTTTGCATTTTGCATATTCTTTAACTTTTGAGTCCATGGTTTCTATGGTATCAACAGCATCTGAAATTCTTTCTTCTATCTCTTGTATTCTGTTGTTGAAATTTGCATCTATGTCCCCTGATTTCTTTCCAAGGTTTTCTATCTCCAAAGTTGTCTCCCTTTGACATTTCTTAGTTGTTTCTACTTCTGATTTTAAATCCTGGATGGTTTTGCTTAGCTCCCTGACTTGCTTGTTCATACTTTCCTGTAATTCTTTAAGAGCTTTTTGTGTTTCCTTTTTCATGATTTCAGCTTGTTGACCAAAGTGCTCCTGTATTTTTTTAAAGTGATTTTTGCATTTCCTCCTTATTGGCTTTTGTATTCTCCTGAATTTCTTTCAATGATTTTTGTGTTTACCTTTTAAAGGCTTCTAACTTTTAATCCATTTTCTTCTGAATTTCTTTAAGTATGTCCTTCAAGTTTTCCTGTACCAGCATCATGACCAGTGATCTTAAATCCAAATCTTGTTTTACTGGTGTGATGGGGTATCCAGGACATGCTGTTAAAGGAGAATTGGGTTCAGATGCTGCCATATTGCCTTGATTTCTGTTAGTGATGTTCCTGAGTTTGCCTTTTGCCATCTAGTTCTCACTGGTGTTCTTGGTCTTGTCAATGCTGGACTCATCAGTGCTAGCTTCCTTTTCCCAGGTGGCCTCTGGTGCACAGCTGACCTCCTGCACTGCCTGGAGACAGGGTTCTGTGGCCCAGGCTGTTCAGATTCTGAAGCAGACACGTGAAGGCTCCTGCTAGGGCCTGCTGGACTCACCAGAGCACACTGACTCCTCCCAGCCAGCCTCCTGGGTGCCCCTCTGGCTTCTTGTAGGACCTGGAGATGTGGTGTTGCAGCCCAGGCTGTTCTGGATCCCGAAGCAGAGATCTGAAGGCCTAGATACCATGTTTAAAGAAAAAGACTGATGATCCTATCTGAGGATGTCCATGGCTTATAGGCCAGTTGCTGAGAATGGCAGTTTGTATAATTGCATAGCCCAAAGTATGCTTTTTTAATATCCAAACAACATAGCTTGTGAACAAGCTCTTTCCCTCTTAGTATTCCAGAATCCTATGACTTGGTAAAGTGACTTAGCTTGAAATTGTTGTCCTAGAAATAGTATTTCAAAGATAGTTCAGAGAAACCCAAACCCTTCAATCTGGTGAATTCTTGTGGTTTCTCTGTATAATTGGATTTAGTCTTCAAATATGATGAGATCAGCCAATGCCTCATAGAAGCTCAAAAGATTGCCTGCTGTAAATGGAGGCTTTATATTTTCAGGAAAAAATAATGTAAATAAATATTGTCTCTTTGCTACTTGAACCAGTGCAACAGAAGCATAACATCCACATAACTCTCTCTGTGCTAAAGTTTTAATGTCTCGAAATCCTGTTGATAATCAGTACTGCAACAAGAGGCCACAAGACTCTTGAGCATTTCAGTCAGTGAGGAAACAATTGTCTTTTCTTCAGGTCTGTATTCCCATCATCTCTGGACAAAGTGAATTTTGGTTACAGCTTGTGTTCTCATCTAATGACCCACATTTCTACAAAGGGTGGCATTAATGACTCATTTAAATGCAAATCTCTCTTGAAATGTTCAAGGGTTAGGGCTATATAGCCAGAGGGTAGAATCTCTTAAAACTACAAGTTTGACTTTAATGTATTTTCAGGATTTAACAGGATAAACAGGAGGTAATCATTTTAGAATGGAGGCCAAAATTATGCCTGGGAGATGATACATTTTTTTTGTACACTACTGCTGGGAATCTTGTAATTCTATCATAAATAAATCCATTTAAAGTAAGATTTGTTTTGATAAACTTGTATTTTAATATTTTGAGAGTCATGCATATAAGCATATTTTTGTACTTTTGGTTTTAGTTATGGAAGTTATACTTTCATCATTGAGGGATCAATTATTGTTTTGTTGTCAAGATGACAAATGATTTGAGATTTCTTAATTTATTAAGAACAGATATTTATTTTTGACAATTATGAAGGGTTAAAAGTCCACATGGCTAGTGCCATCAGGTGTCAAGGACCCTCTCGTGTAACAGCTGGACCCTCTCGTGTAACAGCTTGGCTGATAAAGAGTCATGTGTCTGGAAACTGTCATTGAGACACTTGTCATTGAGACCTTCCCACTTTACCAAAGCAGGTTCTCTCCAGTACTAGCACTCATAAGGAATCCACTCATATGGAAGGCGCTCTCAGAAATTCATGACCTCATAAAATTACCTTCTCTTCACAGAATTATAATGGAAATTAAATTTGAATATTAAGTTTGGAGGGAATACCTAAACATAGCTAAGAAGCAACAAGAAATAAAACAGTGAGGAGATATATCTGTCATTAGCAACATAAAAGTCCAGACAATGCTCAGGAAATTTTCTCCTACATATAAATGACAGTTAGATATTTTATCCTTTTCTGATGACTATGTTTCTATTCAATATTTTATATTTTCAGAGATAAAAGTAAATTGAATCAAGTGACTTGTACAGACCAATTAAAAAATCCCCGGCTTATTACATATTACTAAGAGAATTATTTTCAATGTCTTACCAAGTTTCAAAATTTGGTAATGATCAGATGATGAAAATCTGGGAGGTGAACACCTGTGAAAACATGTGACACTCTAGATTTGGATCATTGTCATATTGTCACACAGCAAAAACAAGTAAGAAAAGCAAGAATTCTCCCAGTTGTGTACTGTGTAAAAAGACATTTGTAAAGTAAACTATTTTCTGATTTGAATATATAATTTGCCAAAGATATTTTAAACCTAGAGCCATATATATATAGTATTCTTTTATTATATAAAAGTTTTATATATATATATATATTTATATATATATATATATAAAACTTTTATATAATAAAAGAATACTATCAAATCCTAAAATATACTCTGTAAAAAATATTTATTAGAGTTGTTATAAGACAGATGTTATGATCTAGATTCAAGTCCAACATTGTTGAGTAAATTCACAAATAAAACCCAAGTACCGCCCCCCCCCAAAATACCTAAAATGAAGAGAGGGTAGAGTGAATTAAAAAGTGGGATTTGAAAGACTTGGTTAAGGAAATGTAGCTTGTGTTGAAGACTTAACTATGGACAGGAGCCAGTCAAACAATGATATGGGAAATTGTGAATATACAGGCATTGGAGACAGGAGGATGTCTCAGCAATTAAAGACACTTTCAAGCCTTGAAACCTGTGTTCTATCTTTGAAACCCAAATTTATGTGGAAAAAAATAAATAAACTCATAGATTTGTTTCCTTATCTCCAAATATGAGCTAAGGCATGTGTGGCCCCAACTCCAATCACCACCACGACCACCACCACCACCACCAATAAAAGCAACAGCAACAACAACAACAATAACACTAACACAATCACCACCACCATCACCATCATCATTATCACAAGTTTGTTAAAAAAATAACAGAAAGGAAGAATTGTGAATGCCTTTTGTATCTGAACAAATGTATCATTTCTTAATTTGAGAAAATTTTCTATGATCCTGTAAAAGAACTGGTCTATACCATTGATCTGAGATATTATCTGGGTTTCCACTTCACCATATAGGTGGATTGTTCTATAGTATAGTCAGCTGACATAGAGAGGGTTGCGACAATGCACCATGTGATTCTAGGGTGAACACTTTAATTATATATGTCTAGGAGATCAAAATATCTAAAGCTCATAGGTAGTGTCAGGAATATCAGTACATTAGAGCCATTCAAATAAGGACCTGTTGATTACTGCCAACAATGGTATCACTAGGGTTACTGTACTATGCTGGTCATTGTTCTAATCCACAGGCACCCTTCCTGGGTAGAACTGTTGGGGTTTTCTGTCCTTTGCAATCTTGTATGGTGAGCTGAGGAACCATGAAATGTAGCCCTCCTGGAATGGATATTGAGGTCAGTTTGAGCTAATGGAAATACTGTGTTTCTGAAGGCATGGTGTCTTCAGCAACAGGGACTTACTTTCTACCTCTGGTGGAAACTAAGAGAACAGTGATAGGCTGTGTATTTTAGTGGTCTCTTGATTAATTCTTATCAACAACTGGAAAGAGGGCTTCTCATGTCTGGTTTTGTAGGGTTTTGTTAGATGATCTTTGGCTCTTGAAGGATCATTGTAAGCCCCATGAGAAAATTTAATTTAAATTACAAATGTAGGTTTATGCACAGTTACATGTTATATGGGTATTTTTAGCAGATAGTTAATATTATGATTCTTAGCATTTCAGAACAAACCCTTAGTTTCTTGAAATCTTTGAAATAATACTGGTTTTCCCCAATGTTATTAAAAGAAGTTATATCTAAATGCTTTATGCAAAGAATTGGTAAAAGAAAAAAGGTAAAAGGGTAGAATTTTAAAATTTTTGGAGATTTACAAAATCAAATATATCATTCAAAGATATTTTGACTATTATTGAATTTATAGAATGTAGTAAAAGTTCTCAATATTCTTCTGGCATAATTAATGATGCTATAACTGACTCATATCAGGATAGTAAGTCTGACATGTTCAAACCATTTATGATCAGAAACACAAAAATTGTTCCTAATTTTCTCTTTTAGTCCCATTAAAAATATGAATCTTTCTGGGTAGTGGTGGTGCATTCCTTTAAACCCAGCACATGGGGGAGCAGAGACAGGCAGATTTCTAAGTTCAAGGCCAGCCTGGTCTACAGAGTGAGCTCCAAGACAGCCAGAGCTATACCGAGAAAGCCTGTCTTGAAAAAAATTAAAAATATGAATTTTGTTTTCCATTATTTTATAAAAGTGGTGTCCTAATGAGCTATAATAGTGAATTTTCAGCAAGTGCTGAGTTTATATTTTATTATATTATTATTAAGTGAGTGTTAGGCTTACTAATTCCTTAGTAGGCAAGCTTAAATTAACTCTGGCATAGGGAGATATAAAATCCATCTAAAGCCTGTCTAAATCTTTCACCACATTGAAGGTTTTGATTGATAGGGCACACAGTAACCAGAAATTTCTTTGATTTCTACTTACCCGTCTCTCTTGTGATCTGTAATATCAATTTCTATGTAATTTAAAAGATGTCGTAGCAACACTTAGATTTGGCAGGTGTTAAGACATAAAATAAGAGTGAAGCTAGCTTCTAAACATCACCATTATGGATAAGAGATTTTTGAGTGATGTTAGAGAGAGTCATGAGGGAATGTTCTGCCAGGAAAGCTGAGGTCTGTCCTGCTGGCTCAAGTCGGATGTGGTCAACACATGAAAGGATAGCTTTGTGATTACAGATTAAAGTATGAAAAGTATTAAAGGAAATATATACTCTTTTGTTAAATCTGATTAGTGATTCTCTTCTCTGTGTTTCCAGTCATAGAAATAATATGTTATCAAAATCAAATTGAAAACACTCAGTTTTCTTCATGTATAAAAATGTGTGTGTTAAAACCATAATATTGCAGATATTGAGACATTCCAAACAAGGGACCTCTGAATTTAGGTATAGATAAACAAGTTCTGCTAGCACCAAATACATTTGCAGGGTGATGTGCATCTATCTACATACCCATCCATGTCCCATTAGATCACAACTTATATTACTAACTTAATGTGGTCAAATATTAGTTTTATAGCCTGACAGGGAGAAGCAAACTTTGTAGAGGAAGGATTACTTAGAAAACCTAAGGAGAAGCATTTGGATACATAAACAATGAAAGATATTACATTAAAATAGGGTTCCCTCTCTGGTAAAAAAAAAAAAAAGAATTACGTATAATTGGAAACATTGAGCTACAAGCTCATCTTTCAGATGTTTTATGTTAGTTTGTCTATTAAAACAATGCAGAGAAGAAAATACTTACAAATGAATGGTCTTCCATTTGCAGTGTGATTTGGCCTGATCCTGTGTAAGGTATCTCTGGATATATTTTATCTCATGTCTCTGGTGAAAGTGTGCCTTAGATTACATGCATGGTGTCTCAGAGGCCTCTCTGAACTGTACATTGTGATTTGGCCTGATCCTGTATAAGGTGTCTCTGGATATATTTTATCTCATGTCTTTGGTGAAAGTGTGCCTTAGATTACATGCATGGTGTCTCAGAGGCCTCTCTGAACTGTACATTCAATTGTGTGTGGACAAGTGATTGAAGCAGGGAGAATAGGATGTATCCCTAGAGAAAGACATAAGAAGTAAGGATAAAGACTAAGTACTAGCACAGTTATGTCTGTCTGCATTCTGATAAGAACCCACACCTCTTTATATTGTCAGCATCACCAGACTGTGGCCACAGCCCTCTAGTATCAGCTGTCTCTGTGTGTACTGATCCACACTTCACACTCCAGTACAGAGAGTGACTTGTCTCTGAGGGTAAATGAAACATCTCTTCCAAAAAACTCTCTTCCTGTTTCCCTTATCAGTTCCTAGAGGTAAGAAAAACAAATTACCTGTTAACACAAAGCAGTACAGGATAATAAGTTATGGGAAAGAAGACAGTGGAAATAAATATTTTTTAAGTCTGCTCTTTATTCATACAGTTAAAGCTCTAAAAGGAACACTTTTGGAAGAACCTGAAATCTTTGCCAGAACTCATTAGCCGTACTGCTATGAGACAGGCAATTTATTTCACTGAGTGTAGAAACCATAGATCACAGAAATGCTGCATTTTTAGGATGTCGGTTTAAGGAAAGAATCTAGAATGTGTACTCTTTAAGGCAAGTAGCCTTTGTTGAATGACAGTGGCATACTTATTTCAGTTTAATTGTAGTTTTAATTATGAATTGACAAACAAATAATAACATATTTTAGGGTAGAACCTGATATTTTGGTGATTATAAAAATATGTATGGTACAGTGTTATTAACTTGATCTGTGTTCAGATATCTCATGTAAATAGTCTTATGCAACCCTTTCCTTTTTAAGTGTGGTTCATTTTTCTTCATAAATTGTGTTCCAAGTCTATGCATTCTGTACAAGTAACAGAATCTTTATTTGATGCAGCATATAGTGTTCATCATCTATCTCCCCTTGGGTAGCACTCAGATATATGAGTATCTGTGTGGTTTGTATGTGTGTTACATTTTTCTCATCCATTCATCTACATGGATGCTTGGCTTGGTTCCACAGCCTGGCTGCCATGCTTACTGGTGGTGAACTCGGAGATGCAGATGCGTATTTCACATTTCTCTCTCTCTCTTTCTCGCTCGCTCTCTCTCTCTCTCTCTCTCTCTCTCTCTCTCTCTCTGTGTGTGTGTGTGTATGTGTGTGTGTATGTGTGTGTGTGTGTGTGTGTGTGTGTGTGTGTGTGTGTGTTTCTTCCCCATGATCTCTCAATGGCTTCCTTGGTTTTCAAACACACACTAAAATAAAAAGATTCTCTTGTGCACCTGCTGTAACTCATGTACCATCATCCTTCCATGGGAACTCTAGATAAGTGTCAGATAGAAATCACTTTTCACTCTTTCTCTTTGTTTCTCCCTTTTTACTTCAGGAAATGGTTTTACTTTATGCTTTATACTGGGAGAGTGATGATTTCTGCTGTTTGCAATGTGATCACTGCTTACTTTCAGAGCACTAGACTTCGCCAAGATGTTTTCTATTTCTTCAGCTTGAAATAGATACATGGCCTTTAAGAAAAGAAGAAATATTGTGAGAAATACTCAGCTTTAATGAGCACAACATTTTGATATATGCTTTGTGTTCAAGGCTTTCTTCAAATACCCCATGGGTTTTCTCTACTCAATAGCTGCATGAAGGTAAAGACCATGTGCTCTGACCACTCAGGCTCTCAGCAGGTTTTTTTTTTTTGTTTGTTTTTGTTTTTGTTCAGTGCTCAGAGGATTTTTCCTTCTTAGTGGAACCAGAGAGTACAAAAGTAAATCTTCATAAGACAAACCAAACAAAAGAACAAAAAAATCAAAACAACAACAACAAAAACACTACACCAAATAAAACACAAGTTGGGAGAAAGAAAACAATGGGATCAAAATATAACCTGAAAAATTAGTTAATAAAAAGTAAACCTTCAGATTAAAAGAAAGACAACATTTGTTATTTGATAATTTGGAAGGACATATGTAGAAGACATACCTTGCAAGCACTTCTATGTGTATTGATCTAATAAAGAGCACAGTTCCCTTTTCGGGGTGTTTAAGATCTGAACACAGAACTTAAATAGTGACAGAAACCCGCATCATTGTAAAGGAAATGCATCCTGCCTGTGTTTTAAGATTCATTTTTGAAGTTATTTGATGTATATCTTTATTATTTAATTCTAAGTTTCTCCACTGAGATAATGTGTGTGATATTTTTCAGGTACTAAAACATCTCAAATATACCAAATTTGGATTATAATAAATATAATATCTAAATATAGATTAGTTAAGCTGACAACCCAAAAGAGAGTCAGTGTTTATTTCTTTGCTTTAAATAGATTTGCATAGTCCAGAATATTATCCTATTATTAAACAATGTGCTTTCTTAACAATTTTAAAATGTATATGTTATATTTCATCAAATGCATCTTCATACTCTGGGATGAGTCTAGGAATGTGGAAATGTTTATGAGAGAGTTCAGTTGTTGCTGGCCCATCCTTGCTGTTACTTTGGCTGATCTTGCTGGGCCAAGGTAACATGAATCATGGGGCTGTTAGAACAGGAATTTTCTGGGCTGATGTTGAATATAAATATAGCTAATGCCTTTCCTACTTGAGAGCAGTAGTGATAACGGGAATGTGGTGGAGTAAGACTAACTCCTGTCTCTAAGTAAAGGGAGTGAACAGTCTTAGATTAAATGACACCTACCCGGAACTCAGGCTCACCTATCTCTGAAATGGAAAGAAGTGTGAGAGTAGAAATCATTAACATGCTCTGGTATTTGTTATTTATAATCAATTCAAGAGCCAGAATTATAGGCTCTTTTTTTTTAATTGTAAAACATTGCATTGAGATAGCTTTTGTGTTTCTGGATCTGGATAAAATGTTTTACAAATTTCACTGTGATTATGCTGTTTTATCTCATGTGATATCTTTCTGTCACTATGGAGGCTAAGTCCATTTACCCATATTCAGATAGTACAGATTTAAATGAAGAACAGCTTCTATCGTTACTCCCTCTGGTGATCTCAACAATATCTTTAAACATTCAGTAGTAGACTCAGGGAGGTTGGGATGCTGCAGATTCCCTCTGGGCTACCCGTGAGCAAGTAGGATCAGGGAGAAAGCATATGGGTAAAATCCTAAATATTTATATTAATAATGGTTTCCTATTTCCTGATAAATTGCATAGTTTGGCTTTTTATGGAATATTTCTGATAGATCCAAGCTATTCCAGTTGTCTTATCTAGCTTTCATACACCTGTAGTCATGCAAACCAATTTAGGCATCAGGGTTTAAGGATGCTGCCATCACACCTTTCTAGTAGGGCTCATGTACACTTCCCTGGTACACATACACAAGGGACTATGCACATGGCTCAGTGGGTAAAAGACCCTCCAGACAAGGAGGAAGGACCAGCATTTTGTCCCGAGGATCCATGTTAAAAGCCTGGACATGGTTGCACCTGACTGTAATTCCAGTGCTCAGTAAAGGGGCCTGGAGGATCCCTGATGCTTTTACTCCAGCCATTCTAACATAATACCATAGCCTCAGGTCCAAGTGACAGACCTTGTCTCAGACAGACAGACATACAGACAGTCTTTCCCACAAAACAAAACCAAGGCGAATAATTTCCAATAAATAAAATCTGAGGATACCCTTAGCCTCCATAGCAAATGTGCAGACATAGTGTATAATTACTAAACACACACACACACACACACACACACACACACACATCTACACCTGAATTCTGAATAATTTGAGCTTTCATTGAACTACTGAAGAGACCAAAGCAACATTTCAATCAAACCCAATCTAAATTCATATGATAGGTAGCCCCCCACCATGTGTTCAAGGCACAGAAAAGCCTTATTTCAGAAGAAACTGAAGAGAATCACAGATAAATTTTATGAAGCCTAAAAATAAGTTCACACACAAGATCACACAACACACATGTGTTGTTTGTTGAAAGATCAGAATCTTTGATATGATCAGTGTTGCTTGTAAGAGTTACTAAGTCAGAAACATAGTTTTCTCCTATATGGCTGGTGTGGGTATGAGTTGTTGTAATACACATATAGTGGATAATTATTTCAAGTATTCAGAGTACAGAGGTATCAACCATTGCTGTCCTATAAGCACATAAACTGTTATACTTCCAACTTATATGTGAGTTCACATATACAGAAATATTGACCAAATTCACATGAGCTGGAAAATCTGGAAACTTCATAAATGTCATACATTAGAATTTGGCAAGTATATTATGGGGAAGTATTTTTGAAGCAGAGTTTCATTTCACTACATGGCTTAGGATGGTCTAAAACTCCCTATGTAGCCAAAGCTGAACATGAAATAATAGTGACTCTGTTACTGCCTTTTTCTAAATGCTTGGTTGTCATTCCTGAACATCTTCATCCACTGATGTAAACCGAGATTCTCAGGAGTATGTTCTTAGGGATGCCCCATAACTGTCTTGTCATGATGACTCTGTATTGATTCATGTAGAGCCTATGGGTCAAATATGCAAAATATTTTAACAACAAAGATATCAGTTCAGGACCACATCTGTTCACACTTCAGGCTTCAAACAATGTTTACAGCTGCCTTTGAACTGGAATATTGTGATATCCAGTGAACAAGTCCACATTGCTGAATGCATTGGATAGCCTAGCAAATAATTTTTGTTGACTACAGTGCTCAATTATCTAAACTAAAGTTCAGTAGTTTATCTGCTTCTCTAACAGAATTTCATGATTTGCAAACAGGTAGTTAGAATTTTTATTAAAATTCAGAACTGAGTTGCTCTTAGAAACTTTTTGGAGTGAAAAGGACTGAATGCCTGGGAAGTTGAGTAAAATCTCCATGCTGTAACCACTCAGGACCATGTTTAAAATTGACTTGTGGATTTTTCAGATTGCCGACTTGTAGTAAGATTTTATTCTCTTTTTGAACAAATTTTGTTTTTTGTTCTGTTTTTTAATATTTATTTATTTATTTATTCATTTAATATGTATGAGTACACTGCAGCTGTCCTCAGACATACCAGAAGAGGGCATCATATCCCATTACAGATGACTGTGAACCGCCACATGGTTGCTGGGAATTGAAATCAGGATGTTTCAAAGAGCAGTCAGTGCTCTTAACCACTGATCCATCTCTCCAACCTCTTGAACAAATTTTGTTTTGGTAATATACAGTTTTATATATTACAGATGACCATGGTATTCTGCATAAATTCAAACCTTTCAGTGACCTTGAGTAAGAGTTTCTGTCACATTATTAAGCTGTTTCTACTTCCTTTTGTGTATATCTCTTCCTGCCCTGTATTCTGCAGAGATCCCCAAGACTGATGCTAAACTTCTTATTAGAGCTCACATTTATTATAGCTCCATCCTCCTAGATCAGAGAACTGTAATATAGCTGGAAAACTTCTAGACAGTTTCATGTCTTCATGTTCTCAGTTATACCAGTCCCTTCACTGACAAAGTCATTCCATGACTGCCTACTAAGCAGTAAGGCTGAAATTACTGTGATGGTTTCTCTTCTTCTCCTTCTACTTCTTTTTCTTCTCCTTCTTTTCAAGGTTATAAAATCTGTATTATAATATATGACAGAACTGTTCTGTCTTTTTTCCCGGGAAACTATTAATGGTGTAGCCCAAGGGAGGCACAGAATACATGTACACTTTGTGTTGCTGCTCACACCATTAACATGTTTGCATGACTACATTCAAGCTGCTGCTTCCTCTTTTCAGTACTTAGTTTACATTTGTTCATGATAATCTTACATTGAAAATAAGCTTAACTGATAAATCTATGGCAAGGTTTAAATCATTGTATAAATCTTTTCTTATTTGTCAATTTTGACTGTTCTAAGAGGGCTATTTTATGTCTAGGATCCTTTTATCTCATTTAATAAATAGTATCATTGCATAGTTGCATATTATCACATAGTTGAAACTTGGTTTTCAGTGTAACTGAAAGTTGCTTTGAATTAAAAATCATTGCATTAGTAAAAATGCAATAGATGTGGACATTTTTAGTGTGTTATCTAACTAGAACCTCTCCAACTATTACATCAATTGTTCATAAATTCTGGGAACAAATTTTCCATCAAACAAACTTCCACATGCAGACTTTAAGCATGGCCAGTAAGACAAGTATAAGCTTAGAAATTTCATCCATGTTGATTGGTAGAATCAATATAGTAAAATGGTCATCTTGCCAAAAGCAATCTACAGATTCAATGCAATCCCCATCAAAATCCCAAATGAATTCTTTATAGAAATAGAAAGAGCAATTCTCAATTTCATCTGAAATAACAAAAACTCAGGATAGCAAAAACTATTCTCCACAACAAAAGATCTTCTGGGGAAATCACCATCCCTGACCTCAAGCTCTACTGCAGAGCAATAGTGATAAAAACTGTAAGGTATTGGTATACAGACAGGCAGGAAGATCAATGGAATAGAACTGATGAGCCAGAAAAGAACCCACACATGTACAGTCTCTTGATATTTGACAAAGGAGCTAAAAACATCTAGTGGGAAAAAGATAGCATTTTTAACAAATGGTACTGGAACCGGGCGTGGTGGCACATGCCTGTAATCTCAGCACTTGGGAGGCAGAGGCAGGCGGATTACTGAGTTCGAGGCCAGCCTGGTCTACAGAGTGAGTTCCAGGACAGCCAGGACTACACAGAGAAACCCTGTCTCAAAAAACCAAAAAAAAAAAAAAAAAAAAAAACCAAAAAAAAAAAAACCAAAAAAAAAAAAAACCCAAAAAAAAAAAACAAAAAAACAAAAAACCAACCAACCAACCAAACAAACAAACAAACAAAAAAAAAAAAAAACAATGGTACTGGATCAACAGGAGATCTGCATGCAGAAAAATGCAAATCAACCCACTCTTATATCCTTGTACAAAGCTTAAGTTCAAGTGGATCAAGGATCTGCACATAAAACCAGACACACTGAAGCTTATAGAGGAGAAAGTGGGGATGAATCTTGAACACAAGGGCACAGGGGAAAACTTCCTAAACAGAACACCAATGGCTTATGCTCTAAGCCATTAACTGACAATGGCTTAAAACCACAGAAACTGACAAATGGAACCTCATAAAACTGCAAAAGGACACTGTCAATAGGACAAAATGGCAACCAACAAATTGGGAAAAGATCTTTACCAACCCTACATCTGATAGAGGGTTTATATGCAATGTATAGAAAGAACTCAAGAAGTTAGTTTCTTGAGAGAGACAAATAACCATATTAAAAATGGTGTACAGATGAAATCTCAGGGTTGTTTTGATTTGCATTTCCCTGATGACTAGTGAAGTTGAGCATTTTTTAAGATGTTTCTCCGCCATCTGAAGATCTTCAGGTGAGAATTCTTTATTTAACTCTGTACCCCATGTTTTAATAGGGTTATTTGGTTTTCTGGGGTCTAACTTCTTGAGTTCTTTGTATATATTGGATATTAGCCCACTATCTGATGTAGGGTTGGTGAAGATCTTTTCCCAATTTGTTGGTTGCCAATTTGTCCTTTTGATGGTGTCCTTTGCTTTACAGAAACTTTGTAATTTTATGAGGTCCCATTTGTCAATTCTTGATCTTAGAGCATCAGCTATGGGTGTTCTGTTCAGGAACTTCCCCCCTGTACCGATGTCCTCAAGGGTCTTCCCCAGTTTCTTTTCTATTAGCTTCAGAGTGTCTGGCTTTATATGGAGGTCCTTGATCCATTTGGAGTTGAGCTTAGTACAAGGAGACAAGGATGGATCAATTCGCATTCTTCTGCATGCTGACCTCCAGTTGAACCAGCACCATTTGTTGAAAAGTCTATCTTTTTTCCATTGGATGTTTTCAGCCCCTTTGTCGAGGATCAAGTGGCCATAAGTGTGTGGGTTCATTTCTGGATCTTCAATCCTGTTCCATTGATCCACCTGCTTGTCACTGTACCAATACCATGCAGTTTTAAACACTATTGCTCGGTAATATTGCTTGAGGTCAGGGATACTGATTCCCCCAGAATTTCTTTTGTTGTTGAGAATAGTTTTAGCTATCCTGGGTTTTTGTTATTCCAGATGAATTTGAGAATTGCTCTTTCTAACTCTATGAAGAATTGAGTTGGGATTTTCATGGGTATTGCGTTGAATCTGTATATTGCTTTTGGCAAAATGGCCATTTTAACTATATTAATCCTGCCGATCCATGAGCATGGGAGATTTTTCCATTTTTTGAGGTCTTCCTCTATTTCCTTCTTCAGAGTCTTGAAGCTCTTGTCATATAGATCTTTCACATGTTTGGTAAGAGTCACCCCAAGGTACTTTATACTGTTTGTGGTTATTGTGAAGGGTGTCATTTCCCTAATTTCTTTCTCAGCCTGCTTATCCTTTGAGTATAGGAAGGTTACTGATTTGCTTGAGTTGATTTTATAACCTGCCACTTGGCTAAGATTAAAAACTCAGGAGACAGCAGATATTGGCGAGCATGTGGAGAAAGAGGAACACTCCTCCACTGCAGGTGGGGTTGCAAATTAGTACAACCACTCTGGAAATCAGTCTGGCAGTCCCTCAGAAAACTGGGCATGTCACTTCCGAAAGATCCTGCTATACCACTCCTGGGCATATACCCAGAGGATTCCCCAGCATGTAATAAGGATACATGTTCCACTATGTTCATAGCAGCCCTATTTATAATAGCCAGAAGCTGGAAAGAACACAGGTATCCTTCAACAGAAGAATGGATGCAAAAAATGTGGTATGTATACACCATGGAGTAGTATTCAGCCATTAGAAACAATGAATTCATGAAATTCTTAGGCAAATGGATGGAGCTGGAGAACATCATACTAAGTGAGGTAACCCAGTCTCAAAAGATCAATCATGGTAGGTACTCACTAATAAGTGGATGTTAGCTTGGAAAACTGGAATATGCAAAACATAATCACTTCAAATGAGGTACAAGAAGAACGGAGGAGTGGCCCCTAGTTCTGGAAAGACACAGTGTAGCAGTATAAGACAAAACCAGAACAGGGAAGTGGGAAGTGATGGGTGGGAGAACAGAGGGAGGGAAGGGGGCTTATGTGACTTTTGGGGAGTGGGGAACTAGAAAAGGGGAAATCATTTGAAATGTAAATAAAAAATATATCGAATAAAATTTAAAAAAAATAAAAAAAAAGGTGTACAGAGCTAAACAAGGAATTCTCAACTAAGGAAACTCAATTGGCTCTAACGCCCCTAAAGAAATGTTCAACATCCTTAGTTATCAGGGAAATGCAAATCAAAACAACACTAAGATTCCACCTTACACCAGTCAAAATGGCTAAGATGAAAAACTCAGGGTACAGCCGTTGCTGGGGAGGTTGTGGGTAAAAAGGAACACTTCTCCATTGTTGGTGGGATTGCAAGCTAGTAAATCCACTCTGGAAATCAGTTTGGCGATTCCTCAGAAAATTAGACATAGTACTACCAGTGCACCCAGGTATACCACTCCTGGGCATATACCCAGAAGATGCTCCTATATGTAATAATGACACATGTTCCATTATGTTCATAGCTGCCTTATTTATAATACCCTGAAGCTGGAAAGAACCCAGATGTCCCTCAACAGAGGAATGGATACAGAAACTGTGGTATATATACACACAATGGAGTACTAGTCAGCTATTAAAAACAATGAATTCATGAAATTCTTAGGCAAATGGATGGAACTAGAAAGTGTCATCCTGAATGAGGCAACCCAATCACAAAAGAACACACATAGTATGCATTCACTATTAAGCAGATATCAGCCTAAAAGCTCAAAATAAACAAATTACAATTCACCAAGCTCAAGAAGAAGGAGGAGTTAAGTGAGGTTGCTTCAATTCCTTTAAGAAAGTGAAAAAATAGTCACAGGAGCAATAAGGGAGACAATGTGTGGAACAGAGACTGAATAAAGGCCACACAGAGACTGCCCTACCTGAGGATTCATCCTATAAACAGTCAACAAATCCTGACATTACTATGGATGACAAGAAGTATATACCAAAAGGAGCATGCCTTGGTTGTCTCCAGAGGGGTCCTGCCAGAGCCTTACAAGTACAAAGGCAAATGCTAACAACCAACTATTGGACTGGGCATGGGGTCCCCAATGGAGGAGCTAGAGGATGGTCCAGAGGAGCTGAAGGGATTTACAGCCCCATGAGCAAAACAATAATTTTGGCCACCCAGACTCCCCAAGACTCCCAGAAACATCAACCAAGGTGTACACATGGTTCCAGCTAAAACTGTGGCAGAGGAAGGCCTTGTTGGGCATCAGTGGGAGGAATGGTCCTTGGTCAGGTAAAGGCTCAACAAAAGGAAACCGAGGAGGGGGGAGGAGGGAGTGTGATGGGGGGAGAGGCATATATGTGGAGGCAGGGGGAAGGAGGAAGGGGAGGGTTTCGGGGTCTTAGGGGAGGGGGCATATTGGGTAAGGTTTATCATTGGCAATGTAAATAAAGATGATATTCAATAAAAAATAAATTAATTAAAAAAAGAAATTTTATCCATGTTTAAGAAGAGATGAGAAATAGACAGTGATAATAAATAGTCAAGATGCTAAGGTTAAGTTGGCAAGGAGAACCTTAGTGAAGGCCAAGCTAATTATTCTAGAAACAGCACACATCCAATGCCTTACTCTTAACTTTGCAGAGTAGAACACAGCTGCAGGGATTTATGCATTGTAACTGTCTGTGTAACTGTCTTTTGTAAGTACATTGCAATATTAGGAGCTTCATGTGAGGGGAATATTGCACCAAGGCCTCTGCATTACCTTTTCTCTGGTTTAGGTCACCAAAGCAGTGCCAGGCCAGCATTGCCCTAGTGTATCATGCAGGCAGGACAGATTGTAGGTCTAAGATTTATGGTTGAGTTGATGTTTACATTTCTCTTTTGGCAGTATGCAGAATAGCTTGCTGCTTCAAAGGTATTAGAACATGTATATAGAGTCTCTATGTAGGCACCAGCTCTCTTTCTCTATGCTCAATAATTTGTTTAGGCATTGTCCTCAGAAATGGGGCTACTGTCAGTTTGTAGAGTACAACCAGCAAGTCACAGTCACAGACTGTGTTGTTTGGACATTTCCTTGGGACTCCCTCGGCCAACAACTCAATTGAATGCAACCCAGTCGAGATCCCGGAAGACTCATTTAGTCTCAAAAAATTGTCAGTTGGGACTCTCAGTTGTTTCCCTCATTTTTCGGAGTTCTCCCTAGGAACTCCTTCCATATAGACTTGCTGCAAATTTCCTTCCTTATTTAATGTACATATCTTGTATTCCTAATCTCCCTGGGACTTTTTATCATGAAGTAGTATTAGATTTTATTAACATGTTTTCTTCATCTTCTTACACGCTTATGTGTTTTTATTTAATTTCAGTTTGTTCATATGTTGGAATACACATAAGTGTAAGAGGCATCTAGAAGGCTACTACCACAGTAGGTATGTTGTCTCAGGATTGACAGCTAAAACAAATGGGTCAATTTACAATATTTCTAGCAGAAACTCTGATAACTCTGACAAACAAAAGAGTTTAGTACACTTTTTGTTTTATTTATTTTTGTTTGTACATTTGGAACACATACTGTAGAGCAGGTGTTGTGGTCTGGGGACATGTATCAATAGTGTTCCTTCTTATACCCATGTGACTCATGAGTGAGGCTAATGATGATGTTGTCTGACTTGGTGGCAGGGACCTTTATCCTGAGGAACATCTTATTGCCCTTCACTCCATTTGTCTAATTATTTCATCATGCATGGTTAAAATCCCTTTGTAAATAGTTGTTCATTTAAAACACTTAGTGTCCTCATTCTGTATTCTTATGTCAACTCAATTAAATTGTGGAGGGTAACAGGTTTTTGTGCATACCCACAAGCACCAGGGAAGCTAGGATATATTAAACACAAATGCCTGTCTCTTCAAAGAAAGAAACTTTTAACCTGTCTTCCACCTATAATGAATGCTGAAAAAGATTAGAGTATACAACCTAGTAATGGTTTTCTATTGGGGGGCCAACCTTCACCTGGATTCACTAGGATATTGTTGTTTATTCCTGACTTATGCCCCATCATATCTTGAAGATCATTTCTCAACCCATAAAACCCCTTCTTATAAGAAATTTCACTTATAATTTTCAACAACCTAAATAACATCTGTGCTATTTTAGAGCCAACCCTATTCTGAATCCCACAGGCTATTATGCTTACCTGAGACAATCTCCCTAGATTCTTTCTGAGGAATTGTTTTTAAATCAACAGAATCTGTCTTTATGGAAAAAGCCACATGTGCTTTGAAAAGAGTTTCAATGTAAACATGTTTTAAGCTTTGTTGTGCAAACAGAACTAAGTAAATTGTCATCGGATGTCCTTTCCACACTACTCATGCCCACAACTACAACCACAATCAGTGGATCTAGAGAGGGAAAGGTAGGCTAGAACAGTGGAGACCTCAAGCTGTGAGTGGTCACAATGGGAAACAGACTTCACCAGAGGAGGCACTCTTTTAATAGGCAGAACATTCTTTTTAAACCTTTGGTGGTGAGAAGGGGATACTAGGGTGGGTTACACCACTGGTCAGGGTCGGGATGCTGAGGAAGCTTCATTTGCATAAGAAGAATTTTTAGATGCTTGATAGACTTGACCTGATGATGAGAGGGAGTTTAACCTGATTGTGACTACATGATTTCGTTTGGTGTGGAAAAACTTTGAAGTCACAGGGCTGAGTGCACCACGATGTTTAGACCCAAGGAGGGGAAAAAGTAATCCCATTTCCTACCATGCTTAGGTTGAGAATTCCAGGGTTGGACAAGAAAGGACCCCAGTTTTGCTCTAGGCAGGCTTCTTCTTATTTCAAGGTTCTCCCATCCCATAATCAGGAAACTTTCCCAAAATTGTTCCATACTTAAATGAGTAAAATAAACCAGCTAGTATCAACCTCTGGAAGTCTGAACCAATGCTCATTCTTACTTCTTTGCACATCATTTTACCTCTGGCCTCTGATGATTTTAGAGATCCCCACAGCAAGAAAACCAAACATGATGGGCTGGGATTTTGAAAAAGAAATAATATCTTTTTTTTCTTTAAATAGAAATTAGGGGGATAGGAACCTTGAATTCTCACTGAAAGGGTAGTGACTGCTAGTGAGAATGTGCAATTAACATGGTTTCTTCTGAATCCTTTGAGACAAAGCATTTTAGAAAATTATTGTAATGTTTGTTAAGATCAAAATATTAACTGTTAAAGGAGCAAAATATTAAGAGCAATGGTTCTGCAAATACATATGCATAGAAACTAATGTGTACGCAGCCCATGAAAAGGGAATAAAATCTCTGTTAATTATTTTGTAAGCTGGAGTACAATAATACATTGTTTGTACTATCTCAGAAGGAGAAGAGAAAATGTGGAGGGGAGAGATGATTCTGCTGGGATATGCAAGAAGGGTGGGCCAAATGGACTCCACATCCACTCCGCATCCAATATTCTAAGCTCAAGCTCCCAAAGGATCTGCCTATATCTAAAATCCCTCTGGCCCTGTCACCAAGGTCTTCTTTATTGGATTCTATCTCTTGAGCCTTATTCTCCTGAATTTATTTAAGTGATTTTTGTGTTTCCATTATGTCTGCCAGCTGTGTGGGCCGCAGGGATGTGGTGAAGATGTGGGCCGCAATGAGATACACCAGGCCAAACAGTTCCACGTGGGACTTTATTTACGATGTGGAAAGGGGTAGCAGGTGGGAAGAAGGAAGGAAAGAAAGAGAAGAGAGGGAGAGAGAGGAGAGAAACACTACCCAGTTATATACGGGTGATGACGTAAATTAAAGGTAAAGGTGGAGTTAAACAAAGAATTCTCACCTGAAGAACTTCGGATGGCTGAGAAGCATCTTAAAAAATGCTCAACTTCATTAGTCATTAGGGAAATGCAAATCAAAACAACCCTGAGATTTCACCTTACACCAGTCAGAATGGCTAAGATTAAAAATTCAGGAGACAGCAGGTGTTGGAGAGGATGTGGAGAAAGAGGAACACTCCTCCACTGCTGGTGGGGTTGCAAATTGGTACAACCACTCTGGAAATCAGTCTGGCGGTTCCTCCGAAAACTGGGCACCTCACTGCCAGAAGATCCTGCTATACCACTCCTGGGCATATACCCAGAGAATTCCCCACCATGTAATAAGGATAAATGCTCTACTATGTTCATAGCAACCCTATTTATAATTGCCAGATGCTGGAAAGAACCCAGGTATCCCTCAACAGAAGATTGGATGCAAAAAATGTGGTATATCTACACAATGGAGTACTATTCAGCCATTAGAAACAATGAATTCATGAAATTCTTAAGCAAATGGATGGAGCTAGAGAACATCATACTATGTGAGGTAACCCAGACTCAAAAGGTGAATCATGGTATGCACTCACTAATAAGTGGATATTAACCTAGAAAACTGGAATACCCAAAACATAATCCACACATCAAATGAGGTACAAGAAGAAAGGAGGAGTGGCCCCTGGTTCTGGAAAGACTCAGTGAAGCAGTATTCAGCAAAACCAGAACGGGGAAGTGGGAAGGGGTGGGTGGGAGGACAGGGGAAGAGAAGGGGGCTTACGGGACTTTCGGGGAGTGGGGGGCTAGAAAAGGGGAAATCATTTGAAATGTAAATAAAAATATATCAAATAAAAAAAAGTAAAAAAAAAAAAGGTAAAGGTGGGCCATTGAATTCTGAGTATATGCAGGTTTTGGTACCAACAAAAATGAAGCACTTAAACTGTGTTGATTAAATTTCCTTCAATATTGGTCATTCGAAGTATAGATGATATACTCCTCTCCTGCTTATGTAATTGACATTTAAATGAATGCTTCATTTTCATAGAAAATAAACTAAAAAAGATTTTAATCAAAACTTCAGATAAAATACAAAAGTAATCAATCACCTTATAATTGTTGAGGATCTATTACTCAACAACAAATTGAACATCGTCATCTCAGTTAAAAGTTTCCAGAAAGTAGCACAGATTCCTTCCAGTCTGAGCCAGTGCCCTCAGAAGACTTTGGGCACTGGATTCATACCAAGTCCCATTACACCCAGAGGAAGCTTGATGCCCAGCTGCTCTAACACAAGCAAGATCACAGGATTTCAGGATACCAGAGGCAGATTGACTCTTTTTTTTTTTTATCCTTAATGGCTTTATTTTTTTATTTACATTGCAAATGATTTCCCCTTTTTTGGGTCCCCACTCCCCGCAAGTCCCATAAGCCCTCTTCCGTCCCCCTATTCTTCCCTCTACCCCTTCCCACTTCCCTGTTCTGTACTCTTACACTGAGTCTACCAGAACCAGGGGCCACTCCTCCATTCTTTTTGGACATCATTTAATTTGTGGATTATGTCCTGGGTATTCAAAGTTTCTAGTCTAATATCCACTTGTCAGTGAGTGCATACCATGATTGATCTTTTGAGACTGGGTTACCTCACTTAGTATGATGTTCTCCAGCTCCATCCATTTGTCTAAGAATTTCATGAATTCATTGTTTCTCATGGCTGAATAGTACTCCATTGTGTAAATATACCACATTTTTTTGTATCCATTCCTCCGTTGAAGGACACCTAGGAGCTCTGACACACCTAGGATTTCAGGATCATAGGATTCCCAAATCACAGGTTCACAGAGACAGCTGGACTCTGAGGAGTTCTGACATAACCAGAATGACAGGAAGAACAGGCTCCAGTAAGAAACAGCAAAGGGCACGTAGAAATAGAGATAACCAGAGGGAAAGGGACAAATGCAGAAACATAAGAAACAGAAACCAAGGGAATTTAGCATCATCAGAACCCAATTCTCCCACCTCAGCATGTCCTCATGTCCTGGATACTCAAACACAGGGGAAAAGAAAGAAGTGGACTGAAAATCAATTTTCATGTGGATGAAGTAGGACGTAAATAACTTCCCTAAAGAAAAACAGACAAATACAGGTAAACCGGTAGAAGCACTTAAGGAGGAAACACAAAAATCCCTTAAGGAATTAAAGGAAAACATAGGCAAACAGGTGAAGGAATTGAACAAAACCATCCAGCATCTAAAAATGGAAGTGGAAACAATAAATAAATCACAAAGTGAGGTACCACTGGAGATAGAATACCTAGGAAAGAGAACAGGAGTCACAGATGCAAGCATCACCAACAGAATACAGGAGATAGAAGAGAGACCTCAGGTACAGAAGATACCATAGAAAACACTGACACAACAGACAAAGAAAATGCAAAATGCAAAAAGCTTTTGACTCAAAACATACAGGAAATCTAGGACACAATGAGAAGAACAAACCTAAGCATTATAGGTATAGAAGAGAGTGAAGATTCCCAATCTAAAGGGACAGTAAATATCTTCAATAAAATTATAGAAGAAACTTCCCTAACCAACAGAAAGAGATGACCATGAACATACAAAAAGCCTACAGAATGCCAAATATTTGGATCTGAAAAAAAAAGTCTTCCATGACATAATAGTGATAACAACAAATGCACAAGACAGCAAATATTAAAAACAGTAAGGGGTAAAGGACAATTAACATATAAAGGCAGACCAATAAGAATTACATCAGACTTCTCACCAGAGACTATTAAAGCTAGAAGATCCTGGGCAGATGTCATATAGATCCTAAAATAACACCAATACCAGCCTAGGCTACTATACCCAGCAATACTCTCAATTTACATGGATGGAAAAACCAAGATATTCTATGACAAAAAAGTTCACAAAATATCTTTCCACAAATCCACCCCTACAAAGGATGATAGATTAAAAAAAAAAAAAAAAAAAAAAAAAACTCCAACACAAGGAAGGAAACTACACCCTAGAAAAGCATAAAATTCTTCTTTCAAGAAATGCAAAAGAAGATAGCACACAAACATAATTCCACATGTAACAACAAAAGTAACAGGGAAAAACAATCACTTTTCCTTAATATCTCTTAATATTTATGGACTCAACCCCCCCGCAAAGACATAGACTAACAAACTGGATAAGGAAACAGGACCCAGCATTTTAATGCATACAGGAAAGAACCTCAGTATCAAAGACAAACACTACCTCAGAGTAAAACCCTGGAAAATAATTTTCCAAGCAAATGGTCCCAAAAATCAAGCTTGAGGAACCATTCTAATATCCGATAAAATAGGCTTTCAACCAAAAATTATCAAAACTATCAAATTTATCAAAAAAGATAACTTTGTACTCATCAAAGGAAAAATCTACCAAGATGAACTCTCAATCCTGAACATCTATTCTCCAAATGCAAGGGCACCCACATTTGTAAACGAAACTTTACTAAAGCTCAAAGAATACATTGCACCTCACACAGTAAGAGTGGAAGACTTCAACACACCACGTTCATCAATGAACAGATCATGGAAACAAAGACTAAACAGAGATACAGTGGAACTAACAGAAGTTATAAACCAAATGGATTTAACAGATATGTAGTATCTTTAAAACATTCCATCCCAAATCAAAAGAATATACCTTCTTCTCAGCATCTCATGGTACCTTCTCCAAAACCGATTGTATAATTGTTCACAAAACAGGCCTCAATAGATACAAGAAGATTGAAATAATCCCAAACACATTATCAGATCATCTTGGGACTAAGTCTGAACATCAAAAACAGGAAACACAAGAACAAGAAACAAGAAAAAGGAAAGCACTCATACACACGGAAACTGAGCAATGGCCTACTCAATGAGAACTTAGTAAAGTCAGAAATAAAGAAAGAAATTAGAGACTTTTTAATAATTTCTTGAAAATACAACCACAACATACCAAAACACAATGAAGGCAGAGCTAAGAGGAAAACTCATAGCTACAAGTGCCTCCAAATAGAAACTGGGGAGAGGATACACTAGCACCTTAACAGCCCACCTGAAAGCTCTAGAATAAAAAGAAGCAAATCCACCCAAGAGGAGTAGACAGCAGGAAATAATGGAACTCAGGGCTGAAATCAACCATGTAGAAACAAAAATAACTGTACAATGAATCAACCAAATCAGGAGATGGTTCTTTGAGAACATCAACAAAATAGATAAAGGATTAGCCGAACTAAGCAGAGGGCACAAAGACAGTATCCAAATTAGCACATTCAGAAATAAAAAGGGAGACAACAACAGAAACCAAGGAAATTAGAAAAATACCTAGATTCTACTACCAAAGCCTATGCTCAAGAAAACTGTACAACCTGTAGGAAATGGACAATCTTCTAGACAGATACCAGGTGCTAAAGTTAAATGAGGATCAGATAAATGACCTAAACAACCCCCTAAACCCTATAGAAATAGAAGCAGTTATTAAAAGTCTCCCCCCAAACAGCCCCAGACCAGGTGATTTTAGTGCAGAATTCTATCAAACCTTCAAAGAAGGAATAATATCAATAATCTTCAAGCTATCTCACTAAGGAGAAATATGAGAAACACTACTCAATTTGTTCTATGGAGCCACAATTATATTTATAACAAACCACACAAAGACCCAGAAAAGAAAGAGAACTTCAGACCAATTTTACTTATGAATACCGATGCAAAAATACTCAATAAAATTCATAGACACTTAATCCAATGATGGATCAAAACAATCATCCATTATGATCAAATAGGTTTTATTCCAGAGATACAGGGATGCTTAAAAATAGGGAAATCTATCAAAGCAATCCATTATAAAAACAAACTCAAAGAAAAAAATCAGATGCTGAGAAAATATTTCACAAAATTCAACACCACTTCATGATAAAGGTCTTTGAAAAATCAGTAATCCAAGGCTCATACCAAAACATAGTAAAAATCAATGTACAGCAAACCAATAGCCAACATCAAATTAACTGGAGATAATCTCAAAGTAATCCCACTAAAATCATGGTTGCTCTCTTTCTCCCTATTTAATATAGTAATCAAAGCCCTAGATAGAGTAATTAGACAACAAAAGAAGGCCAAAAGGATTTAAACCAGAAAGGAAGAAGTCAAAATATCACTATATGCAGATGATACGATAGTATAAAGTGACCCCCAAAATTCCACTAGAGAGCTCCTAAACCTAATAAAAAACTTCAGCAAATTGGCTGGACATCCCAACCCAGTTCTTCATAGAGCTAGAAAGATCAATTCTCAAATTCATCTGGAATAACAAAAAACCCAGGATAGCTAAAACTATTCTCAACAGTAAAAGAACTTCAGGGGGATTCAGTATCACAGACTTTAAACTCTACTACAGAGCAATAGTGATAAAAACTGCATGGTATTGGTACAATATCAGGCAAGCAGATCAACGGAACAGGATTGAAGACCCAGAAATTAACCAACACACCTATGGTCACTTGGTCTTTGACAAAGGAGATGAAAGCATCCAGTGGAAAAAAAGATAGTCTTTTCAACAAATGGTGCTGGTTCAATTGGAGGTCAGCATGCAGAAGAATGCACATCAATCCATTCTTATCTCCTTGTACCAAGCTCAACTCCAAATGGATCAAGGACCTCCACATAAAACCTGACACACTGAAACTAATCAAAAAGAAACTGGGGAAGACTCTGGAGGACATGGGTACAGGGGAAAAGTTCCTGAATAGAACACCAATAGCTTATG
The DNA here is from genome assembly GCF_947179515.1 of Apodemus sylvaticus. Classification (NCBI taxonomy): domain Eukaryota; kingdom Metazoa; phylum Chordata; class Mammalia; order Rodentia; family Muridae; genus Apodemus; species Apodemus sylvaticus. The sequence goes on along the minus strand of NC_067472.1, from coordinate 160,680,314 downwards.
CTCTAAGATCAAGAATTGACAAATGGGACCTCATAAAACTACAAAGTTTCTGTAAGGCAAAGGACACCGTCAAAAGGACAAAACGTCAACCAACAGACTGGGAAAGGATTTTCACCAACCCTAAATCTGACAGAGGGCTAATATCTAATATATACAAAGAACTCAAGAAAGTAGAACCCAGAGAACAAAATAACCCCATTAAAAAGTGGGGTACGGAGCTAAACAAAGAATTTACAGATGAAGAACTTCGGAGAGCTGAGAAACACCTTAAGAAATGTTCAACATCATTAATCATTCGGGAAATGCCAATCAAAACAACCCTGAGATTTCACCTCACACCAGTCAGAATGGCTAAGGTCAAAAACTCAGGAGACAGCAGGTGTTGGCGAGGATGTGGAGAAAGAGGAACACTCCTCCACTGCTGGTGGGATTGCAAGTTGGTGCAACCACTTTGGAAATCAGTATGGCGGTTCCTCAGAAAACTGGGCATGTCACTTCCTGAGGACCCTGTTATACCACTCCTGGGCATATATCCAGAGGATTCTTCAGCATGCAATAAGGACACATGCTCCACTATGTTCATAGCAGCCCTATTTGTAGTAGCCAGAAGCTGGAAAGAACCTAGGTGTCCTTCAACGGAGGAACGGATACAAAAAATGTGGTATATTTACACAATGGAGTACTATTCAGCAATTAGAAACAATGAATTCATGAAATTCTTAGACAAATGGATGGAGCTGGAGAACATCATACTAAGTGAGGTAACCCAGTCTCAAAAGATCAATCCTCGTATTCACTCACTGATAAGTGGATATTAGCCTAGAAACTTTGAATACCCAGGACATAATCCACAAATTAAATGATGTCCAAAAAGAATGGAGGAGTGGCCCCTGGTTCTGGAAAGACTCAGTGCAAGAGTTTAGGGGAATTCCAGAACAGGGAAATGGGAAGGGGGGGTGGAAGAACAGGGGGACGGAAGAGGGCTTATGGGACTTGTGGGGAGTGGGGACCCAGAAAAGGGGAAATCATTTGAAATGTAAATAAAAATATATCAATAAAAAATTTATGCAAGCAAATCAATAACCTTTCTCTACTCAAAGGATAAAGAGGCTGAGAAAGAAATTAGGGAAATAACACTATTTTCAATAGTCGCAAATAATATAAAATACCTTGGTGTGACTCTAACAAAGCATGTGAAAGATCTGTATGACAAGAACTACAAGTCTCTGAAGAAAGAAATCAAAGACCTCAGAAGATGGAAAGATCTCCCATACTCATCGATTGACAGGATTAATATAGTAAAAATGGCCATCTTGCCAAAAGCAATCTACAGATTCAATGCAATCCCCATCAAAATTCCAAATCAATTCTTCACAGAGAAAGAGCAATTTGCAGATTCATCTGAAATAACAAAAAACCCAGGATATTGAAAACTATTCTCAACAATGAAAGAACTTCTTTGGGAATCACCATCCCTGACCTCAATTTGTATTACAGAGTAATAGTGATTAAAAAACAAAAACAAAAACAAAAAAAACCTGCATGATATTGGTATAGAGACAGGCACGAAGATAAATGAAACTGAATTAAAACCCAGAAATGAACCCACATACCTATGGTTCTTTGATCTTTGATGAAGTAGTGAAAATCATCTAGTGGGGAAAAAAGACAGCATTTTGGTTCAACTGGATGTCAGCTTGTAGAAGAGTGCAAAATGATCCATTCATATATTCCTGTACAAACCTCAAGTCCAGGTGGATCCAGGACCTGCACATGAAACCAGATACACTGAAACTAATATAAGAGAAAGTGGGGAAGAGCCTTGAACTTATGGGCACAAGAAAAATTTTCCTGAACAGAACACAAATGGCTTATGCTCTAGGATCAAGAATTGACAATGGGACCTCATAAAATTACTAAGCTTCTTTAAAGCGAAGTATACTGTCAATAGGACAAAACAGTAACCAATGGCTTAGAAAAAGGTCTTTTACTAACTCTTCATCAGACAGAGATGTAATATCCAATATATGTGAAGAACTCAAGAAGGTAGACCCCAGAGAATTAAATAACCCTATTTAAAATGGGATACAGAGCTAAACAAAGAATTCTCAAGTGGGGAATACTGAATGGCTGAGAAGCATCCAAAAAATGTTCAAAATCCCTAGTCATCAGGGAAATGCAAATCAAAACAACCCTGAGATTCTTCCTCATACCAGTCAGAATGGCTAAGATCAAAAACTCAGGCAACAGCAGATGCTGGTAAGGATGTGGAGAAAGAGAAACACTCCTCCATTGTTGGTGGGATTGCAAGCTAGTAAAACCACTCTGGAAATCAGTCTGGTGGTTCCTTAGAAAACTGGTCATAGTATTACCTGAAGACCCATCTATATCACTCTTGTACATATACCCAGAAGATGCTCCAACATGTAATAAGGACACATGCTCCACTATGTGTGTGGCAGCCTTATTTATAATAGCCAGAATCTGGAAAGAACCCAGATGTTCTTTTTTTTTTTTGTCTTTTTTGTTATTCGATATATTTTTTATTTACATTTCAAATGATTTCCCCTTTTCTAGCCCCCCACTCCCCGAAAGTCCCATAAGCCCCCTTCTCTCCCCCTGTCCTCCCACCCACCCCTTCCAACTTCCCCGTTCTGGTTTTGCCCTATACTTCTTCACTGAGTCTTTCTAGAACAAGGGGCCACTCCTCCTTTCTTCTTGTACCTCATTTGATGTATGGATTATGTTTGGGGTATTCCAGTTTTCTAGGTTAATATCCACTTATTAGTGAGTGCATACCATGATTCACCTTTTGAGTCTGGGTTACCTCACTTAGTATGATGTTTTCTAGCTCCATCCATTTGCCTAAGAATTTCATGAGTTCATTGTTTCTAATGGCTGAATAGTACTCCATTGTGTAGATATACCACATTTTTTGCATCCACTCTTCTGTTGAGGGATACCTGGGTTCTTTCCAGCATCTGGCAATTATAAATAGGGCTGCTATGAACATAGTAGAGCATGTATCCTTATTACATGGTGGGGAATCCTCTGGGCATATGCCCAGGAGTGGTATAGCAGGATCTTCTGGAAGTGAGGTGCCCAGTTTTCGGAGGAACCGCCAGACTGATTTCCAGAGTGGTTGTACCAATTTGCAACCCCACCAGCAGTGGAGGAGTGTTCCTCTTTCTCCACATCCTCTCCAATACCTGCTGTCTCCTGAATTTTTAATCTTAGCCATTCTGACTGGTGTAAGGTGAAATCTCAGGGTTGTTTTGATTTGCATTTCCCTAATGACTAATGAAGTTGAGCATTTTTTAAGATGCTTCTCAGCCATCCGAAGTTCTTCAGGTGAGAATTCCCTGTTTAACTCTGTACCCCATTTTTTAATAGGGTTGTTTGGTTTTTCTGGAGTCTAACTTCTTGAGTTCTTTATATATATTGGATATTAGCCCTCTATCTGATGTAGGGTTGGTGAAGATCTTTTCCCAATTTGTTGGTTGCCAATTTGTCCTTTTGATGGTGTCCTTTGCCATACAGATGTTCTTCAACAGAGGAAAAAATACAGAAAATGTGTTACATTTACACAATGGAATACTACTCAGCTATTAAAAACCACAATTTCATCAAATTCCTAGGCAAATGGATAGAAGTAGAAAAATATCATCCTGAGTGAAGTAACCCAATAACAAAAGAAAACACACATGGTATGATTCACTATTAAGTGGATATTAGCCCAAAAGCTTGGAATACCCAAGATACAATTCAGAGATCACACGAAGCTCAAGAAGACCAAGGACCAAAGTGTGGTTACTTCAGTCCTTCTTAGAATATGCAACAAAATTGCCATTGGAGGAAATACAGAGAAAAAGAGTAGATCAGGCCATCCAGAGACTGCCCCACCTGTGAATCTATTCCATATACAGTTATCTTACCTAGACACTACTGTGAATGCCAAGAAGTGTTTGCTGACAGGAGCCCGATATGGCTGTCTCCTGAGAGGTTCTGCCAGAGCCTGACAAATACAGAGGCAGATGCTCGCAGCCAACAATTGGACTGAGCACCGTGCCCCCAGTGGAGGAGTTAAGAGAAAGAACAGAAGGAACTGAATGGGTTTGCAACCCCATAGGAAGAAAAACAATACCAACCAAAAACCACTACCACTACCACTCCCAGGGACTAAACCACCAACCAAAGTGCACACATGGAGGGACCCATGGTTCAAGCTGCATAAGTCACCTTGTGGGGCAGCAATGGGAAGAGAGGCCCTTGCTTCTGTGACGGGTAGGGGAATGCCACGACAGGGAATCAGGAGTGTGTGGGTGGGTGAGGGAACATTGTCATAGAAGTAGGTGAGGGGGGATGAGATAGGGGGCTTCTGGAGGGGAAACCAGGAAAATGCAAAGCATTAAAAATGTAAATAAAGAAAATATCTAATAAAAAAAGAAAAGAAAATATTCCAGAAAAATGCAACCTCAAATACTTACAAAGAATTTGGGGCCATATCAATTGAGTACACTTTTATCTGCCCATTATTATTAGGATTTGGCTTCACTCTTTACATTGCTATCCGAAGATGCTTGGTTAAATTTTATAAGAAATGTAACATGTGAAGCAGAGTGGGCTGTTAGCTTCTTAAATGATACTGATGCTAAAGCTGTAGCTCATAGAATTTGTACCTTAATCACTTATCTATTATTTGTCCTTCCTTCCTGTTTATCTTCTACTGAAAATTAAAAACTGTAATGGTATAGAAATGCATATATGTCATAATTCTCCATAATGATCAATAACTTGTTTATAAGAAATTATATACATAAATATGATGTAATGGACAATTCTTAAATAATTTATTAGTAGAGGCTCTATAGAAATTGTTTGCCACTCAACAAACTACATGTGGATTATTTCTTCCACACTGATAAGAATTTATGAGTTGAATTAAAATGTTACTCAGGCTTTGTAAGTTCACTTGTCATGGTTCAGAAGTATCTGTAAAATCTTTTAGTAAAATCAGGTTAAAACTTGTAGCTTGCTCTCTGTTCTCCAGATCCAATCCCCAAGTGCCATCTCTATCTCTGCAAGTAAACACCTGCTGCTGCCTTTCTTTATTCTCTATCCACATTTTCTGTGGATTTGACAGACCTCCTATTCTCCCTCTCCCCACTTGGTGCATTGGCACAGCCACCAGTTCACAGAGGAAACTCTGTGCTAACGCATCGGTAACTCTTACCAGGGAAGGCAGTAGGCAGTCCTTAGATCTTCTCCTCTCCTTTGTTTTTCTGGACCTACCTTCACACTCCAATGATATAGAAGACCCTCTTGGGTGAACTTTCTTCATGGTTTCTCCTAATTCCAAAGAGACAAAATAAGCAGGTCATGGTTGAACAATCTGCTCTCCTCACTCCTGCGAATCCTTTGAAATCTCTAGCCTAGCCATATTACTAAGAGTCAGTTCCCAATACACAGAAATGAATTTTACTTGCAAGCCCAGATACTTCAAATATCAGATCCAAAAAGAATTTTTATACCATGCAAGACTTAGCCATTATACTCTGAAAATCAAGAAAGAAAACAGAAACTAAATAGTAAAACATTTATTTTCCTCCACCCAAAAAGACAAATCTAGAAATCAGCACCTAGACATGTAATGATCACAATCCCAGACTCTTAGACACCAATATAAAAACACAATAAATAATAGCTATGGCAGTGTTTTACAAGTCAATCTTAATACCCTACAAGAGCAGACACTAGATATGCCAACATTACTGAAACACAAGAAAAAAACCTTAAAACCACCCGTATGAAGTTTAGAGAGACACTTAAAGAGGAAATGAGCAAATCTCTTAATGGAATCCAGGAAAACACAAACAGCAGAAGGAAATGAATAAATCTGTTCAAGAACTGAAAACAAAAAAAAAATCAATAACGAAATTCAAAACTTAGGAAATTCATGAAATGAAAAATTTAGGAATTCAACCAGAAACTACAAAGCAAGCTTGTCTAACAGCATAAAAGAGATAGAAGAGAGAATCTAAGGTGATGAATATACATTGGAGAAATGGATACATTAGTGAAAGGCAATGATACATTTAAAAATTTCCTGATACAAAACATCCATGAAATATACAACACTGTGAAAAGTGCAAAACTAAAACACAGAAAAAGAAAGAAAGAGGATACAACTGAATACAAGGCACATAAATGTTTGAACAAAATGATAGAAGAACATTTTCTAGTCAAAAGAATCAGATGTCTATTGATGTACAAGAAGCATACAGAACAGCAATGAGATTGAAGCAGAAGAGAAAGTCCTCTTGCCACATAACAATCAAAGTAATAAATATGTGGAACATTAAATTTGAAAGCTGTAATGGAAAAGACCATATCACATACAAAGGCAGGGCTATTACAATTACACTTAACTTCTCAATGGAGACATTAAAAACCTTAATGGCCTGAACTAACATTCTTTATAAGTTACTTGGCCTTTTTCTCTTACTGCCTTTAATATTCTTTCTTTGTTTAGTACATTTGGTGTTTTGATTATTATGTGATGGGAGGTATTTCTGTTCTGGTCCAGTCTGTTTGGAGTTCTATAGGCTTCTTGTATATTCATGGGCATCTCTCCCTTTAGGTTAGAGAAGTTTTCTTCCATAATTTTATTGAAGATATTTGCTGGCCTTTTAAGTTGTAAATTGTCACTCTCATCTATGCCTATAATCCTTAGGTTTGGTCTTCTCATTGTGTCCTGGATTTCCTGGATATTTTAGGTTACAAGCTTTTTGCATTTTGCATTTTCTTTAACTGTTGAGTCCATGGTTTCTATGGTATCTTCAGCATCTGAGATTCTTTCTTTTATCTCTTGTATTCTGTTGTTGATATTTGCATCTATGTCCCCTGATTTCTTCCCAAGGTTTTCTATCTCCAAAGTTGCTCCCTTTGAGTTTTCTTAGTTGTTTTGAACTAACATTCTTTAGATTCTAAGAAATGACATACAAGGCCAGAGTACTAAAACCAGCAAAACTTTCAATCTCCATAGATGGAGAAACAAGAATATTCTATCATAAGGCCACATTTCAACAATTTCTATCTATATGTCTGGATTACAAAGTCTCTATTTAAAAAAATCCAACTTGAGTTTAACTACACCACATAAACACTTGGAATAAATAATCTCATACAAGCCATGTATTGAGAATATCTTGTGTTTGTATGAATATTACACCTGTCAATAACCTGATGGACTCTAGAACAGGACATAGGAGGTAGAATATCTGGGAGGCAGAAAGGATTCTGGGATAGTGTCAGATATAGGAGATTCCTCCAGAAATTTGGGACAAGACACATATATGGTAAGCAACTGCATGGCAGAATATGGGTTAGAATAAAGGAGTTGTATCCTGGGTATTCCAAGCTATTTTTCTAATATCCACTTACCAGTGAGTGCATACCATGTGTGTTCTTTTGTGACTTTTTTACCTCACTCGGGATATGTTCTAATTCCATCCATTTGCTTGAGAATTTCATGAAGTAATTGTCTTAACAGATGAGTAGTAATATCCCTTTGTGTAAATGTACATTTTCTTTATCCATTCTTCTGTTGAAAGTCATCTGGGTTCTTTTCAGCTTCTGGCTATTATAAATAAGGCTGCTATGAACATAGTGGAGCATATATCCTTATTATATGCTAGAGAATCCTCAGGGTGTATGCCCAGGAGTGGTATGGCTGTGTCCTTAGGTAATGCTATGTCCAATTTTCTGAGGAACTGCCAGACTGAATTCCAGAGTGGTTGTGTCAGTTCACAATCCCATCAGCCAAGGAAGAGTGTTCCTCTTTCTCTGCATCCTTACCAGCATCTCAGGGTCATTTTGATTTGCATTTCCCTGATGACTAAGTATGTTGAACATTTTCTCAAAAAGAAGGAAGACAAAAAGTGTGGTTGTTCCACTCCTACTTAGAAGGGGGAACAAAATAATCAAGAAAGGTAGAGGGAAGGTCCTGGGAGAGAGAGAGAGAGGAGGGGAAGGGGAAAAGGGGGCAGGACCAAGTGAGGGAGGAAACTGAGGAAAGGCACAAAGGGTCAGGAAATTGAACAGAGGTGTATAGCAGTGGGGAATGGGGAATAGAGGTGACCACCAGAATGTCTTGAATGACGGGAAAACAGGAGGCTCCAAGGACCCAATGGGGATGACATTATCTGAAATACACAACAATAGAGAGAATGTGTAGAGACCGTATCTAAAGGTTAAGAATGAGCCCTGATTGAGGGAAGGAGCCACCTATACATCTCAAAAATATCAACCTAGAATTGCTTCTTTTTTAAATTTATTTATTTGTCTTATGTATAGAGTACACCATTGCTCTCTTCAGACACACCAGAAAAGGTCATCAGATCCCATTACAGATGGTTGTGAGCCACCATGTGGTTGCTGGGAATTGAACTCAGGACCTTTGGAAAAGCAGTCAGTACTCTTAACCACTGAGCCATCTCTCCAGCCCCGAATTGCTTCTGTTTAACAAAAATACAAGGACAAAGTTTGGAGAAGAGACTCCAGAAGAAAAGGCCATCCAGAGATTGACCCAATTGGGGACCCATCTCATATGCAGACACCAAACCAAGACACTTGTTAATGCCAAGAAGTGCTTGGTGACAGGAGCCTGATATACCCATCTCTTGAGAGGCTTTCCCAGATCCTGACCCCTACAGATACAGATGCTTTCAGCCAACCATCAGACTGACAACTGGGACCCCAATGGAGGAGTCAGGGGAAGGACTAAATTAATTGAATGGGATTGCAACCCTATAAGAAGAACAAAAATATCAAGCAACTAGACCCCTCCCCCAGAGCTCGCGAGTATTGAACCACCTACCAAAGAGTACACATGGAGGGCCATGGCTCCAGCTACATACAAAACAGAGGGTTGCCTTTTCTGGCATCAATGCGAGGGGAGGCCTTTGGTCATGTGGAGGTCTGAATGGTAGGGTTGTGAGGACTTAGCAGGTAGGTGGGAGGGTGGGAAGCAACCTCATGGAAGCCGGGTGGACTGGAGAGGGGGTTTGTAGAGTTTAAACCTGGAAGGGGGATAACATTTGAAATGTAAATAAATAAAATAACCAATAAACTTTCTTTTTCAAAAAAATACAGGAGTTATTTTATGTTATGATTTGGTAAGAGAAGTGTCTCTCTATATGGTCAACATATTTGTGAGTATAATTTGATTCTGATTCTTATTTCTGGGAATATGGGGCTGTGAGGAAAAACAAGAACTGATTTTTCCATATGACACTTACATATGAAATAGAATCCAAATTAACCTGGTATCCCAAGTACAGGCCACAAAGTCTCCCTAAGAAAAATAGAAGTGGGTGGCACAAGAGGTGCTTTGAGCATTTTTGTAAAGGAGGCTACTAGTAATAGGAAAGCTGCCCCTTGGGAGAGCTGAGGCCTGTAAACATCAGGAAGTGAACAGGAAGAGCAAGCTAACCTGCTGTGGGCCCAATTCTGGTCCACCCAGCAAAAGGCCTATAGCTGTACACAGTGTCAACCAGATCACAGAGACACCGAGAACCCCTGCTGAGAGAGGAGCATGTGAGCTTCAGTGTTCCAGATAGAACACTGGGACTGACTATAAAGATCCCAGCCACATTCCACCAAGGACCTACCATTTTAGTGAAATGGACAAAGGCCAGAGGTCAGAGGTCAGAGGCTCCAGCCTAGTCAAGCATGGTCAAGCATGGCAGGACACATGGGCATGAGATTGTTGTCAGGCAGGATCATGGCCTGTTCAGAGTGAGGATAGCCATGGATTTATGTCAAGATGAAAAATAACAAGACTTCCAAGGTTGTGGAGAGTAGCAGTGTGCAGTAATTGGCGACTTCAGCCAATAACATTTTTGCATTTATTTTCTGTTGACAAGAATTCATTAGTCTATTGACTAAATGATAGGGGACTACATAACATTTCTTTCTGAAAGATCATAGTGGCTCACCTTTCTAAGTAAACTGAGTCAAATGTCAAACCACAGCCCAGCTGACCTCAGTAATAAAACATCTTTTTCTACATTGGTCACTTTGTAGATGTTTTGAACACGTAAGCTTTTTCTACAATCAATTGTTTGTAGTAAAATAATATTCTATACAGTAAAGCATTAAAGAAATAATTAGCTTATTTCAAAGCTAATTTAATACTAAAACCCAAAACTTAATTTTTACTTTTGACAACAATTTCAATCTTTCTCTGAAGCCATCCGTATTGTTATAAGCAGGATTTCTCTGAAATGTTAATGTGAAGTTTTTGAAAAACTGTAATTTATAATTTATTTTATGTTAAGTGTGACATGGTTGCCAACATGGCCGCATGATTGTTTCAGCAGTCGGAGCCCCATCAACCTGAATAATGCACCTCTGCCTTCCTAGTATACAGATGGCACTGTTTTTCTCATATACTTGTCTGTTTTACCATTTTCTGTAACATATTTTTCCTCAAATATACTTCTGGTTCAAAAAAAATGGGGAAAGGATTTGAGGGTATTACCAGGGAAAGAAATGACTCTGCTGTTTATTAGGAACAAACTGCTCTGTCCCTGGACCTTCTAGCAGCCAGCCCAAGCATATCGGGAAAATGGGTTTTGGATGTAGAGACTTACTGCCTTCATTGTCAAATGTTACCAGGAAATATTTGAAGCAGGAATGTTTTTCTATTGAGAAATCTGAGGCTTTGATAGCTAAGAGAATTGAAGACCACAAGGAAAAAGGAATAGTGGGCCTGGATCACTCAAGGACAAGGATGCCCATAGAAAATGCAAGGGACAAGATCAGGAAAAAAGAGCTGGGTCTACTGGATTACTGAGCAATGTTGAGCGCCCCCATGATGGGAGATCTCTAGTAATAGAAAGTTTAATCAAGAAATATTACTGAGGAAAATGGGAAGATATATGCATAATAAAAATTAAATGATGGACAGAAGAGTTTGAAGCCCATGGAGAATTCATTAAATTAGCGAACTGACTTTTCTGGAAAGATTGTAACATACTGATTTGACCCCCTGATAATGCCTGCCTAAGGAAATTGTGGTACAAATGTTAAGAGATAGAATTTGACCCAGTATAGGAGAATGCTAGGCCACTGAGTCAGGAGTGGGTGGGCAGGTGGGGGAGCACCCTCATAGAGACAAGAGGATGGAAGGAAAGGATAGGGGGCTTGTGGAGGGGAAACTGGGAAGGGGGATAACCTGTAAAATGTAAATAAGTAAAATAACCAAAAGAAAAACAGAGAATTTGGGTTTGTGAGGGCATCCTAGGGGAAGCTGCAAGAAGAATTAATATTGCATATGGAAAAGAGTTTGAAAAGCTTTGTCCAAATAAATAATTGAATGAGCTTAATAAAGAGATTTTGAAAAGCTAAGACATTAGCATGTTTCCTTTTCTCATGCCAATGCTGTAACCTCAAATTTTTGACCAAATGACCTGTGATTTGGAGGTTTTTATGAGAGTTATAAGTTAATGTATAACTTGCTTTAGCAGACACTGAACTGTGATTTTGTGTGCGTCTTGTGGTATCTAGTGACAGTGTTACATGGGGTTTCTCAGGAAAATTAATAACTTTGAAGAAAATGTATATCATTACAAGTGAAGGCAGTTATTTTTCATACTTGAATGGATGATGTCTTCCTATATATTGATTTCTCTCTAGCCATATATTTTGTGCAATGAATCTGATTCCTGGAAACTATTTTAAGTTTCAAAATAGCCAAAAGTTTAAAACTGAAAAGACACATTTCTAAATGCTTCACGAGTCCCTGGAAGAATAGCCTTTCATATGCTGTGGGACTAGATTCATGCCAGTCCTCAAAGTGAGAAATGCATCATCTGTCACAAACTAATCTGTTCTAACATTATAGGGCTCTGTATGCCAGTGGCCTGTTCATGTCCACTTGGATCAGAGGAATTCCAAAGAAACCAGGCTTTACTTAAATACACTATTTGAGAACAGAAAGGTAACTGTCTTCAGAAAATAAACTAAGACTAGAAGACTTAATGCATGAAGACCAATGTGTATATATACATTTGTTTAATGAATAATCAAAATGACCATAGTAATGACCTACAAGGTTGAAGAATTGAGTCCAGCATTCCACTATGTCTTGCATGGCTGAATAATTCACTTTCATGGTTGGAATATTCCCTAAAACTGGTTTTTAATAATGACACAGTGTCTGTAACTTCATCTTAGAATGAGTGTATAAGAGCTGGGTACCGTGTGTACCTGTCATCTCAGGACTCCAAAAAATGGATTCAGGAGGATAACACATTTAAGACTAGGCTACATACTAAGGTCAAGTCCAGCCTGAGTTATATGAAACTTTTGAAAATATAAATGTTGAATGAGCAATTAATAAATTATTAACCATATTCTAATCTTGAATTATTAGTATAAAATATTTGAAGACCATACAATTCTATGAATTTATTATATCTGTACATAGTTTTAAAAATATGCTAGAAAGTCAAGGAACACAATTGAAAGTTCCATTACTAAAATCTTCTGATGTAGGTTTACATTGTCAATTCTACCAATTAGGAGGTAGACATCTAGGAAATCTCTGTGATTTTAGGCCAGCCTGGTATATATATAGTGAGTTTTAGGTCACTGTGGATTACATAGTATTATCCTGTATCAAAAACAAAACTAAAAATCAAAACTAAACCAAACTAAATAAAACAAACCAACAAAACCAACTAACCAATCAATGAAACAAACCAAAAAGACAAATAATACTTATTAGTTTTGAAAACTTGTCCTTCAATTTGGAGATATTAAATTGATTAGGTCTCATAAAATCTAAAGGCCAATGCCAGGAATTAGAGTTAAGCCCTCATGAACCAATCAATTAACAATGGTCTTCCTTTTTAATAGTTTCTTCAAGGTTCAAACATAAGCATTTAAAAGAGGTACATTCAAAACCTAGTGGACATTACTAGAAATGTTTTAACTATTCATATGTTTGAGGAAATATATTGATTTTAAGTTTCCACAGCTTTACAACATAAATAATAAATGTCAAGTCTGGGAATTGAAATAAGCTTCAGCGAAAATTGTTATGGGGTTACAGGGTGTATTATGACTTTTATAAGACACTCCATCATATTAGCACTCCATCTTATTCCCAAAGCTTCAAGATAGCAAAACATAGTATATCATTTGGTCTAAAAAATCTTTTCAATTTTCAGCAAAATATAAACCCCCAAAAAAATCAATACTAGCTCACAAGAAAGCAATACTATACAAATAATAAGATTCAAATATACTAAACTGTGTCAAAAAATTAAGGAAGAAAAGATAATTACATAATCTAAAGTTATCTTGGCACAGACGCTCTAATAAAAATAATATTTTACTATAGTTACCATACACCCCTTTTGAAATTGGATTTTGAACAGTCTACACACACTCTCATAAAATGAAGCTCATAGCCAGTTCAATTAATCAAATTCAACAATACAAGAAGAGAGAACTAATATTGGAACAGTTCAAAGATTTTTCATACTCTATTAAAACATTTTCTATCAGATATAAATATTACCTTCTCCATGTACGGTTTGAATGAATTTTATTTTATAAAAGGGAAGTAGGAATGCTGGTATACTTTATGTCCTTAAACATATGCCAAATTTATGTAAAAGTCAAACAAAATGTCTGTCATACCTTAGCTTGCCTCTTCTTTTTTTGTTTATTTTTTAATTAATTAATTAATTAATTTTCTATATTCTTTGTTTACATTCCATATGATTTTCCCATTCCCAGTGCTCCCTCCCCAAGTCCCATAATACCTCTTCCCTCTTCCTGTTCCCCAAAAAACCCCTTCCTACTTCTCTGTCCTGGTAATCCTCTACAATGCTACATCAAGCCTTTCCAGGACGAGGGCCCTCTCCTTTCTTCTTGGGAATGATTTGATATGTGAGTTGTGTCTTGGGTATTCAAGATATATTCTTTATTTACTTTTCAAATGTTGTTCCCTTTCCTTGTTTCCAGCCTCCAATAAGCCCTTAAGTCATCCCCTTTACACTGCTTACCAATTCCCCACTACTACTTCCCTGTCCTGGAATTCCCCTATACTGGGGCATTGAGCCTTCTCAGGAACAAGTGCCTCTCCTCCCTTTAATGTCCAACAAGGCCATCCTCTGCTTCATATGCATCTGGAGCTATGGGTCCCTTCATGTGTACTCTTTCATCAGTGGTTTATTCCCTGGGATCTCTGGGATACTGGAGGGTTCATATTGTTGTTCATCTTATGGGGCGCTGAACCTCTTCAGCTATTTCAGTCCTTTCTCTAGCTCCTCCTACGGGGACCCTGTGCTCAGTTCAACAGTTAGCTGAGAGCACCAAGAGCTTATGCTCTAAGATCAAGAATTGACAAATGGGACCTCATAAAATTACAAAACTTCTGTAAGACAAAGGACACTTAGGTTAAGACAGATAGCTCTAATTAACTTTCTGAGAAAAGTTTTTATTTGACTCTAAGGGGACAAAGGAGAGAAGAATAGAGAAGGAAGGGAGGTAAGGAGGCGAGGAGTGGAGGAGGGAAAGCTATACAGAGGGAAAATAAGAAATGTCAAAGAAAAATAATGCTTCTCTAAGAAAACAAACTGTAGATATAGATGAAAGGTATAACCAACTATTTTGGTAATGTTTATACAGTCTTGAGTTGTCATGCTAATAAAAGTTAGATGTGACTCATCTTATAGTAAATATTAACCACCTATAGAAGAAAAGGATATGTAGAGTGTAAATAGAAAAAGGAATTCTATTATCCTAGAAAGAGGTACATACATGCCAAAGTGGTTTCTGAATATTCCATCCCTAAAAATCATCCTGATTACCAATGTGTCATAGCAACGTCAAAAGTAAAAAAGAGAAATGCTTCAGTATTGTAAACAGCATTCTTTATAAATTACCCTTTTTTACAAGTTGGTATTTTATGCCTCAGAGATTTCCTCCTCTGTTCTTTTGTATTTTATTTATTTTCATCTAACTCTAACCTTTTAGAAGACATATCTATGAGTTCATATTTTCTTCTTTTAGGTTGTTGATAATCTGTTGTTGATGGGCCTGGTGCTGTTTGTATGTTGATGCAAATTCCACTTTCCTGGACAGGTCTGTGGACAAGGAATGAATCATACTCAGTGATTTCTTGTAAACCAGTCCCCTATGAATAAAGGTGCCAATCATTGGGCAAGTAGGCAGGCCTTCTTGATTGGAGAGGGGAAGAGAAGAAAGCTGAAAGAGTTAGGGCTTTTTGGACAGGGATAGCTTGAGGACAAGATGTAGTTCTGATTGTCTCCCAGTTTCAATGGCAGAGCCATCAGGATTTGCCACCAGAGGTTTCAGATTTAATAAGGCTTACTAGATTAGGAATTTAGTTGTTGTGTTCAGCAATTGAGTTACTGTTGTTTCGGAAATAAGTTTATGTTGTGTCTTCCTCCAAATAGCTGCTTGTCTGGGTTCAAGAGAGAAAGGTACAACAACAAAGCATGGTTTTGCAGTATGTGCGCCACAAAGGCTATGGGGGATTTGAAGCCCAATAATGGTGTGGTAGCAACTCACCAGTAGGAACTTATCAAGCTGGGCATGGGGGGGGTTGGAGGAGCTCTGGAACAGAGAGTCTCCATGAGACAAAACAGGTTGGCCATTGTCTACCAGTGCATGGCAGGCCAGTCTGCAGGGGCACAGAGTTACAGGCTCAAGTAGAGAGTAGAGAATGACTAGGCTTTTTTTTTTTTTTAATTTCACACAACAACAATCTCCACTGAGATTTTAATTTCATCTGTAAATCCTTCAGACTTTTTCCTTCCTTTTAATTCAGTTTTTCCATAGTATTCTTTCATTGGAATTTTATTTGATCTTCAGCCCCAAGTCTTGCATTTGACTTGTTCTTCACTAATTTCTACTTTATATTATAAGCTGGTTCAGTAATTTTTTTGATTCACTGTGTGTGTGTGTGTGTGTGTGTGTGTGAGAGAGAGAGAGAGAGAGAGAGAGAGAGAGATCTATCTATATAAATATATTCGAGGCTGGGTCCAACAACATAAATGATGTGCTCTTGCCTTATAACAATTTGCAGCTAATACTTTTATCCATTCTGTTACATAAAAACAAATAAACAAAGATTAGTGGGCTAAGAGCACATACTTCACTTGGAGAGGACTCAGTTTAAAGTCTCATCCCTTATGTGAACTCACAACTCACAACTTCTTCAAACCCCAACTCCAGGGATCTGAGTCCTCTTATGAAGGCACCTATACTCATGTATACATATAAATGCTCAAACACATAACTAACATAAAATATGTCTTTAAAAATATACAGAAATCAAAGTGTCAATACTAATCCAGCATTAACCACTTTGCAGGGAATATTGAGATTGTTGGTTATTGAGTTTCAGAATGATACATGTCCCTGGCTATAGTTATTTCAATTTTGCTGTTAAAATTTTACTCATTCCTTGTGGTGGACCTACTCTGTGCTATCTAATAATGCCTCCATTACTATTCTCAAAATTCACATTTGTTCAGCTTGATTTGGAGCTGGAGACATAATTTTGTTAATTTCTCTATTTTCTTAAGTCATTGATTCGAGTTAGTATTCCCAACTGCTACTCTCTGATTCTTGTCTATGAATCTGTGTGATGAAATATGTTTCTTATTACCACTAAACTTGCTTCTAAGAAAAACAGTTAATACTTACATAAAGGTCACCCTCCACCAAGCACTACTCAAGAATTTTCAACAATTCAAATGTTATAAACACCCTATGAAGTGGTGCTACCATTTCCCTATTTAAGTCATGAGTACCTATACTCTTTATCAATCAGACTCTACTGTTTCATCAAACTTTGTATTCACTAAATAATGATGTACTAGGTCCAATTCATACAGAGGACAAAATACTAAACATGAAGGACATATCAATACACATGCATTCTCTTCCTTCTATAACAGAGTAGGGAACTGGAAAGCAAAACAACAAGCACAGAATGAGTCACAATAATGTATACAGAAGTGCATTTGTGTAACAGAGGGGTTCTGACACAGACTTTGAAGTCTAGATGACCTGGCACTCAGGAAACATGCAATCTGAGCCTGGACAGACTTTGTAGGAGTTACTTTTTAAATGGTTATATGAACAACAGATTGTGTGGGTTTGTGAGAGGAAGCATATGCAAACAGCAGCAGACAGCGCTGAAGCCAGTGAAGGCCAAAATGTGCAGCAGTGATTGTTTTGTGTTTATTTGTAAGTAAATGTTAGACATATAACAGTATGTAATTTTGACAAATTAGATCTGTTACTCAAAAAACTAGTGCGGTGGGGTAGAAAGTTAAGTAATAAGGAAGCCTAACTTAATGTTTAAATGACATGAATCAAAGAAGTAATACTGTCCAGGATTGTCTATTTATCATCCATCTTCTTGTGAGATTAAAAAGAATTTTGTAAGCCTATGAAAACAATAGTAAAATTCAACATTTTGGTCAAAGGCATTGACTGAGTAAGTCATACATTTTGGAAACAACAAGAAAGAGGTAGAAGAATAGGGAAGCCAAGGGAAAGATAAAGAGGCTAGAAGCAATCTGTAGAAATAAAGATTTGGTTTGAAATTATTGGAGAGTTGAGGGACACATAAATGTTGATTAATGCTGGGTTCATCTTGATGAGAGGGCACCCTCTTTTAATGTTGGTTAGAGTTTTTGGATCTAATTGGATCTCACTGATATATTCCCTGCTTGTCTCTGGTTACCAACAGCTGACATAGAGAGGTGTCTGTTCCTGAGTAGGCAGGTGCATTTGTGTGTTGTTTTCTCACACTGAATCTTCATTCCATGATCTCGGGACTATATTCAAAACAGGAATGCTCAGCCGGCAAGCCTCTCTCAGCAGTTCAGTCTCCTAGCAGCACAGCCATCTTCCTCATGAGGAGCTTCCTATGGAATCTTCTTTGCTTCTTTCCTTTCCTAGGACTAGAATTGGGCCAGGTTGACTTTGTCTAGAATGACTTATCTGTCCGTGCAGTTTGGTCTACACTGTAGCTCTCCATGAGTACCTGCTGATGGAAGAGAGCCCAGAGGGCATCTCACTTTAACCCTTCATGTTGGAGGTCAATAGAACCTCTCCAAGTCTATAGGGAAGATTCTGTCCAAAACCATTTTCTTTGTTCATCTGTCATGAGTGGCATAAGAGTCCTATTTGTGGTGGGCCTCCTCACTTTTATAAAAGGACCTATCATGGTGGTTTCCTCCAACCTTATAAGATATACATATGTGTCTGTGAGGAATTTATTCATCAGTGAACTCACTTTTAGTTCCTTAAAGTTCCTTTTTACAAGATTCAACATTACATATAGTTGATCCAAACCTTAAATTTGTATTTCTAGAACTTTAGTATTGTTAGATATTTGAACAATAATAAAACTGAAAAAAAATAACTGTTTCTCATTATGAGTTCTCCAAATATCACCAATAACTTTTTAATCCCATTTAAAAAATCAAGAGTTTTAAATACATTGAATGGGAATTCATAAGTAAACAGCACATTTAAAAATGAATCATACACCAAGGAGATTCAAAGTTATCTGATCCTCATAATAAATTGTTAAGGTCATTACCAAAGGGTCCTGTACAATGTGGTCATTCTTTTTGAATTAAAAATAATCTTCATTAAATTGATATTTAAGCATATAATTAGGAAAATTGTCAGCCATTTATAACAGCTAATAACCTTAAATAAATGGTATAATTCAATTTGAAAAATAAAGGTTCTTGTTTCTGTAGCTGAGTAATCTCTGACATAAATTCCCAGGTTATAGTTTTTATGACTTTCTGCAGTACAGTCGCTGGAGATGAGTAATGGCAAGCAGAGTTCTTGAATCATTCCTAGAGGTACAATGGCTGCTGAGTCCATTCACAATCTGTATGGCAACAAAGAGGGTGAAGAAGTTCTGTGAAATTCTGCTGAGGATTTGTATAGACAGAAGTCCAAATCCTTCACAGATGATCAATTATAAACCGCCTTCTATTAAGGTTCATTTCTACTCTGAGATTTTAAAGTATGAAGGTTAAGTGTTTGAAAGTATTTTAAGACTCTTCCCTGGAAAAATTTTTCTCTTTTCAAGGAGATGAAGAATTTGCAGTGGAAATGAGGCAATTAGCCAAACGCAGAGCAGCTGAGCCACCCCATTCATAAGGAAAGGTAGATGGATGCAACACAATAAGGTCTGTTTTTCTCAACGCTGGGTTAAGTGTGGATTATCCACATTTGTGTGGGGGAAAGAAGAAGAAATATAGAACAGACACTGTCCAGGGAACTCACGAAGAACTTTCCTGAGATTCTAACAAATTGGAGTATGGGAGAAACAGAAAGTTACTCAGGTGGATGCACTGACATCAGAAGGTAAAGTAACAAAGACAGATATACCCAAACATTCTGATTCAGGAATAGAGTAATATAACACACTCTAAGGATTGATCAATTATATAGTCAAATATTAACTATATCCTCAAATATGGGGCTTGAAAGATGGCTTAGTGTTCAAGAGTTTCTGTTGTATAGAACTGGAGTTTGATTCCCAGTACCCTTGTCCAGTTTGCCACCACTGCCTCTAACTCCACGTCCAGGCCATCTGACTATTTCTTCAGGCACATACATACCACACCGCACATACACACAACACTAAAATTCTTATTTTTAAAATCATGAAATTTTAATTATTTGTCTAAAAATAGTTGTTTTTATATTTGAACTTTGAAAATGAACTATTTTAACAACTCAAAGTGATTTGAACTAATATATAACCAACAATGCCTTTTTGCCTTCTATTTGCCAATTCTCACAACACATATTACTATAAAAACATTAATGAGGCTGTTTTGCTTTCTTAACAGTTCCTCCAACAGACAAGAACATGAAGAAAGTAGAAAAGTAATACTTTCATAATATATTTCTCATTCTCCTTTATGGCAATTTTATTAGTTTATTTTAATAAATATTTCTGTTTGAAAATAAACTTGGATTTGAAGGATTCTGAGTCATAAGTAAAGATTGTCTATGATTTTTGTCAATAATTACATAAAAAAGGAGCAATACCACCCAGTAGAATAGAGTGTAGCTATTGCTAACTCTGGATTGATACTTAGCTTAGTCAATATTCTATTATTGTAAAGAGATACCATGGCCAAAGTGACTTTTCTAAAAGAAAATACTTATTTAGTGGCTTCCTTACAGGTACACAGGGTGAGTAAATTATCATCATAGCAACAGACATTCTAGGAATGGTCCTGATGAAGTAGTTGAGATCTGTATCCTAATCCACATAATGAGAGACAGGGTCAGGGAGATTGACATAACCTTTTGAAAGCTGAAAGCCCACCCACAGTGACATACTTCCTCCAACAAGCCCACATTCCTAATCCTTCTAATCTTCTCAAAACCAAAGAATTCTACCCCCTGGTGACTAAGCATTTGGATATAGGAGCCTAGAGAGCCAGCATACTAAAATGACCATAGCTTCTTATGCCCAGCAAATTAGAAGAACCATGCCAATAAATCCCCAAACAATAGCAAACTATCGATATTTTACATTATATACATCTACGAATGTGGACATATATTTAAACTTTCTCAAGGTCTAGTTTTCCCTAGATATATAGCATACATAGTGTAGTGTGAATGTTGCTAAAACGCAAGGAGTAAATCACAGAATGTTAGTACTTGTAATGCCTCCAGAGGCTGGCTTTATTCTCAGTCATGCTGGTTGAGTCTGTATCCTACAATTCTATAAATTGAACAGCTAAAATAAAGATATGTGCATAACATTAAAAAGCGAAGATTCAATATATTTCTGTGATATTACAAATCATATTGTCAGGAAAAGAGCAATTTCTTCCTTATTTCTAGTGATCTTATTTGTCAAATATACTCACATTTCTCTGTGGATGAAAGAAAAAAGCTAAACATTCACTAATAACTTGTTCTTTCAACCATATCTGACTTTAAACAACATGTCACTTCAATTTTTTGCAAGTCTTCTTTTCCTGTTTGTTTTGCTTGTAATGCAGACATTTTTCTATTCAATTCAAGGGCTTCGTGCAAAAATGAGCATTGTTATACTATATATTTAATAACTTAATTTTTAAAAAATTTAACTACATTGACAGCAGAATATGAGGTTCTAGACTTTAACTAGATAATGTGACCCTGCTTTATTTAGCCTAGGGGATATCATGGACACTTAAGTTAGTCTTCCTAAGTGAGACTGGTTAAGATGACAAAGAACTGGCCCCTGTACTCTACTTCAAGCAGTTTTCATCACAGACAAGCAAGAAATGTCTTCATAGTTCAAGGTAGACTTGAGCTTCATAACAGCTTTCCATCAGTCAATAATTTTGACTTGCTTGTGCACAAGACTATGAGAAGGTTGTTATTAAAGACCTCTTTCAAAAATGCTAGAACACATTGGTAGAATAAGCCTCATAATCATGTAATAATGACGGGGCATACTGGGTTGTACTTCTCTGAAGTGAAAATTATTATTTGCATATTTATCATAATTAATACTCTTGACAATTATGAGAGGGGAATTGTTATCACTTTTCCATGGGCCAGGAAAAGCTATCAAAGAGATATTAATTCCGATTCTAAATTCTTGTGATTCTAAGTCTCACATTTTTAATTTTAGAATTTACTTCCATTTAATAGGGCAAACATCATGGTTCCTATTACCATCAACTCTAGCTTCTAGATCTAAGAAGATACCTTAAGTGAGATTAGAGACATTAGAATACCCTATCTTAGATGGAGGAAGTGCAGACTACATTGGAGATATAGAGAAAATCTGCATTAATCTTACTGATATTTTATTTATTTGGACCACGAAGGCCTGGTGTGGCATTGCATCAAGTCCTTATGTGACTTTCTAAGCAAGAGATGTACAGCTGAAAAGAAGGTCAAAGTGGAAGACCAAGTGCCCATTATCTTCAATTATTTGATTAGCAACAATGATGAGAATATAGAGTCCAATGTTTTCATTTTAGAAAATCTACCACATGCATTCTGCCTATAAGATGGTATATTTCACATTTCTATAACAATCCTACCATTTCCTCCCTTTGAAAAGAATATTAACATAGAACATGTTATAATTTTGTCATTTGGGCTGTCCTGGTTTAGAATTTTGAACTCAATGTAATAAATATTTTATTTTTGGGTTTTATAACTTACTAATTACATGTTGTTGTATTGCATGTTACTACCTGTTACTGATCTGATGTCTTAACCAACATGACAGATTTGTAGCCTAAGCTAACATCTCTTAACATTTACTGAGGAACATTGAACTATATGCTTCAATCTGAAATACACTTAAAATTGTTGATCTCTGTGTTATTGCGATGGATTTAACGCATGAAGAACACTTATGCAAATATCTAGGATGCACATTTGTATTGTTTCAATAAATAAATGTAAATGGCATAAAATATATTACTTTACATTAGAGGATAATAACCAACAGGCTCTACTTAAGGCACATTTTTTTTCCTTTTTTCAGTCAAATGTGTACAGCAATGAAAAACGATACTAACAACTCACCTTCAGGATCTATACATGATCTGGAGTCTCTTTGGGCCAACTCTCTTTTTTAAAATTAATGGAACACAGGATGGGGAATAGGCTCTTCTTGCTGTAATTCCCTTTGCTTATAGCCTGCTCTGTATCAGGACTGCATATACTTGAAGACATCTATTTAATATTTCTTTATATTTCACTGTAAATAAGATTTTTCTAATACCTTGCAGGAACCAGTTGTTCTTATGTTTTCTGATAATAAAATATTTGTCACTTTGCAAAGTGATATGATAGAGAAGACCCCATAGGAAGTTCAGGGTTTGTTTTTCTTTTCCTCTGTGGCCTTAGAGAAATTTCACTTACTCTAAACTTCTGTTTTCTCCCTTGTAAAATGTAGAACTTTGAACTAGAATGGTGTCTTTATTTACAGCTTGCCTCAAAGGGAGACTCCTAAAAGTACACTTCAAGGGATTAAAACACTCCAAAGCAACAGGAAAGAAGTCAGGCATAATGGCAGTGCAAACCCCACTATGGATCGAGGGACATTTCCCAGTGTTTTGGAACACAATTCCAGAAGATGTTAATTATTTATTTGAACTTCAGTTTGTGACTGAGTAGAGTTCATTATTGTCAATAATTCTGCATCCTCTATAATCATGGAACAATGTTCATATGATTTTCTATGAATGTCTTCTCTGTTCTGTCGTAGACATACATGAACTTTATCTTTTATATCGTCTTGATCATACATGACTCATTCAATGGTCCCTCACATGACACATCTCATTGGCAATAAATATTCACACATTAGAGAGATTTATAGGCTTAAATATTTTATTTTATTTTATTAATTTTAAAGATAATTAATTTCATGTTTTTATTTTAAGCATATTATTCATACCTCAGGAATCATATATGCAGACTAACCAAGAGCAATGTGACTGTAAAGTTACTTAAAATTTGGATCGCTGTAGTAATACTGCAGATAATGGTGCTTAGGACATGGAATGACTTGGTTTCCTTTCAGTTACCGGTTTGCAAATGCCTTCTATAGTATAAAGTTTTTCTTAATGTGACAATTGTCTATAATTTTTCTGAGTGCTTATTAATGAAAGAAATAAACAGAAAATGAAGTCAAACAAATTTTTACATCTATCTACCTATGAGGTGAAAACAACCTATTAGTTATTGACACCTGTGCTCATGACTTTGATTTTATATTATGATTTACACAATGTACACACAATTGTATCATAAACAAAAATCCAGGTAAGTAATTATATATTTTGTGCTAAATAACATTTTATGTGATTAATGTAAATATCTCTACTTTTCATACTGTTTGGTAAAGCATACAGAACCAACCAAATTCTCTGACAGCAGAACAATCTTGAAAATGAGCATAGATACTGTGGCTATTTGAGTTGGTTTAGCCCCTATAGATTCATGTGTTTGAATGCTTGGTCCATGGAGAGTGGTACTAATAATAGGTGTATCCTTGTTGGAGTAGGCATGGCTCTGTTTGAGAAAGGTTGCCACTAAAAGAAATATTTTTCATGTAATTCTTCAATTTTATCAGAAAATGATTATAATTCCTCTTTCAATTAATTTAGTAATGTTTTATGTCTACCATTTTATCTACATTATTTTTCATGATAATCATCAATTTTAATGGTTTTCTAAATATTTCTTCTATTTTATTGGAAATGGTTTCCATGTAAATCTCTGATTTTATCACAAAATGTTTTTAATTCCACATTCAATTAATTTAGAAAAGTTTTTGATATCTACCATTTCATCTGTATAATTTCAATGAAAATGTCAATTTTAAAGTGTTTTTCTATATATTTCTTCAATTTTGTCAGAAATATTTTCCATATAAATCTTCAGTTTTACCTGAAAATGTTTATAATTCCACTTTCAATCAACTTAGAATTATTTTTATGCCTACCATTACTATATCTATATAAAATTTTCCATGATAATCTTCAATTTTAACCTGTTTTTCTTTATATTTCTTCAATTTTATCAGAAATATTTTCCATGTAAACCTTCAAATTTATCAGAAAATGTTTGCAATTTCACTTTCAATCAAATTAGGAATACTTTTATGCCTATCATTATTATATTTATATAAAATTTTCCATGATAATTTTCAATTTTAGCATGTTTATCTCCATTTTCTACAATTTTATCAGATATATTTTCCACGTAAATCTTCAATTCTATCATAAATTGTTTTTATTTTATTTTCCAATAAATTTAGTAATGTTGTTATGTTTACCACTCTACTCTCTAATTTCCATGAAAATTGTCAATTTTAACGTGTTTTTAAATCTTCTGAACAGAACACCAATAGCTTATGCTCTAAGATCAAGAATTGACAAATGGGATCTCATAAAATTACAAAGTTTCTGTAAAGCAAAGGACACTGTCAAAAGGACAAAACGGCAACCAACAAATTGGGAAAAAATCTTCACCAACCCTACATCAATAGAGGGCTAATATCCAATATATACAAAGAACTCAAGAACTTAGACCCCAGAGAATCAAATAACCCTATTAAAAATGGGGTACAGACCCAAACAAAGAATATTCACCTGAAGAAATTCGGATGGCCGAGAAGCACCTTAAGAAATGCTCAACATCACTAGCCATTAGGGAAATTTAAATCAAAACAACCCTGAGATTTCACCTCACACCAGTCAGAATGGCTAAGGTTAAAAACTCAGGAGACAGCAGGTGTTGGCAAGGATGTAGAGAAAGAGGAACACTCCTTCACTGCTGGTGGGATTGTAAGATGGTACAACCACTATGGAAATCAGCCTGGTGGTTCCCAAGAAAACTGGGCATGACACTTCTGGAGGACCCTGCTATACCGTTCCTGGTCATATACCCAGAGGATTCCCCAGCATGCAATAAGGGCACATGCTCCACTATGCTCAAAGCAGCCTTATTTATAATAGCCAGAAGCTGGAAAAAACCCAGATATCCCTCAATGGAGGAATGGATACAGTAAATGTGGTATATATACACAATGGAGTACTATTCAGCAATTAAAAACAATGAATTCATGAATTTTTTAGGCAAATGGATGGAACTGGAAAATATCGCAATCACAAAAGAATACACATGGAATGCAATCATTGATAAGTAGATATTAATTTGCCCTGAAGCTCTGAATACTGAAGATACAATTAGCATATCAAATGATTCCCATGAAGAAGGAAGAAGAGAGCCCTAATCCTGGAAAGGCTTGATCCAACAGTGTAGGGGAGTACCAGGACAGAGAAAACAGAGGGGGAAAGATAGGAGAATGGATGGAGAGAAGAGGATTTATGGGACGTATGGGGGGGGGGGGGACTGGGAAAGGGGAAAGCTTTTAGAATGTAAACAAAGAATATATAAAATAAAAAAATATTTTTACTTTCTCTTTCTTTTTTATTTGATGTTTACTTTCTCTTTCAATCGAAGAACATACTTTCAAACAAAAACAAAAACAAAAACAAAAAACAAAAACAGTTTGTATGCCCAAGCTTCACCCATTGTAGAATTCTAGTCTCTTCTTACCTGCCTGTGGAAATTTCCTCTTGGCTACCTTCAAATCAAAATGTAAAACTCTTAACTCCTCCAGCACCAGGTCTTCCTGAATGATGGCATGCTCCCATTATGATGATAAAGGATTGGACCTCTAATATTGTAAGCCAACATGAATGAAATGTTGACCTTCCTAAGAGTTGCCTTGTTCATGATGTCAATTCACAGCAATAGGACCTTAACTAAAACAGAAGTTGGTTCCAGGAACTGAGGTATTGCTGTGATATGCCTGAACATGTTTTTGTTGGGAAGAATGTATAATTTTGAACTATGAATGAGGAAAGCAGTAGAATGCTTTAAGTGGGGTTTACTAAGCTGTACTAGTAGGAACATAGAAGATAGTTATACTGAGAAGGATTTGAACTGTGGGGGCTTGTCTCAAAAGGTTTCAGAGGAGAGCTTATTATGTTGCCTAGAGATTGTTCTTGTGATACTTCAGTGGAAAATGTGGCTGTTTTGTCCTTGTATGAAGAGTCTGTCTGAAGCTGATGTGAAAAGACCCAGATTCATTGCACTGACAAAAGAAGTCTTAAAAAGAAAAAAAAACATAAAAAAAATTAAAAATGCCTAGCATAGACTCTTTCATGTTATTCAGTCTGCAATGAGAGTTGTGATCCATCTAAGCAAACTGAGAAAATATAAACACAAAGTGTATGGTTCAAAGATAAAAGGGGCACCAGGAATTTGAATGGAGCTAAATCTAGTGTTCAAGGATAGTGAATTTAATTATGGAAGGCAAAAAATCAGGGCAAGATTCCATTTAGCTAAGTTAATTTTGTGTGCATAAGTAAGTGTGTTCGTGTACGTGTATGTATGCATGTATGTGCTTGCAATTAAGAGGACAAGTTATGTCATGTTAGGCATTATTAAATTGGGGGAGACCAAAGTCTGGGAAACCAGACGCTCAACAGCTCTCACCTTGAGAGTTCACTGACCTTGCAGTTTACAGCTGGACCACCCCATTCTTCACACAAGGCTGATCACCTGGTTCTCATCCTGGCTGAACACCTGGGGTTGTCTAGGCAGAACCAGCATTCCAGAAAAGCTGCTGGAAGCCACAGCCAGCATCCACCCCAGATGACCTTTCCTCCTTCTGTGCTTTTAGCATCCCCCTCAGCCCCTTCCTACTTCCTCTTATGGCGTGTTCAAAACCAGGTGTTTTGCTTTTCATTAAAGAGGCTTTGACAAGACCGCCCTTTTGCTTGGGCTTGCTCCCTTTTCCCACCCGTTTCTCTCTTTCAGGCTTGGGTTCTCCTCGGCTCCCTGAATAACTAGGTCCTGTGGGTTGGGACATTAAACCTGCATATTATTTTCATTTGATAATAAGGAGATATAATTATATTAAATAGACAATTGATGTTTTGTGATAGCTATTCTTGATTGTCATCTTAAGTATATCTGAAATGAACTGCAATAGAGAAATTACAAAGAGTCTGTGAAAAGGAATTAAGGAAAGCTTAGGTCCAGACATGTTAGCTTACATGGTTAATCCTAGCATTCAGGAGACAGAGACATAGAATTCTGGGAGTTGTAGGTCAGTCTACAGAGCAAGTTCTAAAACAGCCAAGATCAGGCAGTAAATAAAATTATTTAAAACAGAAATCTGATGAAGATATAATAGAACAAGGTGGCTAGATTCCAACCCAGAAGAATTTAGCAATATAGACCACTTGTCACTGGCTTTAGAGTCAATAATAGAAGGGATTCCTGGGACAATTGATGCTGGATAGCTAGAGCTAAGAAATTAGCAGTGATGAAAAAGAGAACAGCATCACTGAGATAAAATCTTCTGGGAAGTTTTTCCTGAGAGCACAAGCAAGCTGATGAAAATGCAGTCTAGTTGCAGAAGAAGACTCCAGCATATTGGAGATGCCAGTACCATGGAATGACCCCTAAGAAGACATTAGCAGTAAAGTGGATTCAGCCAAAGCCTAGAGTATTACAAAGGGCAGAGCTGGAGAAGTGACCTTTGTAGGATCTCAGAACATCAAATGTGGATCTCAGATACTGAGAGAAGCACATGTGGATTTAAATTGTCTTAGAGACCCAGTGATGTTAGAGATGCCAGAAATGTGGGATAAGTGCAGAGGAAAGCTGCTAACAGGGAGTAGTGCCAGCCCAAGAGAAAGAATTGCGTTGCAGTCAACAAAGCTAAAAAGAATTAAGTATCAAATATGCAGAAACAGAGTGTGGAGATTGCTTAGATGAAATTTGGTCTTTTATCCAGTATTTATTCACTGTGATACCTGGAATGTTAATGCATATCTTGTGGAGGTACAGAGTTTGG
The DNA here is from genome assembly GCF_947179515.1 of Apodemus sylvaticus. Classification (NCBI taxonomy): domain Eukaryota; kingdom Metazoa; phylum Chordata; class Mammalia; order Rodentia; family Muridae; genus Apodemus; species Apodemus sylvaticus. The sequence continues at coordinate 160,651,810 of NC_067472.1, read as the reverse complement.
AGTTTGCCCACCTGATTTTGGTCTTTCTTTAATCCATATTTATTCACTCTGATGTTTTAGAATTGTAATGTATATCTTGTGATGTTGGAACTATGTGATCTGCTTTTTGATTTGATTTTATAGGGGATTACAGTTAAGAGATTGCATGGATCTCAGAAGAATCATTGAAGTTTGGACCCTTTAATGTTGTTGAGACTGTGTTGGCTATGGTGACTTGAGTCATGAATTTTGCATTACAATCCAATGGGGGCCAGGGAGTAGAATGCTATGATTCGAATAGGTTTAACCCACACAGATTCATTTGTTTCAATGTTTGGCCTATGGGGAGTAGTACTATTAGGATTTGTAGTCTTGTTAGAGTAGGTATGGCTTCATTGAAGGAATTGTGCCAGTGTGGGGGAAGGCTTTGAGGTTTCTATGCTCAAGCTCTGCCTAGCCTGGAATCCCAGGCTCCTATTGGCACCCTTCATATCAAGATATAGAACTCTTGGTTCCTCTAGCACCAAGTCAACATGCGTGATAGCATGCTTTCCATCATGGTGACAATGGATTAAATCTCTGACAGTATAAGTTATACCAATTAAATATTAGTCTTTATAACAGTTATCTTGGTTGTGGTGAGTATTCATAGCAATAAAATCCCAAGCAATACAAACACCAAGTCACATTCACTGTCCCTAGATTACTTTCTCTCTGCCTACCCTTTTATCATTTAGATGGCAAGTTTGTCTTCCTAATGAATACCATTCAATTGCTCTGCATGTGAGATTTACTTTATTTTCTATTAATACCCAAGATTTCATGAAAAAGTCTCTACTGTTTCATAATAGTTTTACAGGATACTTACTTTGATCCACAGAATACCCTTAAATTTTCTCATGAATTAGTTCGGTTTGAAGCAATTTTGCTGGGTAGGTTACATGATTAGTGCTGTCTGTTACATGAGGAATCTGCATGAGGATGCACCATAGTCTAATTTCTTTCACTACTACAAACTTCATGATTTAAGACAGAAGATAATCTTCATATTGTTGTCATTGGAAAGTAGTCATTATAATGGAAAGTTCTGTAATGTTATAATTTATTGTCTTTTAATTCACAAGTGGAGCTTTACATAAAACTATGGTTATCACTCAATTTTTGTAATATATAATTTGCAAGATTGTCTTGGTAGAAGATATATAGTTATAACTAATTTATTTTATTAGTCAAATGACTTAGGTGCTGTGTGACTGCAAGCATTCTGATTTTGTAAAGAAAGAAATGATAGAAATAAAATAAAGAATATGGTTTCATATATTTTCTGTTTATATAAATTTCCAAGAGAAGTTATAACTTTAATACTACATGTTTAATTTGGTAACTTAAATAATTAAGTCCTAGATCTTGAAGTAATTTTTAGCAAATTTTCTAATACTTACTCAGAAACAGTTATACATGAAATATTACAAATTACACATGAGAACATGTAACTCCATGAGTCCACAGTCTCGAGTGTCATTTACTTATATCTTAGAAGCTTAAATTTGTCTTTTCAATTGCACAGCTTTTGCTTTGACTCAATTTTACAACTAACACATAAATGTTTGTCACTACCATCTGTCATAGGAAAAATATTATCTATGATTCTCAAAACATGGCATTTTGGATAATGCTTTTGAAATATGTACTTAAAGTTAGAACTGCAGTATCAGGAACAAATACATTCCCTTTCACATGCTCCTAGTACAGACACTTGTTTTATTCATTTAGAGAGAATAATACAATTCTTAAATAGTGTGTGCATCAGACTCACTATATGACAGAGCTGGGTGGAGAAACTCATAGTACCTCTTACCATCTCATATTGGTTGAAATGAGACTCTTTTCTACAACAAATGCATTTGCTTAAAAGTGCTTTTGTGTATTCCTGAGTCTGTAGTTTTCCTTTCTTATTTTGACCTACACAAAAGCTTCATCCTGAGGTTTCAATGATGCACAGAAGTGATGCGAGTCCTGAATATCTACAGTGTATAGTATCATTTGGAAACATACCCATGGAATCATGTTATACAGCTGCTGATGAATGATCCAGAGAACACAACAAGAGATTCCTATTTGGAGGACAGTAACAACAATCTTCTCAAAGTTGTTCCTGATGGAAAACCATCAGAAGTAGAGAGATTTCATTCCTTTCTACCCTGCTATTTCTTGTTCCTTTTCAAGCCATTTTGGGTATTTACATTCCAAAGGTATCAGGGGCATGGACACACTGTAAGAGACCATAGCTTCTTTTCAGGAAGAATAAAGAACTTTGTTCCCCCTATTTTTTTGGTCACTAAATGTCTTCTTTATGGAGTGTAGATATTTCCTTTAAATAGGAAATCAATTATCCTGCCAAATGAAAATATTTGAAAAGTACAACCGTTCTATTCTACATAGAATATTCCCATGCATTAATGCTCTTAATATGTATTGCACAGAAGTTTAATGGATCTTTGCATTAGGTACATTTCAAAACAGTAGCTCAACTATATGTTTTTGAAATTCTGATTGCTTTCTAAACAATAGAATAAGACAAGAAATTAAGTTCTAAAACAACAACAACTACAACAACAAACCTCCATGAGGCTCACTAGGCAAACACAAGAAAATGTTGTCAAAAGGTGAACATTTCTGAAATAATGAAGTAATTATATGTCAAGATTCCTGATATTGTTCATGCACATGGAATTATGGGATGTCTATGGGACCTCTAATTGTAGCTATAAGGAAGAGTAGCAGCAATAAGGGAGAGAACAAACAGAGCACACAGTTGGTACTCCTTCTTATGTAATAGGAAGAATTAACAGAATTGCCACCGCTGAAGCAAGAATACTACTATAAAGAGCTGTCTTACTTCAGCTGCAGCATATGGTTCAAAACAGTCATTCGTTCTCTCCAAGATGTCAACACCAGGCTTACTGCAGAAGTGTCAGAGACCAAACTCTGGGAAACCAGACCCTCAACAGCTCTCACCTTGAGATTCCACTGACCTTTAGGTTTACAGCTAAACCACCCCCTTCTTCACACAAAGTTGATCAACTGGTTCTCATTCTGAATGAACACCTGGGGTTGTCTAGGCAAAACCAGCATTCCAGGAAAACTGCAGATGCTTCAAGCCAGAGTCAACATCTGTTCAGATGGCCTTTCCTCTTTCTGTGCTTTTAGCATTCCCCTCAGCCCCTCCCTACTTCCTTTTATGGAGTGTTCAAAACCAGGTGTTTTGCTTTTCATTAAAGAGGCTTTGACAAGACCCCCCTTTTGGTTGTGCTTGCTCTCTTTTCCCACCCGTTTCTCTCTTTCAGGCTTGGGTTCCCTTCGGCTCCTCGAATAACTAGGTCCCACAGGTCGGGACACAGAAGTAAGCAGCTCTGAAGAGCTCTATCCAGAGTGACACATGGCAGAGTGAACGGAGCTGCACATCATGAGTTTGAGCTACACATTCTCCACACTTTGGAAAGAACTTTAGAGTCAACAACACCCTCAACAAACCTGGCCTTATGGGGGTTCATAGAGATTGAACCACCAACCAGAGAGCCTGCTTGGGATGGACATAGGCCCTCTGCACATGCTATAGTAGAGCAGCTTGTTCTTCTTGTGGGATCTTTACAGTGGACGCAGGGGCTGTTGGACTGGCTCTGACTCTGTTGCCTGCTTTTGGAACCTTTTTGTCTTACTGTGTTTGCCTCATTAAGCCTTGATAGGAGTGGAGGTGCTTAGTTGGAAGTTCTTTATTGAAACTTGATAGGCCATGGCTGGTTGTTATCCATGGAAGGCCTGATATTTTCTAAATAGAAATGGGGAGGAAAGAGTGGAGGATGATGGAGGAGTGACTGAGAGAAGAGGAGGGAGAGGAAACTGTTTAGATGTGAATAAAAATAAAAATAAAATAAAGAATAAAGCATGATGCTTAGTATGTACAAAAAGCCAATGGACTCTGGGAACTCCAGAGATTGTTAGTATCCTTTGTGCCACCGAAGGTTGGGTTTCCCTTGCTCCAACATTTACTATTTAATGAATATGCTGACTGGCATCTACTTGAGTATGAACATGTCCTATTTTCAAAATATCCAATGAGTAATTATTAAAGCAGAAGGTGAGAGCACGTGACAGGAACCCAAAGACAAACTTTATAAATCTATTGACATTACTACAATTTTCAAAAGTGCTCATTATTTAGAAAACACCTATTAATACTTGAAGACAAAATGGACTTTTTTACAAACCAAGAAAATATTACAAACTGAAACGACAAGCAAAGCTTTAAAAAAATAAAACTCAAATTTGATTTCAGTCTGGTAACATCACTTGGGAAGGGCCCATGGGAGAGGGAGGGCAAAGGTGTTGGGGGGAGCAGTATCTTCCTTTTTCCTCTGAAGAGAAGCTCTTGGAATCCTGAGACTTTTCCAGGGGTTGTAGGAACTATAGAAGTGGTCTGTTCCCTTCAGGAATTCTGAGCCCTAATCACTCAGCTAGAATCTTGTTTAAGTGGGGTGTGCCTCCTCCCTCACCAGCACAACCTCCTGGCTTGGGATCTTAAGTTCCTGAACTCAACGGGTGCTAAGAACCAGTGCCTGCAGCAGGAGTACGGTCATATCTCGTTTCAAATTTCATTTTGCCACCAGCTGGGCTACTTCTTCACTGGCTCTTGCTCATTTGCTTCCTCTGGTCAGTTTCTGCTCAGTGTCCTGCTGTCTTCCCATAAGCAGGGAGCCATTTCCAGACCACTTCCCTCTACACACACACACACACACACACACACACACACACACACACTCATGCACACACACTGAAAGGGGCTTTGTGAAGGCAAGGAACAGAGCTCAAGAATCTTCAGGAATGATGTCATCCCAGAGCCTTGCTGGGAGGGTCTAGGACCCATGGGGCAGTTGTAGTCCTTGTATCTAGATCACTCACAGCCCTGTTGCCAACTGCACTTGGTCACTCCTGTGCACACCTGAGCAGATCTGTGGCAGGTGTGCTTTGCAGGGTGAAAGACAAATCGATGGGAAGGACCCTAGATTCTTTAGGGTCCAGAGCAGGTGTCTCTCATTAACTTGTGCTGCTTTTGCAGAGGCTTTGCCTGGATAGTAAGCTTGAAATGCTTCTCTGATAGTCAATGTGTATTGGATTGCCTGCAGGAGATGTAGTGGAACAGCCACTGCAGGCCAGAAATCAGCCCTTACTCAGATGAGGTTAGGAGATCTCTACCATAGAAAAAGCCAGGACCAAAAGGAAGTCCACTATTCTCAGTTCAGATCAGTTAGGGTCTTCCTCTTATTTATTCTTTGTGCCTGTTCAAGGGTGTTCAGCAGGCAGCTGATATTCACAGACCATGAAAGGTCATTTGCCTGTGGGCAAACTCCTCAGCAAAACCACAGAGATACGTCTCATTATTTCAAAATTAGAGGCAGGGGACAGAGGACCCTTTATGCTACTGTGTTCTACATCGTTTCTAAATGTTGTATACCAAAATATCCAATGTTTAACAAGCTTTATTTAGGAATTTTAATCAGAAAAAGGAAACAGCATAATTTAATTCAGTCTACCATTTGCAAAATCTTTTCTAGAAGAAATGCTGAATTCCCTTACAGAGAATCAAAACTCTAATATCTTCACATCCTGGTGTGTGTGTGTGTGTGTGTGTGTGTGTGTGTGTGTGTGTGTGTGTGTGTGTGTGTTAGAAGAATGTAAACATGGCATTCATCACAAGAATGTACCTACTAAAGGAGACATTACAAAAGAACTAGTTATCATAAGTCCTAAAACAGCTTTGTTATTACAATTGAACATCACATCCAAAGTGGGATTATACTAAATAAACAGGCACAATAAGTACACATAAGTTAAACACTAGCAGGTACCATTCCAACTGTTCAGTTGATAGCCTATGTTCTGCCCAGTCTAGCCATGTATAAGTGAAATTTCAAAGAAGAGTCTGTGATAAATTCAGAATTGAAGAGATACTTGCACCAGTACTTCATTTCTTTCTGATGCTGAATGATGCTCCACTGAATGGACACTGAATGAATTTTTTTATTAGTTCAAAAAATGACTAGCTGTAAGCATTTACATGTATTATGAGTCATTATTGTACCATGTTTTCTTTGTAATCATAGATTTTAAAAATTATATTTCATACATATCTGATCTGGACATTCTATATTATTATTTTGAGAACTGTGAAACTGCTTTCCAAAATACCCAAAATAGCATATGATGATGCCGATTTCTCAACATCCATTTGTTTACTATGGGTGTCCTACATAGTAGGCCATAGTAACATGGTGTGCCATGGTGACATTTTAATACTTATTTTTCCATTTGTTTTATGACCATATATATATGCACATGCTAGAGATGTAATTATCTATATGTTATAATTATGTCATTATTTATGTATTTGTTTATAATTTTGGCCCTTTTGTTTACTTGAATTTTATTTTGCATTTTAAGACTTCAGAATTGGCTTTGATTTCAATCTCTTTGAAGACAAAGAATTTGAAAATGTTATCCGATAAGAAGACTGCTCCATAACTTCATGTCAGTTCAGTTTGGAGCACAGATGTTCCTTCAGTGCTATTTTTGCTACTTATTTTATTTTGCTTCTCAAATAGCCAAAGATGATCATGATAAATGTGTGCCTGCTTGCTTGTCTCCATGTATGTATATATATATATATATATACACATATATGCATATATATAAAAGTAAATATATATGTGCTTATTATTTAGGTATGGTGTCAAAGTTCTTTCATTGCAGCACAAGAGACTTGGTTGGGGGAAATGAGAAGTTTGAGAACAATATGGAAAACTTAACAGAATTTTGTTTCTGAAAAAAATACAAATATCCAGGAATATGCCTCATTTGTAATGTTAGCCTGGCATGTGTTAGGGTCTCATGCAAAAACCTGTACTTTAGCTCTAATCCATTCAAAGTCAATATGTATAGGTTTAGGAGGATGGTTAAATTCATCTTATGCTACATAGATATAAATTTTCCAACCTTCATTTCATTTGTAGTTATTATTTTTACAATTTCACTGCTGTATTATTTAGTCTCTCTCACAATGATAACTTTATTTTCCATGAATTTTTGGTCCAATGTTATATTGCCACAACAGCCTCTAAAATTTCAGTTTTGACCTCCTTCTTTAAAACTCTATGGTTTTCAACAAATTGGGAAAAGATCTTCACCAATCCTACATCAAATAGAGGGCTAATATCCAATATATATAAAGAACTCAAGAAGGTAGACTCCAGAAAACCGAACAACCCTATTAAAAAATGGGGGGTACAGAGTTAAACAAAGAATTGTCACCTGAAAAACTTCGGATGGCTGAGAAGCATCTTAAAAAATGCTCAACTTCATTAGTCATTAGAGAAATGCAAATCAAAACAACCCTGAGATTTCATCTTACACCAGTCAGAATGGCTAAGATTAAAAATTCAGGAGACAGCAGGTGTTGGAGAGGGTGTGGAGAAAGAGGAACACTCCTCCACTGCTGGTGGGGTTGCAAATTGGTACAACCACTCTGGAAATCAGTCTGGCGGTTCCTCCGAAAACTGGGCACCTCACTTCCAGAAGATCCTGCTATACCACTCCTGGGCATATACCCAGAGGATTCTCCACCATGTAATAAGGATACATGCTCTACTTTGTTCATAGCAGCTCTATTTATAATTGCCAGATGCTGGAAAGAACCCAGGTATCCCTCAACAGAAGAGTGGATGCAAAAAATGTGGTATATCTACACAATGGAGTACTATTCAGCCACTAGAAACAATGAATTCATGAAATTCTTAGGCAAATGGATGGAGCTAGAGAACATCATACTAAGTGAGGTAACCCAGACTCAAAAGGTGAATCATGGTATGCACTCACTAATAAGTGGATATTAACCTAGAAAACTGGAATACCCAAAACATAATCCACACATCAAATGAGGTACAAGAAGAAAGGAGGAGTGGCCCCTGGTTCTGGAAAGACTCAGTAAAGCAGTATTCGGCAAAACCAGAACGGGGAAGTGGGAAAGGGTGGGTGGGAGGACAGGGGAAGAGAAGGGGGCTTACGGGACTTTCGGGGAGTGGGGGGGGCTAGAAAAGGGGAAATCATTTGAAATGTAAATAAATTATATCGAATAAAAAATGTAAAAAAAAACCAAAAAAACTCTATGGTTTTAGACCTGCTAGTATGTGTGTGTGTGTGTGTGTGTGTGTGTGTATGTGTGTGTTTGTTTGAATTAAACCTATGGATCTGGACTTTTTTCAGTTTAGAGTTCTTCATTGACCTTGTAAATGTATGTCCTGTGCACACATTGAGCCAAATAAAATCATAATTTCTAATATTTCCATAATTCAGTCTCCAAAGATATAAATCTGAGAGTCAAGACATCCTTCTGCCTTTATCTCCTCTATCTGCAGCAATCACCCAGTTCTGTAGCCTTTTATATAATTTATTATTGCCACTCACTCTAGTCAGTAGAACACTGCCTCTGGGTTCTTCATCTCCTGTTTTACAAATAAGCTTCTGGCTTTCAACGGACTCCTCTCAAGTGTATCACTGTGGTTAAAGTTCAGTCAGCTGAAGACATTTGAGTAGCCATGAGGCCTCTTGGAGATTATTCTTAAATTCCACAGTACATGCGTGTAATTTTCTCTTCATTTTTACTTCCATGTTGTTGCATGTTAAAGAATGTTTTCCCCTGATATATCTGTAGAATTCCTCATGATAATTTGTTTTCAAACTGTTTTCTTTCTCTTCTTTTCTCTCTCTAATAACTCTCCTTCACTCTCTACATAGCCGAGAAGGAATAGCAGTCATATCACACCAAAGCCATAGTTTCTCTCTAGAATCTGCCCCTTACCCACTGTACCCACTGACTGAGGTGTCCTTTCTAAAAACCCTATAGCATATTGTATTTTGCCTTCATTGTTATGGACGAGGAATTGTAGCACAGACCACGTGAACTCAAGTCTAAGCTAAGATGGAATAGTTTATTGAATGAACACCCAGAGATTGATCAGAGATAAGATTGATCATAGAGTTAAGACTTCGACCCTGAATGTTTCCCAGGGCAAAACCCACAATGAGCTCATATGCAGGTAGAGAAATGGCTGCATGATGGTCAGCTATTGGTCAAGCTATTTTGACAGTTTAGACATAACTGTTCTGATTGACCTTTAATTTGTTTGGTCTACATAGACCCTGTGGTAGTAGAATTTCTTAATAATAGCAAGTCTTATAACAGGATATGCTATGTGAAATATATGGATATGATATATCAAAAAAAAAAAAAAACCCCAGGATATGATGTTAACTTGACACTGCTCTGATTCAAACTAATTTCTATGTCAGGTATAATATGTAATGGTCTGCAAGCATGGGGCAAAATGGCTACGGCTGTGCTAAAGGATTAGGTCTCAACAATCATATTGCATTTCTACCACATTTCTTCTGTTCATCACCACACTATAATATGTTAAGAAAAAACCAGGAAATTTATTTTTATAAATGTTAAGAAAGGTGATGGTATTATATAAAATTATAACCAACTGACTGAGAGCCAATTTGTAGAGAAATTTTAATCCAGTGACATAGTTGCTTTGGCAAGAGATAATAGCTAAAGACTTTCCAGATCTATATAATTGAACTGGAATACAGGCATGCCCTAGATTACAATATGATCAGGCTGAAACATAGGTGTTCTCTTAGTACCCACCATTAAATCGAAACAATGCAGGTAAAGTTGGTGTCTAGAAGGAAGCAGTCATGTTTGAAAGTGATTTCTAATTAAGGGGCAGGCAAAATGAAGAATCAGAAAAAGATGTTACAGAATGAGTCAGAAATAGGTTGTGCCCAATTCTCTGTTCAGACAGGAAAGGGAGTCTACTGGAAAGCAGGTAGGGGGAGAGGGGAGGCAGATTTTTTATGGGACAATTTTTTAGGCAAGTTGCAGGGAGAACAAGCTAAACACAAGTGAAGATAGAATAAGCCAAAGAATGAGAAAACATCTGAAGATTAGAACAGTTTACTAGAGTTTTATTGCTTTTTCCTTTGAAGCCAAGTATAGCAATTTATTGAGGAGTGGAGAGAAGCCAGTTCAAATCATGTAGCTTGGAGAAGAGTCAGAACAGTTAAGTTGAACCAACCAGCCAGAGTTCAGAAAGAACCACAAAGGGTCAGTTTATTCAGCAATAATCCTTTGAGACAACAATTTCATCACGTGAATAAAAGTCACATTTACACCAATTACCAATTTTCTAGAGATGGATATTTAATCTGGTGCAAAAGAACAAAAAGAAATGAAAATTTGTTTACTGTTTTTTTTCGGAAGTTTACTTTCTGTTTTGGGCTTCATTGTTTTATCATTTCTAATTAAAAATATTGAAAATAATCTTTGTTTAATGAGACAAATTATCCATTTGGAGATTTCCAAGTTTGTCAAATTGTCCTGAAATGATGAAGAGGAACAAGGGTCTAAATGAATTATTGTCATTTGTATGCAAAACTATAAAATTGCAAATAAAATCAAAATAAATATTTTTAGGGAGGCCAAGACTAGTACCTTCAAGTTAGTCCCTGAGTGTCTTCATGTTGTTGAATGTCATTCTTGTGAGTCTTTTTACATGAATGATGCAGGAGCTCTTGAGTAACAATCCTGTGTAAAGAGACCCCCTTTAACCCATGTAACCCTAGATATTTGCTTTGATAGCTGGACAGTGGATGAATTATTCTGTAATAAAATGTATGCACTTGAAATCAGCAGGAAGCATCCATAATTTATATCTTTAACTAATATTTTTGGGACGTGACTAGAGATATGGTCTCACTTTGTAGATCAGGCTAGCCTCCAACTACTGGTATTCCTCTTGCCTCAGCCTCCCAAATATTAAAATTGGCAGTGCGGGCCATAGATCTCCCCTTAATTCTTAACCTTACATATACAAAATTGAAAACCATCCCCCCCCAAAATAGACTGTAAATTTAAGTAAGCTTTGAGCCAAAATTCTCATAGGTAATCCTTCAGGGCTCATCACACATAACAAGGACTTTATTGGGAAAATCTTTAATTTGCATACACATGCCTTACTACATAAGTGTCTTTATACTATCCAGTTTTTGGTCCTTCAGTAGTGGTTTTCAAGTACTTACAATTAAAAAAAATCATGTTATTCATTTTTTGAATAATTAATTATGCCAATATTTACAAGAGTAATATTACTTATTTAATAAGAGTAAGTATATGTTTTCTTTTTCACATGTATATTTTTCAGCCTCAGTGTTTATTTTAGCACATAAATTTATACCTCTATTTAATTCCAATGCTGTGATGAAAAAATAAACAAATAAAACAAAAACGTATAACAATAACAACAACAAAACACCTCTTAAGGCTTAACATTGTCTACTTAACTGTACCCAACATTGGATATATTATTAGTTAAAACGGATACTTATCCATACTCATAGTTAATTTGAGTGATAATGAATGATGAGATTTATGCTCCTAGACATGAAGAGATATTTAATATCATATGTTCTTGACTTCTGTACAAAATTGAAAAAAATTAGAACAATAACTCATGGCAATTTCTGATCTCTAAAAACTGGAATAATGAGATCACAGAGGAGCCAAGTTCTCTCTCCATGTGCAAAGGCCATACAATCTCCACAGTATAGGGAAGGCAGGAGTATAGGAGTCTCTCACAATGAGCTGAAAGTCAGAATATATTTTATAGAATGTGCATCGTAGGTATGTGCATCCATAGAAAGATATCTTCTGAAAACAAACCTTGTGAAACTCAAAGGCCTCTGTGGCATTCAGTTTTGTAGGTCTCTGCCCAATGGTCAATGTGTATGATAATAGGGTGGAGCTCTGAGGGATTATGTCTGCTGGCCAGCAGCTTCAGTAAGACTCAGACATGATCAGAGTAACAGAAATCTCACAATACCAGGAGAAAAACTGAAATTCTCTCCCAGATATAAAGACATCCAATTGCAGATATGAACACTTCAAGTATTGAGTTAAAACAAGAGTCTTTTTAGCAAAAAACACAATTTATTACAAAGCAGTTTTCAGGAATTTAAGGAAAAAATGATGGAAAAGTCATTATGGGGAAGACCCTTGAGGACATCGGTACAGGGAGAAAGTTTCTGAACAGAACACCAATAGCGTATGCTCTAAGAGCAAGAATTGACAAATGGGACCTCATAAGGTTACAGAGTTTCTGTAAGGCAAAGGACACCGTCAAGAGGACAGATCGGCAACCAACAAATTGGGAAAAGATCTTCACCAATCCTACATCAGATAGAGGGCTAATATCCAATATATATAAAGAACTCAAGAAGTTAGACTCCAGAAAACCGAACAACCCTATTAAAAAATGGGGTACAGAGTTAAACAAAGAATTCTCACCTGAAGAACTTCGGATGGCGGAGAAGCATCTTAAAAAATGCTCCACTTCATTAGTCATTAGGGAAATGCAAATCAAAACAACCCTAAGATTTCATCTTACACCAGTCAGAATGGCTAAGATTAAAAATTCAGGAGACAGCAGGTGTTGGAGAGGGTGCGGAGAAAGAGGAACACTCCTCCACTGCTGGTGGGGTTGCAAATTGGTACAACCACTCTGGAAAGCAGTCTGGCGGTTCCTCCGAAAACTGGGCACCTCACTTCCAGAAGATCCTGCTATACCACTCCTGGGCATATACCCAGAGGATTCCCCACCATGTAATAAGGATACATGCTCTACTATGTTCATAGCAGCCCTATTTATAATTGCCAGATGCTGGAAAGAACCCAGGTATCCCTCAACAGAAGAGTGGATACAAAAAATGTGGTATATCTACACAATGGAGTACTATTCAGCCATTAGAAACAATGAATTCATGAAATTCTTAGGCAAATGGATGGAGCTAGAGAACATCATACTAAGTGAGGTAACCCAGACTCAAAAGGTGAATCATGGTATGCACTCACTAATAAGTGGTTATTAACCTAGAAAACTGGAATACCCAAAACATAATGAACACATCAAATGAGATACAAGAAGAAAGCAGGAGTGGTCCCTGGTTCTGGAAAGACTCAGTGAAACAGTATTTGGCAAAACCAGAACGGGGAACTGGGAAGGGGTGGGAGGGAGGACAGGGGAAGAGAAGGGGGCTTACGGGACTTTCGGGGAGTGGGGGGGGGCTAGAAAAGGGGAAATCATTTGAAATGTAAATAAATTATATCAAATAAAAAAAAAAAAACAGTGTAAAAAGAAGAAAAAGACATATGACTGATAGTAACACGAAGAAACCAGTGCAGAAAATAACATTCACTAAAAGAATGTGGTTAGCCTGCAGAATCTCTATAGTGTGTCTGGTCTGTGGCAAGCATTCAGTGGAACTGTGGGAGACATGCAGGACACAGGATAAAGAGAAAATATAAATATAAATAAATATAAAATATAAAGAGAAAATAGTAGTGAACAAAACCCAAAGCACTAGGCTTTGAATGAGCAGGGTCAAAGATCAGAGCAGGTGAAGCTATTAAAACAAATACAGAAATAAACTTTAGAACGAGGATCAGTTATAAGTAAAAAAAAAAATCACATTGTAACTTAATAATGAAGAATGAATGGTGAAGTTGTCTGAGGAAATATACAAGAAAAGGATTACTCAAATAAAATTTGAAATATAACATATGATCTTAACAGATAAAATATATCAAGTTGTCTAATAAACATATTTTTGGTATTCTAGAATATTAAGATATGTCATTAAAATACAAAAATTATATGAGAAATTTTGAACAAAACATAAATGTATTAAGAAAATAATCATAATGTTTTAGCTTGGACAAGTTTGCCAAACATGAACAGAAATATTTTATATATATCCAGTATTAGAAATTCAATAATAAAACTTCAAAACAATTGAAAATTAAATAGTAAGCACACACCTCCAGAGGAACCCTACAGATTCACAGAAGGTCTACTGACTATGGCAAATAATGTTTGAGGAGAATAGAAAGTGTTTGTAAAATGTTGAAATATTGTTATCTCAGAAATTAGTATTGAACAAATATCTCTCAAAATGTGGAAAAATATATTCTATAATAAGCATGGTCGAAATTATTAACAATAGCCCTCTCTGAAGCTTAAGACAGCTAATATTGTTTAGGCCAAAAAGAAGATTGTAATTCAAAACCAATATTGGTCATATTGAGGTTTGAGGTTTGAATATGAACTATGGGTACATAACAGAAGTAGGTCAGAAATAGTGACTCAATTATTCTGCTGACTATGAAACTTCATCTCTAGCCAGACTGTGAAACCTATGGATATGCGAAGTAATCCTGAAAATAAATACTAAATCAAAGTGGAATGTATATAAAAAATATTTCAAAATAGAAGTGAAATCCAAAACAAACATACATAGAAACATTAATGCAAATGAAACAACAAAAAGGAAGTAAGGAAAACAGATTCAGTGAAATATCTGATAAGTAAATAATAAGTGGTAAATCACTAAATAAAGTAAATTAACATTAATATAAGCTATCAATCAAAGACAGTAATGTCCATGCAGTTGAGCTGCCTATAAGACATGTTTTTGAAAACATGGAACCAAAAAGCTTTTCATAGAAAAGTGGCTGACAAAATAGATAACAAAAAAACCCACTATATAATATGGAACTTTTCTAGAAGTTCTGTTAATGATATTATATATAGATATCTTTTTAACTTGTTGTATGTATATTGTTATCATAATTATATGTTATATATAATTACCTATTATACATTACTAATTATAGATTACATAAATTATTTAAGTATTGTATCATATGCCATATATCATATATTGTATATCATATACTACATATTATATGTATGTACACATATATATAATTAGTAGAAAAGGAGGCCATAAGTTAGAAGTAGAACAAGGAGGTGTATATGTGAATGTTTTTAGAAAATTAAATAAAAAAATCATTATATCCTAGTCTCAAAAAGAAAAGTATAAGCAGTTATAATTGTGAAAGATTAATTCTTGAACAATTTTTGTAACACTGTGCCTTAAAGAAAATATACTTGCAATACTTTGAAAATAAATTAAGACCCACCTCATATTGAAACATATAAATGTATTAGCCACATGCACACTTGTATTATAGAGAAACTGTTATGGTATAGTTATTTAGGTTATTATTTAAAAACTGGTAACATTTTGCTACTGAAAGAAATACCTTGTAGACTTGGGATAAAACATGAGGATTAAAAAACTTGAAATTTGTATTAGAACCAGCATAACATTCTTCATTAGAGAATTTGTGGAAACCATTTTAATGAGAAAACTTCAGGATATATTTACTTAATTTATTACAATAAACATAATGCTGAGATTGGGCCTGGATTGCTGGAGTTATAAACTGTCTTCTTTGTGTTGACATTTTTTTTCTTTTAGTATGAAGTGCAGTTGTTTTCCACAAGCAACCCCTATTAGAGAATAAGGATGCTAGTTCAGCTGACAGCATGCATCAGCAAGAATCCTGCATTGGTTTTCTCTGCAGGTAGAACAGATAGTCATCATTTGGAGACTGATTAATCCCTGACTATTCTTCAACTAAATAGTCAAATCAGTCTTGGTTTTTTTCATCCAGTTCTTCTACTATGCTGAATTAGAATATATATATTAGAGAGTCTGGAAATTAGGTGGGCTTATATTTTTTAACACATATTCATAATAAGATTTCTCAAATGCTTTGACCCCACCCCCTTCTAACCCACTGTCCAAAGGTAGAGAAGAAAAGATGGTAAAATGGCAAAGGTTGTAAACCTGATTAGAAGTATTTATTTGGGGCAAATCAATTCAAATCTCCATTTGTCACACTATAGCAATAATGTCAGGATACTAAACATGAAATAGCAGTGGTGGCGCCATCCAGCAGAAACAGTGAGATCTCCACCAAATCTGCACAAGACAGCAGGAGTGACCAGGAATGGCACACCAGGGGATGTTCTCTGCTGAACCATTGTCAAGGAAATGAAGATCAGTAAATGTTGGGTTCCATAGCTGCCTGCTGCTATTACGAAGTGGGTTTCTGGAACAGAAGCTGAGGGATAAATAGGGAAGGGAAGGGGCGAAAAGAAGTATGGCTAAGACAATATTCACTGATCAAAGCCAGAAACTTTAATGGCGCCAGACCTTTTAACAGTTTGGGCAAACCCTTCCCCCCAGACTCCAGGCTGAGCTCCAGTGGAAGTTGTCTAGCTTCTCTTGGAGGTCCTCATCCTGACTGCTCCCGCAGCTGGGTGGGTCACCTGCTTAATTCAGGAATTCCTAGACCTGGAGGAACAATGAACTTAACCTTTACTTTGAGCACTCGGCCCTAGGTGGAGCAGGATCCTGGCTATCTGGGAGAAGTTAACCTTGACCAAAGTCAAACTCTGACCAAGTGCATGACTGCCCCAATATGGCTCTGTACAAGTAAAGATGTACCAATCTGTGACCAATAAGATGTTGCAAGTTTATCTATTCATGATCACCCACCGCTGTTGCTATCCAATGAGTCCTATCTATACTGTCTCCAAACACCACATGTTCTTGCATGGGTATTGCCTCAGCAAAACAGCATACGAGTTTGTATCACATGACACAACCAGAAATTTTCACTTTAAGGTTCATTTACAAAGAAATTCCAATTTTAATTCTGTTCACATCTCTCTCAATACATATCAGCACAGAAAAACAAAAACAAACAAACAAAAATATCATAAGAACATAAGTACTATAGCAAAAATATTGGAATATGAAAATTGCAAGTCTTTTTAATTTGTATTTTTACTTTAAACTTTCACTTCTGCACAAAAATGTTCTATTGCTTCTATTTTTGAAATCTAACATAAGCTAATAATGTTCATATAAGCTTTCAAGGCATCTCCAGGTTTGAACTAGGGGACTACATATTATATTATTTTCATGCTGAACTTGGATAAAGATATCATTATCTTACACTGTCAGTTGATAAAACAGTCCTCATGGTAGGTGGGCTACAGAGAAATTCCCTTAATCCACAGATCTAGTAAGAGATATAGCTGTGAATTGAGACTTCCCTTAATGCCAATGGTCATTTACATAGAATAGTTTTCCTGCTGTGGTTATAATTCCTTTCTTACCTCTCTGATATGCTTGGGACTTCTCTCTTGTCTTATAAAGTCCCAGCTGTAGCTGACACTCCTATTCTATACCTGCTCACTATCTCAGTTCCTCTCTTTGTATCAGAGTCTCCCAGTGTGTTCTGTTGTCTCTAATGTCTTACCTCTTCTAACACATATCTGATGCCTTCGAAGGCTAAAGAAAACCTCCAAGTACTTCTTTTGATTAATCAAGCTTCATAATTGTTCCTGAAACTGCCTGATCTGATCAGCTTTATTCTCCAAATCATTGTTAATCAGCACTATTGTACCATTAAAATCAGAATACTAATGATGAGAAATGGAAATGAGAATGCTTTTAGCTTTCAGAACAATCTTATTTAAGAGTCTTTAAAAAGTTGCCCAACTTTTGAAATCTCAGAATCATGATGCAATACTGAATCATTCTTATATGTGAAATGTACTCTATAGGAGAATAGTCTTAATTCCTTCTTAGCCTTCGAGTGTTTCACTTGCAACCATCCCTTAAAATAAAAGATTAATAATGATAAGGGAGTACAATCTGTTGTATAAATATGGGACAATTTGGGCATACAAAATATAAGTGGCTTTGAATTTTAACCTAAAAGAATCACCCACAAAAGTACATTTTTCTTTTATCTTTCATATTTTTTGATATTGATAATGTAATTTCATCATTTTACTCTTCCATGCCCCCAAAAATCTTCTCACAAACTTCTCCTTGTTCAAATTATCCATACCTTCAACATAACACATTATCTATATATTTTTTCTTATGTATTTTTTTAATTTATTGAAATATTTATTTACATTTCAAATGATTTCCCCTTTTCTGGACCCCCACTCCCCGAAAGTCCCATCAGTCCCCTTCCCTCCCCCTGTTTTCCCACCCAACCCTTCCTACTTCCCTGTTCTGATTTTGTTCTATACTGCTTCACTGAGTCTTTCCAGAACAAGGGGCCACTCCTCCGTTCTTCTTGTACCTCATTTGATGTGTGGATTATGTTTTGGGTATTCCAGTTTTCTAGGTTAATATCCACTTATTAGTGAGTGCATACCATGATTCATCTTTTGAGTCTGGGTTACCTCACTTAGTATGATGTTCTCCAGCCTCATCCATTTGCCTAAGAATTTCATGAATTCATTGTTTCTAATGGCTGAATAGTACTCCATTGTGCATATATACCACATTTTTTGCATCCACTCTTCTATTGAGGGATACCTGGGTTCTTTCCAACTTCTTGCCCTTATAAATAGGGCTGCTATGAACATAGTAGAACATGTATCCTTATTACATGCTGGGGAATCTTTTGGGTATATGCCCAGGAGTGGTATAGCAGGATCTTCTGGCAGTGAGGTGCCCAGTTTTCAGAGGAACCTCCAGACTGATTTCCAGAGTGGTTGTACCAATTTGCAAGCCCACCAGCAGTGGAGGAGTGTTCCTCTTTCTCCACATCCTCGCCAACACCTGCTGTCTCCTGAATTTTTAATCTTAGCCATTCTGACTGTTGTAAGGGAGATTTCACATTATCTATATATTAAAGTTTAGCTTGTTTCCACTTTGTAGGGTTTATGAGTAAAATTCTGGATAATTTTCATTATGCTTCTGTGTGAATACAAATCTTCAGTCCCATTAACAAAGTACCTCAAAATGGGACTATGTAAAAGCATAGAAGCACATGTTAACTGCACAGGGAAACTGCACTGCTTCCAGAGGACCTTGCCCATTTTCACCCCATGTGTTGATGCAGGATTCCCAGAGGTTGCTGCCAAGTACCAAAATAAACACTTGTTTATTGTTCCTAATTCTTTAGTTCAATGTGACAATTAGTTTGTGTCCATATCTTTCCCTGTACTCACTTGCATTCTGCAGAGTTGTTTAGGTATTAAGCATTTAGTCAAGTCATTTGGTCTTTTCTGCTGGGTCTCTCACGTTCGGGATAAGTTCTGAGAGTCTTTGAGCTTTGAAATGAGAGCATCATGAGGCCTGTGGGTTGCAAGTGCCTCTCACATGATATATTCTGTTTTATAAAAATATCTTTCAAACTTTACAAGTTTTCAAATGTTGATAAAATCCAGTCTATCAGTTTCCTTTCCAATTGAGGTGGTTAATAATTATTTTGAATATGTCAACATTTTCCTTAAAGATTTAGTGGCTGAATTATTTATACTATCTTGAGTTGTTAATCTGAATAGTGATTTACGGGTAAGGGTTTTGATTTCGTGAGTGTATGTGACTGTGTGCGTGTGTGTTTGTGTGTGTGTGTGCATGTGTGTGTGTGTGTGTGTGTGCAGCTTGCAGCTTCATTTTATAGCAATGCTTTGTCATTGACAAATCATTTTTTGTGTCAAAAGTCAACTAATCTTATTCTGTATTTCTCTATGGAGACTAGACTTTGCTATCTTGAATATTTTTGGGGGACTCTCACCTGGCCACTTTTACAGTGTTGATTCAGGGTTTCTCTGTGTAGCCCTGGATGTACTAGAACTCACTATGGAGACTAACCAAACCCTCATCCTCAAAGATATACCAGCATCTACCTCCTAAGTATTGGTGCATGACACTACCATACCCCAATGTTGCTGAAATTTTAACATTAAAGAATTCTCCAAATCTTCATAAATAAGGTAACTATCCTTTAAACAAATAATCTGTTATAATGTAAATGCTATAGTAAAACTGTATGAATATCAAAGAGTAATAAAATTGAGATTCATCTTTTATAGACTGTTAAGGAACATTTTTTGTCTAATGTATCCCAAGTCTTCACTGAAAAAGGTTCTATAGCTCTCCATCTCTTTCACTATGTGCAAATGTCTGTAATCTTGTGTACAATGTCTAACTTCCTTCTGATAGGTATAGAATCCCTCACCTTGTAATTGTTATTGATGGTATTATTTTATTTCTTAATTTGACTCATAGTAGTTTCTCATTTTATATATAAGGACAATTAATTACAGTAAAGTAGCCTAGCTGATGTCATTCATTAATAATATAAATACATGTTAACATCAGTATGTAGAGAGCCATATTGGGATGCTATGCCACCTGGCAGGACTTGACATTGATCAAGGTGAGGTTTCTCCCCCAGCCTTTGAGCTGGAATTTTCTGTGCTAAGACATACTCCTGCTCCACCTAGGGTGGTGTGTTCATAGTGAAGGTGAAACTCATTGTTCCTCCAGGTCCAGGAATTCCTGAATTAAGCAGGTGACCTACCCAGCTGCCAGAACAGTGGAGCCAAAGCCCAGTGAACAGCCAGACCAGTTCCCCAGAACACACCACGAGTTTGGGGGGAGGGACTTGCCCCAAAGCCTTAAATTGTCAGACCCCAATTAAACTTTGGGCCTTGAACAGCAATTGGGTTGTCATGGCCTTTGTTCTTTTTCTCATCATTGATCCCCAGCTTCCTTTCCAGGTTATCTATTCGAACGTGGCTGCTGGTGGCTACATCAGTATTTTATTAATGAGATCTATTAATTCTTTTCTTAGCTTTAATTCTCAAATTGAACTAGTCTACAGTCAATTAATAAATATTTTGTTATTCTTGGTTTTTCCTTTTTAAAAATAAGATTTAAAAAATTATGCATATGAGTATTTTGTGTGCATGCATGTATGTACAAAAAGTGTGTGCTATAGTCTGCAGAAGATAGAAGAGGGCACTGGATCCCCTGTAGTTGCTCATGGTTCTGACTAGCCATGTTGTTGGTGGGAACCAAATCTAAATCCTCTGAAAAACCTAGTAGAACTTCTAATTGCTGAGGCATCTGTCCAGCCCCTGTTGATTTCTCTTTAATTTCTTATGTTGGTAGAATATTCTGTTTATGTTTTAATCCAACATCCTGTTTACATCTTTGTTTTCACATTTTCATATCATTTTTAGATTATCTGTTTTTTGTTTAAATAGTGCATTTTTCAAAACAACACTTTCATTTTTCTTTTGAATTCCTCTTTATTACATCTGCCCATTTCATAAATTTTAAGTGTATTGAATAACAGCTGTTCACAATTTTGTTAAATTCTTTGATTGAGATCATTATCTGTAAATTTTCTTTCAACCTCAGAATTATTGCCGTGCCTTGTTTTCACCTCTTGATTAGTAATTTTTATTGTGTGTTGTAAGGGAAGACAGTCTTCTGGACTTATTTCCTTCTTTCTTCTATTTTGTTTTGAACAAAATAAACAGACAGTAAACCTTCATATCTGACTCATGGTTTCTTCTAACATCTGTCTCCCACTGCAGATGAGGCCATGGGGAACATGGCATACCTCTACTAACTCTGTCTCACTCATATACAGTTATTGATATGACAGTGTCTCTCATTGTTTTATGAATCAGTTTTAGGGGGTATTTTTTTCATGTGTCTGAATAGTATCTGGAATTTCTGGCCTCATCTACAAGAGTTTCCTTGTCCAAGTATTTTGGAATGAGAAGCCCTACATCAAATGTGAATTACATACTCCAGTGGCAGCCACATAAAATGAGGTACAAATGAAGAAAATTATTTTTCCTCTCATAGCTTTCATGCTTTGCTGTGGGTTATTGTAGCCTGTTGCTGCTGCTGTGGCCACTGCTATTGATATTGGAACATGGCTACTTCAGGTATCCAGCATGTACAGAAGATGAAGTCTCAGGAGTCCTCCAAACCCTCAGTACTGGATTGGTATTGATAGGGAATCCAGCATTATAAACTAAACAGTTATCTGGTTCTCAGCATCTCCATTGGGAAGACATCTATTGTAAGACTACACAGACCATACATGCAAGACAATCTAATAAATCCCTGTTAAAACACACTCATTCTATCATTACTGCTTCTCTATAGCAGTGGTAATCAACCTTCCTAATCCCAAGAGACTTTAAATTAGTTCCTCATGTTGTGGTGACCTCTAATCTATAAAAGTATTTTGTTCCTTTTTCATAACTCTAATTTGCTACCATTATGATTCGTAATGTAAATATTTATATATGCAAGATATCTGACACAGAACTTCATTGGGGGTAACAGCTCACAGGTTGAGAACCACTACTTAATAAAATATCACCATTATTTACATAAAATTTGAATATTCCCTCCCACGTTTCAGCTTTATTGAATGTCTTTGATGGCTAATTTTGGGAAAACTTTGCCTTGGGATTTATCTTTTCTATATAACTATAGTTCTGTGCAATGTGTGCTTGACAAAACAAAAGATGCATGGAAAAGTGAGAAGTAGTCCTTGAATCAATTTATAAATGTTTCTTTATATTTTGTGCCTCTTTTCGAAGAGTCAAAGCCAAAGGTTTGACAAACGTTCCAATAATGCCCCACATTTCTTGCCTTTAACATAGATATATATTCCTGGTATACAGCCTGCCTGTCTTCCCTACGAACCATAGATTTTGATTAACCTTAAAGAACAACTGAGTATGAGTCAAGTACATTTCAGCATTATGTTTATTTATGCTTTCCTCTCCAGGGTTCTCACATGAAAATTTATCACTGATGGAAAGAGGCAACATAAATTACAAATTTCCATAATTATAGTTGTTCACTTCATTGAAACATATTAATAAGGCACAGTGTTTTCAAGCAGAGCAAATTCAAATATAGACATGTTCATAGGCAATGATGCACTTGGAACATATTGAAGTCTGTTTTAAGCATCCTCATAGCAGTCACCACAGCCACCTTAGATAACTGTAAAAATCTAACTGTGCAGATCACAAAATAGACTACAGTGAGATTTTGTTGCAGTGAATTTATAAAACAAAATGAAACAAAGAAGGAAAAATTGCATTATGACATGAATCAAAGCTGACAAGCTAGTAAAGCCTGTAGTCTAGAAATTTAGATGTGCTGAATTGAGACCTGCCCGTAATGTTCCGATATTCATGGGGTTAGAAGAAACTGGGAAGAAAATCTGTTTATTTTTGAGTTTCTGAAACGTCCAAGTCAATACATTTCCAATATAACTAAAGCAGTGATTTGAAAATAAATGTAATTTCTTCTATTAGCCAATGCTTAGAAGTTTTTCATAATTTTCATTAATGTAATAAATTGACCTCTTTAGCACTATGAACATTTTATTTCTTATGACAAGATAACCAAGAGTTCTCTCTCTCTCTCTCTCTCTCTCTCTCTCTCTCTCTCTCTCTCTCTCTCTCTGTCTCTCTTTCTTCAGCCCATATAGGTTCATGTTGGCGATGGACAGGACAGGTAATTCTGCTCACTACTAGACATAGTGTTTTTCTACAAGTTACTGAAGAACTGTCAAATGCTCTAGCGGTTGTTTAGGTTGATATTTAAATCAACTATTTCATTAGTGGAATATTCATATTTCAAGACATCTATATTAAATATTGATGCTTATTACAGATGGTAGGAGACATAACTATCTAAACAAGTTGTTTATGTAACACAACAGTTATGTATATAGATTTAACTGTCTTCCCGAGACATTTTGACTTCTAGTTTTACTCATTATGATCCGTTACCTTGAATACTATAAGTAAGATATACTCCTTAAAGTGTTCTTTTCCTCCACTTGTTAGGATGAGAAGCTATAAATTTCATGCTTAAAACTTTAAAGGCACTGGTCTTGCTATTTTACACTCACAATGAAGCTTAGAAATAAAACAGTAACAAAAACCTAATCATACCACATTATCTTGTTTATTTCTATGTTGAAGTTATACCATTCTCCCAAGTCTATTTCAGGTTTTTTACTTCTGGATGAATTTCATGGAAATCTTTGTTCTGGTGAAATTTGACTGCATTTTAAATTAAAGAAACAGAATAGATGGTCTAACATTCAGCATTTCTTAAGGATTCCATTAAAAGTTCGTATCACAAACAATGAAATAAAGGATTGTTTGGTGACCACCATGATCCTGTGGCAAATAATATCATCAGTTCCTGTACATGCTTAAACACAGATCTTTTGGAAATAAAATCACTTGGAAATGTTGCTTTTGAATGTCATATAGAGGAATTTGCCATATTTTTCATTGAGCCTCTTATTTATTGATAAAAAGGCTGTTTTATGCCTAAAATTAACTGAGTTGAAATAAACACATTTTTCAAATTATTATGAACTGAATTATAAAACTTCTAGGAATGCTATGTTAGGAGAATGCTTTCCAAGTATATTCAGAGCTCTGTGATTCATTCCCAGTATCACATAGAACATGACAAGGTGTCAAGTGTCTGTAACTCCATCACCTGAGAGGTAGTAGAAAAAGGAGAAAGAGAATGTGTGTGTGTGTGTGTGTGTGTGTGTGTGTGTGTGTGTGTGTATGTGTGTGTGTCTGTGAGAGGCAGGGAGAGAAATGATAGAAGAAGAGAGGAGTGGAGCAGAGCAGAGGGAGAGTACCAAGAACTAATACACTATGTACACGAATGGTAAAGTACCATGCCTTTCTCCAGTACTTTGGTGTGAAATCTGGTTACCCATGATAACCTCCAGTCTTTTCTGTTCATATTATACCTGCTCCATATCTTACTTCTGATTCTTCTGATATAAAGAAAATAATGCTAATATGGCTTCATTATCACAGCCCTTAAAGTAGATGATACTTGCAAAGTTAGAAGCCGTACATTGAATAATTTTAAGATACCATTTCTCCAAGAGATCATGTATGGCATATTTGATAGTTTTTGCTAGTAAGAATAATGTGTAAATACAATTAATACTTTCTATGTGTTTTTGGTGTAAGGGAAGCTTGCTATTTTTACATGAGGACCCCAACCAGACCTTAGGATATTCCTAAGTGGCGGGAAACTTAGAATGCAGGTAGATTACCAGAGTCCAGAGTGACAGATACTAAAAACAAACAATAGAATATGATTTTCTGATGCAGCCTGTGGAATGAAGCAGAGGAATGCAAAAGAACAGTTTGAAATGCTGTAAGATGCAAGAGTTATCCACCTTTTTGCGGGCTAGTGTTTCATGGGTATATGCATTTTAAAACAGTAAAAATATGAGTAAGATGTGTACATTTTGTTAGATATGAGGCATATTGATGATATGAGGTATATAGTAAAGAGAACAGACACTTTTATTTCATAAAAGTGAAATATCATAGCATTCCTAGAAGTTTTATAATCCAGATCATAATAACTTTAACAATGTGTTTATTTCAACTCAATTAGTTTTATTAAATATGTTACACAATTCTATAACTATTCTTTGAATATTGCTCCCTGTCTCTACATTCATTGGATAATAGGGTACAACTGGTAGAAGAGGTAATAAGAATGATGATTTTCTCACCAAAAATAAAATGAAATAACACTGAAATCAGTTCAATGCATTGTGATCAAGCTTTCAGTATCTGAGGGTGCAAAACTTGATACAGGTTTTGCAAGTGGGAAAAAACTCATTGATGGCTATGGCTATAGAAGAAATTCTGCCTATCTACTCATGAGTTTCCTAGTATTGGTCAGACAGGATCTGGGAGAGAAATTTGCTTTACAGCTCCTGGGAATGGCTAAGCTTTTTGAAGTACTGAGGAAGCTAACTAATGATAGTGCATTGAGTAAAGGTTTTATGGATTTGTATTTTCCAGTCTCCTAAACTGGATTTTCCAGTCTCCTAAACTGACACCTGATGTTACTGAATGTAGCCTTCTCAAATGAGTGGAGAAACACTTCCAGATTCATTATTAACTCCTTAAATAATACATATATATAAAAAAAACAACCCAAATAACCCAATTAAAAATACGGCACATAAGAAGTTAGACTCCAGAAAACCAAACAACCCTATTAAAAATGAGGTACAGAGTTAATCAAAGAATTCTCACCTGAAGAACTTCGGATGGCAGAGAAGCATCTTAAAAAAATGCTCAACTTCATTAGTCATAAGGGAAATGCAAATCAAAACAACCCTGAGACTTCACCTTACACCAGTCAGAATGACTAAGATTAAAAATTCAGGAGACAGCAGGTGTTGGAGAGGGTGTGGAGAAAGAGAAACACTCCTCCACTGCTGGTGGTTTTGCAAATTGGTACAACCACTCTGGAAATCAGTCTGGAGGTTCCTCCAAAAACTGGGCACCTCACTTCCAGAAGATCCTGTTATACCATTCCTGGGCATATACCCAGAGAATTCCCCACCATGTAATAAGAATACATGCTCTATTATGTTCATAACAGCCCTATTTATAATTGCCAGATGCTGGAAAGAACCCAGGTATCCCTCAACAGAAGAGTGGATGCAAAAAATGTGGTATATCTACACAATGGAGTACTATTCAGCCATTAGAAACAATGAATTCATGAAATTCTTAGGCAAATGGATGGAGCTAGAGAACATCATACTAAGTGAGGTAACCCAGACTCAAAAGGTGAATCATGGTATGCACTCACTAATAAGTGGATATTAACCTAGAAAACTGGAATACCCAAAACATAATCCACACATCAAGTGAGGTACAAGAAGAAAGGAGGAGTGACCCCTTGTTCTGGAAAGACTCAGTGAAGCAGTATTCGGCAAAACCAGAACGGGGAAGTAGGAAGGGGTGGGTGGGAGGACAGGGGGAGAGAAGGGGGCTTACGGGACTTTCGGGGAGTAGGGGGCTAGAAAAGGGGAAATCATTTGAAATGTAAATAAAAAATATATCGAATAAAAAAATTAAAAAAAAATTTAAAAAAATAGGGCACATAACTAAACAGAATTCTCAACCAAAGAATCTTGAATATTTAAGAAGCACTTAAATAAATTTTTAAAGTCCTTACTCATCAGGGAAATGAAAATCAAAACAATGCTGTCATTCTATCTTATATCCGTCAGAATGGCTAAGAACAAAAACTCAATTGATAGCACATGCCTGCAAGGGTGTGGAGCAAAAGGCACAATCCTACATTGCTGTTGGCAGTGCAAACCTGGACAAAATCTTTGGAAGTCAATTTGGCAGTTTCTCAGAAAACTGGCAATAGTTCTACATCAAGATCCAGCTATACCACTCTGGGCATATACCCAAGTGACACTCCACCATCTTACAAAGACATTTGCTCAACTATGTTCATAACAGCCTTCTTCATAATAGCTAGAACCTGGAAACAACGAAGATGTCCATCAACTGAAGAATAGATAAAGAAAATGTGGTAAATCTACACAATGTAATACTATCCATCTACTAAAAGCAAAGATATCATGAATTTTGCAGGCAAATTAATGGATCTTGAGAATATCATACTGAATGAGGTAATCCAGTACCAAATGTAAATCCACGGTGTGTACTCACTTATAAGTAGACATTAGCTGTAGAATAGAGGATACCAAATGATCAGGATGTAAAGTGAATAAGAACAACAAAAAAAAAAACACAAAAGAAAGAAAGAAAGAAAGAAAGAAAGAAAGAAAGAAAGAAAGAAAGAAAGAAAGGAAGAAACAAATGAAGAAAGAAAGAAAAAAAGAAAGATAGATTTCATCAGCATTTACATTTCTATGTACTTCAAGTAGAGTAAAACATGGTCTTTTTATTGCAATAATATTAAATAGTTGATTATTCCACAGAGAAAAATAAGACCAACCATATATGTGTTTCTCAGCCTATGTCATTAACATACCAAGAAACATACATCAGGGTAAATTGTCCTTAGGGGGAAAAAACATCATTAATAAACACTTTATCATTAATATTTTGAGATTATGTATGATATCAGAAGAATACATATGTGTTCATCTGTATTTATGTGTTTGTTCCTATTTGTGAAACAATAAAGGGTGAGGAAAGGAGAGAGGAAGGAGAAGAGGGAAAAAGGGAGACAGAGAAGCAAAACTGAACGCAATATGCCTCATGCTTCTCCATACCCTCTGGCCCCAGTGTATCATTGGGGATTCATTCAAAGACCTTGTGAGCACCAGGCTACTCTTCTCTCATTCAAATGGGATAACAGTATTGAACGTGTGTGGGAATTGCAATTCTTCAGAAATGAGGTGAGACTGTGTACTCATGTACTGGAATTGCTTCATACTAGCTCATTTGAACAAAATGGTCAATTTTTAATCATTTTGAGTTGATGTTTCATAACTTGTTATTAAACTTTCATTTAAGTTTACTTCTTATCACTGTGCTTTTAAAGATAAGGAACATACAAGACATTTACTGTAATAATTTTTTTCTGTTGGTAGACATCAATGCCCTATGCTTAACTGTTGCAGAAAATTTTACAGAGACAATGGGATAGCAGTTCTCTCTCTCTGACACATCACCTTAGATTCCTTAGCTTGCTTATACCTACACTAGGTAAGTCATCACTATGTCGCATGGTAGATCTAGTCTTAGTTTTTAGAGAAAACACCATATTGATTTTCGATAACCTTGAAATTGATACTCCTTTATTACAGGGATCACATAGACCTAACTTAAGTCCCATTTGCTATGTGATTTATTCCTTACATTAGTTTAAGGGAATTTTTTTTTATATTTTTATTTTCTATATTCTTTGTTTACATTCCAAATGCTTTCCCCTTTCCCGGATCTCCCATCCCCATATGTCCCATTAATCTTCTTCTTTCCATCCATTCTCCAATCACCTCCCTCCTTTTGTTCTCTGTCTTTATATTCCCCTCCAATGCTAGATCATTCCTTTCCAGGATCAGGACCTTCTCCATACTTCTTCATGGGAGTCATTTGTTATGCGATTTGTGCCTTGGATATTCAGGGCTTCTGGGCTAATTAATATCCACTTATCAGAGATTGCATTCCATGTGTATTCTTTTGTGACTGGGTTAACTCACTTAGGATGATATTTTCCAGATCAAACCATTTGCCTAAAAATTTTGTGAATTCATTGTTTCTAATTGCTGAGTAGTATTCCATTCTGTAAATATATGACATTTTCTGTATCCATTCCTCCTTTGAGGGGCATCTGGGTTCTTTCTACCTTCTGGCTATTATAAATAAGGCTGCTATGAACATAATGGAGCATGTGTCTTTATTGCATGTCGGGGAATCCTTTGGGTATATGCCCAGGAGAGGTATAGCAGGATCCTCCGGAAGTGTCATGTCCAGTTTTCTGAGGAACCACCAGACTGATTTCCAAAGTGGTTGCAACATCTTACAGCCCCACCAGCAGTGGAGAAGTGTTCCTCTTTCTCCACATCCTCGCCAACACCTGCTGTCTCCTGAGTTTTTGACCTTAGCCATTCTGACTGGTGTAAGGTAAAATCTCAGGGTTGTTTTGATTTGCATTTCCCTAATGAAAATGATGTTGAGCACTTCTTAAGGTGCCTCTCGGCCATCCGAATTTCTTCAGGTGAATATTCTTTGTTTAGCTCTGTACCCCATTTTTAATAGGGTTATTTGGTTCCCTGGGGTCTAACTTCTTGAGTTCTTTGTATATATTGGATATTAGCCCTCTATCAGATGTAGGGTTGGTGAATATCCTTTCCCAATTTGATGGTTGCCATTTTGTCCTTTTAACAATGTCCTTTGCCTTACAGAAACTTTGTAATTTTATGAGGTCCCATTTGTCAATTCTTGATCTTAGAGCATAAGCTATTGGTTATCTGTTCAGGAACTTATCCCCTTTGCCCATGTCCTCTATGGTCTTCCCCAGATTCTTTTCTATTAGTTTCAGTGTGTCTGGTTTTACATGGAAGTCCTTGATCCACTTGGAGTGAAGTTTAGTACATGGAAATAGGAATGGATCAATTCGCATTCTTCTGCATGATGACCTCCAATTGAACCAGCACCATTTGTTGAAAAGGCTATCTTTTTTCCACTGAATATATTTGGCTTCATTGTCGAAGATCAAGTGACCATAGGTGTGTGGGTTCATTTCTGGATCTTCAGTTCTATTCCATTGGTCCACTTGTCTGTCACTGTGCCAATACCATGCAGTTTTTAACACCATTGCTCTGTAGTATTGCTTGAAATCAGGGATACTGATTCCCCCAGAATTTCTTTTGTTGTTGGGAATAGTTTTAGCATCCTGTTTTTTTTGTTATTCCAGACGAATTTGAGAATTGCTTTTTCTATCTCTGTGAAGAACTGAGTTGGGATTTTGATGGGGATTGCATTGAATCTGTAGATTTCTTTTGGCAAGATGGCCATTTTAACTATATTAATCCTGCCGATACATGAGCATGGCAGATTTTTCCATTTTCTGAGGACTTCCTCGATTTTCTTCTTCAAAGACCTGAATTTCTTGTCATATAGATCTTTCACTTGTTTGGCTAGAGTCACACCAAGATACTTTATATTGTTTGTGGCTATTGTGAAGGGTGTCATTTCCCTAAATTCTTTCTAAGCCTGCTTATCCTTTGAGTATAGGAAGGCAACTGATTTGCTTGAGTTGATTTTATAACCAGCCACTTTGCTGAAGTTTTTTGTCAGCTGTAGGAGTTCTCTTGTGGAGGTTTTCAGGTCACTTAAGTAGAATATCATGTCATCTGCAAATAGAGATAATTTGATTTCTTCCTTTCTAATTTGTATCCCCTTGACCTCCTTATGTTGTCTAATTGCTCTAGCTAGAACTTCAAGTACTGTATTGAAAAGATATGGAGAGAGAGGACAGCCTTGTCTAGTCCCTGATTTTAGTGGGATCGCTTCAAGTTTCTCTCCATTTAGTTTGATGTTGGCTACTGGTTTGCTGTATATTGCTTTAACGATGTTTATGAATGGGCCTTGAATTCCTGTTGTTTCCAAGACTTTTAGCATGAAAGGATGCTGAATTTTGTCAAATGCTTTTTCTGCATCTAATGAGATGATCATATGTTTTTTTCTTTGAGTTTGTTTATATAGTGGATAGCATTGATGGATTTCCATATATTGAAACATCCCTTCATCCCTGGGATGAAGCCTACTTGATCATGGTAGATGAATGTTTTGATGTGTTCTTGGATTTGGTTGGCAAGAAATTTATTAAGTATTTTTGCATCAATATTCATATGAGAAATTGGCCTGAAGTTCTCTTTCTTTGTTGGATCTTTGTGTAGTTTTGGTATCAGCATAATTGTGGCTTCATATTATGAGTTGGGTAGAGTTCCTTCTGTTTCTATTTTGTGGAATAGTTTGAAGAGTAATGATGATAGGTCTTCTATGAAGGTCTGATAGAATTCTGCACTGTTCCCGTGCTTTTTTTGGTTGGGAGACTTTCTATGACCGTTTTTCTTTCTTCAGGTGTTAGGGTACTGTTTTGTTGATCTATTTAATCCTGATTTAGTTTTGGTGTCGGATATCTGTCTAGGAAACTGTCCATTTCCTCCAGATTCTCCAGTTGTGTTGAGTATAGGCTTTTGTAGTAGGATCTAATGATTTTTTGAATTTCCTCAGTTTCTGTTGTTATATCTCCCTTCTCATTTCTAAGTTTGTTAATCTGTATACTGTCTCTGTGCCCTTTGGTTAGTCTGGCTAAGGGTTTATCTATCTTGTTGATTTTCTCAAAGAACCAGCTCCTGGTTTTGTTGATTCTTTGTATGGTTCTCTTTGTTTCTACTTGATTGATTTCGGCCCTGAGTTTGATGATTTCCTGCCTTCTATTCCTCCTGGGTGAAATAGCTTCTTTTTGTTCCAGGGCTTTCAGGTGTGTCATTAAGCTGTTAGTGTATGCTCTCTCCATTTTCTTTTTGGAGGCACTCAGGGCTATGTGTTTTCCTCTTAGCACTGCTTTCATTGTGTCCCATAGATTTGGGTATGTTGTGTGTTCATTTTCATTAAGTTCTAAAAAGTCTTTAATTTCTTTCTTTATTTCTTCCTTGACCAAGGTATCATTGAGTAGAATATTGTTCAGATTCCACGTGTATATGGGTTTTCTGTTGTTTTTGTTGCTATTTTAGACCACTTTTACTCCATAGTTATCTGATAGGAGGCATGGGATTAGTATGATCTTCTTATATTTGTTGCGGTCTGCCTTGTGACCAATTATATGGTCGATTTTGGAGAAGGTACCATGAGGTGCTGAGAAAAAGGTATATTCTTTTGCTTTAGGATAGAATGTTCTATATATATCTGTTAAATCTAATTGGTCCAAAGCTTCAATTAGTTTCACTGTGTCCCTGTTCAGTTTCTGTTTTCCTGATTGGTCCATTGAGGAAAGTGCAGTGTTGAAGTCACCCACAATTATTGTGTTAGGTGCAATGTGTGCTTTGAGCTTTAATAAAGTTTCTTTTATGAATGAAGGTGCCCTTGCATTTGGAGCATAGATGTTCAGTATTAAGAGTTCTTCTTGTTGTATTTTTCCTTTGACCAGCAAGAAGTGTCCCTCAGAGTCTCTTTTGATGACTTTGGGTTGAAAGTCAATTTTATCTGATATTAAAATGGCTACTCCAGCTTGTTTCCTGAGACCATTTGCTTGTAAAATTGTCTTCCAGTCTTTTACTCTAAGGTAGTGTTTGTCTTTGACACTGAGGTGTGTTTCCTGTATGTAGCAAAATGTAGGGTCCTGTTTACATATCCAGTCGGTTAGTCTATGTCTTTTTATTGGGGCACTGAGTCCATTGATGTTAAGAGATATTAAGGAATAGTGATTGTTACTTCCAGTCATTTTTGATGTTATTTTTTAAATTTTATTGGTTAACTTCTTTTGGGTTTGATGAGAGGTTACTCTCTTGCTTTTTCCAGTGTGAAGTTTCCCTCCTTGTATTGTTGTTTTCCTCCTATTATCCTTTGTAGGGCTGGGTTTGTGGATAGATATTGGGTAAACTTGGTTTTGTCATGGAATATCTTAGTTTCTCCACCTATGGTGATTGAGAGTTTTGCTGGGTATAGTAGTTTTGGCTGGCATTTGTGTTCTCTTAGAGTCTGCATGAGTTCTGCCCAGGATCTTCTAGCTTTCACAGTCTCAGGTGAAATGATTCCTGTGATTCTGATAGGTCTTCCTTTACATGTTACTTGCCCTTTTTCTCTTACTGCCTTTAATATTCTTTCTTTGTTTAGTACATTTGGTGTTTTGATTATTATGTGACAGGAGGTATTTCTGTTCTGGTCCAGTCTGTTTGGAGTTCTGTAGGCTTCTTGTATATTCATAGGCATCTCTCTCTTTAGGTTAGGGAAGTTTTCTTCCATAATTTTATTGAAGATATTTGCTGGCCCTTTAAGTTGTAAATCTTCACTCTCATCTATACCTATAATCCTTACGTTTGGTCTTCTCATTGTGTCCTGGATTTCCTGGATATTTTGGGTTACAAGCTTTTTGCATTTTGCATTTTCTTTAACTGTTGAGTCCATGGCTTCAATGGTATCTTCAGCATCTGAGATTCTTTCTTCTATCTCTTGTATTCTGTTGTTGATATTTGCATCTATGTCCCCTGATTACTTCCCAAGGTTTTCTATCTCCAAATTGTCTCCCTTTGAGTTTTCGTAGTTGTTTCTACTTCTGATTTTAGTTCCTGGGTAGTTTCTTAGCTCCTTCACTTTCTTGTTTGTGGTTTCCTGTAATTCTATAAGAGATTTTTGTGTTTCCTCTTTCCTGACCTCAGCCTGTTGACCAAAGTTCTCCTGTATTTCTTTAGTGATTTTTGCATTTCCTCCTTATTGGCTTCTGCATTCTCCTGAATTTCTTTCAATGATTTTTGTGTTTCCCTTGTAAGGGCTTCTAACTTTTGATCCATTTTCTCCTGAATTTCTTTAAGTATGTCCTTCATGTGTTCCTGTACCAGCATCATTACCAGTGATGTTAAATCCAAATCTTGTTTTATTGGTGTGATGGGGTATTCAGGACATGCTGTTAAAGGAGAATTGGGTTCAGATGCTTCCATATTGCCTTGATTTCTGTTAGTGATGTTCCTGTGTTTGCCTTTTGCTATCTAGTTCTCACTGGTGCTAGTTGGTCTTGTCAATGCTGGACTCACCAGTGCAAGCTGCCTCTTCCCAGGTGGGCTCTGGTGTACAGCTGACCGCCAGAGCAAGCTTTGTGTTCCCAGTCTGCTTCTGGGTGCACACCAGGTCTCTTGTACTTCCTGGAGACTGAGTGTTGTGGCCCAGGCTGTTCAGATCCAGAAGCAGATCTGAAGGCTCCTGCTGGGGCCTGCTGGACTCACCAGAGCACACTGACTCCTCCCAGCCGGCCTCCTGGATGCCCCTCTTGCCTCTCTTTTTTTATTATTCGATATATTTTTTATTTACATTTCCAATGGTTTCCCCTTTTCTAGCCCCCACTCCCCGAAAGTCCCATAAGCCCCCTCTCTCCCCCTGTCCTCCCACCCACCCCTTCCTGCTTCCCCCTTCTAGTTTTGCCCTATACTGCTTCACTGAGTCCTTCCAGAACAAGGGGCCACTCCTCCGTTCTTCTTGTGCCTCATTTGATGTTTGGATTACCCTTTTGCCTCTTGCAGGACCTGGAGATGTGGTGTTGCAGCCCAGGCTGTTCTGGATTCGGAAGCAGAAATCTGCAGTTTCCCGCCAGAGGCCTCAGGACTGGAACCTAAGCTCCGTGCTGCTGGAGCAAGCTGTGTGCTCCCAGTCTGCTTCCGGGTGCACACCAGGTCGTTTAAGGGAATTTTTAATATCCCGAGAACAAAATTAAAATACCTGTAGCTGGGAATGATGATTTACATTCTTTAACAGTAAATATATAGTTTGTTAATTGCTTTCTCATATTACTAAAACCCAAGTTTAATTGTTTGTGTCCTAATAGTAACTCAAATACAGGGATTGTATTTCATCAGCAAATACAATTACTGGTTTACTCCTTAACCTGGGAATATAATAAAACAAAATAGTAGTATGCAATAAAATCAGTCAGAACACTAGACAGAAAAACAAAGTAATATCCTTGAGGATATAGCTTATGTTAGATACCAGATGAGTCACTAAGAAGATGAAAATGAGAGGAATATGATTTTTGTAGGTATCTCAGCTGTCTCACAAAGGATGACTTAGCTTTTAAACTTTAAAACTTTAATGTTTTTGGTGGAATTCCTAGATATGTTCCATGAGGATGAGACTATGCACAAAATGAACTCCCTGAGTTTACTAATTCCCATTCCTAATCAAGATTACAATGGGAAAGCATGAGCTTGAGGAAAGGCAAGGTTAGAATCAGGAATCTGTCATTAAGTCAATGCATTCACCTTCAGAGTGTTCTAACAGGAGTAGTTCCATCACTGAGATCCTAACTTTGGGCTTTCAGTGAGAAGAAAGTTGACTTTTACTCCTCTTCTTGGTCTAGTCTTGTTCTCTCCTATGTCACAAAGAGTACCATATGCCGCTTGTGTCTTCAACATCTTGGAATGCACAGCTTCTCTGTACTGGAGAGTCATCCACAAACAGTTGGCTACCATGCCATTCAAATTTTTAGACAAGGAAGTGATCAGAAGAGTAGCAGAATGGTAGTATTCAAAACATTACTTCAGCCTTTTATATTTACTATTAAATCCTAGAGAACCTCTTGCAAACTACTGTGAGTTATTTAATAAGGCATGTATAAATTAGCATAAAACATAAATAGGAATAATTTTTTATATTAGGTTACAGCATAATAGCATAATATACCTTTTTAAAAATAAATCTTAATTTATGTTTTGTGTGGTATTTCACACTTCCAATTTCAGTGCTAAAGGTACAGACACAGGCAGAACTCCATGTGGGGAAGGCAAGATAGATTTATATCTCAAGTTTCTTGGCAACCAGGGGATAATAAAAATCATTCATTAGGGGACAGCTTCATAAATATTGAAGAAGAAAATAAAGTACAGGTTTACAATGATTATTAGAGCCAGCACATAACTGAATAAAGTGCTCAGAGGCATTGGTCAGCTATAAAATGTACCTTGAAATTCAATAAGAGAGAGTAACACAGGTATCAAGGAATCTAATCTGCTAAAAAGACTCACCAGCACTGGGAGCCATAGCCTTGGGTGAAATGAAACTAACATCCTTCTGGGCTGAGTTCCAGTTCCACTGGTCCTGAAATGCTTGTTCATTTAGCTAAGAAACGCAGGAGACAAAACTGAGAGGGACTATGATCCTCTTTCCCGATTAGTCCAAGAAGCTCTGGTTCAAATTCATTCCTTCCAGCCTCGAGGAATGTGCACTAAGCTGACAGCTCTTCACACACCCTGGTTCATACCACGTAGCCATGTCTGCCATAAAGACTGAATAGTTTATCTTTTAAAGCAGAAAAATAGCCACCACACTTCACCATATCTTAAAGTCTCTGTACAAAGAACATTGGGGTGGAGGCCAAAAGAGACTCAGTTAATCAATTAAAGGATGTGATTTATGATCAACTCCATTTTCTGTTAACATATCATCTTTTCATGCTGTCCTGATCAAGGAAAACAGATTGAAGAAGATTATCTACAGCACTCACCTTGCTTTTAGTGAATTTTCTGTCCTTGTTTCTCAGTGACTTCACT
The DNA here is from genome assembly GCF_947179515.1 of Apodemus sylvaticus. NCBI lineage: Eukaryota > Metazoa > Chordata > Mammalia > Rodentia > Muridae > Apodemus > Apodemus sylvaticus. The sequence goes on along the minus strand of NC_067472.1, from coordinate 160,615,329 downwards.
GTTCAGTTGATGTATGCAGAGATAATTGAGTTTTCCAAGGAAGAAGTTTGAATGCTGCATCCAACTTTTAGAATAGTCACTTATAATGCTAGGACTATGGAATATATTGAAAGAAAATAGACTTGAAAATTCCACTCTCACATAGCATATGGATTTTATCATTTGTTACAGGGCCGTTGTAGTCTTTGCAGGTCAGCTCAAATAACCTTCTACAATTTTTTTTCATTTTTTGTTGCTTCCAGATTATTATTGGTTGATTTTAAATATCACTGATCTTCTGACCATGTAAGGAAAGTAAAATTCGTCCCTTAAGTAAATTTTTGACAACTTCTGGGAAGGCATGCCTGCTCTGCAGCCTTGCATGAGGAATCTTCAGTACCCTGGGAATCTGTCTTTAGCAATTATGTAGGGTAGTCCCTGGTACTGCATTACTTGCATGCAGTAAGTACTTAGTGTGACTTAGATAAATGCTACAGGTTTTTTTTTTAATAAGAAAAGGAAATGTATGCTTAATTTGATTTATGAACACTCACCTTCCTAGGAGAAACTAAATCTTCAATATAAAAGGTCAGTTCTATTACTTTTAATGGATCATATTTGCAGAGAGCATTTCTATAGGTTTTATTACAATAACATATATGCTATGGTAGTGTTTAAGAAGATGTATGGAATCAACTGATGAAACTAATTTTCTTTAGCCAATTCAGAAAAAAATATCACATAGCAAAGTTTTTACATTTATTAAACAGTGAAAGCACAAAAATATAGCTAAATACAGTCCTCTGCTCTCACCTGGAATCCATTGCAGCCTCATCTAAAAGCACTCCAGATCTGCTAGACTTGCAGTTCTCTGATCTCAGCAGGTGACCTGCTGAGACTGGAGCCAGAAAGATCCTGGACCTCACCTCGGTCTGGGAGGAGGAGTTTCCCAAGCTAATATATTGACTAACATTCATTAAAGCTTCAGTGTGATTGATGTTTAGCTGCAATTATTATAAGGAGCTTATTATATAATAAATTTAGTTTCATGTATCTATATTTAATAAAAAGGCAGCCATCTGGAAAATCATGGGAACCAAGAAAGCACATTTCTAGTAGACAAACAAGTGTCTATTGCATGGAGCTCTTGTCCCCTCCTGATCGGCCATCCTTTTGGAAAGGGCAAAACTTTGCAATAGGAAGTAGTGATTTGAGCATTCTAAATAAATTGAAGTTCATGTTAAGTCCTGAGAGAATTTGATTTTAGATACCATGTCGCTGCCATTCATCTGTTAGTTCATGCCTTCAAAGATGGTTATGAAGTTTTGATTTTATTTTTAATAAAAAAATATGTTTGAGAGAATGCAGTGACTATACCATTCTTCATCTAACAGGATTCTTGTTTGAATTATGTTTCAATGACTATAAAAATCTCTTTGTGGGTGACAGAAAAGACAGTTAATAGAAATAAAATGTTCACTATAGTATACAAGGAGACACATTTTACCCCACAGTGGTGAGCAGTTTCTCTACTTTTCAGAATGCCATCGGAATAGTAGTTGCATGCTATGAATCTGGGAGTTCAAAAACAAAAAAGTCACAGCTCTGCTAACATATTCCTGGTTGACTTATTACAAGGGTATTTAGCTCAGTACAAATTATTTTGGTACTATAAATTATGGTGTCTTGAATAAATCACTAGGGAGAAAGAGCCTTTTTGTGATTTTTGCTTGTCATAAATTAAAAAATTTATCAGTTCCTATTCCATACACAAGTGTAGTCTAGAGGACTGTCTCCTCCACTAACCTCCACAGTGGCCAAAGACATTAGTGATTCTCCACATTCTTAATGCTGCAGTCCTTTAATACAGTTCCTCATGTTCTGGTGACCCCAGTAATAAAATTTTTATTGCTACTTTACAGATATAATTTTATTGCTATAAATTGTAATATAAATACATACTATGTGACTCCAAGGTGGCCATGACCTATAAGTTGAGAACCACTGCAATGGACATTTTTCTTGACTTCTTACTGCAAAGATATTGTGTGTCCTGCTTTTAAACTCTCACAGGGATCACAAACTCTGATTATTGTTTTCAGATTTAGAATGTGTCCCACTTTATGTTTGTATAATATTTGATGTTTAGGGCATTAATGAATCTCATTTTCTCCACACAGTCTCTATTGACTACTCAAGAACGATCTATGATCTTTTAATGGCACACTCACTCTTACTCATCATCTCAGACAACATACAACTCCCAGACTCTACAACTTGCGCCTGGCCATTCTGTGTGTACATGAAGGCTGGATGCTCCAAGGGAACTTGTCAACTTCTGTGTATAAAATCATGATTTACATGGGACATTGCTTCACTTACCTTAGGCTGAGCCCTGAAGACTTCAAGCTCCACTCAGACTGAAATAGAAGCTGGCAAAAATGACCCACAGAATTGGCTATCTAGCTGAGACTTTTCCTAAGTGTATGATAATGTCATTTCTAACAGTGAATATGAAGGAAAGTTATTATCTTAATTATCTTTCGGTCCTTCATTGTCTTAGGTTAGACAGACTAACAGGATACAACCAAATATACTACAAAACAGATTTATAGTAGTTATTAACAGTGAATTAAGCATTCTGATTAAATTACTTTGGGTGATCTTATAACAGCTTAGTATATGCCAGATATTTGAAAATAATTAGCTAATTAATATTGTCTATTCATAGTTCAAATTAGTATTCACACTTTTCATTCTATTCTAAAGGAGTATAAAGAGTAACCCATTTATTTACGGCATTTTGTGTATACATGCTTGTGGTTGATTTCTCGTCCACACACTCCTCTCTCCTTGTCTGTCCACACCCATCCACAACCTTCTGCCTCCTTTTTATATTTTTATATTGCATACTCTCTACTACATTGGCCATTCACTTTGCATAATGCTTCTGTTTCTTCATCATGAACACTTTTCTAGTTTCTGATAAAACTAAGTAAAGACAGTTTGCCAGTTTTCACTTTCTATACAGCTTTGAAGCCAGTTATGTGTATTCCTTACTCTGTTCAAATCCTCAATATTCAGACTCACCTCAGTCTGATTGTCACAAATACCCACTTTTGCCATCCAGCTGTGTAAAATGAATATATACGCGGCTTATTGTTTGTAAATTCTAGAATATTGAGAATACACTCCTCAATTCTCCTCAAGAAGAATCACCATGATATATGATATCACAAATATCATATCTATTTTGAGACACATCCCTGTCTTCTGAGTGCTTGAATCTGCTTATACATTTCAACAGAAAGCAAATTGCCACATTTCTGCTTTGGTTTTATCTACCCCATTCTTATTAGACTTTCAGTTCCTCAAGGATAAAAATTAGTAAGTCATGGCAGAGTTCTTTAGCATAATATTTGACTCATAAATATTTTTATAAATTAAACTTAATGGATCTGCGAAGACTTTTATATTAGCTTCATAGAGAGCAGTCTATACCGATTGTCAATTATGTTAGTGAGCAATTAAAGATCAAGTAATATGATTTTGTTCTTTGAGTTTGTTGGATGCTGAAGAAGCTTTTGACAAAATTCAGCATCCTTTCATGCTTAAAGTCTTGGAGAGAACAGGAATTCAAGGCCCATACCTAAACATAGTAAAAGCAATATACAGCAAACCGGTAGCCAGCATCAAACTAAATGGAGAGAAACTTGAAGCAATCCCACTGAAATCAGGGACCAGACAAGGCTGCCCCCTTTCTCCTTATCTTTTCAATATTGTACTTGAGGTACTAGCTCGGGCAATTCAACAACATAAGGAGGTCAAAGGGATGCAAATTGGAAAGGAAGAAGTCAAACTATCATTATTTGCAGATGACATGATCGTCTACCTAAGTGACCCAAAGAACTCCACTAGAGAGCTCCTACAGCTGATAAACAACTTCAGCAAAGTGGCAGGTTATAAAATCAACTCAAGCAAATCAGTGGCCTTCCTATACTCAAAGGATAAGCAGGCTGAGAAAGAAATTAGGGAAATGACCCCCTTCACAATAGCCACAAACAGTATAAAGTATCTTGGGGTGACTCTTACCAAACATGTGAAAGATCTGTATGACAAGAACTTCAAGACTCTGAAGAAGGAAATGGAAGAAGACCTCAAAAAATGGGAAAACCTCCCATGCTCATGGATCGGTAGAATCAATATAGTTAAAATGGCCATTTTGCCTAAAGCACTATACAGATTCAATGCAATACCCATCAAAATCCCAACTCAATTCTTCACAGAGTTAGAAAGAGCAAGTATCAAATTCATCTGGAACAACAAAAAACCCAGGATAGCTAAAACTATTCTCAGCAACAAAAGAAAATCTGGGGGAATCAGTATCCCTGACCTCAAGCAATACTACAGAGCAATAGTGTTAAAAACTGCATGGTATTGGTACAGTGACAGGCAGGAGGATCAATGGAACAGGATTGAAGATCCAGAAATGAACCCACACACCTATGGCCACTTGATCCTCGACAAAGAGGCTGAAAACATCCAATGGAAAAAAGATAGCCTTTTCAACAAATGGTGCTGGTTCACCTGGAGGTCAGCATGCAGAAGAATGCGAATTGATCCATCCTTGTCTCCTTGTACTAAGCTCAAATCCAAATGGATCAAGGACCTCCACATAAAGCCAGACACTCTGAAGCTAATAGAAAAGAAACTGGGGAAGACCCTTGAGGACATCGGTACAGGGAGAAAGTTTCTGAACAGAACACCAATAGCGTATGCTCTAAGAGCAAGAATTGACAAATGGGACCTCATAAGGTTACAGAGTATCTGTAAGGCAAAGGACACCATCAAGAGGACAGATCGGCAACCAACAAATTGGGAAAAGATCTTCACCAATCCTACATCAGATAGAGGGCTAATATCCAATATATATAAAGAACTCAAGAAGTTAGACTCCAGAAAACCGAACAACCCTACTAAAAAATGGGGTACAGAGTTAAACAAAGAATTCTCACCTGAAGAACTTCGGATGGCGGAGAAGCATCTTAAAAAATGCTCAACTTCATTAGTCATTAGGGAAATGCAAATCAAAACAACCCTAAGATTTCATCTTACACCAGTCAGAATGGCTAAGATTAAAAATTCAGGAGACAGCAGGTGTTGGAGAGGGTGTGGAGAAAGAGGAACACTCCTCCACTGCTGGTGGGGTTGCAAATTGGTACAACCACTCTGGAAATCAGTCTGGAGGTTCCCCCGAAAACTGGGCACCTCACTTCCAGAAGATCCTGCTATACCACTCCTGGGCATATACCCAGAAGACTCCCCACCATGTAATAAGGATACATGCTCTACTATGTTCATAGCAGCCCTATTTATAATTGCCAGATGCTGGAAAGAACCCAGGTATCCCTCAACAGAAGAGTGGATGCAAAAAATGTGGTATATCTACACAATGGAGTACTATTCAGCCATTAGAAACAATGAATTCATGAAATTCTTAGGCAAATGGATGGAGCTAGAGAATATCATACTAAGTGAGGTAACCCAGACTCAAAAGGTGAATCATGGTATGCACTCACTAATAAGTGGATATTAACCTAGAAAACTGGAATACCCAAAACATAATCCACACATCAAATGAGGTACAAGCAGAAAGGAGGAGTGGCCCCTGGTTCTGGAAAGACTCAGTGAAACAGTATTAGGCAAAACCAGAACGGGGAAGTAGGAAGGGGTGGGTGGGAGGACAGGGGAAGAGAAGGGGGCTTACGGGACTTTCGGGGAGTGGGGGGGGGGGGCTAGAAAAGGGAAATCATTTGAAATGTAAATAAATTATATCGAATAAAAAAATTAAAAAAAAAAGATCAAGTAATATAATATTAGGTGATAAATGAGAGGCAGGGCTTGGGTCAAATGTAAGAAAAGAATAATAAGCTGTCATCCACTCACTTATTCCAAATCAACAGAAGATTCTTTTTTTTTCTTTTTTTTATTCGATATTTTTATTTACATTTCAAATGATTTCCCCTTTTCTAGCCCCCCACTCCCCGAAAGTCCCGTAAGCCCTCTTCTCTCCCCCTGTCCTCCCACCCACCCCTTCCCACTTCCCCGTTCTGGTTTTGTATTCTTAGGATACAGAGAGAGAGAGAGAGAGAGAGAGAGAGAGAGAGAGAGAGAGAGAGAGAGAGAGAGAGAGAGAGAAAACAATGTAGGTTTGTCGCACAAATACATCTAACAGTACTAATCACTGGCACAGGAGAGCTTATAGAACCTTCCAAAGCTGGTCTCCCTACTGCACCTGCCTTTGTCATCTCTTTCTGAAATTTGCTTCAAGCAGCTGCTACCAATGACTTGACATTGCTGTGTGAACTGAAGCCCACTTGACATCAATAAGTGATTGTTATTGTTGATGTGAAAAAATATGGAGAAAGGAACCTAAAATTACTAGGAAAATAACCTAGTAATTTTAACTAACACAGTGCCAGAGAAATCCCTTTGATATTTCACCCTTCTTTCGATAGGCTGTCAGTCAAGAATAAAAAAGAGTCCCCATATATCCATTTATGCAAAAAAATCAAGCCCTTAATAAATGATGTAAACACATTTTTAAAGCAAAGGCCTTATAGTCAGGATGAGACATAGGTGACTGGATGTGGTGAGACATTCACCACTTATAAAGAAATGTAAAAAAAGAACACATCGAATAAAAAAAAAAAAGAATTGCTATGCCCTAATACTCATGTCTTCATTATGTTTTTCCATTTACAAGCTGATGCAATTATGATATGCTGTCCATAGTGCTGAGTACCTTTATGCATTTGACATTATTTGACTGATAAATGAATATATGTTCATATTATAGCAAGATAACTGTCCTTACCATGAAAATGTGGAAATGATTCCTTGATTTGTCTCAGACAGGTGGATACAGTCTGGATGCAGGCTGAAAGTACATGCTATCTGTGTTGTGCTGCTCTATGCAGTGAGTTTCAGACCTTGCACCCACATCTCTTCTTTCTCACATAAGCCTTAGAAAACGAACATTCTCTCACATGAATCAGTCAGTGCAATAAAAATTTTAAGTTTAATGTCAAGAAAGGTATGGGTGCCAGATCATTTTTAGAGGTGGAAAGGAATAAAGAACTCAAGTATAGTATATTAAGTAGTTAAAGATAGTACAAGGTTACTAGCAGCTGCTCACAGAACTTGAAGTTTTGAAATAAAGTCCTAACTGCACATGAAACGTTTGGAGATTGGTTCTTGGTGTATCAAATTGGATAAAATTGGGGGCATTCTCTGGCAGTCAGCCTACCTGGCACACTGTGCTTCTAAACTTGAAGCAAGGCACACCATGGTTCTATATATTCCATGAAATCAGAACACTGAATTCTGAGGTCTATGAGTAGCTGATGTAGCTGGCCTGATATGCCCCATGTCTCCTTTTCTGTTCTTTTGCACATACAAACCCAGGGGTTATGAGATCTCGCTGTCCAGTCTGAGATAGTGTGCTAACCCATCACAGATAGAAGTTGTTCACTATATAAGTAGTTGTTCACATACAGTAAATCAGATACTATTCCCTGAAACTGTCTCTATTGTAGTTCATCTCCTTGAACATCCTTATTCACAGACATTTTAGTACTGTTGGAATAAGCCCCCGTGATGACAGCAGAACACAACACTTTCTTCACAGCTATAATAGAGTTATGTATTTAATTTGTAATTTTATAAAACGAAGATAGAATAATTATGGATGTTCACCTCCATGACATCAATATTTCAAAGTTCTCTCAATGAAGTAATTCATTTCCCTTCCCTGTTTACATATAAATTAGTTGCACTAATGCTCAAAGCTTATTTGATTCCAGGACAGAACATCTATTGCCTCTCTCACCAGCAAAAAAGTTAGTTATCACTTTGTATATAGAAATAATTAGAAGCTTACATTTGATTCTACATTCAGCCCTGCTATCCTTCCTGCTCTGAGATTTGTAGGCAAAAGCACAAAACTTTAAAATATCAAATTAGGTTTAGTAGAATAGTAGAAAAGGAAAAAATGGTCATCAGAATGATGTTTTTATATGTGAAACATATTATATTATGAATGAACTTTGAAGGTCAGGATTGAGTTTTACTATCCCCCATTAGTGCTGTATTTCTTATACAAATCCATGGTGTCCATGGCTGCAAGAGTGACAAATAATAAATAATGACCACAGGTACTCAATCCTTACTGACTGTGGAAGTCTGAGATTATGAGTAACAGCTAGGTTTAATTTGTAGGATGGAAAGTAACTATACTTATTTAGTTTTAGACATCATTTTAAGCTTAGTAATAGAAAAGTTGTGAAAATATTAAAAGATGAGCAAAACTATCCCCCAATATCATTAAATACCTCTCAAGGTTTATATCTCAAACAGTCCCAGTCCCTCCCCTCTCTTTCTCTCCCTAACTATATGTATGCACGTGTGTGTGTTCAAGTTTTGCAGAGCGTATTAACTTGTAATTATGCTAATTTGAGATATAGCTATCAGTATGGTAGAACCAGAAAGTATCTTTCTAACTGACAGTATTCCTCATGCTTAAATGATAACAGAGACGATAAACCCTGACGTTGTACCTACTCATTTTTCCCAGCAATGACTTGATCCATGCCAATGGTTGGAAAACATGTCTCTTGTCCATGTTTGTTTTTCTTGAAATCAAAGTCTCTGGTACAATGTCAGCAGATGTAGTCCCTTGCAAGCATGTGTTTGTGAATAAACACTGAGTAGTGTCCTATAACATTGATGATCCTCAGATTTTCAGTATTTCTAAGGAAAATATTAGTCAAAGTACTGAATTTACAAGAAAATAGATGTTAATACTTACTATTACCTGCTCTTAAAAACGACTTATTACCAGTGTTCAGACATATTGTTTCACGAGCAATACACATTGACTAACAGTAAAACATCTCAAAGACCTCTAGAATTTTCAGTTCAGTACATATGATATGACACAAGTTTCAAATACTATATTTTTATTCATCTGAGTTTCTTATTTTTCTTTCTGTCTATATATTAAAAAATCATGTATATTATAGGTATGGGCATAAGCATTATTTTGTCTTGAGAATTTGTTACACCAATATGTTATTTTAGGAATGTTTTCCTGATGGTCCCTGACTGTCAGTAATGGCTGAGTGTTACTATAATATTAGATTTCAAAGAGATAATAAAGAAGATGCAGAAATTATATCAGAATTAATTTGCCCATATTTACAACTAGACAAATATAAGAGATAGCTTTAAATAGGACATCAAGACTATTATGACTGAAATTACATATGAAATATGTAGCATAATAATAAGGAAACTTCGTTGTGTTTTCTTTAGAGAAAAAACAAATGGAGTGATCAATAGAACAATTCTTCCTCAAGCACAAAGTGACTTTTGAATGTTATTGATTACTTGGAGATCAGTCTCAAGTCTTGAATATAGAAGATGGGAATGTGTTTAGAAAGAGGATGATTTGTTGAGAAGACACAAGATTAAAAACTTAAGACAATGAGGATGTTAATGAATACAGCAGACATAGACAGAAGAGAGTGTATATAACCATTAGCTCAGCTGCTTGAACAGTGACAAACTTGATATAAATGAAGGAGAAAGCCTTCTAAATATATCAACCTGTTCAGCGCAGCCCTCTCCCAGCCTTCCCCACCAAGGCCACTAAGGTCACACTCATCAAAAGATGCTCAAAGTCCAGTTTATAGCTCAGTCAGCCGAAGAACAGCCTCTGGTTTTAGAAAATAGCAAGTCTCTGAAATGCTGACAGGGTGTCCCTGTGCAGGTCACTAAGTACTGATGACACACTGAAGCCCAAGCAGAAGGTCTTTGTATCCAATGTGCCCCTTTCATAGAACTGATCATTAATGAGCGGGGTGAAGCTTACTCTTCTCCTCAACGCTCTTGCAACCCTAATAAAGCAAAATGGATGGGAATGGGAAGAACCTCTTGACACGGTTTATTAATAAGCAGTACATTAACATTGTTGGCTAGTCCTATTTTCTCAAAAGGCAATATTGCCCAACTTATTCAAATATGTTTATGCTATATGTTGTCCACAGCAAATAATATGAATTAGTTTAAGAATAAAATATCTACTGGCAGATTATCCACTAACACTAGAATTTTAATAATTTTAAAATTATCAAATAACAACATTTAAAATAGTCATTTATTAGTCTGTCTTTAAAACATTTCCTTCTTGAAACAACTAGGAAATATCTTTTAAATTTTAAGTGTTTGATATCCAAAAGTAAAATTTAATACTGCTAAAATACAAACTAGAGATATTTTCACACATATGCATATACTATATCTCCAGCAGGCATATAATTGACCTGCCTTAACCAGTTTTCTATTCATTATCTATTTCATTAATTAAATTGAAACCTTGCGCAATGTTAGAAAGTACATTAAGTGAAACTACAAAATAGAATTGCATGTATATATATGTCATAGTGGCAAAAATTTACAAATGGGCTTAAAGCTGTGCTTACTTGGGCAGAGGATCACTAAAGGCACAATTGGATTTAGATTATTGACTTATTCACACAGAAGAGCTCCTTGAATTATCTTCAAATACATTATTTTGAAAATCTTGTAAAATAACCTAATTTAACATAAAGTTGCAAATCGCTATGCTTGCATGGTAAGATCACTACCACTAATTCAGGTATTATAGAGGAAGCAAGGCTAGCAAAGTAACTTGTTTCTTGAAATCTTTAAAAAATGGAAAGTACCAACTTGTATTCCCACCAGCAGCGGAGGAGTGTTCCTCTTTCTCCATATCCTTGCCAACACCTGCTGCCTCCTGAGTTTTTAATCTTAGCCATTTTGATTGGTATGAGGTAAAATCTCAGGGTTGTTTTGATTTACATTTCCCTAATGACTAATGATACTGAACATTTCTTAAGGACCTTCTCAGCCATTCAAAGTTCTTCGGGTGAAAATTATTTGTTTAGTCCTGTACCCCATTTTTAATAGGGTTATTTGGTTCTCTGGAGTCTAACTTCTTGAGTTCTTGGAAATCAGTCTGGCGGTTCCTCAGAAAACTGGGCATGACACTTCCAGAGGACCCTGTTATACCACTCCTGGGCATATATCCAGAGGATTCCCCAGCATGCAATAAGGACACATGCTCCACTATGTTCAAAGCAGCCTTATTTATCATAGACAGAAGCTGGAAAGAACCCAGATGTCCCTCAATGGAGGAATGGATATAGAAAATGTGGTATATTTACACAATGGAATACTACTACCCAGCAATTATAAACAATGAATTCATGAAATTCTTAGGCAAATGGTTGGAAATGGAAAATATCATCCTAAGTGAGGTAATTCATTCACAAAAGAACACACATAAAATGCAATGACTGATAAGTAGATATTAGCCCAGAAGTTCTGAATACCTAAGACACAACTAACACATCAAATCACTCCCAAGAAGAAGGGATGAGAGGGCCCTGGTCCTGGAAAGGCTTGATGCAGCATTGTAGGGGATTACCAGGACAGAGAAGTGGGAGGGGCTTGATTGGGGAATGGGTGGAGGGAAGAGGGCTTATGGGACTTATGGGGAGGGGGGAACTGGGAAATGGAAAATCATTTGGAATGTAAACAAAGAATATAGAAAATAAAAAAGCGGGAAAGTTAACAAAAATACAAAAAAGCCAGAAATGACATTGTACTTCACCAATCTCAAGGGATAAAATGAAGAGACACACTTGTTAATGTTGAGGCACCAAAAATTCAGAGTTGCCCAGACTCTACAAGGAGAAAAAGGAGTAACACTGGGGTAATATGCTAAGCAGAAACAGCAAACATGTGCAAAAAGAAGTCCTCTGTCCTGTGTGTCTCCATTAACACAAAGTTTTCTGTGGACCCAGAGCAACAGCTAAATTTCCCTATATTCCAAGGTAACATTAAATATCGTTGGATTTTGATTTCTTTTTAATTTGCTGATATAAAATACTCAAATAAAAAACACTGATAAATACCAATGTAACTATTGTTTTTAACTATGTAAACTTAGCCTTTTGATATTTTCTTTTTGCAACTGAAGCTATATTCACTATCTGCTTCTAAATAAATTTATTTTAAAACTGTTCATCTTTGCTTACAGGCTAAACACAATGGTCTTTGGCATGAGACTTCAAAGAAGCTGGCTCTCACCAAGCCAAGCCGAAAGCTGCTGTTGAGCATTAAATACCTTAGTCTGTGAGATTAGTAGTAAGATTTATTTTTTTTCTCTTCAGCAAGTAATTTCAACAATGTGAAAAGACGTTAATACTATAGAGTTGAAGGTTTCTTTACTTGCTTGAGAAAGAAAAAAATACCTTACAGCTTAAATAGTTTGTAACCATCTGCTGGCAAGGAAATCACAACAATTTATTTTAAACTCTCTGGTGACAGTAAGGTAGTTTCTGCCACTAGCCTAATTAATTGTAACTATCAATATAAACCTTTCTGTTTAAAGTTAAAAATGACATTGCAGATGTCTGCGGTGGGGCTGAGGTTTGCTTGCCTGGCAAGGCCTGGACAGAGTCTTTGTGCTGCTTCTGTGCAACATCCCCATCACAATCACCAGCGAGGGAATTCGACGTGGGGTCTGTGTGGCTGCTGATGGAGGACAGGTGTATCTTGTCATTGGACTCATGGGAAAACATTCCAGAATCCCCTGTCTCATGGCTGCCTTCACTGATTGCTGAATACCCAGTGTCAAGGGCAGTAGCCCCAAAGGTCATGGGAAGCTAGTGGTCTGGCCTGGGGAGCTCGGGAGTCTTTATTGCTCATCAGCACTGTGGTGCCTGGCTGGTAAAAGCAGATGGACTGAGGAAATCTTTGAGTCTGTTCAACTTTGGTCTTCTTAGTGTCTTGGGAAAAAAAGCCACTTTTTCGTAGTGTTGTTTTTAATTATAGGACCGTAGCTATTGATGGTCAGGTCAGTCCCTCCCTTCGCATCGATGAGTCTGCTTGACATCATGGGTACCAAGGACTCTTCATTCTCTGTAGCTCTCTCCAGGTTCTTCCCCATGTCACTCCCCACTGCTACAGAGGCACTGGCTTGGGATAACAGCTAGGTTCCACTCCGCACCGTCTTAAGATGGATGACTTCCTGGCTTTGCTTTGGTATATCTAGATGATAACACAGATGAGGATACAGGTTAAGGCTATGCCAATGCCGACTGCGATGCCCATCATTGACTTATGGTCCAGATGGTAATAGCCTGAGTAAACTATGGCATTGAAGAATCCAAACGCTTGGGCTTCTGGTTCAATTCTGAAGCATCCTTGGGGAGGACAGCCAACTCCACGGAATCTGAAAACCCTTCTCCCACCTCGTTGGACGCAGATATCTTGACAATGTACACATTCCCTGCCACCAGGTTTTCCAGCAGAACCACGGTTAGTGCCCCTTCTCGGGGAAGGACCTGCCACTCGCTCACAATCCAGGACTCCCTGGAAGCATACAAAATGGTGTAGAATGTCACCACTGTCTCTGGGCCATATGGGGGTTTCCAGGAAACAAGGGCAGTGTTGTCTTCCATCAGAGTCACCTTCACCCTGACTGGGAGGCATGTGGGTACTTCTGGCAGTATGGAATGGTAGACCACGGGACTCCAGGGACTAGAGAGCTGGTCGACGTACAGTCAGACAGGAAATTCATACTTGGTGTTTGGTTCTAGTCCTTCAACCAGCGTGTGGGTTTCTGATGTTTGTAGGTAGAGAACCAGAATGGCGTTCTGCAGGCCAACAGGGTTACAGCAGATGGTGTAGTTAATGACTTGGGTGGTGGTGAACACAGGCCTCCTCCAGTGCAGGAAAATGGAAGAGGAGGTCTTAGCCTTCGCATAGAGATGGTGGGGTGGCAATGGTGGAGGGACCATGCGATCACGAACAGACACACATCCTGGAGTCCTGAAGATCTGGTCAGCGTGGTAGCCGTTTTCCATGTTGTTGTAAGCTAGGAGCCTCATGTGGTATTTTCTTCTGGGGTCCAAGCCACTGAGCGTATACAGCAGGTCACTGGTGTCTAAGAAGATACGTCCATGTTCCTGCTGCCCCTCTTCTTTATAAAATAGCTTGTAGCCTCGAATGACAGCAGGCTCCTCTGTGTCTTGCAGCTATCTCACTGAGATGGTGGTATAGTTCAGTGGTTCCAAATGCAGTTCAGTAGACTTAGGGCTTTTACGCTTGTGCTTTGATCGTTGTGTGTGAGGTCCACACTGATGACTCTCCCAGCCCCACGCAGGTAGCAGCAGTAATCCGAAACAGAGAGACACTAACTGGTTTAAGGCCTTCCAGAAGGTACTCGTGTACAGTCCCTGTAAGTTCTACAACTTGGATGGAATTATCAGTGCTCAGGCGGAAGGACAGCCGGTACAGCACCACTTAGCTCCGCCAGTACTTGGCCGGGATTTGCAGTGAAGAGACAAGAATGTCTTGGATTTCGACTTGTAAAGCTAATTTTGGGTAGTCTTAGGAGCACATCTTCTAGGGTGTTCTATGTTACATGATCTTGTCATGTTTGCCACAATGTAGAAAATATAGTTGCTGTCAGGTTCCCAGTCAATGATGATATAATTAGTTGTGTCATTTCCAAGGCTCACCTGATATCCCTCGTTGTTTAAACCTTCTGCCTTCACGTAGTGCACAGAGTAGGCAATGACCTTCTCTGAATTATACAGTAGTCTCTCCCAAGCTAGAAGGATAGCAGAGCTCGGCATGGTTTCAGCATGAATGTTGTAACGAGTGCTGGGTCTACCTTTCAGCATTACCATGGTCAGTCTGGCTCGAGACAGAACAGATCCTGTTTTCAGCCACATACTGATAGATGCCATAGTCTTCTGGGATAATCTGATTAATGACCAATTTGCTGTTGTACATTTTAGTCCTGTCATTTGAATGTGTCCTTCTTCCATGTTTTCAATCAGGACATTTTGGGTGAGGGAGTTTCTTCTGCTTGACATACAAACCTGTGCAGTGCCAACTCGTGACCTTGTTAAAAACGTTCAGGCTATTCGTCAGATGAAGGAGGAGTTAATATAATTAATGTTGCCATAGCAACCGTAAAGTTGCAGGTGCCTGTGGTGGTGGCCTGACAAATATTCATTCCAGCATGCTGTAGCTTGACATCTGATATAATGAGGTTGCTATTGCCAAGTACCTGAGTATTGAAGACATCAATACTCAAGACACCAGGAAATGATGGATTTGGGATATCCTGTGGCCATACACTCTAGCACTACTGTCTGACGTAGAGATGAGGTTACATTCTGTGGCCTGGCTATAATGGCTGGCATATAGAACGAACTCATCTCCTTAGCTGGAACTACGGTCAGCAAGGCCTCCATGCTTTTAAGCTTATGAACTATAGTAGTTCCAACACTGCGGTTAATTCCCAGCATCCTCCGGGCCAGCATCTAAGATCTGCAACTTCCCTGATGGCAGGGCAGTAACCCTGTCCATGGTTACAGGCAGAACTGTCCTATTAAATATCCATGTTATGACTACAAGGAGTGTTGATGGAATCTTGCATGAAAATCTAGCAACTCCTCCTTCATGGACTTCAGTAGACACTGCATAGACTTCAAACGCAGAGATAGTTGACAATGTCAGATGAACTTTCTCACTAAGAATGGCCCCATATTTGTTCACTGCCAAGCACTGATAAAATCCTTCATCTGATTGCTCTCCCTTCCTGCCTTCTACCTCACTAATGTATAAAGAGACATTAGATAAAACCTGGATCTGTTTATTTGTACACAATTTTGGTCCATTTTTTAACCATGTGACCTTAATGGGACCTTCTCCATTAGCCTGGAAATCTAAAAAGACTGGGTCTTCCCTTGTGACTGTTGCATTCTTTAATGAAAATCAGGTCGCTAAAGCTCCACATTCCTGGAACCAAGCCAAGCAACAGCAATAGCAGCCACAGCAGCAGGGGCAGCATCCCTAGATACACTGGAGGCGCCATTCAGCGGGGCTGTACAGGCAAGCTCAGGGCTCCTGGTGCAATCCACAGCTCTGGCAGGCATGGCAATGCACAGCTTGCAGGAGCATGGAACCCCATGAGTGAGCCAGGCAGCAGAGACCCCACACAAGATGCCTCCAGCGGGGGTCGAAGGAAACTGTAGAGGGCAGCAGCACAGTGGACAGCCTGGCAGGCCTGGGACTACTTTCTACATCAAATAATTCATATTGCATAGTTGAAAAATTATATATTTCAGAACTCATGTATTTAGAGGTCTTTCCCTTTTCCCTAAGAGCTATCCTGAAGGTCCCAGTGCTTACCATTTTTGCTGAGATGTAGCCACACGCCTAACTCCTGGAGTTTTTGTGATTTTAATTATCATGGGGTCATTAAGTTAACAGGGAGGGCATTCTCAGAGGATTGTGAGATATGTACATTATTACACAAAAAGCCTTATGCCCAGAGCAGCCATCAACACTCATGGAGGCTCACACCAGGGCCATGCCTTAAGGGTAGATACAATGTCACTGTCACCATAAAGACCAAGGGGGACTTGGCAGCTCCTAACTCTATCATGTGATTCCTCCCTCTCCCTTTCCTAGAACTCTCATCTCCTATTTCCAGCCTCAGCTATGAGGCCATCAATGATTTATGGACAGGAACACATGAGATTCTTTCAAATTAATGTGCCTTTTATATAACACTGGACATTTCCTAGTACCTTTGTCTTTTCACGTAGTACTGTCTCTCCCTGCTTTCCTGACATAGGCTTGTCACTTATCAGAGTTAACTGATATATACCTACTCTGCCTGAGTCTGGCACAAGGGAGTTCTTTCTACACTCTATCGCAAGTTTATTATTATTGAAAATTAAGATTAATACTAAAACTGGATTTGAACAACTGAAATAGAAAACAGTGAATCTACAATTTACAACCCAAAGATTTTGACTGATTTAAGGGTCAGTAGTGATCATCCTGCACAGAGGGCAGACAGATGTAAAGACTGCCATACTGAGAAGTCAAGGGAAAGGAACAAAAATGTTTAATGCACTGTACTTTGTGTCTTGCTGTGCATCAGTGCTCTCACTACATTTTTCTGTGTTCCTATTCATGTTCTGAAAATTAAAAGATTACCTGACATGAATAGGCTTTGATGAAACTTTACCGTGTGAGCAATTGATATTCAAGACAGATAGTAAAATAGTCATCTGTGTATTTCTTATTGATTTTATATTCGTTTATGTGTATATTCTTTTTTAAAGTAATTTAGGAAGAAAACTTCTCCTGATATGATTCATGCTAGTGCTATTACAATAGTATTAAAATAAGTAAGACACCCATTGTGTATAAAATGAAATATCCCAAGTAGAGAGAATGTGTCCTAGAGACGATTTTATTAAAACAGTTTTGATACTTGTAATTCATCACTGCTCTATTTCTGTAGAACTACTCAAGAAAAGTAGGGATGATACAGTCAGAAGAAAGTCTGGTTTTGCCAGGGTAATCCATTTGATAACCACATGACTTGTCCAAATACATTATCTGACTAAACCTCATAGAAAATATGCCAAAATACTTGTCCAACAGAGAAAATTCAGCTATGCCTGTTTTTGTTTTGTTCCCATGACACATTATTTTGTTTGTTTTCTTTAATTTTTTTCTCAGCATAATATTTTTCTTGATTATTTGGAAATTTCACCCTGATCACACTCACTTCCTGTCATCCCAGGTCCACCATTCCAACCTTGTGATCTTACACAATAAGAAGAAAAAATACTCAGTACTTTTTTATTTGACCATTATACTCACGGGAGCATGGTCAAACTCCCAGTGAGCAGGCCAGTAAAGAAAACAAACCCTTGGAGGTGGAGGAGATGGGGGTCATGAACTGTGAAGGGATAGGTCTACCCAGTAGCCATGAACTGTGGAGAGCTATACTTCAGGATCCCTATCACATTATTTTCCATCTTTGAAACTCACTTTATTGATTTGTATAAACTTCCTCTCACATGGAGGAATATATTGTTATAGTCATTAGCTTATCTCTCTCTCTCTCTCTCTCTCTCTCTCTCTTAAAAAAAAAAAAACTCTATGCTTAAGAGCAATGGAGCCAAAAGGAGAAAAACTATGAGCTACAATAGAAAGGCCCTTAGAACCTGTTAAAATACTGAATCCTGGAATATGCAACAAGCTGACAATAAGTATACCAGCTCATCTAAGCCTGTATACCACTGAGTCTCATGCTGAGCTACTGTTCAGTGCTCTGTTCCTCTGCTCTTGGACTTGAGTCTCAGACCCAATTCCCCAGCCAGAGACTTAAAGCCTAGGACTGTAACAGAGTCAAGAAGTTGCCTGGATCCTAAGCAGATCCAAATGCAGGAGAACAGCTCCTTAACTTGCTCACAGCCCTTTCAAGGGGTGGCAGAGCCAGAACAGACAAACCTGATCAGGGTTGACTCCTAAGACCAGAAGTCAGATAGGCCAGGGCAGGGTGACCCTTCTGAAACAGAAGGACTGTCTGAGAAAAAGACTAGGCAGAGCTGCTCAGAGGAACACCAGAGCTAAGGATCTCACTACCAACCCAGAAGCTCTTTTGTTCTACAGATGGGGACATGAGGGGCTTAGCTACTGCAGTATAGTACAGGGGAGAGCAAGAGGCCCAAGTTGGAGCAGCTAGCCTTTTGGAGCTCTGGAGCACATAGACATCCGATGTCCTTGGCTTGTTTTATATACTCAGGGTCTCTGGCTTGGGCAGAGCTCATGGGCAGCACCAAGAAATGGGTTCAGCTAGAAAGTTAAGACACACTATCACATGTATTTCTCTAGCTACCGTTTCTCGAGCAGAGTTGGTTCTCCTAATGCTGTGCTTGGCTGCCTAGCCTCCCATAATACCAGGGACTTCAGTCAGTGCTTCCTAGAAAGCTCCGTTCCAATGAGTTTTCCTTCCCTGCATTCCATGACTTGGTAGGCTCCAAACCTGTAGCTGCTTCCCAAGTCAGAGAACCCACCTGGTGTAGACTAATTCCTTACAAGCCTCTGCAGAATGACACTGCCCAGGCCAAGACAAGCTGGACCAGGTCAGTATATGACCCTTTGAACCTACTTGTTCATTCTCAGGGAGATATTTGAGGAGTCAGCTACCCCTCCTCTTTGGAAAATGTTGCCCTCCCTTTGTTAATTCTGCCAGAAAAAGAAGTTCTGGCAGAGCAGAATTCTCTGCTAAACAAACAGGGGAGCACTTCAACATAGCAGCCAGCAAAATGTATCCTGTGTCTGTCTTGTTCTCTCTTCAGAGAGTGGACCAGAGGGAAAAGGGTCTAAGGAATTCCCAAGCACTCCTTTGTCTTTGGATCATCTGTGTTTTCAATGACACATTTCTCTCCAGTAAATAGTTGCCAAATTTATAAGGAAAAAACAAATCCCAATGGATATTTGATGTTTGGAGATGAAATGATATTGAATTTTCAGTTGCCAAATTAAATGCCTTGAGGAAAAGTGAGTAGTTCTATGATGTTTGACTTCAAGTCAGTGGGCATGAAATGCTAACACACAGGGCAGCCTTGGCTTGATATAGCCCCCTATTTTATTTGAAATCTTCAAAAGTGACAGTGGAGTTTTTCATGTGAAGTTGGATGATCTCAGTCCAGAAGCTGTTGAAGTCTTGCTGAATTATGCATACATAGCTCAATTGAAGGCTGATAAGGAATTGGTAAAAGATTTTTGTTCAGTAGCAGAGAAGCTGAATATGGACAGAGTCAGACAGGTCTACAGAGGTTATTTACTATCTAGAATGGATGTTACTAGCTGCACCTCTTACCAATATTTTTCAAGTTGTATGCAAGATTCCTGTTTGTTGAATAAAACTGACACTTATATTCAGGAGAATTTGTTACAAATTTCAGAAGAGGAATTTCTTAAGCTTCTGAGACAAAAGTAGGAGGTAATGCTTGAAGATAATGTTTTCTTGCCCAGAAACAGCACATTGTATGCAAAGGTAATCAATGCGGTGCAGTATAGCATCTGGGAGAATGGAGAGAGCCAGGAAGAGCTCGTGGAAGAGGGTTAAACCTTGTATTACTCAGCTGATCACACACTGCTTGATCGGAACCCACTAGATGGACAGGCTGAGGTGATTGACAGTGAAGATGATCATTTTCAGTTTGTGTAGAAAGAGCCACCCCATGAAAATGGCCATAAGCAGATAAGTGGCAGTTCCACTGGATATCTCTATTCTCAAAATGCTTCAATGCAAAGTCTTAAGCATGAGTGGAAAATTGTTGTGTCAGTAAAGACCACAAATATCACTTACTTGTGACTGGCTATGCTTGATGATACATTCTGTGTCATTTTCCTGCATGGGCAGAACAGTCCAGAGAGCTCAACAACAAGTACTCCATAACTGAGCAAGAGTATAAACTTTGAGATGCAGCCTGATGAGTTCCTAAAGAAGCCCATGTCTCCCATGCAGTACACACAGTCTGGACTAGGGGCAGCAAAGATGAATGGGAATCTCATAGCAGCAGGTGGTTGAAACAGAGTGAAATATCTTCTAACAGTTGAATGCTATGATCCACATAAAGATCACTGGTCCTTCCTTGCTCCCATGAGAACACCAAGAGCCTTCTTTCAAATGGTTGTGCTGATGGGACAGCTCTGTGCGATGGGTAGATCCAATGGATACCCAGATGACCCAAGTTGTAGTGAAATGTACTATCCAAGCATTGATGACTTCCTCCAGAAGTGTCATGCCCAGTTTTCTGAGAAACCGCCAGACTGATTTCCAGAGTGGTTGTACCAACTTACATTCCCACCAGCAGTGGAGGAGTGTTCATCTTTCTCCACTTCCTTGCCAACACCTACTGTCTCTCTCCTGAGTTTTTAATCTTAGCCATTCTGACTGATGTGAGGTGAAATCTCAGGGTTGTTTTGATTTGAATTTTCCTAATGACTAATGATGTTGAACATTTCTTAAGGTGCTTCTCAGTCATCTGAAGTTCTTGAGGTGAAAATTCTTTGTTTAGCTCTTTCCCCCATTTTTAAAATGGTTATTTGGTTCTCTGGAGTCTAACTTCTTGAGTTCTTTGTATATATTGGATATTAGCTCTCTGTCAGATGAAGGGTTGGTGA
The DNA here is from genome assembly GCF_947179515.1 of Apodemus sylvaticus. NCBI lineage: Eukaryota > Metazoa > Chordata > Mammalia > Rodentia > Muridae > Apodemus > Apodemus sylvaticus. The sequence goes on along the minus strand of NC_067472.1, from coordinate 160,594,203 downwards.
AAATCTTTTTCAAATTTTTTGGTTGCCATTTTGTCCTTTTGACAGTGTCCTTTGCCTTACAGAAACTTTAAAATTTTATGAGGTCCCCTTTGGCAATTCTTGATCTCAGAGCATAAGCTATTGGTGTTCTGTTCAGGAACATTTCCCCTATGCCCATGTACTCAAGGGTCTTCCCCAGTTTCTTTTCTATTAGTTTCGGTGTGGCTGGTTTTATGGGGAGATCCTTGATCCACTTGGAGATGAGTTTAGTACAAGGAGATAAGAATGGATCAATTTTCATTCTTCTGCATGCTGACCTCCAGTTGAACCAGCACCATTTGTTGAAAAGGCTATCTTTTTTCCCACTGCATGGTTTCAGCTTCTTTGTGGAAGATCAAGTGACCATAGGTGTGTGGGTTCATTTCTGGGTCTTCAAACCTATTCCATTTATCTACCTGCCTGTCACTGTACCAAAACCATGCAGTTTTTATCACTATTGCTCTGTAGTACTCTTTGAGGTCTGGGATGCTGATTCCCCCAGAAATTCTTTTACTGTTGAGAATAGTTTTAGCTATCCTGGTTTTTTTGTTATTCCAGATGAATTTGAGAATTGTTCTTTCTATCTCTATGAAAAACTGAGTTGGGATTTTGATGGGGATTGCATTGAATCTGTATATTGCTTTTGGCAAGATGGCCATTTTAACTATATTAAACCTGCCAATCCATGAGCATGGAAGTTTTTTTCCATTTTCTGAGGTCTTCTTTGATTTCCTTCTTCAGAGACCTGAAGTTCTTGTCATACAGATCTTTCATTTGTTTGGTTAGAGTCACACCAAGATACTTTATATTGTTTGTGGCTATGGTGAAGGGAGTTATTTCCTTAATTTCTTTCTCAGCCTGCTTATCCTTTGAGTATAGGAAGGCTATTGATTTGCTTGAGTTGATTTTATAACCAGCCACTTTACTGAAGCTGTTTATCAGCTGTAGGAGTTCTCTGGTGGAGTTTTCTGGTTCAGTTAAGTACACTATCATATCATACCTTTTCCAAGTACAGATCCGTCTTCAAGGCAAACATCCTCAGACAGGACTGGCACACAGATGGCTTGCAGAGCTGCCCAGGCCCTGAGTGCAGGCAGAAGCCTGAGGAGCTCAGTCCCAAGCGATGGTAGACTCAGGATATCTCTGTGTACCTGGGGCTCCCTACCTGGGCCGTCAGGGAGCCAAGATGGTGGAGACCCCCTCTGATGGAGGACTTCTGTATTTGTATTCTTAAGTCATCTTTGGTTATTTTGCTTTTTAAAGGTTGATACTGTAAATGAATAAACCACAAATTGATTAGGAACATCATTTCAAGAAGTTCCTGCTCTTCCACATTTGTTTTGCCAATTTATACATTAAGAGACTCTTCCCTCATTTCTTTCTTTAGGGTTTACAGGTAGACACTTGGGTTTTTTAAGGGGCCCCTTTCAATAACTGGAACAATCTGTAACAAGATACTTATTTAAATATTTAGTCTTTATGGCTACATTTTCATAATATTTGCTATTCTCAGAAGAGTGTTTTATTGCTTGAATAAAATGTGACAGGTTCAAGTTATCAAACCAGAGTGGCAGAGGCAAGGATTCAGAGCAGGGTGTTTCTTCTAAATGCTCAGAATGCAAACTTCAGCATTTGCCTCAGCTGTACATTTTTCTTTTTTCTTTCCTATTTGAGAGTGTACCATGAATGTTTATTTAGGTGTAATTGCTGAGAAGTAACAGTAACAATTCAAATCCAAGTTTCATGAATTACTTGACTTACTGAAACATTTAAACTGTCCTCATTTATCATTAAGCAAACAATTGTAAGTAGAAGCCTTTGACTGAAAACAATTAAACTGTTTTGTGTTTGTGAATGCAAAAAAAAAAACCAAACAAAAACAAAAACAAAAGCAAAAACAGGGAGAAACAGAAAAAAAAAAAAAGAAAGAGAAAGAAGGGATCAAAGAAGAGCCATAGAGGCCATAGAGCTATATCTGAAAACTTTAGTTTTGAAAATAATTCTATTTTTCACAAGAAATTTACTCAGGCTTCATAAAAGCCTGACCAGAGTAGTTTGTTACAAATTTATTTAAATTGTAGTATTTACATATGTTTATATATAATATTTAGCCAAATGCTTTATTATTATTCAATAATAATATTTAGTAATGATCACATATTTATAAGCTTAAATTATGTTTAATTATATATGATTTAATAAATATTCAATTCTAAATATGTATATATTCTGACAATTTTCTTATTTATAGTATTTGAGTATTGCTATTGTCTTGAGCCCCAGCAATGTCTTTGTGGAATTCTGGGTTAGCACACAGTACTTTATATAGCATTGGTTTTCATTAAATTCAAATTTTTACAAGTGTTTATAGTAAGGAGATAAGAAAAATTTTATACTTCTCTTTAGTATTAGAATATATTTATTTTCCCTTATATGCATACCTGATATTACTTCATAAAATCAGTAAAGCACACTTCTTGATAGATATTGAGTTTCTTCTTTCACTTTGTTAACATACTTAATATTTGCAAATTTTATGCTAAATATTATTACTGTCATTTGAGTTCTTTGGCTCTGAAATTTTTGTCATAAAATATAACTTTCTAATCTGAAGAGTAACTTAAGTGATAGAGCAATTCCCAACAAACTCCATTACTAATTGACTAAGTGAACACTAAACTGATAGAAATCCAAAATCCAATCAATTGATGATAAATGTAGTGGTTTGAATATGTTTGGCTTTTGGAAGTGGCAGGATTAAGAAGTCTAGCTTTGTTGGGATAGGTATGGTCTTGCAGGAAGTATATCACAGTGTAGTCAGTCTTTGAAGTCTCTCAGTGCTGAAACTCTACCCTTTCTGGAAGAGAGCATCATCCTGGCTGCCTGTGTAGGACAGTCTCCTTCTAACTACCTTTGGATAAAAATGAAAAACTCTCAGCTCCTCCTTTATAACCATGTCTGCCTGATTTCTCCCATGCTTCCTGACAGGATGATAATGAACTGAAATTATGAAACTGAAAGTAAGCCACAATTATTTTCTTTTATAAGAGTTGAATAGGTCATAGAATATATTCTTCACAGAAATAAAATCTTAACTAAGTGAGTAAATCAGCCGAGAAACACTTGGTATAGGAAGGAGTTATGGGGATAAACTCTTACTAAAGAAGTCAGTGTACAAATTCATCTTTTTTTTGTAAGAAAAGAAACAGAAGTTACCATCTCTGAACTAAGAACTATTAGAAGGCATGTGTTGGGTAGTTTGTTCGATCCACAGATCTGCAAGTAGGGAGGACTAGTTGTTAGCAGTCTATGATAATTGACTATGCAGCTTGAGCTCAGGAAGGCAGTGGAAAATTATGGCAACCCATCACTGCCTTGTTCTATCACTAACTGAAAATATATAATTAAATGTTATTCATTAAACAAGAAAACACCACATAGTTATTAACTTACTATAACAATTGAGAGATTTAATAGTGCAATCTAATTCACACTACCAAGTTTGAATGAAGTTCATAAACTCAATATCTAAATGAAGAAATCCACTGTGTCTAGATAGTAGATTTAATCTATGTAATTTAAGGGTTTACAAATTAAGTCTATATTTTCTAAGAAGCAAAACAGTATTTCTTTTCCTTATTACTTATAAGTATGAGACAAATATCTCACTTTTATACAACATATATAAACATTTATCCAACCATATTTTCTAAAATGCCTCATAATTCAGTTATCTCTCTGGCATGTGTGTGTTTGTGTGTGTGTGTGTGTGTGTGTGTGTGTGTATTTGTGTCTGTGTATTCTAGGGAGACAACTCCTTATACATGAAAATATGTATAAAATATACATATTGATATAGAATGTGTATGTATGTATATATGATGAAACATCACACACACAGACACATAATACATATATGTGCATATATATATACACATAGATAGATAGATAGATTGATAGATAGATAGATAGTTATAGATATGGATATGTATACTGTGGTCACTTATGCATTCTTGGCCCATGTGAACTGATATTAGGAGGTGTGGCCTTGTTGTAGTACTTGTGGCTTGAGCTCCATCCAGAGTTGGAGACAGTTTCTCCTCATTGCAGTCATAACAAGATTCAGAACTCTCAGATCCTTTTCCAGTACCATGCCTGTCTGCATGCTGCCATGGTTCCTGTTGTAATGATAATGGACAGAACCTTTGATACTGCAAGGAAGCTCTAATTAAATGCTGTACTCTGTAAATAGGGTCATAGGGTCTCTTCATAGCAATGAAACCCTAAGACAAATATGGATGTAGATATGGATAAGGATATAGATTAGATGTAGATGTATAGATTAGATATAGATATAGATAGATATAGATATAGATATAGATATAGATATAGATATAGATATAGATATAGATATAGATATAGAGATTGAGACCAAATAAAGATATAGATGGAGAAAATTTTGAGTACAACCTTTACTTTACCTAAACCATGTGGTTGGAATATGGGTTGGATAGTAACTCTTCTATGTCTCTTATACTGGTCCAAATTTTTCCTGTTTTGTCCTCTTTCCTACTGTGAACAACTGCAATTACTTTAAACATATTTTTTATTTTTAGTTATAATCCAGGCAGTAGAAAGTTTGCCTGAAGTGATCATTCTAGAAGTGGCTTCATTTGTTAGCTTGTCACATAAGTTATTATTCTTCAAAGTAGAAAAACATAGATGTATAACTGTGCTGACATATAATGGAATATAAAAAAAGCCGTAAAAATTTTGTTTGGAAGAAGTTGGTAGCAATACAGGGGAAAAGAAATTCAGAGATATTTATAAAATTTTGATGACTTTTAATAAATGTTCAAAAGCAATGCTTGCACTTTTATAAATGACTATCAAGCTACCAACTACAAAACTTAGAAATATTATGTAGAAAATATTAACCTAAATTTATTCAACCTATGTTTAGAAAATGTAATGATTAGTAAAAGTATCATTTCCCTTATCAATATAAGTTAAAATATAGTATTACTACGATGGCCTTCCAAGTGGAATAAGTGCTATCTGGAGAGAGGTTAAATAGACAGATTACCTGAAAATATTCCTAGGAGCAGAGCTAATTTAAGTTGTTCATTCTCATCTATGCCTATAATCCTTAGGTTTGGTCTTCTCATTGTGTCCTGGATTTCCTGGATATTTTGGGTTACAATCTTTTTGCATTTTGCATTTTCTTTAACTGTTGAGTCCATGGTTTCTATGGAATCTTCAGCATCTGAGATTCTTTCTTCTATCTCTTGTATTCTGTTGTTGATGTTTGCATCTCTGTCCCCCGATTTCTTCCCAAGGCTTTCTATCTCCAAAGTTGTCTCCCTTTGAGTTTTCTTAGTCTACCTAAGTGACCCAAAGAACTCCACTAAAGAGCTCCTACAGCTGATAAACAACTTCAGCAAAGTGGCAGGTTATAAAATCAACTCCAGCAAATCAGTGGCCTTCCTATACTCAAAGGATAAGCAGGCTGAGAAAGAAATTAGGGAAATGACCCCCTTCACAATAGCCACAAACAGTATAAAGTATCTTGGGGTGACTCTTACCAAACATGTGAAAGATCTGTATGACAAGAACTTCAAGACTCTGAAGAAGGAAATGGAAGAAGACCTCAAAAAAATGGGAAAACCTCCCATGCTCATGGATCGGTAGAATCAATATAGTTAAAATGGCCATTTTGCCTAAAGCACTATACAGATTCAATGCAATACCCATCAAAATCCCAACTCAATTCTTCACAGAGTTAGAAAGAGCAATTATCAAATTCATCTGGAACAACAAAAAACCCAGGATAGCTAAAACTATTCTCAGCAACAAAAGAAAATCTGGGGGAATCAGTATCCCTGACCTCAAGCAATACTACAGAGCAATAGTGTTAAAAACTGCATGGTATTGGTACAGTGACAGGCAGGAGGATCAATGGAACAGGATTGAAGATCCAGAAATGAACCCACACACCTATGGCCACTTGATCCTCGACAAAGAGGCTGAAAACATCCAATGGAAAAAAGATAGCCTTTTCAACAAATGGTGCTGGTTCAACTGGAGGTCAGCATGCAGAAGAATGCGAATTGATCCATCCTTGTCTCCTTGTACTAAGCTCAAATCCAAATGGATCAAGGACCTCCACATAAAGCCAGACACTCTGAAGCTAATAGAAAAGAAACTGGGGAAGACCCTTGAGGACATCGGTACAGGGAGAAAGTTTCTGAACAGAAAACCAATAGCGTATGCTCTAAGAGCAAGAATTGACAAATGGGACCTCATAAGGTTACAGAGTATCTGTAAGGCAAAGGACACCATCAAGAGGACAGATCGGCAACCAACAAATTGCGAAAAGATCTTCACCAATCCTACATCAGATAGAGGGCTAATATCCAATATATATAAAGAACTCAAGAAGTTAGACTCCAGAAAACCGAACAACCCTATTAAAAAATGGGGTACAGAGTTAAACAAAGAATTCTCACCTGAAGAACTTCGGATGGCAGAGAAGCATCTTAAAAAATGCTCAACTTCATTAGTCATTAGGGAAATGCAAATCAAAACAACCCTAAGATTTCATCTTAAACCAGTCAGAGTGGCTAAGATTAAAAATTCAGGAGACAGCAGGTGTTGGAGAGGATGTGGAGAAAGAGGAACACTCCTCCACTGCTGGTGGGGTTGCAAATTGGTACAACCACTCTGGAAATCAGTCTGGCGGTTCCTCCGAAAACTGGGCACCTCACTTCCAGAAGATCCTGCTATACCACTCCTGGGCATATATCCAGAGGATTCCCCACCATGAAATAAGGATACATGCTCTACTATGTTCATAGCAGCCCTATTTATAATTGCCAGATGCTGGAAAGAACCCAGGTATCCCTCAACAGAAGAGTGGATGCAAAAAATGTGGTATATCTACACAATGGAGTACTATTCAGCCATTAGAAACAATGAATTCATGAAATTCTTAGGCAAATGGATGGAGCTAGAGAACATCATACTAAGTGAGGTAACCCAGACTCAAAAGGTGAATCATGGTATGCACTCACTAATAAGTGGTTATAACCTAGAAAACTGGAATACCCAAAACATAATCCACACATCAAATGAGATACAAGAAGAAAGGAGGAGTGGCCCCTGGTTCTGGAAAGACTCAGTGAAACAGTATTCGGCAAAACCAGAACGGGGAATTGGGAAGGGGTGGGAGGGAGGACAGGGGAAGAGAAGGGGGCTTACGGGACTTTCGGGTTAGTGGGGGGGCTAGAAAAGGGGAAATCATTTGAAATGTAAATAAATTATATCTAATAAAAAAAATCTCTCACAAAAAAACAAAAAACAAAAAAGTTGTTCATATTATAGCATCTGGCCAGTTACCTCTGCTCAGATATGATGCTTCTGACCTCACATTTCCTGGTGACTCTTCCTGCACTTGGCTCTACTCCAGAGTTCTTTCTGCTTATAGTAATTCAGATCATTTATTCCACCCTTTCCTGTAGGCCATAGTCTTTTTAATTGACAGGTGGTGCATCCATAGAATCCACAAGATATTCTCTCTACATTTCCCTATCTTAGTCAATGACAATCTATTTTTCTTACCATGATAAACTATATACAATACTAGCAATTATGGAACAATTATGGGAATTAAAAGATAAGATTTATATTCATAAAGGTGAGTCCATATACATTTGGCAACTTAGGATAAAGTATTCTACTACCTATCCTATCTTGGTGAGTTTAGATTTCAGTACCTAAATGAATTTCTCTCTTTACTTGAATTACCATCCTAAAATATCTTCTTAGACCTCAAACATTTTCTTAAATTCCAAACAACTCAAGCTTAATTGTGAAGTTGTACATAATTAGTCTCCAACACCATCAGAAACTTAATAGGGAATAAATATTACCTGAGTATTCAGGAAGTGTATGAAAGCAACTTCCAAAACTATACAAATGGCAGAGATATAGCTGCCAGGAAAAGGCTCCCCAAATGTCTCTATAACAATGGAGCTTGCATCATCAGCTTTTTGGCACAGCATATATGACAGATGATTTTTGAAGCTGGAATTATGAAGAACTGATTGCCTTATCTTGGCAAAGCTTATCAGTCCATTTGACTGTGTCCATGCTTGCCCATTTTGAGCAGCATTCTGTTAAGAGTTACAGCAAGGGCAGATTTTTGCCCAATGGCAGCTTGCAACAGTTGAAATGAACTCCATAACAAGGTTTTACAATGCTCATCATCATCTTTGAAGTAGATTGGGGGTACTTCAAGGAGCAGAACTGTCTCATTTTTTTAAAAATCTTTTAATAATAAAACAACTTTATTTTGTTATTGTTTTGTAACAACATTTTTACAAATCTTATTTAATCTTTTCTTTTACACTCCAAATTTGATCTCCTTCTGATAAACTTTTATCCTAAGTTTAGTACACCTTCTGACTATTCCACATTCCTTACCTACTCTCCCTGTCTTAATGAGGATGTCCCTACTCCCTCATGCCCCACCCCACCAGCCCTCTCCACTCCTTGGGGCCTCCAATCTCTTGAGGGTTAAGTGCATCTTCTCTGATAAACCCAGACCTAGCAGTCCTCTGCTGTATATGTGTTGGGGGCCTCATTTCAGCAGATGTATGCTGCCTAGTTGATGTGACAGTGTCTGAGAAAGCTTAGGTGTCCAGGTTAACTGAGAGTGCTACTCCTCCTACAGGGTCACCCTCCTCTTCAGCTTCTTCCAGCTTTTCCCTAGTTCCACCACAGAGGTCAGCAGCTTCTGATCATTGGTTGGGTGTAAATATCTGCATCTGACTCAGTTTTTTGTTGGGTCTACTGGAGGGCCATATTCTGTGGATCTCTGAGGTTTTTGAAGACAATTTATCTATCTACAAGGCATCTGAATTGTCAAAGCTTCTTTATTCTTAACTATTTACTATATGAATAATGTTGGCAATATTTTATTGTATTGAAATAGACTAGTATCTAACATGACCATGAGTTTTGATATCTCACAATTAACTTGTATTCCTTACTTATCCTTATATTTTGTAATAGCAGCTTTCAAAAGTACTAGAACTTTACGTTTTTAAGAATATAAGCACAATACCTCAAATAAAAGTTGAAAACACATGCAAATATATACATATATATTATAATATAACTTAATATATATGAATATATAAAGAGCTGTACCGAGTTAGGATTTTTAACTCATGAATTCTCTTTGGTCTAAAATTAGATTTAGTAACTTACCCACTATTTTCATTATTTCCATAATCCTCTTTTTTCTTTTCATCCTTTTCTTCCTTTTTCCTGCTAACACTAGATAGGAAACAAAGGTGGATAGAAGAAAAAAAAGTAATCCTTGTATCTAACTGCTCTATTTTGTTCACTCCCTGTCTAAGACAATAACTATTTTTAACCACCCCCCCAATGACAGTAAACATCAAACACTTATTGAATGATGAAAATTCATCTACTCCCCCTTAAGGGAAAGGGACATGGTTCTCTTAAAATTGCTTCCTATGACTTAGAACACAGCATTCGTTTTTGGGCTGTGGAGGAATGAAATTGGGAAAATGGTGAACTCTTAAGAAAGCCACATGTAACATTTGTTCATTCTCTGAATGTGAAAATATAGGCTTAGGTAAAGTCCTGATTGGGACAGCCTGAAAGACTGGAACAAATGAGCTAGCTGCTTCATAGTTGGCCTGGAAGCAAATTTTAATGAAACAACAAGTGAGACAGTCTGAGGCCTGATCACTTTGGCTTTTTTCTCGTCAAGGCTGCCTCCATTCCACTGGTGTCTGGCCTTTTGTTCTGTTAACATATAAACGTTTCAAGTAATATACACAGCTCAGTTAAAGCTGATTCTTTCATCTCTTAACAAGGGAGGGGCATAAAACCAAACTGTAATATAGATTTCTGTCCATGCCACATGAGAGGATGAGTCCTAAGGACTCTGGAGACAACTCTGGAGTTGTTGTCTATGCTTACCTGAAATTTTAGATGGAAAACATTTTTATGGTTCAGCCAGTCTCAGAGTTGTTCCCACTTGTAGAGACAGGAAATTATATTACCTGTCCTGTTTGGTCCTTTTGATTTCTTTCTTCCTGTGTGTAGTGAAGATCTTCAGTGTCACTTCCCTGGTTAAATCAGATTTCCAACAATTTTGATGGAAGACAGCATTTTGCTTGTTTTTTTCTTTCTTTCTTTCTATCTTTCTTTCTTTCTTTCTTTTTTCTTTTTCCTTTTTTTTAACCTTTTAGAACAAATGCAAAATCTCTTCCAAAATACAAAGTACTTTCTTTTATCCATTTTTGGGATTATGAAATTATTAGTACTTCTATAGTCTGATCTAATTCAGTAGTACTTTCTAAAATTCAATGCTTTGTAGCATCAGTGCTACCTGTCTCATTGACTTCAAAATATTCAATGTCAACAAAGCACCATTTATTCTATCTCTGGAATATTCCATATCCTCTTTCTTTTCTATGAGTGCCTCCTTTAAATGACTATTAGATTCTCCATAAATATTTGTCCTGTAAGAATATAAGATATATCTGTAATACTTTCTATGTTATAATATCCAAAAATGTTGCATTCCAATAGATACACACATTGAAGCACTATCAACTATGATCTGCAAGGACATTACTGAGACAGTTACCATATCTAACAAATTTAGAGTCATACTTCTCCAAATTCAAGGCAAAAGACCATTGGAATTCTGAAAATGCATCAATAGTACGATTCAGTAATATGTGTACATATCATTACTCTCAAAAGTTTACAAAATGAAATATAGAATCCATTGTAGAACATTGTTATAAGGTAGCTTCAAACTTAATCTGTACTCTAAATTTAGAATACAGTCTTTCCCCTCATAATTGATTCTCCACAATATAAATATAACTGAAGCTTTTTTATCTGTGTTTCTATGGACTTCAATTTCAATTTTTTTAAGCTTTTGTAAAATTTTCTCTTTTGGAATATCTTCTTTTAGTGTAACTGTAAATTCCAGATTGGATTCTTCTACAGGTTTCCTATTTTGATTCAAATTATCTTCTAATTTCTGTTCTATGGTCTGCAACCTAGCATCTAATTTTTCAGTTTCTTTTTTCTTCAAATCTGCCTTATTTCGATGTCCCCACCAAGAAGATGTACAAATCGGTAATCATTATTGAATAAACAGTTTGTATGCTTCTAAGCAAAGCAAGAACAAATGGAATACAAATGCATTGTGTCACTGTTTTTTTCTTCATTTTAAACACAGTATTTGCTTTTTTGTATCTTCCACTGTCTCCCTAAGGTCTTTGCTTTCCTATTTTCAAACAAATATTTCTTTATATGATTTTTTTTTTAGCCAGCTTTCCTTCTCTTTTATTGTGTTTCAAATTCAATACCTTACCGGTTTAGATGCTTGGAGATTCACATCTTGTACCTTGGGTCACCATTAGCCCTGCACCAGCTCTTTTGTTAGCTTTTCACAAGGTCTGTTTAGCCCTTGTGAATTCTGTTCACAAAGAAGAGATGGAAGGTGCCAGCAATTTTTCCACAGACCTTCTGTAAAGTGGAACCACTCTGACTTCTGGGCCACCATCAGTGGAGCCAAACTGTTTTTTTCCCCCAAAGGCCACTTGGTTCTCTCTAGTGCACTTCAATCACTCTGAGCTTGGGGGAAAATGTGCACTGAGACTGCTGAAGGAAATCACATTCGATGCTTTTAAAAAGAAAAGTCATAGGGGGTAGAGGGAGGGAGGTATTTGGGAGGGAGAGAGGAGGGGCTGGACAAAGGGGACAGGGACATGTATTGGAAGGGGTAGGAGAGAAGTACAGAGGGTCAGAACATTGAATAGAAGCATGTAGCCAAGGGGGATTAGGAACTTGTGGTAGACACTTGAAAGTCCCAAACTCCAGGAAGCTAGAGGCTCCCAGCAGCCAAGGGTGATGACTTTAGCTGAAATACCCAACAAAGGGGAGATAAAAACTGTAGAGCCCACCTCCACATTGCCTCTACAGTTGGGGGAGAGGCATGGCCCTCACATATTTCAAAATTTTTAACCCAGAAATGTTCCTGTCCAAAGGAATGATAGGGACAAAAAGTAGAAGAGAGCCAGAATGGAAGAGACCACCCCATCTAGGAATCCATTCTATCTGCAGACAACAAACTCCCACACTATTGCTGATGCCAAGAAACACTTGCTGACAGGAGTCTGATATGGCTCTTACCTACCAGCACCTAAGCAATACAATGCAGATACTCACAACATCAGACAGAACCCAGGGATCCAAATGGAAGAGCTAGGGGAAGGACAGAGGAGCTGAAAGGAACTGCGCCCCCATAAGAAGAACTATATCAACTAAATGACCACACAGAGCTCCCAGGGACTAAACCACCAAGAGTATTCATGGAGGGAGCCAGGGCTCCAGATACATATGAAGCAGAGGATGGCCTTATGTGACATCAATGGGATTGAAAGGGAGGCTTGATGCCCCAGAATAGGGGTTGCTAGAGTATTGAGGTGGGAGTGGCTGAGTAGATGGAGGAGCACCCTCATAGAGGCAAAGCAGAAGGGGAGAGGGGAAATAGGATGAGGGGATTGAGGAGTGGTAAAAAGGAAGGGGGATATCATTTGATATGTAAATGATTTTCACAAAGAACCAGCTCCTGGATTCCTTGATTCTTTGTATGGTTCTCTTTGTTTCCATTTGATTGATTTCAGCCCTGAGTTTGATGATTTCCTGTCTTCTACTCCTCCTGGGTGAATTGGCTGCATTTTGTTCCAGGGCTTTCAGGTGTGTTGCTAAGCTGCTACTGTATGCTCTCTATATTTTCTTAAAATGAGTTTTTCTCATTTTTCTTTCTTTGAGTTTTCCTCTTAGCACTGCTTTCATTGTGTCCCAAAGATTTGGGTATGTTGTGCCTTCATTTGCATTAAATTCTAAAAAGTTTCTGATTTTTTTCTTTATTTCTTCTTTGGCCAAGGTGTCATTGAGTTGAGTATTGTTCAGCCTCCATGTGTGTGTGGGCTTTCTGTTGTTTTTGTTGCTATTGAAGACCACTTTTACTTTTCTTTTGCTTTAGGGTGAAATGTTCTATAAATATCAGTCAAATCCAATTGGTCCAAAGCTTCAATTAGTATTGCTAGGTCCCTGTTTAGTTTCTGTTTCCCTGATTGGGCGATTGAGGAGAGTGGAGTGTTGAAGTCACCCACAATTACTGTGTTAGGTGCAATGTGTGCTTTGAGCTTTAGTAAAGTTTCTTTTAAGAATTTCATGAATTCATTGTTTCTAATGGCTGAATAGTACTCCATTGTGTAGATATACCACATTTTTTGCATCCACTCTTCTGTTGAGGGATACCTGGGTTCTTTCCAGCATCTGGCAATTATAGATAGGGCTGCTACGAATGAGGGTGCCCTTGCATTTGGTGCATAGATGTTCAGAATTGAAAGTTCTTCTTGGTGGATTTTTCCTTTGACCAGCAAGAAGTATCCTTCTGTGTCTCTTTTGATGACTTTAGGTTGAAAGTCAATTGTATCTGATATTAGAGTGGCTACTCAAGCTCGTTTCCTGAGACCATTGACTTGTAAAATTGTCTTCCAGCATTTTACTCTAAGGTAGTTTTTGTCTTTGATACTGAGGTGTGTCTTCTGTATGCAGCAAAATGTAGGGTCCTGTTTCCTTATCCAGTCTGTTATTCTACGTCTTTTTATTGGGAAATTGAGTCCATTCATGTTAAGAGATATTAAGGAATAGTGATTATTACTTCCTGTCATTTTTGATGTTATTTTTATATTTGAGTGGTTATCTTCTTTTGGGTTTGATGAAAGAAGGTAACTATCTTGCTTTTTTTCCAGGGTGTAGTTTCCCTCCTTGTATTGGGGTTTTCCTCCTATTATTCTTTGCAGAGCTTGGTTTGTAGAAAGATATTGTATAAATTTAGTTTTGTCATGGAATATCTTGTGTTCTCCATCTATGGTGATTGAGAGTTTTGCTGGGTATAATAGTCTTGGCTGACATATGTGTTCTCTTAGAATCTGCATGAGATCTTCCCAGGATCCTTTAGCTTTCATGGTCTCTGGTGAGAAGTCTGGTGTGATTCTGATAGGTCGTCCTTTATATGTTACTTGGCCTTTTGCTCTTACTGCTTTTTATATTCTTTCTTTGTTTAGTGAATTTGTGGTTTTTATTATTATGTGACAGGAGGTATTTCTGCTCGGGTCCAGTCTGTTTGGAGTTCTGTAGGCTTTTTCTATATTCATGGGCATCTCTCTCTCTAAGTTGGGAAATTTTTCTTCCATAATTTTGTTGAAGATATTTGCTGGCTCTTTCAGTTGTAAATCTTCACTATCAACTTGAGGACATAGGTATAGGGGGAAAGTTTCTGAACAGATCACCAATAGTTTATGCTCTTAGATCAAGAATTGACAAATGGGACATCATAAAATTACAAAGTTTCGGTAAGGCAAAGGACCATCAGAAGGACAAATCGGCAACCAACAGATTGGGAAAAGATCTTCACCAACCCTACATAAGATAAAGGGCTAATATCCAATATATACAAAGAACTCAAGAAGTTAACCCCAGAAAACCAATTAACCCTATTAAAAATGGGGTACAGAGTTAAACGAAGAATTTTCACCAGAAGAACTTTGGATGGCAGAGAAGCATTTTAAAAAATGCTCAACTTCATTAGTCATTAGGGAAATGCAAATCAAAACAGCCCTGAGATTTCACCTTATACCAGTCAGAATGGCTAAGATTAAAAATTCAGGAGAGAGCAGGTGTTGGCGAGGATGTAGAGAAATAGGAACACTCCTCCACTGCTGGTGGGATTGCAAATTGGTACAACCACTCTGGAAATCAGTCTGGTGGTTCCTCAGAAACCTGAACATGTCACTTCTGGAAGATCCTGCTATGCCCTGAGGATTCCCCAGCTTGTAATAAGGATACATGCTCCACTATGTTCATAGCAGCACTATTTATAATAGCCAGAATCTGGAAAGAACCCAGGAATCCCTCAACAGAAGAGTGGATGCAAAAAATGTGGTATATATGCACAATGGAGTACTATTCACCCATTAGAAACAATGAATTCATGAAATTCTTAGGCAAATGGCTGGAGAACATCATACTAAGTGAAGTAACCCAGTCTCAAAAGATCAATCGTGGTATGAACTCACTAATAAATGGATATCAATCTAGAAAACTAGAATACCTAAAACATAATCCACACATCAAAGGAGGTACAAGAAGAATGGAGGAGTGGCCCCTTGTTCTGGAAAGACTCAGTGTAGCAGTATAGGGCAAAACCAGAACAGGGAAGTTTGAAGGGGTGGGTGAGAGAACAGGGGGAGGGGAGGTGGCTTATGGGACTTTCGGGGAGTGGGGGGGGTGCAGAAAAGGGGAAATCATTTGAAATGTAAATAAAAAATATATCGAATAAAAAAAAGAAAAAAAGAAATGTAAATGAACATAATGATTATTTTTTTTAAAGTCATCTTATACACTGTTGCTTTGCAGTTTCCTGTTACTTTCTATATCTTTGGCTAGAAATCCTCCTTCCCAGCATTTCCTTTGTTCATTTCACACTGCTGCTCTGGGAAGATTTTTGCATTGGGTGTGTGTGTGGCTCTGGTATGCTTTCTCTCTCTCTTTTTTTTTTTTTAAAGAGACAGAGACTTCTGTCCACCTAATCTGATGCTCCCCATGCCTTTCACTGGAGACTTCTCAGGCTTTAAGCTTGCAATATGCCACTCCTTGGATACTATCTGTAGGAGCTATTTCTCTCTAGGCTCCAAAGTCCTAGAATAATGACTCAAAGTCAAAATATACTTACAAATACCTAGTGCATGTAGCTAGGCTCATTCCCTGGCTAGCTAATAATTTAAAATAACCCATTCATACTAATTTATCTCTGCCACATGGGTCTTCCCTCTGTCTCCTTCACATCTTCCCCTCTTCCTGTGCCTGGTTCTATCCCAGAGTTCATTCTGCCTACTCAATATTCCATCTTCTACCCTTTTTTCTAGGCTATATGTTTTTGTTTGTTTTGCTTTTTTTAAATAAATTGACAGGAAACATATGCATACAATATACAAGATATTCCCTTTACTCATGGGAGGGAATTCAGCATTGAGTCCACTGACCTATGCTGCTGGAGAGAAGGACAACTTAAGAAGCAGTCCCTGGAAGTTTAAGCACAAACTTTTTGAGCATTATTCAACATTGAAATCTTAAGATATTTAATTTTATTTACTCATAACATGGTAAAATCATACCAAGTTTTCTTTTTATTTCCTATTTTCCTAAAACATTTATTACTATCAACAGGCCTTAGTTCATGGTGTGCAACCATGTCCCCCCCCTCACCTCCCGCTTTCCCTCAGCTCCAATGTGGGCAATTCAAAATTCTCAGGATCCTACAGAGACTTCCTTTGATAACCATCTCTCATTGGGACCTTCACTGGGCTTTAGAATCACCTAGAAGACACAGCTTTTCTTGTGTCTGTGAAGATTTTTCTAGAGATTTTTTAATGAGGACACTCAAGGCTGTTTCCCAGTGTGGGTAATGACATCCCACGGGATAAATAAAAAGGGATAATAAAATTCATCTCAATTTATCTCTCTGCTGCCTATGGATTCATTTATGAATTACCTTCTATTATTGATGGGATATTATATTTTTTAATTGTGAGCCAAAATAAGTTCCTTCTCTCTTACTGTTAAAAAGTATTTTGTACTTAAAACATAATTACATCATTTGTTGCCTTCCTTTCAAAGCTCTAACACCTTCCAGTCCTACCTTTGCTTTATTTCACACTCATAGCCTCTTTTTCTGTTATTGTTTCAAACACTTATACACATATGCACACATACAAACACACACATATGCACACTCACATACATATCTGTATATGTGTGTATGCATGCATGCATAAATATATAAACACAATTTGCTCAGTCTATTTGGTATCACTTGCGTGTACATTATTTGAAAATTGAGCAATTGGTGTTGGAGAACCAACCAAGGGGCTCATCCCTAAGGAAGACTATTTCTCCTGCTCTCAGCATTCCTTAGCTGCTTGAAGGTTTTTTGTCTAGGGATGGAGCGCTATGAGATTTTTTACCCTTTCATGTTAACAAATATAACTATGATATCGGTTGATGAGGTGTCTGGTGAATCTCAGCCCAGCTGGAGTGGATAAATTTACAACACAGATCCTCCCCTTAAGACACTTAAGTCACTATTACCTCACAGCAATGGGAAAGGTAGCTAACATGCTCACCCCAGGGAATGTGGTTATCTGATGAAGAACTAGACAAGCTAACCTGAACTTTAAAACACATATAATCATTTTCACATATTTTATTGAGTAAATAAAATAGACTTTATCTAGTTGGTTGGTGGTGGAGCATGCCTGTAATCCCAGCACTCTGGGAGGCAGAGGCAGGTAGGTTTCTGAGTTCAAGGCAAGCCTGGTCTACAGAGTGAGTTCCAGGACAGCCAGGACTATAGAGAGAAACCCTGTCTCGAAAAAAAAAAAAAAACAAAAAACAAAAAAAAAAAAAATAGACTTTATCTTCTTATTACCTGATTTGTATTCTGTACAAAAAGTTAATATACAGAAAGACATACTACCTTTCTTTTGGATGAGACATGACAGGTGTTCTGCAATCAAAGTTTCCTATTAAATTCTATAGCTCTGATATATGAAGATTTAGTTTCCTTTTAAGGGTGAAATCTTATTGAAATAATCATGGTTTCAGACATGAATATTTTTCATAATTCCCCACAATTATATACATTCTCAGAGATTTTTATGAATGTTTCCAATTTTCTGTACCTATCATATGACTGACATTCTAGTTTGAAGTAATTTCAAACAATAAAAGTGTGAGTCCAGGTATCATAGAATAATCCTTACATTCTCTGAATTGCTTTCTCCCTACCTATTTCCATGTCATTTTGCTGAAAAGTGGAGATGTGCTACAAGGGATACTTTAAGCATTTTATAGATATTGGATATACACAAAGATACATTTTTATTTTCCCTTTTTTCTTTAGTTTATTTTTGCCTCACTAGGGATCAAAGTCGGGTATTTGAACATGCTGAGAGAACGATCTACCTTGAACTGTAACATAAGCACTCACCATTGTTTTAATTAGAGATTAAAAACAGTATATTTCCAAACAGGTGCATTCACATTGAATAATAAGCTAAGAAAAGCATTTAATATCATTTAAGTCTGTAAATATAACATAAATTATATGATATTCTTGCTTTGACGTTAACATGATTTTATAAAATAAAACATATCAATCCTAGAAATCTCATGTGAGATAGATTGTGATTTAATAGAACAGAGAGTCATAAACTAATAATTAAAAGAATTTTCAGACCTGAGGTGAGTTCTGAGACAGGAGGTTCTAATCATGTATCAAGCCTTGTTTAACCGTCAGCATCAACAATAAAACAAATTCAGCTCTGTTCTCTTAATATGTTCTTCAATGTATTCCTTATGCATCATTTTAATGTTTTTACCTGTCTATTAATCAGTTAATTTTATATTTGTTACTAAGTCAACACATCCTTCAATTGTAAGCACATTCTTTTTTAGTTTTTGTTTAAACATCACCATGATCACATTACATTACTTTGGCATCATTTTCTGCCATTGTTTTGCCACCTTTCCTACTGAAACCATCAAGTAACTCTTCTTATCAGTAGTTAATCAAACATGCACATTGCTATTTTGTGTCTGGCTGTGTCAAGTCTGTAAATGCAGTCATTTACTAACACAAATCTCAAATCCTTATTCAGAGGATGACACCTTACAGATGATATATAAACAGAACTCATTGTGATGCTTTAATTAGAACAAAACATAATTCTAAGATATTTTTATATTTTTCTTTTGGTTTTAAAGTGGTGACAGCCCCACTTGCATCTTGAATAATCCTGAAAACATTTCTTTTGAGTCATAAATAATTATCCATCCTCATACATCCTTCTTTTTCAGATTTATATCGTTATTGTGTTAATCTCCAAATTTAAGTTGAATATACTCCAATAGTAAACAGAAAACTCAATACTTGCAAACTCTTCATGCCTGTGCTTTTTAGAAAGTAACCATGTGTTTGGTGATACAGCTCAATAGCAGAATACATGTCTAAAAGCTACAGGGTTCTGAGTTTTATCTTTAATATTGATGAAAGTGAAAAAGAAAAGGAAATTATATTGGTCATGAACCATTTTTCTTTTCTTGAGGACAAAACAATGAAATGATCTGGACATTGTTTTATTGATATAAACAGAGTGGAGGTACCATCCAAGGAGAAATACAAATGTCATGAAACAAAATGTCATGCAAAACTTGTGTGTGTGTGTGTGTGTGTGTGTGTGTGTGTGTTGACAATACTTTTTCATAGGGATTGAGTCTACTCTTTCTCTACATACAGATGACTAAATCTTCAGAGCAGAAAATGGTTCAATATGAAACAAAAGCAAGTGTGTGTTCATATAATTGGAATAAGTCCAGCCTTATATTATTGCAATTATATTGATAGTAGTGACAAGAAGCTTCAAGAAAATAAGAATAAGAAAACCTCTCTCGATATGATTACACATGATTATGGACACAAACACCAATGTGCTAAGCTGTATGAGTGTCTACATATCTGTGTACATAACTGAACCTTCAGCACACATGGTGCTTTCTGTCTATATACCTAAGTCTAGAAATGACATGTTGCTTTTTTCCCTACATTTATGAGCCTGGAGGATACATGGCATTCTCTCTATCTACAAACCTGAATCTTGAAGACACATAGTGCTCTCTGTTTACATGCCTGAATCAAAAGAACCCATCGTACTCTTTAAAAGGATGTTTGAGTCCAAGAACCAAGAACGAAGCTGCAAGTGTTTGTTTTTCTTGAAGTCTGAAAATAAAATTTAATAAAACAAAGGAAATATTAAAGTGAGACCTAGAGATCAATGTGGAAGAAGGAAAGGGGCTAAGGAATCAAAATAAAGGTTGAAAGTTTACAGTTACAGGTGTATAAATCACCTTTGACATTCACATATGACAGTTTTGTGCTTTCTGATTGAATACCAATTTCAGGTTATCTGTAATTCATAAAAACATTTGTGGTCATAGTCTTGATAAAAGAGAAGTAGAATTCCTGAGAAAATATTTACCTCTGCACTTATATTCATTCACAGCCCCTATTTCTCAGATTCTTTCAATGTGTTGTTCAGTGATTTATCAGGCTGAGGAAGTATTTTTGCTGCTATATAACACCTAGATTTTCTTTTTTAAATTTTTTTCTAACGTTTTTTGAGACAGGGTTTCTCTGTATAGCCCTGGCTGTCCTGGATGTCACTCTGTAGATCAGGCTGTCTTCGAACTCAGATATTTGCCTGCCTCTGCCTCCCAAGTGCTGGGATTAAAGGCATGTGCCACCACTTCCCGTACACATATAGGTTTTTTTTTAAAGAACAATCACATCTGCTAGAGTCTTAATCACATCTTCTTCTTTGTGGTAGTTGTTTAAAGAGACACAGGAAACCTTCTATCCTGACATTCCTCAGATAAAATCCTTTTTCTGTTACAAAAGGATTATGAAAATTTTCATAGCACACACCTCATAGGAAGTCATAAAAACATTTATTTTCTTGATTATAGAACTGTAGCTTTCATAAAACAAGGAACTACTCCCAAAGTCAAATTCAAAATGAAGCCTGCACCTCAACCTCTGTGGCATCGTGGATTAGAGCACTATTTAAAGTGTTTGCAACTCATGGATCTCTTGTGCCTTTTGCTATCTCTCTATCCTTAGCTTAGTCATAGTCTATGTAGATTTGAGACAGTAGAATGCCTATTCTGGTACCTTTTAAAACTTTGGCAGATTGATATGCCAGCATTTGAAATTTACTATCGGTGTTCTGTAGTAGCTTCTCTCATAGTCCAGTGCCGACTATATAGCCCACATGTCTACTGATAATTTGCCTAGTTATTTTTTCACATTACAAGCTTTCTATATACTCTAGCATAATCCATTTTCCTAGAACAATGGCACATATTATCTGTCCACACATATTGGCTGAAAGGAGAGTGTGTGGACACTGCCCTCATGTTTAAGTCCAAGGCAGCAGACTTGTGTTTGCTTAACTTTCCTTCTGTGTAGTTTGTCATTAGCAAGTGTTCTACTTATAAATCCTGATGATGCACACGGACACCAGAGTTAGCAAGTATTACTGCAGCCAAAATGTTCAGCAAAGTGCCTCATGCTAAAGTGGTATTTATAAATATTTAACGAGACAATAATGGAATGTTTATTGTCTATGCTTAATACATGTAACTAAAGACAATTTACAATTCAGCTACTATCGGTTGAAGCCTTGGTGCTTGCAAAGAAATATGTGAGCTAGATGGCACAGGTAAATTACTAAAATAAGAACCAAATTTCCTGGGATAGAACAACCAGGTATCATTATGACAATCAGATGAGTGAGAATATATTGTTCAGTGTGTGATTACAGTGAGAGTCTAAAGGACAATTCAGAGAAGGCTGGGCACACAGGTGAGGTCCCACAATTGATTCATTATTATAATAGATGCAACTTGAATGTGACTTTATATCAGGCAAAAATAACAGGATAATGTTAGAAGAGTGTTGTTTTTCCTCCAGATTTTCCCTGGTCTTTGCCAGGAAGACCTTTCTTCTTCAAATTAAGTTGAATAAGTTGCTTTCATTTTCCTACCCAACATTTAATGTCCTTTGTCTTTATTAAACTTTCTTCTATTTCTTTACCCTGATTCACACAAGTTTCCTTTTGTTTCTCATTCTACATGTTACTCTTCAAAATAGCTTCCCTGCATCTACTGTCTTCCTCCATACCAAAAATCACTGACTTCTGCCTTCCTGGCCAGCATTTCATTCTTCCCAGTACTTCACAAACTTCCTGGGATACATATTATGGCTGTAATTTGCAAGATATTGAATCTCTTTGTTATGATCTTAGTGCTTTTAGCTTTTATTGTTGGACAGTGAACGGTCATTAAGCTTTTAGTTAAGAATGTAAGGAAACATGAGCTTTCTGATGGGGATCAGAGCAGGCCCACTGACATCCACATCCTAAAACTGAACTCTAGCACACTAGGTAAATCTGATTGTACACAGTGAACAGTCTTTGAAGTGAGTGGAGGGCTATACCAACAAATCTAGGGAACTCAATTCTTTCCACACAGCAGTGCACAAAATCAGACAAGTGTGGATATTTTAGAAGCGGCTAACAGAACCCAACATATTCCCTTTTGAATATTGACCAAAGATTTAAGTGTTCTAAATTAAGCAAGGAACACCTTATCTGACCTTTACCATTTTAAGCCATAATGAGAGTTAGGCCCCTCTGTGTTCTTTGTCATCATAAATGACCAAGAAAACAATCTCCCTGGCTAAATCTTCTTATGCTTATGAATCCACTACAAGTTTGTTGTTTCTTTCATTGCAGCAGTCCTATCCTCCAAGACCCCAAGGTATCTCTTAGGCTGTTACTGTTATTTTTCAATTAAATCCTATAATATCTTAACATTTTCAAATATTTTTAGGGTTGGAGAGATGACTCATCAGTTAAGAGTACTGTTTGCACATTTAGATTATGTGAGTGCAATACCCATCACCTACTTAGTGGCTAATTACTGTTGAAAAATTCCAAGGAGACCCAGCATTTGTTTCTGGGTGCTGTGGGCACCACATTTATTTAATGCACAGAAATATATATAGGCTCTGCTCCACAGTTTGTCTCCATAAGTTTGTCTTCTATGAGTATTTTGTTCCCCCTTCTAAGAAGGACTGAAGCATCATAGCATGTTCTTCCTTCTTCTTAAACTACACAAGGTATGTGAATGAGGTATTCTGAGCTATTAGGTTAATATCCAGTTATCAATGAGTGCATACCATGTATGTTCTTTTGTGACTGGGTTACCTTACTCAGGATGCTATTTTTTAATTCCATTTGCCTAAGAATTTCATGCAGTCATTGTCTTTAATAGCTAAGAAGTCTCCATTGTGTAAATGTACCACATTTTCTGTATCCATTCATCTGTTGAAGGACATCTGGGTTCTTTCCAGCTTCTGGATACTATAAATAAGACTGCTATAAACATAGTGGAGCATGTATCCTTGTTATATGTTAGAGCTTCTTTGGAGTATATGACCAGGAGTGGTATATCTGGGTCCTCAGAGACTGCCCCACCTGTGGATTCACTCCATATACTGTCACCAAACCCAAACACTATTGTAGATGCCAAGAAGTGCTTGCTGAGCTTGCTAACAGGAACCTGATATGGCAGCCTCCTGAGAGGCTTTGTCATAGCCTGGCAAATACAGAAGCCGATGCTCACAGCCAACCATTGGACTGAGCATGGAGTCCAATGGAGGAGTTAGAAAAAAGACTGAAAGATCTGAAGGAGGTTTGTAACCCATAAGAAGAACAAAAATATCAACCAACCCAGACCTCCCAGATCTCCCAGGAACTAAACTTCTAACCAAAAAGCACACATGGAGGGACCCATGGCTCCAGCCACATATGTAGCAATCTTGTTGGTGATCAGTGGGAGGAGAGATCCTTGGTCCGGGGAAGGCTGAATGACCCAGTGTAGGGAAGTGTCAGGGAGGGGAGGCATGAGTGGGTTGGTGGGTGGGTACCCTCATAGTATCAGGGGGAGAAAGAATGCAATGGGGGTTTCCAGAGGGAAAACTGGGAAAGGGGATAACATTTAAAATGTATATAAATAAAGTAATCAATAAAATAAAAAAGAAATATACGTATGCAAAAGAAATATGCATCAAAACGAAAACAATAATAAAGATTATTCATATGTATCTGTGTGACTATTTCATATCTATGCTATTTGTACAGTGTAGAGAAGAGAGAGTTAATGACCAGGGATCTAATGCAGTTGAGAGCCACAAGTCCTGGGAATGAAACTTTAGTCCTATGGAAGAACAGCATGCCCTCCATCCAGCCACCAAATAGCTTCTCTTCATATCACAGTGTCATCATTATTATCATGTTGGATAATTTTAGCCAAATCTGTCTGTAATAGTAGATGCTAGATTTAAATTCTCATTTGCCAGATTAAATATATAGACAAACACAAAACACTTGTGCTATAATTCATGTTCACACATAATGCTCACTGGATAAATAAATGGCCAAGTCAACAGAGACAAAGTCATAATAAATGGACTTCCCAGTGACACTATCAGCCCCATCAAGTCCTAATGAATAGTGAAAGGTTTGGGGAAGTGTTTTCAATACAGATAACATTCGCAATTTGATATTCGCAATTGATAAAATGGGAGAGTTTAGTAAAAAAAAAAAAAAAAAAAACCAAGCTTATATACAGATATACAGGATATTAGTGCTCATTAGGCAAGAATATAGATGCATTATTAAGATATTAAGAGGAGCAAATTACAGTGGGAGGGAAAGGGTCTTTCCAGGTGACACAGGAAAAAAAATAGAGTCATGTTCATTATCTGAACACATTGTGGTATCCTTCATGCCTGAAGATAAATTCAGTAAAAGATAATGAACTAGACTTTCTCTAGTTTAACAATTACAGGTCCTGAGTGTACAGGCCTTTTAGCATTCTTCCTAAATGACATCTTATATCTGGGAGCAAAGAGATGTGCCTCATTAAGTTACTTGCAGAAAAGAGATTTTATAGGGAATCCTTCAGAAGGAAAAGTTCATCATGGTGATGGCCTGCAATTCCAATGTTCAACAGGAGAAGGCAGGAGGATTATTAATTTGAAAGAAACCTGAGATCTCTTGAGACTTTGCCTGCAAACCATGCAAACATCATGATAAAATATGATTTTTTTGGTTGTCCGTTTTTGCATTTAATGCATTTGATGAGATAGACTTAAAACTTTCTTTCTTTGTTTTTCTTAAAAAATGTTTAATGTCTTTATTACCCATTCTTCAACTCTTTTATGTCTCCATTGTACAGAAAACAGAGAAAGAAGCACACAGACGTGAAAACATTACAGCAAATAATGCACTCTGCTCTGGCTCCCCAGGACGTATACCTTTGAGTATTGTAATAATGGAAGTCACACAAAATCCTTCTGAAAAAAATCAAACAACACTTGCCAGGGAATCTATCATTTCCTGTTAACATTTGTATCAGCTTGCTCCCTGGGGGAGCTGGATTCTGAGTTTTAATTCTATCTGAATCCTCATACTTGGTTGCATAGAAATTGTAGCCCACGCTGCACAGTAATAAAAGAAAACAAAAAGACATTCCCTATTTCGTAGACCACTAACATTTGTCTGGATTAGTGGCTTGGAATTGAAAGTTTACATGATATTGTAACAATTATATCCAGAAACAAAAATGTAGGATCTTCCTTCTATGTTTTTTATGTTTGCTTTTACATATTTTTAATTTTGTTTACATGGGAGTGCGTGCATATATAAATGTAGGTGTCTGTGGGCTTTAAAAGAGAGTGCCCTATTCCCTGTAGTTGGTCTGCAACTGCTTGTGGCCACCCTACATTTTGTTGTAAGCCAAACGGGAATCTTTTACAGAGCACTACATAATTATCATGGGTCAGCCGTCTCTGCAGCCACAGTAGTTCACCTCTTACAATGTTGATGGAAACCCTCTCTCTGCTCTCCAGCTGACACCAGCATTTAAGACTGTGCTTTAACAGGACTTTGCAGTTTATTCCTCTTGTTTAAGCACTGTAAAAGAATGCTGAGCCTTCAGAAGTTGCCTATAAAGATATGGAACCTTTTGTCATTTGTAGAATGAATTTATTATTACTTCTTAATATAAATTTAAATTATAATATAAAATACCACGGATAGTATATTTAGATATGTAAAGGTAGATAAAGAAAGTGTATGGCAGTGAGCACAAAACCAACTAAGGGTGTTAGGATAACAGCAAAAATTTTAATCTCTCCACTTCTTTAAAATATTATAATATTTGAACATGGTGAATACACATCAGGATTATAATCACAAAATACTACTTTATTAAAGAAATTGTTTGAGGTGTCAAACTTTTTCAGAACTTTTATTTATGATCTCAGTGAGACAAAATACACTTTCAAGAAAAATTAATTCAGCAGAAGAACCAGAGATGTGGACTGCTAATAAATCATACATTTCAACATAGAAGAATTTACTTGGATAATTAATAAATTTGAATGGGAAGTTTGATCTGATTAATAGATGTGTCTATATTAATATCTGATTTGGACAAATACTCTCTAGTTTCCTGAATACATAGTAAAACTTTCAGGTATAGCAGGAGGTGTATCTATAATATTATGACAATTTCTTCAAAGACAGATAAATAATACAAGAAAGAAAGAAGGAAACAGACTGTGTTGGCTTAAGGACTATGTTTCTTTGCATTATAAAATATGCCAATAAATTAGCTATATATGTGTTTTCTATTTCTTTACTGATTAATTTTATTTGAGAATTTCACATGCATATAAAATATATTCTGATTACTCTATTTCTCACACTGACTCTTATCTCCCACCCATTCCTGTCAACCATGCATATTGCTACAAGTTTATTTCACCGACCTTTTGCTTTGGTTATTGACCTGTATGATTTATCTAGGGCCATCATGTGATTATTGGAAGGGAAATACTCACTGGAGCCTTGTGGAGGCATCAGTGACTTCACAAAGTTTAGGAATGACTCTGTCTTTTTCTGAATCCATCAGTAACAAGTGTTTGTTCATGAGGGCAAGAGTTTCCTAAGCTCCTCTTGCACCCATGCCTAACTGTTGATAGACTCTTGCTATATAAATACAGTGCATGCATATTAAGTTGATGAATTACTGATTTCAATGCCTGTTTCTTGCATAGATGATGGCATTTAGAAGTCTTTTTTTTTACTATTGAAATCAGAAATTTGTGTTCCTCCTACCCTGATTTCTGTGTGATTTCTTAAAACTTTTAGACAATGATGTAATTTTTTAGAAAAGAAAAACAGCATATATTAAAATTTAGTTGCTTTATTCTAGTCTGAAGGAAAAATTAAGAATTTGCTAACCACTAAGGCATATAAAACACTTCTTATATAAACTAAATGTTTAATTGGAAAAACATAACATGGGTATTATATCAGAATTTATAATTAATATGCAGGGCATCTTTAAACATGATATCCTTAAGACATCTATAGCAAAAAACAGCAATGTTTTAGCACAGAATTCTGAAAGATACCAGAAGCCAGGCTAAGCTCAATATACTTTCATACTTTGCAAAGAAAAATGTTTTCAGTCTGTAAAGGTAGAAAATGTGTGGCTAACTGAAAAAAATTCCCCAAGATATATTACTGCTTGGAGATTACTAAACTAAATTTGAGGATTTGGCTTTAAGGCTGTAATCATCACTTCCATCTCAGGAAAGAATAGGGAACATGCAGTTTCCAAGAAAGTATGGCACTTCTGTGAACACCAGGAAAGTGAAATGTGTCAAAAGCCAATTTCTTTTTAATTTCCCAAAGGAGACTAAAGTGGATCTCAGAATATATAATCACATAAATTTATAGGAAATCCTCTGGAGCATTTTGAAGAACTATGTGGATATTGTTTGAGATCTATGGATAATGGAATTAATGAACTCTTACAGCTAACTCAACTCTATCCAGCTCTATCCAGCAGGAGGAGATAATTTGAATGAGAAGTATACTGAATCAAGACTGTATTCAAGTATTAATGCCTTGCCACTCATAAGTAGTGGATATACACATATCTTGTTTACAACATCTGCCTCTCTGGGCACCAAAACACAAAAATATGTAAACACAGAGAAACTACAGCAAAATGTGGAGTGCAGACTTCTGTTCATTACATCAGTTTTTCAGTTATGTAAAATCATGCCATCTCCCAAGCTACACAACAAAATTTATAACATGATGTGACCCTTTATAAATTACATTTATTTATTTACATATTTATGTGTACAAGCTCTAAATGCAGCCTTATGTAAATAAACTCAATAGCATTATTCAACAATTTAAATTTTTCACTAAACTTAGACATATTCCCCAAGTTTTCTCTGGATAGCAGCTGTAGGGAAGCATCTGAGTATGTTTGTATGCATGTGTGTGTGTGTGTGTGTGTGTGTGTGTGTGTGTAAGGGTGTGAGGGGGCTTGGTGTTGCAAAAGTACAGGGAAAGATTAAGTAAAGAATTTATCCAATAGCTTCTCTCTCTGGCTAGGTGAGCAGGAGACCCTCACTGACAAGGCTGGTTAATCTTTGTGAAGCAGAAAATGAAGTAGTCACTCACACACAAAGCACAGACACTGGATGAAGCAGAAAATGGCTATATCTATTCTTTATTGTATTAAGCCTTTTATACCCTTAATACAAAACATTCTCTTTACCTAAAACTTGTTCTGTACCTGGAATACTTGATCCAGAAATCTGATTGAGTCTAATCTCCTAGGATTTAAGGCATGTACCACCATGCATGGACCTAAGTTTTTCCTTTTAGATCTTAAATTAAAATCTAGTATTGTAATCACAATCCTTCGCTTGTCAGTTTGACACATAATTGTATCTCATTATGTCCACAGGAAAACAATTAACAGGAAATAATAATGCCTAACATGATGCAGTACATCTCCGTTGTACAACTGACAATCCACAAGTTTAGCTGGATGGAATCTTGCCATAACTTCACCATTCTTTTAATACCATTTAATATCATTGATCACCTTTTTTCCCCAGCATTCTGGAGACAAAGGCATGCAGATCTCTGAGGTCAAGTGTAATCTATTGAGCAAGTTCCAGGACAGCCAAGCTTGGCCAGTGAAGCTGTTGAAAAGCAGAAAGCTGGTGATAATGTAATAGAAGGGGCCATGTTCCAGTCCCAGCAAGCCACAGATCTCAACACCTTGGTTGGAGGAAGGTTGTGGTGGGCTTTGAAGCTCCACCCAGTCCTGAAGAGACTCTCCTATTAGCTCCCTGGAAGACAGCTTCTTCCTGGCTGCCTTTGGATCAAGATGCAAAACTCTCTGCTTCTTCTCTAGCATCACATCTCCCTTCATGTCCGCCATACATCCTGCTATGATGAAAATGGGATAAACCTCTGAAAATGTAAGCCAGGCCCCAATTAAATGTTTGCTTTTGAAAGAAAAAACATTCTCTATGTAAGAAATAATTACCTTGTGGATAAATGTTACATAAAAGGTGAGTAACAGAAGGATATCTGTAACAGTTTCAAAGCAGTGTTTCATATTGTAAGCTCATGGTAAGTTCAAAGCAACAGTTTTCAATTATAATTTCCAGATTCTGGAAAGAACCCAGGTATCCCTCAACAGAAGAGTGGATGCAAAAAATGTGGTATATCTACACAATGGAATACTATTCAGCCATTAGAAATAATGAATTCATGAAATTCTTAGGCAAATGGATGGAGCTAGAGAACATCACATGGCCTTGTCTTAAGATAAAGCACATCTGTAACCTGTGGCTCCATCCTTGGATTTGATCTAGCAGGAATATTTTTCCTTGATCACAAATTTGTCCCAAGCCTCTTTCTCTTTTTAGTATAAGTATGAAAGCTCATCATGTTTCTTATTATGCAGCCTTTACTTTCTATTATGAGAATTTGGCAGATTCTAATTTTGATTCTTACTCTGTTATACCTTTCTACCAAAACAACTGAAACCATCTCTAAGAATATTCTTAAAATTATTTGAATCAAATTAAGACTATGTAAAATCATTGATTAATTTAAATAGCATTAATTCATGAAAGTTCATTTTCATGTTAATCTATAGGAAATTTGCTCAATAGGGTGTGATAATGTCCAGGAATTATTATATTAATTGGATAATGATGAGAACGGCATAAAAATATCAAGAAACAATCGTGGAAGTCTCTTGGAGCCATGCCTCCCAGAATTTATCTGTTTATCTATCGCAGACCAGGCAAAAACAGTGGACTATGTCAGAAAACTCATCTACTAGGCTTATCTTTTCCTTATCATTGCCTCTATGAAAAACTTCATGTTTATAAAAGCAAAAATACCATTTTTCATATTTAGAATAGATATTTAAACATGTAGTTCTCATCACTCATCAAAAGCAAAAATACCATTTTTCATATTTAGAATAGATATTTAAACATGTAGTTCTCATCACTCATCAAAGAAACTTTGTGACATCGCAGCAATGAGTTCCACTAAAGATCAAAATGCAGATACATGACCAGTGCACCTCTGACATCTAAGGTTCAGGGATCATCAGGAACAGTGGGTAGAAAGATAGTAAGAGCCAGAGTACTAGGATGTCTGCAGTAAGATAGGGTCTTTGAGGCATAACAGAGAAGCAGTTAATTAAATCTCAACAGGTTACCTAAACAAGACCTGCCTGATGACTACAATAGATGATATGAAACTACTGACAAGGGAGTTTTCACAATGGACCATTCCTAGACAAAGAACTATAGGTCATCAATTAGTGCTAAGAAAAGGAGAATCTGTCTTTTCAAGGACTGAGCTCCCTGATACATTATCCAATCCCAAGTATCCAATCCCGTAAATGTGTATTTATGAGCAATGTACTACCTAGTCCATGCTACACACACACACATACACATACACACACACACACACATGTATGTATGTATGTATGCATGTTTGTATGGCAGTAATTAAGGAGATTATCAAGAGGGAGTAGAGACAGCACAAAAGAAGTCAAGGAGGAGTGAGAGGGAAAGAAGTGATATAAATTTTATACTACTGTTTGCAATTCTCAAAAAAAAATTAGCAACGAACTACAGGAATTAATGAATGCCAAGAAGGAATAAAATTGCCTCCCCAGGGATGAGCCCTAAAATTGGTTATGCAATATGAAGTGTTCAACCCTGAAACCATATAAATTGTGAGTACTCTTCTGATGTATGTCAGGCCATAAGTCCTACCCTATTACTACAAGAAAGAAAGAAATGTTTTGCAAATTAATAAGCCTTAATAAAGATAATATAATTTTGTATATCTCTGGAATTATTTTTAAGTTCATTAGTATTATTAGCACACAAGTATTTTGATATATACTTGCATTTGATTAATTAATTTTCCCTAAAGTTAAATTGAGTGCCTCTATGAAAAACTTCATGTTTATAAAAGCAAAAATACCATTTTTCATATTTAGAATAGATATTTAAAATTCCAATATTGAATCATTTGAATTATATTCAAAATCTCATTCATAAACATGTTTATTGGATCATTTATTTAGCTAATTTATATGATGTATCAGGGAAAAACAAAGAGTAGAATAAAAATAGTTTGGAGAAATTAAAATTGAAATTTGTGGTCAACTCTTATCTCTGAAACACCAGGAAACAAACTGCTGTATCCAAGAATTCAGAGGGAACTAATTAAGCTGACTAATTCTTGGAAGGCATTTGGATATTCCTCCTTCTAATACGTGTATTTTGTCTTTGATTTCAACCACAAAATCAATGTTGATTTTACATTTATTCTTAATATAGAACTTCTTTGTCTTTCAGTAGTGCAATAGATTTTCACTGAAATAAAACTTATTAACTCACAAATACTGGAATATTTACTATCATCTTCCACATGCAAGGAAGGATAATTTCCTGCTTTCTGTAAATCGTTTAAAAGCCTATTCCCTGTGTTCTGCTAAGGATCATGAAGGTGAACTGGAGAGCACTCTTCTTTGGTCCTTTTCCCAGTCTGTCTACATTGAATGCATCTCCATGTTCCCTTTTTAATTATGAATTGTGTGTGTAAACTGAACTGCTGAGGGCAGGTACTGAACCATGCATGTTTAGAGGCTTACAGGTACAAGTACAGATCCTACATAGAGTAATGTTGCCATTTTATTTTTAGATGAAATAAGGTAAACCAACACAGTCAAGAATGTCACAGAAAGGAGCACACAGAGTGTCTACACTGGCTCACATGCCATCCCTAGGACACAAAGATGACAACATTAAGCATGTTGCTTCTCAGTAAGGTCACAAACAGTTACAGTCACAGCTAATGAACTGAGGGAATACTAGCAGTGATGATAATCAAAATATACAAAAAAAAAAGCACAATGGACAGAGGAAAACCTTGCTCACTGCCCAGCACTGTGGTTGAGTCTAAGGTTCAAGTGTGTGGTAGAGGAATATGACTATGCAAACAATAACAACAAAATAAACACTTTCACCATAAAGAGCTTAAGACAGTTTATTCTGGAGCCAAATATGTACAGCAAGTCATGGGAATATAAATTCATGATACCTTAACTAGCATATCAGAATGTATTTATAGTTTTGTGAAGTTTTTATCACAAGAAAATAAAGAAGTTTTCAAACAGAGGCATGTTTTGAATACATTTGTTGGAACATGAGACATACATGTCACAGTAAAGCAGGAAACATCTGCTGTGGCTTTAGGTGCAGTCTGATTACCTGCTTAACATTTTTGTTGGTAGAAGCTTGGGTTCTGTTTGTACATCATCTCAAACTTTTACCTGATAAACATGCAGATGCCAGATCCTACTCAGTGCAAGAAAACAGAGGCTCTGTAGGAGTTCAGATAGCCTTAGTGACTCTTACTTCCAATGTGTATTGCTTCAGCTTTCTATAGTCAATCTCCCTTGAATGCTCAAAATATACATGTGAGTTTTCTTTTCTGAGCACTTCATTCACAAATTCATTGATAGTCTAAATATAGGCCTGAATTGAAATACATGGGCAGCAGTTTTATGGCCTTAATTGAGCTATGGGATGCTGGAAATACTGGGGCTAGAAACATTCATAGGCTTTCTGGGAAAGATGTCTTCAATACATTTCTACCAGAAATCCTAGAGCTTTGGAAGCTAAATGCCATTCCCCAATAGAAGCCAGCATAGGACCTCTTAAGTTAAAAATACTTCACTCATCCTTCCCTTCCCTGTCTCTCTGCCAACGGACATAAGATACCAGGTTCTCCTATGAATGTATGGCAAGAACAGACCCTTCACAAGTTAGTCAGGAGATTGCCTGACAAGATAGTAGAAGAAATATGGTCCACAATAACTCAACACAGTAGGCCCACAATAACTGAACACAGTAGACATGTGTGAAGCCTGGGAAGCATCATAAGATCGCCACTGTTAGACCACGGGGCTGAGAACTAAAAGTATCCAAAATCCACTTACTTTTGCGTGTTCATTTTTGGATTCAGAATTTACACTTCTCCAAAAAGATCCTTAGAATTCAGTTGAAGTATTTCTTAAATGCACTTGGAAGACTGGATAACTGTTTACCAAATGTGAGATAATGTGTTACACTGCTTAATGACTCTTAAGGTATGATGAGAACCTGCAGTGGTGGTGCTCACCCACCTTCTGCAGAAGTATGAGACTGGAGTGAAAAAATAAATGATTAAGAAATAAAAAACACTGATAATTGGTACAGTGACAGGCAGGCAGATCAATGGAACAGGATTGAAGTTCCAGAAATGAACCCACACACCTATGGCCACTTGATCCTCGACAAAGGGGCTAAAAACATCCAATGGAAAACAGATAGCCTTTTCAACAAATGATGCTGGTTCAACTGGAGGTCAGCATGCAGAAGAATGGGAATTGATCCATCCTTGATTCCTTGTACTAAGCTCAACTCCAAATGGATCAAGGACCTCCACATAAAGCCAGACACTCTGAAGCTAATAGAAAAGAAACTGGGGAAGACACTTGAGGACATCGGTACAGGGGAAAGTTTCTGAACATATCACCAATAGCCTATGCTCTAAGATCAAGAATTGACAAATGGGACCTCATAAAATTACAAAGTTTCTGTAAGGCAAAGGACACCATCAAAAGGACAAATCGGCAACCAACAAATTGGGAAAGGATCTTCACCAACCCTACATCAGATAGAGGGCTAATATCCAATATATATAAGAACTCAAGAAGTTAGACTCCAGAAAACCAAATAACCCTATTAAAAATAGAGTACAGAGTTAAACAAAGAATTTTCACCTGAAGAACTTTGGATGGTGGAGAAGAATCTTAAAAATGCTCAACTTCATTAGTCACTAGGGAAATGCAAATCAAAACAGCCCTGAGATTTCACCTTACACCTGTCAGAATGGCTAAGATTAAAAATTCAGAAGAAAGCAGATGTTGGTGAGGATGTGGAGAAAGAGCAACACTCCTCCACTGCTGGTGGGGTTGCAAATTGGTACAACCACTCTGGAAATCAGTCTGGTGGTTCCTCTGAAAACTGGGCACCTCACTTCCAGAAGATCCTGCTATACCACTCCTGGGCATATATCCAGAAGACTCCCCAGCATGTAATAAGGATACATGTTCCACTATGTTCATAGCAGCCCTATTTATAATAGCCAGAAGCTGGAAAGAACCCAGGTATCCCTCAACAGAAGAGTGGATGCAAAAAATGTGGTATATATACACAATGGAGTACTATTCAGCCATTAGAACAATGAATTCATGAAATTCTTAGGCAAATGGATGGAGCTGGAGAACATCATACTAAGTGAGGTAACCCAGACTCAAAAGATGAATCATGGTATGCACTCACTAATAAGTGGATATTAACCTAGAAAACTGGAATACCCAAAACATAATCCACACATCAAATGAGGTACAAGAAGAATGGAGGAGTGGCCCCTTGTTCTGGAAAGACTCAGTGAAGCAGTATAGGGCAAAACGAGAACAGGGAAGTAGGAAGGGTAGGGTGGGAAAACACGGGGAGGGAAGGGGGCTGATGGGACATTCAGGGAGTGGGGGTCTAGAAAATGGGAAGTCATTTGAAATGTAAATAAAAAATATATCAAATAAAAAAAATAAAAAACAAAGCTAACAAAAATTAAGAGAAAAAAAGCGGAAAAGATGAACAAGAGGAGGAGAACGAGGATGAGTAGGAGGAGGAAGAGGAGGAGGAGGAGGAAGAGGAGGAGTATCCTGTCCTGCGGGACCTAGTTATTCTGGGAGTCGAGGGAGACCAGCCTGAAAGAGAAACGGGCGGGAAAGAAAAGTGAGGCCAAGCAAAAGGGGGTGTCTTGTCAAGGCCTCTTTAATGAAAAGTGAATGTCTGGTTTTGAATACACCGTAAGAGGAAGCAGGGAGGTGCTGAGGGGGAATGCTAAAGGCATAGAAAGAGGAAAGGTCATCTAGAGCGGATGCTGACTGCGGTTCGAAATATCTATCTGTTTTTCTGGAATGCTGGTTCTGCCTAGACAACCCCAGGTTTTCAGCCAAGTTAACAATCAACCTTGTGAGAAGGAGAGGGTGGTTCAGCTGTAAACCTGAAGGTCAGTTGACTCTCAAGGTTAGAGCTGTTGAAAGTCTGGTTTTCCACAGTTTGGTCTCCCACAGAGGAGGAAGAGGAGAAGGAGGAGGAGGAGGAGGAGGAGGAGGAGGAGGAGGAGGAGGAGGAGGAGGAGGAGGAGGAGAAGGAGGAAGAGGAGGAGGAGGAGATGAACAAGAACAAGAACCAGAACTAGAAGTGGAAGAAGACATAGGTGAACTCGCAATGCTAGAGTAAGTACATGTTGTGGGAACAGAAAACCCAAAGAGCTCATACCCTGCAGCATTTTGCAAACACAAAACCCTTCTCTCAGGTGCAGGAAATCTGAGGGGACTTAGTTGAAGCTGAAGCAGAACCATAAGTGTCCAGTGTGCTTCTGCATCTCCGCCCACCAGTGACATTTCGAGAAATGACATAAACTAAAGCTGTAAGCTCAGATCCAGTGGAATTATGAGAACACATGTAATTGAAGTTGTACTGCATTTCAGTGAGGATTGTAAAGGTATCAGTCATCAGCACCATGAGAAAAGCAAATGAGCCTGGACTGTATAAGAAAGGGAGCTGAACATGAGTCTGGGAACAAATCAGTGAGCAGTGTTCCTCTGTGGTCTCTGCCCTGGTTACTGCTTCAGTGTCTGGAATGATAGATGAAGTTCTTTTAATGGTGAAATGTGACATGGATATGTAAGATGAATAATTTTCTTTCTTCCCTAAATTAGTTTTGATGTTGGAATGAGCATTAGTCTGCTCAGAATAAAAGTGGCTATAAGCAAAAGTGCAAAAAGTAACATGCATAGGTGGGGTATGTACTCAAAGGAGTATTTACACCCTGATGTTAAAAATGGAAATCAGTGAGGTAGAGTAACACATATAGAATGTCCTCAGAATTTTGATTTGAAACTTCTTTGATTGGGAGCATAACCTTTATTCAAAATTTGTCTTGTATCAGATCTTGATTGCTTATGTTGCTAGGTATTCAGCATTTTATTTTATTTCTGTGTAAGTTATTGCTTTTATTTAATTCTAAGAACACAAACTGACACATGGTGGATGTTTAGAGCTTCCCCAGTTTATGAGTACTGTAAAGGAAAGCAATAGTGTGTCTTAATAGATAAAAGTATTATTTTCTTAGGACACAACTAAAAATGGAAGGATTAGATATATATAACCTTAAATTTTTAAGAGTCTAGGGTTGTCCTCATATGTATTATGTTTTATGAGACACTGTAGTAGCTAATTGTTTGTTATCTAGTTAATGCTTCCTGTCAGAAATTTTAATATGCACTTGTTAACTACTGATATACTAACATAATTATTCCCTAAAGTCTCATTCATGCCTTTTAATTTGCACAATTATGATCTCCATGTTTTCCAAAATATTCCATGAGTGGCAATATATAAATTAGAATAGAGTTATTTGGCACTCAAGACCCATGCCAGACAAATTTTTTGAACAGTTGATACTACATTTTGTTATTGCCTATTTAGTTTCTTGTTAGATAGTTTTGCAAAATAACTTTTTATTTTGTATTGAACATTTGCCTTTTAAAGTAATGATTTTTTTGACAGGGTTTCTTTGTGTAACCCTGACTGCCCTAGAACTCACTCTGTAGACCAGGTTGTCCTTGAACTCAGAGATTTGCCTGCCTCTGCTTCCCCCAAGTGCTAGGATTAAAGGCATGCACCACCACTGCCCGGCAAAAGTCATGATTTTCATGTTCTACTTCATAAATATTTACCTTGACCAATTTCAAATATATTTTACTTTTTCCTCCTATTTTTTATATTTATTTGTGTAATTAATTTCTTTAAATGATTTCCTATGGATGATTTTTCTTTATTTTTGAAATTATTGTTTAAAAACATTAGTGTAATTTGTCATACTTTTATTATTAACATGATGGTTTAATTGTATTTTCTTTAAAATATTGTTTATGTATATATATATATATATATATATATATATATATATATATATATACATACATTTATCAGCACACGTTTCCTATACAAATTTAAGGAATCTCATTTTTTTAGCTGACTAGATAAATTTTGACCAACTCAGTGCTAAGATGTTACAGATTTTATGTAAGTTATAAACAAAGGCATAATGAAATGATTACTAGAACCTTTAAGTGGTGGTAAACTCTTAGAGTGACTATTGGTATAGGTAATGAGATATTATCATTGCTTTCATGCTTTGCACTGCCTGGATCATCTTTCCAGTGCTAGATAAGAATATGAGCCTGTGTCTTGACACCATTTGAATACCTTTCTCTATACTGTTAGAACATCTATCTCCAGGTGTCTAGCCCAGGATATTTGACAGACTTTTATGTGAAGTAGTAATTATGAAGGTTTAGTCTACCTTATATTTGCAATGGTTGGCAGTCAACTTTGCTGCATCCAGTTTATCCAGTTTGAACAGTATTGTGTCTGTAACTGAAGCAAGGGTAATTTCTTGTCCAGCAAACTCCATATGGAAATCTTTGATTCTCAGCCTGATCTATGAAGAGAAATTGGAGTGCTGCTAGGGGCACATATGTCTCACTGTTAAAAACAATGCCTTAAATTAATAAAATGTCTTTAAATGCCATATTTTTTAGATGTCTGAGTTATTTGAAGACTATCATCTATCTATCTATCTATCTATCTATCTATCTATCTATCTATCTATCTTTCTATCTAATATCTGAATTGTTGGTTTCTAGCTATTTAGTATGGCTCACTTTAGGAAGCATATTTTTGCCAGTAACTAAACTTGTATATAATATGACCTTGAGTTTGATTGTCTGACCGCTAATTTGTGTTTAATTATCCGAAACAGTTTGTAATGTCAGCTTTTAAAAGAACTAGAAGATAACATTGTATTTTTAAGAATTACATAGGCACAATTCCTTAGCATGTAGCAAAATATAATCTTAAAACAAAGATTTATACCAATGTAGCTTTATGTAACTTTAATTTGTATCAATATATAACAATCTATAGCAATGTAAAATTTGAGACTGATTAATAGTTTGGTAGAACAACCAAAAATCATCTGCACTGTCTTGCGGCCATGAGTTCTCTTAAAATTTCTTGCTGCTGATTTTGGTTGTCATTTTTTGGCGAGGGGTAAGAAATTTGAGATATTCGCCAGTCTTAATAAAGCCAGCAGCAACATTTGCTGTGTAGTCTTTGGACACTAAGAAAGCTCTGTGACACATGTATCCTTATTACCAGCTGGGGAATCCTCTGGGTATATGCAAAGGAGTGTTATAGCAGAATCCTCCAGAAGTTATGTGCCCAGTTTTCTGAGGAACCACCAGACTGATTTCCAGAGTGGTTGCACCGATTTGCAACCCCACCAGCAGTGGAGAGTGTTCCTCTTTCTCCAAATCCTGACCAACACCTGCTGTCTCCTGAACTTTTAATGTTAGCCATTCTGACTGGTGTAAGGTGAAATCGCAGGGTTGTTTTGATTTGCATTTCCCTAATGACTAATGAAGTTGAGCATTTTTTAAGATGCTTCTCCGCCATCCGAAGTTCTTCAGGTGAGAATTCTTTGTTTAGCTCTGAACCCCATTTTTTTTAGGGTTATTTGGTTTTCTGGGGTCTAATTTCTTGAGTTCTTTGTATATATTGGATATTACCCCTCTATCTGATGTAGGATACATGCTCCACTATGTTCATAGCAGCCCTATTTATAATAAACAGAAGCTGGAAAGAACCCAGGTATCCCTCAATGGAAGAATGGATGCAAAAAAATGTGGTATGTATACACAATGGAGTACTATTCAGCCAGTAGAAACAATGAATTCATGAAATTCTTAAACAAATAGATGGAACTGGAGAACATCATCGTAAGTGAGGTAACCCAGTCTCAAAAGATCAATCATGGTATGCACTCACTCACAAGTGGATATTGGCCTAGAAAATTGGAATACCCAAAACCTAATCCACACATCAAATGAGGTACAAGAAGAACAGAGAGTGATCCCTGGTTTTGGAAAGACTCAGTGTAGCAGTATAGGGCAAAACCAGAACAGGGAAGTGGGAAGGGGTGGATGGGAGAACAGGGGGAGGGAAGGGGCTTATGCGACTTTCAGGGAGTGGGGGGCCAGAAAAGGGGAAATCATTAGAAATGTAAATAAAAAATATATCGAATAAAAAAAAGAAAGCTCTGTGACTAACTAAAGTCCTTACTAAAATAGTCTGTGAGTTTGGACTAGCTGGAGTTGGCAGCTTCTTTGAAGTTGTTCTGGAAGCACGTTTTGATGAAACTGCTATTAGGCAGTCTAAGATTGGATCAGGCAGGTCGCTAAAATAAACATATCTCCAAATTTTATTGTCGTTCTCAACATTCTCAAAGGTGAATCTTGTAAGGGCTGCTTGTCTGGGTTTTCTTTTCTGTGAATAGTTATGTTTTTAGATGTAACAAACATTTTACATTTACACAGATACAGAATTTACACTGCACATAATTTAACTAAATATCATACTCTGCTCTCTTTGTGAGCAGGTAATGCATCTGTCTTTCTTTATATGTTAGTTTGGATTATATAACCAAATTATAATATAACCTTTTATCTATTCCATTTGTATGGATAGGATGACAAATCCTCAGGATTTTGTAACCGAAGACTCATTGACCAGGCATAGCTGAGGTTCTTGCGGGACATATTTTCATGTCTCAGTCATTCTCCAAGCTGTTCCCCTGGAGATGGATCAGAAGTCATTTTTCCTGTCATGTTTGGTCTTCTTGATTTTTATCCTTCTGTCAGACATCAATATTTACAAGAGTTTCTCTTGTCAAATTTGATTTTTATTAATTCGAACATAATCCAAAGTTTTTGTTTTTCTGGAGAAACAAGAGCATATTTGTCCTCCCAATACAACATTTTCTGTCTCTGGTAGAGTTTTAATCCCTTTTTCTTTATTAAGCTTCTCTGTTTTACATCTGCTCCAGTATCCATTAATCTTTCACTGTCAATTTGATCTAAGTGTAAGTTTAACTTTTGTATCATCATTTACTGTAAGTTTGCCAAAATATTTGTGTTATTTTTTTGTTCTTTTCTGAGTTTTTGGTTTAATCTAAAGAATATCCTCTGGCCTTGATATCTGGGTTATTGATATTTATATCCAAACAAGGTTGATTAATTGTTCTGTGGACAAGCTTCTCCACTGTTGACATAAGATGGTAGATTTGAATTTTATGCTGAGTCCCATTAGGGCAATTCCCAACAAGGATTTACCTTAATTGCCCATTCTTGATATTCAGCCAGTAGTCTAGTGTTGGCCTTTGACACATCTTCTGTAAATTACAAAAGACTGAGACTTTCTTTTTGTATTTTATCTACAAAATAAAAATAAAAGCAAAAAACAAGCAAACAAAAATGGGAAACATCATTTCCAGAAATGCCTTGCCAAAATTACATTTTAATTGACTTTGTTTGCCAAAATTAAAACATTTGATATTTTGGCTTTTCTTAAAAACTTTCCGGCCAGGTGTAGTGGCACATACCTGTAATCCATTGGGAGGTAGAAGCAGTCAGATTTCTGAGTTCAAGGCCAGCCTGGTCTACCGAGTGAGTTCCAGGACAGCCAGAGCTACACAAACAAACCCTGACTCAAAAAACCAAAAATAATAATAAAAAAAACCTTTAGGAATTACTTTTTTTGTTAAAGTTATATCCCTATAATTTATAGTTCTAAACATTTTATGGGATGCCATCTAAATCCTTTATATTTTTGTGGGTGTCCAGCATCTGATGGATACTAACCAGATGAGCTAAAGTTGGTTTTCTAACAATCTGTGGCTGACTGAGCTTTCTCTGTCTCTATATTACTATCTTCCTCAGTTTTGTTTCTAAAATTTTCTATTTTCTTCTCATGTTTATGTCAATCCTTTTATTTTTATTATCTTACTGTCCTCTTCATTACAAATTTTCCTAATTTCCCCCTAAGTTTTATCTCTAATTTTTATTCTTTTCTTTTCTTATATCTCTATTATTTTAGAATCACCTTCATTTTTATTTATGTTCATAGCTTTTTTTCTATGACCTAAACCTTTTTCCTTCTATATAATATCAACATTAAAGATTTTCAATCTTGTCAAGAGTAAATTTTCTTTTTACTTTTTTACTCTTTTTCTTTCCTCTCTGGGGTTTGGTTTTTGTTTAGTTGTTTCTCTCTCTCTCTCTCTCTCTCTCTCTCTCTCTCTCTCTCTCTCTCTCTCTCTCTCTCTCTCTCTCTCCATCCAGCTGTGGGCCTGTTGCACTATGGGGCTCTATTCCAGGAGCTGTGAGCTCCCTTCAGATAAGCAAACCCAGGGAGTACTTTTTCCTGGTGGTGTCTAGAGTCTATTCAAATATT
This sequence comes from Apodemus sylvaticus, assembly GCF_947179515.1. Classification (NCBI taxonomy): domain Eukaryota; kingdom Metazoa; phylum Chordata; class Mammalia; order Rodentia; family Muridae; genus Apodemus; species Apodemus sylvaticus. Next base: position 160,552,466 of record NC_067472.1, on the reverse strand, counting down.
GACTTCTCACTAGTATGCCAATGGTTGGTGTCTTTTTAATAAGTGTTTGTTGCAGGTTTTTCTTAACACAGATAGCTCCAAAATAATGGCGACTGAACTGTTACATTTATTTAACAAGATTTGAGGGATAATGACTGAGCAGTTAGTAAACTATTGTAATCCTCTAAGCTTTTCTGGCTATCTCCCTGTCAAAATCTCCATGATACTTGCATTTTGGTACTGATCTGTCTCTCTGTTGTTTTCTCATGTGTCTCTTGGCTTCTCTCTTTGTGACAAATCCCCACTTCTCTTCCTCCTTCCCCAGTGCACTGACTTTCCCTATTCTCACCCATGCTCAGTCACTAACTGATCAGCTTCTTTATTAAGCAGATCAGGTAATAATTGTGGAGTAATGTTTTACAGCCAGATATGGGCACATAAATCAACATTCGAATAATACAAGGATAATCTTTACACGAAGCATAATAACATTATGCCTACATCATTCTCTGCAAGCATGGAATGTCTAGAAGACAGAATAAATATTTACTATCAAAATCAGCAGCACTTATCCTTTAAATATTATTCAGGAAGTGATACCAAAGATGATGAAGCAGGTATATAAGAGTTGAAACTAAACCTCTAGATGTTGCTGATAAAGATGGATCAATGGCAACAATATGCAAATTTAAACTCTATGCTTTTTAGTTCTTTTCATTGTTAATATACGGCAACTTTAGTGTTTGGATCTATAGTTTGGATCTAGTAAAAGCACGTTTCTTTTAGCTAGATTCAGATAGTGAGAGAGCCGAAGGACTGAAAACAGGAAAGAAGCTGGTCCACATTTTCTTCACCAAGAAACATTGAACCAAACTATCAGAAAGTATCAGTGAATGTTGAACATGTACAGTTCAGTACAGTATCTTAAAATACAGAAAATTATTCTTAAGAAAAACATCTGTCTTCTAACACCAATTATTTAAAATGTTTTCATCAAAATATTTCAAAATATACCTTAAAGCATACATAGCAAATACATTCTAACATTCAATATTCAAATGTTTTAGTTGCTTGGCAGTGGCCCTGCTCTTGACAGGTTTGAAAACACAATCCATTACAAGCTGAATATTTTGGCAGACATCCCCTTCTATCCTGGATTTGTAAATCTTCATTGCAATCTGTCTGTCTAAGAGACCAGTTCTAGGTAAGAGGTTATAATTAGCATGCATTATCAACCTCCTTTAAGATATAGTCTTGGTAAATTTACCTAGCTGCTATCAATTACTAAACCCCCAAACCACCAAGAAATAAATGCTCATAACCTATATCTCATTCATCTGTATGAAATGTTTTCTATACCCTCTCTGCCAATTCCTTGGCAACAATCTCACTGCTATGATGGTTTCAGCAACTCTCCTTCTATCATAATATCTGGTCTTGACCCTCTTTTAGCTTTCTCACTCTAATAATAATCTGAAATTAGGAACATTTCATGACAAACTACAGCTGAAATCTTCTAAGAAGGCTGTCATACTTTATACCTTAATCCTCATTATTGATACTGTTTTCCCCTCCAAATTTCTTAGACATTAATTTTCTCACCTGCTATCTCACCTTGATTATGAACAATGTTTAGTATGATTTAATTTCTAATACTATTCATATTCTCTCTTCTTCTCCTTCCTCTCCATCACATTCTTTTTCCCTCCTTAGTTCTTTCTTTGAATCTTTTTCTGTCTCTCTGTCTCTCATCTAGATTTCTGACTTTGTCTCTCTCTTTCTCTGACACTGTCTCTGTCTCTCTGTCACACATTCTGTATGTTTGTATGTGTGTGTGTATCTAAAAGCATACCTAACATTTGCAAACTAAATGCAATTCTAATAGCCTTCACTTCACTCCCATGAATTCAGAAAGTTATATAAGCCTATTAATTCATCACAGTTTAAAGTTTATAACTATATGGACTCATAAGTTCTACTATTTTTAGCTTCATTTCCTCAGAAATCAATTTTTCATATATTACTCTTCATACTTCCAATAAATTCAGAGGAGGGCTGAAAAAATATAAAAGAATTTCTGAAAAGTTTTAATATCACAAATACCAACATTCTTCTGTGTTCTCCTACACTAAGTTTTATCTTAAATTTGAATGGGTATTTTAAATGAGCAAATCATAGCCTGTCTTCACTCATCACTGGGTTCTACACTCCACATCGCCCTAACTACTAAAACTTCTTTACTGGCAATAATTATAAAATGTTTGTTCTCATCAATTTTCAAGTCTACTTACATATTACCATCAATGTATATTAATACTCAGTTTTTATTAAATTTGTTTCTATTTTTCTTAGAATGACTTTTCCCAGTCCTAGGGATTGAATATGTGGTATTGTGTAAGGAGGCAAGTATTTTAAGCAATGTTCCATCACCAGCTCTCTTTACACCCTTTGAGATAAGGTTTTATTAGAATGTCTAGGGGGTCTTGAGTCTAGGTTTGTCAATCTGGATTACTTAACTCCCTCTATAAGGCAAGTTAATCTTAAACTTTGAATTTTTTAGTCATCTCTTTTTTTTTAGTCAATCCCTTTTTAGATGGGATTATAGATCTAAATCACAAAGTACAGTCTCTTAAATAAAGTCATTTCAAATTTATTATCTGAATGTGTTCAACTACTGAGCTAAAATAGCCTTTCTGATGTTTGAATTAATTATTTTACATTACTGTTGTTACTGCAATCTACATGTGTTTATATACAATATTTACATGTGTATGCAGAAACACTTGTGCCAAATCATATGCATATAAATCATAGGAAGACTGTGGGCAGTCAATGTTTTTCTTCTCCCATAGGCTCTTGTGTTGCAACTCAAGCCATCAGTTACACAAGTCTTGTACTCTCGTTCTTACAAAACTCATCAGATCAATCATCCAAATATAGAATTTATACATCTCTTCTCCATTTGTTCTTAAACTCTTCCAAATCCACAAAAGCTGCCTGTGTGAAGGCCTGGGTTTACCACAAGACAGTGCTTCCTCTATCCACTGCTTCACATGCAATTAACTGATTCATCTTCTATACAGGTTTCTCTATATCTTCTGAGCCCTTTGTAACACAAACAGCATCATCTAGGAGCTCAGTTGCTGTTGCCACTTCCTGACAGACTCTGTAATTTTAATATTCCTTTCACCTAAGTCTTATTCAAATAATAGTCTTTGGGATTACTTTTACATTAGTCAAGTAATGCAACTGTCAACATCCTCAAAAATTCCTATTTTACACATAATAAAATTTAGCATCTTCACCTTAAATTATACTTCACAATTCACTTCTCAAAAGACAGACTAGCTAAACAGCAAAGGCCACAGTCTATAAAGAACAAAAACGGATATAATTTTATTGCTCATTTTCTTGCTGATGTATTCTGGGCTTACTGTGTATAAATATATGTCTGTGTGCATGTTTGTAAACTCAGTAATAAGAATATACCTGTATTATGAAGATGACAGTGTCAATTGTTTGTTGGAGATATGTTCAGCTCGATCACAAGGAATTGCTAAATATGTGAAAACTGAAGATGCTGTAGATGTTGTATATCAGTAGTATATCTGAATTATCAAACACTGTTTATTCCTAACTATGTACTTTCTAAACAAACTTGAAAACATTGTATTGTAAATAACAAAACTAGTATCTAATATGACCATGAGTTTGATTGCCTATGAATTAGCATTTTTTATTCATCCTTAAATGTTCAAAAGAACTACAATTTTACCTTGCATATTTAAAAATTATATAATCATAATTTTCATATAAAATTGAAAACATATATAGAGTTTATGTATAAAAATTCATCTGAAATTTGTGTCAATATATTTGGTGTCAACATATCAAAATGACCTTACTTCTGTCCTAACATAAAAAATACTGTACCAGTGTAACAAAATGTAAAGTCAATTTTGCATCCAAGCACAAGGATATTTACCAATGTAAGATTATGGCTATAAAATGTTTTTGGTTCAAGAATAGACTCAATAATCTATCTTTTTATGTCTAATACTCTCATCAAAATTTTACATCCAACTTTTTGTTTTCAACTACTTTTGCCTTACCTAAGAAAGAAAGAAAAATAGAGAAAGAAAAAGACAGAAATCCCTGAGTCTAAACTCCCTATTTCCTTTCTTCCCTAAGACCATAATAATTTGTAACCACCGCCTTAATTGACAATATATCTATAACTAGCAAAATGATCAAAGCAATCCACCTCAACTTAAGGGAGTGGGACAATGGTCTCCAAAAACTGCTTCCTGCTGAATGGGAGTGAAGAATTTAATTTTAAACAAGCCAAGGAATTTGGGAAGAGAGTAAAGTCAAAAGAAAGCTTGCTAGAGTCATTTGTTGTCTACTCTCTGTATGCTGTGAAAGTTCAGGCTTAAGTCCTAACTGGATCAGTCTCTAAGGCTGGATGACCAGAGGAAATCTGGGGTAAGCAACCCTTCTTAAAGCTATTCTGGAAGCTAATCTCCCTCCTAATGGTATGGAAATGTTCTGAAGCAGGATCAGGCATCCTAGACCCTTGAAGTTGGTTCTTTTCAGAGTTGATTCCTTGGTTGTCATTTTTTGAAAATATAATTTTGTACAAACAATATATAGTTATGAACCAACAATGTATGGCATATGAATGGCACACAGTTTAGTGAAAGATATACTTTCTGATCACTGTCTGATAAGTTGAAAAATATCTGTTTTCCTCTTTGAGTTGGTTTGATTATATAACCAACCTGTAATATAAATATCCTATCACACTATTTAAAAGTATAGTACAATGAATCCTTTTCAAAGGATCCTGGGAGTTTGTCCAACAAACTCTAACAAGATCCATTGAATTCTTGTTGGATACATTTCTTATGTCACAGCCAGTCTCAGTGCTGGTCCCATGTAGAAGGATCCACAAATTATGTTACCTGTCATATTTACTCTTCTTGATCTCTTTCTTCATACCTGTAGCCAAAATCATCAGGGGATCTTCCTCTATTAAGGATCCTTTTTATTTTGTAATCCAAATCATTTTGCCACTCCTCTATGCACAAACACAAAAACTTTCTCCTAACGTAAATTTGTCCAGCAAGTTGAACTCATAATACATACAAACTGATCCAATTTATCTTCACCCTTTCTACCCAGGCTTGCTACATTTTGACCTCTCTCAAAGATGATGTACAATCTTACCATTTCCATTGAACATAGAACCATATAATGTTAATAAATCAAAACAAGACTGCATGGAGTTCAAATACACAATAAAATATACCATGAAATACATCTATTTATTTCAGACTGACTTGAAACCTCATAAGGAACCTATTGTCTCTGCCTTTGTCTCCCAAGTATTAGGATCAAAGTCATAAATTTAATTATTATCTATGTAATTTGAAAACATTTATATCAACTTTTATCTATTTATACCTTCTTTATAGATTTACTTTTTAAAACTTAATTGTTTTATTTACATCCCAAATATTGCCCCTTCTCCCAGTCCTGCCTCCCAAAATTTATCAACCCATCCCCCTGTACCTTCACTTCTGAAAGCATGCTCCCCCTCTCTATCCACCTTCCCTGGGGCATCAAGTCTCTATAGGATTGGGCATATTTCCCCAATTGAGCACAGACAAGGCAGTGCTCTGCTATATATGTGGCAGGAAACTCAGACTACCCTGTGTATGCTCTTTGGTTAGTGGCTTAGTCTTTATGAGCTCTGAGTGGAGCCTGTAAATTCACCCTCTTGGTCTTCTATGGGCTTGCCATCCCTGTAAGCAACTTCAACCTTTTCCCTAACTCTCCCACAGGCGTCCTGACCAGTGACAATAGTAGGCTGTAAGTATATACATTTATCTCAGACAGCTGCTGGTAGAGCTTCTTAGAGACATCCATGCTAGTCTCCTGTATGCAAGCAGAACATTGAATCAGTATTAGCGTTAGGGTTTATGCCCCTGTGTATTTACTTTTATATAGATATATGTATGCTTTCATTTTTCTCTTTGAATTTAACATTCTTCCCTGTAATTAAATTTATTTAAATTCCTTGCAATCTCAGTAACCAAACATACCCTCAAGCATATTACTGTACTTGCTCAGAAGTCTTGGCCTGGGTTCTATATTTCATACTAGACTGAGTTGCCATCACATCTCCAGTGGGAGCTCCATGCATAAGGAGACTGGTTGGCTAATCATAGCAACATTGATACCTCAGCTCACAGGAAGTGGAAAGTCCCCAATCCATGTCATTTTAAAGGAGACCATTGTCTTTCAGTATATCCAGGTGGATAATACGATAGGACATCACATTTAGACTTCAGTTAGCATTAATCCCTGTCTTTTTAGACTTTAAATAATATTCTATTGCCTTTATGACAGGCGTAATTATTTGATTGATTTATCTCCTCTGAAAAATGACATCTGCATTTTGCATTGTCAGGCTGATAATTAACTTGAAATACAGTTTATAAGTTTAACAGTATTAATTTTTGATGTCTTGACCAGTGGTCTCTAGATTCCTTAGTTGGTAGGTTTTCTCCTCCTGGAAAGATAAAAGCAAACAGCCCTGCCCCAGCCCTAACTCTGGGTCCTTCAATTGACTAGCAGACTAGCAGAATTGATCTTTTCTAGGGCAAAATTCTTTTTAGCTACAGAAAAAGCATTATCTTTTAAATTAAAATTGTAAATATACCTTATTTGGATATATATTCCTCTTTCTATTTATATAAATTTAAGATTGATATGTATTTTTTAAATTACTGAGGAAATTCTACATATTATTATGCAAAATTGTACATAGTGTCATTAAGGAAAAAATGTGTCAATTAGTGTTTCAGACTGTCTTTGGAAGTAGCTGAATCTCTCAGCAGGAAGTCTTGCCCTAATTTCATCATTTTTTGGGAGCCTCTAGGTCTTCCTGGCTCTGAAGAGACTGGGCTCTTGACCTCCTACAAGCCCATGTGTCCAGTCATGCAGAGCCAGATCTTCTGGCTCTGCCCACTCTACAAAGGCCACAGTAGGATGGGAGTGGAGCCTTGATATTCCCTCCCATCCTTCTGATTTCAGTTTAGCAGTTTACATGCTCCTCTCTCAGCAGGCGTACTCAGTGTCTCTGCAATCTGGTTGTCTGCTTTGTTGGTTGCTTGTTCACTGTTTTCGGCCTTTAGTTTCTTGGACCTGAACTGGGGCTAGGGCAAGCCCAGCAAGTTGGCATGCGTTCCTGCTCACTACCTGCTGTTTTCAGGCCTCTGTTCTCCCTAGCAGCAGATTTCCTATAAGCAGCAGCCTTCTTTTGAGAAAGTTTTTCAGAAAATATTCTTTTCAGCCTTTTTTCTTAAAGAGACAGAGCTTAAAGCTGTTTTGTTTTAGGGGAGAATTTGTACCTCTATACAGAAAGTTATCTCAGTTTAATTTGTTTCCATACTGTAGCTGGGCACCATTTATAGAAATTAATACTGGGTTCTTCCTTCCAGCCCCATGCCCCCTGAAATAAGATTCAGACTAAAAATATATGTGCAAATATTTTGGCCACATAGCTAGGCTATTCTCTGAGTAGATCATACTTGATATAACCTTTTTTTTTTCTGTATTTTTTGAGGCAGGGTTTCTCTGTACAGCCCTGGGCTGTCCTGGAACTCACTCTGTAGATCAGGCTGGTCTTGAACTCAGAAATCCACCTTCCTCTACTTCCCAAATGCTGGGATTAAAGGCTAGCCAATTTATTTTAATCTACATTCTTGTGGCTGGTTACTTGTGCTCAGCTATCATGCATTTCTCCCATCATGTCTTCCTGGGAGAATGTCCCAGTGCCTTGTACTTACCCAGAATCCTTTCTGCCTCCTGGATGTTCCACCTCCTATCTCCTATCTTTTCCATAGGCCATTAGGCTTATTATTGACAGGTGCCCGTCTATACAGACATAAGATATTCTTCTACAAGTTAGTTTGCTTGTCATTTTAGCATATCTAGGAGTCACATCATGACCTTCTTCCCTATGAACAGTCACATGGCCTTGTGACTCTGAAGAAGGTTACTTTTGTAAAGATTGTCTCAAAGGAATGTTATCAAAGAGGTTTTTGTTTATTTTGTTTTGCTTAATTTTACAGTAATATGTGGAATATTAAGCATATTTTGAAAATACTTTCTTCACTTACAAAACAGATACTCATAAATTTGAATATTTATGTAGTCTGTATACAGAGCTCAAATTCTTTTCATTACTCAAGTCCGTGGCCTGATAAGTAGTGATTCTCCCAGTCAAGTCTAACAAGAAATAGAAAGAGTTATTTTTCAATGTAAAACTTTACAATTTGGTAAGTAGGATCTACTCAGAGAAGACTAAATTTTCAAGGTTAACTTCTGAATATGAGAGTGGTCTACATGAGGGAAAAATACAGAAGATCCTGAGAATTTTTGACTCTTAAGGAATGCTCTGATAGACAAGTTCTCTCAAACATAAAAACATTTTAAAAGCAGATTCTCATGGCAGTTACACTGTTACACAGGTATATCTTCAGAGTGTCACTGTGCTTAAAGCCTGACATAATTACAATCTTGAAAATATTTCTAGTATGTTATTATCATGGCTGACCCAAAATTGGTGGAATACTTTTTTAATAAAATAAAGAAGGAAATTACTTCAGTTTTCTGAGCTAATAGAAGAAATCCTGATAGAAACTTTGGCTCTTATTAATAAGTAATTCAAAATATTTATTCAATAAGTAAATGACACTGAAATTAGAGCTTCGTATGATTCCTTAAATTAATTATTCAGTATCTGAGTTTAAATTATTCATTGCTGTTTCCCTAAGATTCATTTATTATACTTAAAAAACATGAGAATTTCCATCAACATGAGAATTTTGTATACATTTTTGGGGGGTTGCCCAATATAGTTAAGGAAAATTGAAGTTGTAATGATCAACAAATTAATATTTTATGAATCAACTTCTGGCCAAATATATCTAAATGAAAATGTGCAGGTATGATTTGGATGAGAATGAACTCCTGCTAAATATTCCTTTGGAGCAGATGTAAAAGATGAGTCAATTGAACAACATTCAAATATACAGTCATGCTACACGGCTTAATTGGCATTGTTCTGTTACATTCAAATGAGGATATCCATCATGCAAATAGCCTGTAGTAAAATGAGTCTAGCGCTTGACTTAGGACCCACTGAGTTTAAATTTTTTCTCTTACTTAAGCTTGTTTGTTTGTTCATTGTATATACTGGTAAGATTTTCCTGTGGTAAGATTCTACTAGAAATGTTCATCTTAATCTCTTTATTTTATAAATACAACATAAAAAAATTAAAAATGCAATCTATCAAAAATCAATTATGCAAGTTTTTCCTTTGATGTCCTCTCAACTGCATAAAAACTACTAAATTTCAACATTTGCCGTAGTGTCTTTAACAAAAGTTGCTGCTCTCCCACACAGCACATTTTCTAGGCCTTTATTTCTCACTGTATCATTACCTGTAATTTTCAGTGGAAGGTTCATCAGAAGCTATAGTCTGGATTACTTCAAAGATATAGGATATTGACTTTCATCTTCAATCAGAAATATCTGAAAATGTCTATAATTTTTGATATTGCTCAACATTATAGCTATGCACAATCATCCTTCATATTCCTGCTTTCCTTTAATCAATAATTTTGAAAAGCTTAAATCTCGGCATACATGTACTTATATACACATCAAATGTGGAAGCAACAAAGCAAAGTCACTCAGGTTACTGGGCTTCTGGAAGGTTTTCCTAATCACACTAAGATTAGAAGTGCTTGGCTGGTGCCTTGCAGTGTAGGATCTTCTTTATTCAATAGTTATGCATGGCAGGACAGAGTGTGAGTTGCAAGTGTCACTTTTAGGTCCTTGTAAAATGAAGCATACATGTAAAGCATTGTTCTTGTAAAGCATTACATGATGCATATTGATATGGAGAAATTTACAATGTTGAAGAATGGAAGAAGCAAAGAAAATAAAATGTTTTCTATTAGGTCCAATATTTTTGGAAAACTCATTTTTTATATGATTCTCTGTTCTCAGAGGTGAAAATAAAATGTTTTTCTCTGTCAATTCAATAAATCCTACTAGTTTGAAAGAAAAATATGTGAAATTATGTGACAGAGAGTAATCTAATATTTGTTACATAGGAAGAGTATATCAAGAGATCTAGTTACCAGGTGGCAGAGCTACAATAACATGGGTAGTCCATTGCAATCATGCTGACATGAGCACAACAGCTAATCAGGATTGTGATAATTCATCACAGTGATGATTATTTTTAAAGTTCCAAATGAAATTGATTGCTGCAACCTCTCCTGAAGTGGTTAGGTATACTATAATAATATAGTTCTCAGTCTAATACCTGAGAGTTACTTGTTCTAGGCCTAGTCTGACTAACTTTCAAGGGCCATTGAAACGGTCTTGTCCTACTCTACTGCTCTGGTTGGGTTCAGGACAGAGTCTCTGTGTCTAGTGTGTCCAGATTTTTGAATAGGAATAGAAGTAGACATAGAATCAAAGATCCTGACAGTTGCCACACTTGTCTGTAAGTCAGATGTGCTCATGGGTCAATGCTCATCAGAGAAATTACCTCCGGCAATGGAGGAAACTTGCTCAGAGACCTGCAATTGACCAATGAGGAGACAGTGAGATATAGTGGAGCACTCTGTCCTAAATGCAATGTTTTCATCAGCCCTCAGGCTTCTAGAATATATGTGGAAGAGGAGGCAGGAATATTGTAAGAGCACAAAGTGAGAGGTTACTCCAAGGAAACTGTAGAAACTAATTCAGACACAATGGGATGGATTTACATGTGAACTCACAGAAACTGTTGAAGTATTCATAAGACCTTTATAGTTTAAATTCTAACATGGGGCCAGCACTGGTAGTGAGAAGTAGATGTAATATTCTATCCTTAACACAATCACTATTAGTAGTTCATGCCTATCCAGTCTTGTGGGGTGTATCAGTCATACTACAGGGCACATTCTGATAAGAAGTAGCCAAAACAAAACAAAACAAAACAAAACAAAAACAACTGAAAACAAACAAATATAAAAACCCAAAGCCAAAAAACCTCATTGTTTACTTTTTGTTTTGTTCATATTATTTGATTCTTACTGAATTTTTCAGGTTTGATATTTGTTGTTGTTTGTTGTGACAATTTTTCCTTGGTTTCGAGGGCTGAGTAAAAACATGAAGTTGGGTAGGTAGGGAGAAGAGGATCTGGGAGGAGGTGAGAGAAGAAAAATAATTAATCAAAAGATATTGTATATAATAAATTTTAAATGAATGAATTTAAAAAGATGTCCTCTCAACTTCATAGGGTTAGGGTTAGGGTTAAGGTTAGGGTTATGGTTAGGGTCAGGGTTAGGGTTAGGATTAGGGTCAGGGTCAGGGTCATGGTCAGGGTCAGGGTCAGGGTTAGGTTAGGGTTAGGGTTAGGGTTAGGGTTAGGGTCAGAATCAGGGTTAGGGTTAGGGTTAGGGTTAGGGTTAGGGTTAGGGTTAGGGTCAGGGTCAGGGTCAGGGTTAGGGTTAGGGTTAGGGTCAGAATCAGGGTTAGGGTTAGGGTTAAGTTAGGGTTAGGGTTAGGGTTAGGGTTAGGGTTAGGGTTAGGTTAGGGTTAGGGTTAGGGTTAGGGTTAGGGTTAGGGTTAGGGTTAGGGTCAGGGTCAGGGTTAGGGTTAGAGTCAGGGTCAGGGTCAGGGTCAGGGTTAGGGTTAGGGTTAGGGTCAGGGTCAGGGTCAGGGTCAGGGTCAGGGTTAGCGTTAGGGTCAGGGTCAGGGTCAGGGTCAGGGTTTGGGTTAGGGTTAGGTTAGGGTTAGGGTTAGGGTTAGGTTAGGGTTAGGGTCAGGGTCAGGATCAGGGTCAGGGTCAGGGTCAGGGTCAGGGTCAGGGTTAGGGTTAGGGTACATACATACATGTTTTTGAAAGAGGAGTGATAATAAAGTAGGCATCTGGCCAAGACAATATTGAGTGAGAAAATGGCATTTAAATTGTACTACTAAGAAAATAATAAGGCAGCAGGAGAAAAATGATGGAAAATACCATTTAAAAAAAATGACTGGAGTGACCATGGTACATGGAGCCTGCCCACAGGAGGTGAGTTTGGAGAAGATGTGAAGATAGAGCTGTAGACCTGGTAATGCATTATTACAGAGTGACAGTGTGCTCTATTCAGTCATGGACTTCTGTTGCTCACCTCTGCTTTATTGACATATTTACTAATAGTTTCACTTTGTCACCTTTACACCTAGCATGAAGAAAATAATGCAAATGCTTAATGTGTTGTATTTGTAAGAAATGATACATATTTGCTACTTAAAGGCTACAAGCAACTTTTTGGTTATTTTTGTAAGATAAGGTTTCTTTTGTAAGACAGGGTTTCTCTGTATAGCCCTTGCTGTTTTGGAACTAGTTCTGTAGAACCAGCTAGTCTCAAATTAAAAGGTCAGCTTTCCTCTACCTCCTGAGTGCTAGGTATAAAGGCATGTGCCATCACAGGATGGCTTATATACTGTTCTACACTGATCTAGACATTTGAATGTTTTTGCTTTTGTTTCTCTTGATTTTGAGACTGAATTTCACAGAGATCCTTGCAAGTCTTCCTTACTCTATGTCCAGATTGATGGGATTGCAGATGTCTTTGTCATCCAATGAAATTACAAACACTCTGTGTAGATAAAAACATGTATAATACAGAAGGAGTTTGGTGAATAGATGATGTTTTGTCACTGCTAGACTTGTCTAGGAAGAAAGCAGTAAACCTAGCTATTAATATTTCTAGACACCCAGAAATTGAATACAGGAAAAGAGAGAGAGCAAGGTTTAATATAACTGAGTCCAATGTATCATGTATTTTGAACCCTGTTAGGTCCAAAAATGTATTAACCTTTATATCCACCACAAAGCATAAGAAAGACCCAACCATATGTTCTATAGGTCCTGAAACCAGAGGGTGAAGGATACGTTTACTTCAAGTGTCTAGGGCTCCAGCCCTAGTGGCAAATACAAACGTGAAGAGTTTTATCAAACTGAAGGACTATGAATTCCTTACATAACAGAAAAGATAATATATTCTAACACATCTATCCATTTTATGTTGAATTTCAATTCCTTTCAAGTCATCAAATAATGCTTACCTATGCTACCTCTATGTTGCTAACAATTTTTTTGCACAAAAAGGAAGATGGCCTTTCATGCCTTTGTAGTATAAATATTAGTGACTGTTCTACCAAGGACACATTTATTTTTCCTTTCCATGCACCCATTTTTTTTGTGTAGATTGGCGAAATCTTGGTGTTTGTGTACTCCTGCTGCACCATCTCACCTTTCTGTGTGTCACTCCGTGGTTTATGAAGTGCTTCTCATTCAATCTGCACATGCAAGAGTAATTTCTGCTGAATATTAAAACCGTGTGCTCCATAAACCTGAGAAACTTAATTTTTAACCAAAGGTAAGTCAGAGAAAAACTGCTCAGATGTCATTTAATTCTCAAAGCAGAAATATTTCAGCTCTTTTTGGAGAAAGCATTCATGATCTTGCCTTGGAGATCTTTTAAATAATGCCTGTTATATTGATGCTGTGAATTAAACTTTAATACTGCATATGCCACTTTTTACTGAGCACATGTAGTGTTCTAAAGATGTCCACAGGTGAGCTGGCACTGAGGTATGTGCAGCTTGCCTGCCAATAGATTGAATAATTTACAAGCAAGCAGGATTAGAACGTAAGGCACAAACTGCTTTGTCTTCTGGATAGCTTCAATGCACATGTAGGAAATACCATGGAGTCTAGTTCTTCATTATATGGTCGATTTTGGAGAAGGTACTATGAGGTGCTGAGAAAAAGCTATATTCTTTTTCTTTAGGTGGAAATGTTCTCTCTATATATATCTGTTAAATCCACTTGGTCCAATGCTTCAATTAGTTTCACTGTGTCCATATTTAGTTTCAGTTTTCTTGATCTGTCCATTGAGGAGAGTGGAGTGTTGAAGTCACCCACAATTATTGTATTAGGTACAATGTGTGCTTTGAGCTTTAGGAAAGTTACTTTTAGGAATGAAGGTGCCCTTGCATTTGGAGCATAGGTATTCAGAATGGAGAGTTCTTGGTTTTTTCCTTTGACCAGTAAGAAGTGTCCTTCCATGTCTCTTTTGATGACTTTAGGTTGAAAGACAATTTTATCTGATATTAGAATGGCTACTCCGGCTTGCTTCTTAAGACCATTTGCTTGTAAAATTGTTTTCCAGCCTTTTGCTCTGAGGTAGTGTTTGTCTTTGACACTGAGGTGTGTTTCCTGTAAGCAGCAAAATATAGGGTCCTGTTTATTTATCCAGTCTGTTAGTCTATTTCTTTTTATTGGAGAAGTGAGTCCATTGATGTTAAGAGATATTAAGGAATAGTGATTATTACTTTCTGTCATTTTTGATGTTATTTTTATGTTTGAGTGGTTATCTTCTTTTGGGTTTGATGGAAGACGGTTACTATCTTGCTTTTTCCAGGGTGTAGTTTCCCTCCTTGTATTGGTGTTTTCCACCTATTATCCTTTGTGGGGCTGGATTTGTGGAAAGATATTGTGTAAATTTGGTTTTATCATGGAATATCTTGGTTTCTCCATTTATAGTGATTGAGAGTTTTGCTGGGTATAGTAGTCTTGGCTGGCATTTGTGTTCTCTTAAGAGTCTGTATGAGATCTGCCCAGGATTTTCTAGCTTTTATGGTCTCTTGTGAGAAATCTGGTATAATTCTCATAGGTCTTCTTTATATGTTACTTGGCCTTTTTCTCTTACTGCTTCTAATATTCTTTCTTTGTTTAGTACATTTGATGTTTTGATTATTATGTGACAGGAGGAATTTCCATTCTGATCCAGTCTATTTGGAGTTCTGTAGGCTTCTTGTACATTCATGGGCATCTCTCTTTTTAGGTTAGGGAAGTTTTCTTTTATAATATTGCTGAAGATTTTTACAGGCCCGTTAAGTTGTAAATCTTCACTCTCTTCTATATGTATAATCCTTAGGTTTGGTCTTATCATTGTATCCTGGATTTCCTGAATGTTTTGGGTTACAATCTTTTTGCATTTTGCAGTTTGCATTTTCTTTGACTGTTGAGTCAATGTGTTCTTTGGTATCTTCAGCACTTTGATTCTTACTTCTATCTCTTGTATTCTGTTGTTTATGTTTGCATCTATGACTCCAGATTTTTTCCAAGGTTTTTCATCTCCAAATTTGTCTCCCTTTATGATTTCTTAGTTATTTCTACTTCCGTTTTTAGATCCTGGATGGTTTTGCTCAGCTCTTTCATTTTCCTGTAATTTTTTAAGGGTTGTTTTGTGTTGCCTCTTTCAGGACTTCTGTCTGTTGATCCATGTTCTCCTGTATTTCTTTAAGTGATTTTTGTGTTTCCTCTTTATGGGCTTCTATCTGTTGACCCATGTTCTCCCATATTTCTTTAAGTGATTTTTCTGTTTCCTTTTGATGGACTTCTACCTGTTGACTCATGTTCTCCTGCATTTCTTTAAGAGAGTTATTAATGTCCTTCTTGAAATCCCCTAACAGCATCATGAGGTGTGATTTTAAATTCAGGTCTTTTTTTTCTGATTTGTTGAAATATCCAGAACTTGCTGTTGCTGGAGAATTTGGTTCAGATGGAGTCCTATTGTGTTGGTTTCTGTTTGAGATGTACTTGTGTAATTTTTCCATCTGGCTATCTCTGGTGTTAGCTGGTGCTGCAGTCTCTGATTGTGTCTTCTCTGTACTCCTAAGAGACCAGTTCTCTAGGTGTACACTGGTATGGAAGTACTTCCTCGAGATCCACTCTCATGTAGCTATAATTGGGTATGTAGCTCCTTGGTCCCGATCAACTCGGACTGCTGCCTCTGCTGGCTCTCTCCTCTACGATGGTTGCTTGGTGGGTATCTGGCTTCCTGTGCCATTTGGAGATGGCATACTGTGGCAGGGGATGTTCCCAAGCTAGAGGCAGAAACTTTAAGGCTCCTGATGGAGGCTTCTGGGCAGGATTCTCTGAGCTGCAGGACAGGTCTCACCTGTGCTGACTGCCTCCAATTAAATGGTTTTAAACTTAAATGTTCTATTGCTCATTTTATCAAATCATGATGTTTTTATTTCCTGATCTATCAAATGAATGTCATTATGGTATTTATATGTGGAAATCAGTTGTAAAAGAGTAAATGTTAATTGAATTTTTTCTTCTGAAGTAGACAGGAAGATTTTTTTTCCAATGAAAATTTAAGAAGGAAAGTATGAGAATACTACTTATTAGGGAAACAATCCTTATTACTATAACAGGCTATCCCAAATTTAGTTGCTTAAAGACTATAAATTATAATCTTTCTATTCGAAGGGCAGGAGTCCAACCTCAGCACACTAAAAGCATTGAAGTATATTTCCTGTCTGTATTCTTGGTTGAGAATCCACCTCTGGATTTTTTCAGACGTCTGAGGGATAACACTTCCACCCCAAACCAATAACTCTGTCTCTCTGTATCTTCCTCCACTCTCACACCTTGCTCAGACTATTTTCTTTTGATCACTGAGCATTTTTGAAGATTGCTTTAAACATATCTACATAATTTGGAGGATTACCTGACTAGCGTTAAATCTGAGACCAGCAACTTTAATCTACTTACAACCTAAAATGCAATGGAATACACGTACTTGCTCGCTCGTGTGTGTGAGACTGTTAGTGTCTTTAGAAAGTCATTATTCTGCCTACTCTACTTTTTAAAGACAAAGCAGCTAAAAATATGCAGCATTTGACTAGAATGGCATTTTCATTCAGCAGATTATAACATAAGCTCAAGCTGTGAAAACTGGCATTTTGTGGGTATTTAAGGACTCAGCACAGCTGTTCATATTTTTATTCGGAGTTTGGCTGGGATTCCTATAGAACCTTCTGAGCTTTTGGTCATCCTTGCTCAGTCATGAGGTTCTCTATATTTTATATTCCATAAATTTAGAGTCTGTTACTTTTAAACTATATAATCATGTGCAGTTCTTCTGTAAATTTCTACACAGTAATCACTATGTGCTGGGTTTAATGATAAGTACTAGAAAAAACATTATACACATGTATGTTGTAGACAAATTAAATTCCAGTCAAGGGTTTCTCCTCTGCCTTTAACCTATTTGTTTTTGATAAAAGACTTACACAAACTTGATATTTACAATAAGCCTTAATCAACAGTAGAGCTGAGCAGATATCTGCCCTTTATGTTATTAAAATATAATTTCCAACAATTTCCCAAAGTTATTACTTACTTTTTTTTTTTCTGGACTGCTATGAACTTCAGTTGGCCAGCCCTTGGAGCCCTGTTTTCCTGGCTCTTAATCCATAGCATTTTGTCCTCCTCCTTGACCTTCTCCATCTTCTTGTGATCTGTTCTGACCCCAAAGCCAGGAAAACTGAAACCTTGCCTATGTCTGTTCTGCCTGGCTATTGGCTGTCATCATCTTTATTTACCCATCAGAAATAATTTGGGTGCAATGTCACATACAATCACTTGGTATGTGCGGACTCTATCATCAGTGGCTGAGTCAGATCTTGAGGAACTGGTATTAGCATTAGAATACAAACAGTATCAGGCCGAACCACTACATTCCTCTTGTTTTGTTCAAATTAAAAGGCTCTCTCTTTCTTTCTTTTTTTTTGTAATAATCAATACATAATAGGAACTATTTTGAAATGTTTATCAAAATTAAGTATGAATTACATTTAAAGGTATTTTGTAATTTTGGTGAGGTATTTTATCATCTCTTTTACCTTGGCAAGTTAGAAATGAAGGGGGAGCAAAATACCCACAGGAAGTACAGAGACAAAGTGTAGAGCAGAGAGTGAGGGAAAGACCATCCAGAGGCTACTTTACCTACTCATCCATCCTATATACAGTTACAAAACCCAGACACTATTATTGATTCCCACAACTACTTGCTGACTGGAGCCAGATATAGCTGTCACATGGGAGGCTCTGCTACTGCATGACAAATACAGAGGGGCACACTCTCAGCTATCCATTGAACTGAGCACAGGGTCCCTAGCTGGGGAGCGAGAGAAAGGACTCAAGGAGATGAAGTGGTTTGCAACACCATAGGAGGAACAATATGAGCCACCCAGAACTTGCAGAATTCCCAGGGACAAAAAAAAACATCAACCAAATAGTACACATAGTGTTGCCCATGGCCCCAGATGCATAGGCAGCAGAGGGTGGCCTTGTTGGACAACAAAGGGAGGAAAGACACTGGTCCTAGAAGGGCTCGATTCTGAGTATTGGGGAATACCAGGATAGGGAAGGCGGGCAAGACAGGGTGGGGGGATTGATTGAGGAACAGGCAAAGGGAAGATGGCTTATGAGACTTTCAGGGGAGAACCAGGAAGGAAAGGGGGAATCATTTGAAATGTAAATAAAGAATATATCTAATAGAAAGAAAAAAGAAAAAAGAAAAACATTTGCATCCAAATATTTTTTATCTTAACCTGTATTACCATTTAAGAAACATCTTTTTAAACCTAGAATATTTTATTTTGATTCTAAACAATTTAAGTTTTATTGAAAGATTACAACAATTTAGTCTTTAACCCCATTAGAGATTTGAGAAAGAATACGTAGTATTTGAGCAGGAAGGGAATATAGGAACTCAGCTTTCAAAATTAAATAAGAGACAGTTGACTGCTTGGACAGTCCCCAACATTTGCTATAACGTTGGAGCATGTATCTTTAGCCTTTTGGCCCGGAACATCTGATAGACCTTACTTAAGGGAAGCAGGAGTAATGAAGGAAGAGCTCAGCTGTCAAGAGCTTTTGGATGACATTTTGTCTGCTGATAAAGTTAGGGCTTTTCTAACCCAGTGGCTAGATTGTCATAATTGGAGCAACTTCAAATTGATGTTTATTATTTATTTTATTTTATTTTTATTAGATATATTTTTATTTACATTTTAAATGTCCCCTTTCCTGGTCCCCGCCCCCTGAAAATCTCCTAACCCATCCCTGCTCCCACTGCTCACCAATCTCCCCACTCCCGATTCCCTGTCCTGGCATTCCTCTAAACTGGGGCATTTAGCCTTCTCAGGACCAAGGGCCTCTTCTCCCTTTGATGTTCAACAAGGCCTTCCTCTGTTGCATATGCATCTGGAGCACTGGGTCCCTCCACATGTACTCTTTGGTTGGTAGTTTAGTCCCTGGAAGCTCTGGGGGTTACTGGGTGGTTCAAATTGTTGTTCCTCCTATGGCACTGCAAAACACTTCAGCTTCTTGGGTCCTTTATCTAGCTCCTCCATTGGGGACCCTGTGCTCAGTTCAATTGTTGACTAAGAGTGTCCCCATCTGTATTTGTCATGCACTGGCAAGGCATTCTAGGCGACAGCTTTATCAGGCTCTTGTCAGCAAGAACTTGTTGTCATACACAATAGTGTCTGGGTTTTGTAAATGCATATGATCGCTAAGAGGGGCAGTCTCTGGATGGTCTTTTCCTAAGTCTCTACTCCAAACGTTGTCTCTGCATCTCCTCCTGTGGGTATTTTGTTCCCCCTTCTAAGAAGGACCAGAGTAATCATACTTTGTTCTTTCTTCCTCTTGAGTTTCATTTAGTCTGTTAATAGTATCTTGGTATTCCAACCTTCTGGACTAATATTCACTTATCAGTGAGTTCATAGCATGTGTGTTTTTTGTGATTGGTTAGCTTAATCAGGATGATATTTCCTAGTTCCAAACATTTCTGTAAGGATGTCATGAGTTTTTTGTTTTTCATAGCTGAGTAGTATTCCATTATGTAAATGGGCCACATTTTCTGTATCCATTCCTCTGTTGAAGGACATCTGAGTTCTTTCCAGTTTCTGGCTTTTATAAATGTTTTTGAAGTGCAATGGGGTACTGTCAGGAGCTGAGGTGTTTCATAATTAGAAGATCTTTTATAAAAAAAAAATAGCCTTTAATGTCATATTTTGGATCTCCGATACTTTTGAAGACTATATAGCATGCTTGAATAAGCAAATAATGCCCATCCCCAGCTATCTATTATCTGTACAACACTGGATTAATATTTTGTGATAAATCAGATTAGTATCTTACATGACTATGAGTTTGATTGACTTTAAAGTTGTATTACTCAATTATCCTAAACAGTTTGCAATTACAGCTATTAAAACGACCTTATATATTTAAATAACTTGTATAGACAGAATGCCTATCTAAGAGTAACAAAATTAATCTTAAATTTTGTGTCAATATACAAGGATTTATATCAATGAAAACCTTAAATCTTTATAAATATATTAAATTCTATACCAACAAAACAAAATTAAATACCAATAAAATAAAATAACCTCAATTCTACATCATAATTCTACATCTCTACCATAATAAATTATGGCTATAAAATGCTTTTGTTTTAAGAGTAGATTCCATATCACTTTTCAACCTTTTGGCTAAGATCAAGTGAAAAGTAGATTCCATAATCCATCCCTACTTATTTAATTCTCCTGGGTTTAATCCTAAGTACTGTAAAATTTATACACATGTATAATATGTGTATGTGTATATCACATGAAGTCTTCATGGTATTCTTTTGTTCTGCTAACCAAATTCTATCTAGATTTAAACAATATTTCTGAAAATTTGGCAGATTTGCAAACACTGTGCTGTGATATATTATAGACACAGATGATAATTAAGAGATAGATGTAACCACTTAAATATTACTGAGAAATATCTATAGAACAAATTATAACATATATCTTCAAATACAAATCTAATCATTGATGTTCTAGCTGCTGTTATACTTTAATAGGCCTAAAAAGTATAACAGAGCTAATATAATTACTTCTTAAAAAGAATTATAAATTGTAAATGTAAGAAATAATAATGCAAACATTTTAGAAGAAAACAAATAGTGATTGATACTTTTAATTGAATATTCAATAATAAGAATAAATGAACATGGACAATCAATTCTTTGTCTTTGTGGCTCTGTGGGCTAAATTTTGACCACATAAAAGTTATATGCATAAATTCTAAACTTATTTGTAACCCTATGTGTACATGAGGATTTGGGGATGTAACTGAGGTTAAATGACTTTCAGAAGGGAGTCCTACAGTGATGGGATGAGTGGTTTTACCAGACAAGAAAGTGACAGGTCATGGGAATAGCAAATCTGTAAACACAGCATAATACCAGAGGATCAGGAGGTCATATTCTGTGGGATTCAGGATCATATGACACCCAGTCTCAGGAAATTGAATGAAATTTCCTCTTAATTTGCATACACACCACAGAAAGGGGCAAGTTAGATCTGCCAGTATTTTCATAAGCAAATGCGAACAAAACTGCATGTGTAATGAGTGAAGAGATTGCTCTGGGAACAGTAGTAAAGCAAAGTAACCCAGTGCCTGTCAAGCCTCTAGTAGTCTCAGAAAACAGTTAACTAATTCAATGACTATGACATTGTATGTCCACCTGAGATTAATGTATATGAACTATAGGCAGAAAGTGAATCAATGTGCATACTACAGATCACAAGGCTTACATGATGTATATGGGGGAAATATTTCAGACATTGGATATAAGAAAAAAACAAAAATGAACAGTGATGATATTTGATAATATTCCACTTTAACTTCAAATCAAAAAGTACTATGCGTCTTGTCTTCTACTACTTACACAATTTTAATTTTACATATTCCATTTGTTCCTATGAGAGGCTAGTCCTGTACTGTTAGTGTTCTATTCAGAAAGGTCTTACCTACCCAGTACCTTCTAGAATATTCCCCATGTTTGTTTCTAGAAGTTTCACTGCTTTCAACATTTAAATACTTTGCTCCATTTATAATTACCTTTTATACAGAGGGAAAGTATGAACCCAATTTTATTTGACTGAAGGTAAATATCTAGGTTGCCTGTCCCATTTGTTCAATGTTTCTCCAATGTTTGCCTTTATTGTCAAAATTTATGTGGTTATATCTCTGTCAGTTTATTTCTGATTTCTCTATTATATTCCATTGGTCTCTCTATTTTTATGCTAATCCCAGGCTGTCATTATTATTACAGTCCTGTCATACAATTTGAAGACAGATATTGTAACACTTCTAGCATTATTTCTACTCCAGCATTATTTACATTGTTTTAAGATTGCATTGGACCTTTGTGGTCTCTTCTGGTTATGCAAACACTTGACAATTTTTTAAACTTTTTAAAATATGACATCAGAATATTCATAGGTATTACATTAGATCCTTGTATTATTTTTGGTTATGCAGACATTTTCAGAATATTAATTCTGTCAATCAAGGAGCCTAGTTTATCATCAACTTTAATCTTTGATTTCCTTTATCATTCTCATGATAATTTCATTGTAGGGGCCTTTAACTTCTGTGTTTATGTATATATTCTTAAATACTTAATTAGGTGGTTATTTTGAATGGAATGATTGACTTTATCTGAGAGTCCATTCTGTTATATATGAAGGCACTCTATTTAATTGGATCATGTAGCACATCACAGAAATATTTCCACGCTCCCATTTATTGTTGCTTTGTTCCCTAAAGTAAGGAAATAAAGCCAAGTAAAAACAGAAGAATTGATAGAGGCAATTTTGTACATATAGAAAATAAAATACTACTCTACTTTAAAGAAAAATAGAAAACTGGGTAGAAATGCTTGGATTTAGAAGGCAGGCTCTTGAAAGAAGTCATATAATATCAGAAAAATGCTCACATGTTTTCATAAATATGTAAAGCCTTGCCATGATTAAAAATGTGTGTGTAAACAAGTGTGCATCTTGGTTCTGTATAACCTGTAGAAAGGAGACTGAAAAGGAGTAAATATTAGGCGATAAGAAAGGACAAGAGTCAGGTAAAGAATGTATGGGTTACAAAAGAAGATATAAATCTAATTGTCCAGGTTTAACTCTGTCATTCAGCTGTACTGAAGTACATAAAAGTATGAAGGACAGGGACAGTAGAAAATCCAACACAAAGCTTCATAACTTCAGAATGGTTACTCTACTTGTACAGAACCTCACTGAGATATGGGTTCTGCTCATTTGCTATGTAAATCCTTTTAAGTGGAAAGGGGGGATCAGGGAACAGGGGGAGGGAAGAGGGCTTATGGGACTTTCGGGCAGTGGGGAGCCAGGAAGGGAAAAATCATTTGAAATGTAAATAAAAAATATATCGAATAAAAAATATATAAAAAAATAAAAAACAAAGAAATCATTTTAGAATAAAGTTTTCATATAAAAGTGGACTTTCGGCTCTTTTTTAAATTTAAAAAAGACTTATTTATTGTTTATGTGTCTGTGTAAGTATATGCCATATTGTGTGTGTGTGTCTGTGTCTGTGTGTGTGTCTGTGTGTGTGTACTCATTTTTTTTCTCTCTCAGAGGTCAGATGGGGTTCTAGGCTGTTGTGAGAAATGAACTCTAGTCTTCTGGAAGACCAACAAGTGCTTTTAAACATTGGGCCATCTCTCCAGCCCCGAGGATTATTCCTGATGAGGTCAACACAGGAGCATGGTGGAAGATGAGGAGCATTACGTGAGGAAGCACACATGCCACCAAGGGAGAGACAGGATGATGCTCCAGTGTCTCGCTCCAGCAGAGACTGTTAAGGTACAGTTAGAAGTCATAGAGGAATACTATGAGTGACCTGAGAAGGTCTCTTGGGTAAGTCTGCTTACAGTTCTTTTTCACATTCCCTTGCTGCCTTCTGCATAGAGCAATAGGCAATGTAGGGAATGTGGGGGCTGTAACTGGAGCTCTCTCAGCACAGGGTCAGTTATTGAGTTCAGGCTGACAGCTCCTTCATAGGTTAGGTAATAGAACACATTGAAGGCTCGCACTGCCTCTGGCCCTTGTTGTTTATAGCTAAAAATAAGATCAATCCATTGATGAAGCTGGCAGGAAACAAATTCACTGTCCAGGGCTAATCTCTTTATGCAAATGGATTCAGAGTGAATGCCATGATTCTGTCCATCTCTCAGGGAAATTAACAGGACTAAGAACGATGATACTTTTCCAAAAATTGCAGCAGGCAGGAGGACTGCAAAGAGGCCCAGCACAGCAGTGGATAGAGAGGATGGGGGGCAGGGGGAGCAGGGACAAGACCCGAATGTGGGGAAAGAGGAAAAGTTGCGAGGGAACAGGGGTAATGAGAGAGTGGATATAGGACACAGTTAAAGAGAAGGGGGAGAGCAGAGAAAGGAGAGAGAGGGAAGCAAGGAGAAGAGAAAGAGAGAGGGTTAACAGAAAGAGCTAGAAAGAAGGGGGAGTTGGAATTTTGGCTCTTGAGCATGTTGATTACAATTCTATTAAAATAAAGCAAAATATTGAAAAGTAAACCCTGGGAACATCACTATTGAGGGGGAAAGGGATTTCATTCTGGTGTGCAGGAATCACAGGGATGTAAAAGGTGCCCTCCTCTGGCAGGGAGCTTAAGCAGGAAAAGGAGGAATAATGCTTCTAGGGCACCTGTTGACCTTCCAGGCAGGCTAGCAAGGAGCAAATGCACACCTGGGATTGCTTTCCTCTTCTTTAAACAACTTTGCATGGTTACTAATTTTTACTCAGAACAACATTTTTAAGGACTTCACACTCCTTAAATTGGGTAATTATGCAGTTAGTGTTCTTCACATTATTACTAACAATGTAAACACAAACTGTGCACCTGCTCAAACACATGCAGATTCACCTGCACCTAGTCTTCTCTGCGGAGCAACATAAACATTTTCTCTTTTGAGATAAAACAATTGCTGGTAGAGAATTTGGCCCTTCCTCAGAACTCACTGTCCATAATTGTTGACATGGGAGAAAGATTTCTGGAGTTGTTTGTGTCCTTATACCACTGCACATGGGTCTTTGATCATGTCTCCTTTGACATCTGAAACACAAGGAGCTCAGCAGAGGAAGCTGACTGAAAGCTCAGAGCTAAGAGCTCAGCTAAGGGAGAGGGCTTTTATCTCCTGGATCCTTTGACTCCTTCAAAGAGAAAGGGGACTTTCACACCTTCAGGGAGACTTGAAAGCAAGGAGAGGCTATTTAATCCAATAAAACAAATATTCCAGTTGGTGAACAATCACTTGAACTGGTCCTATGTCTCAAGAAAAGTCAAGCACAGGGCAGTTTTGCTCTTGCTAGATTTACTCCTATAGTTATTTTTGAAGGTCTTTTAGAATTATTGTTGCTCTGAAGGCTTTTTTTTTTTTAATTTTTAGCAGCATGATGAATTTGAACTTTGCAAATACAATTTAACTTTGCAGAAACAATGGATATAGCTGAGGGAGTTTGAAGACCACTCCAGAATAATTGTGTAGAAATTCTTTCTTCTTAGTTCTCTTTTAAAATTTTTTGAGAAACAATGCCAGGTTTATGCAAAGGTAACTTTAAGCAGAGATGTTTATAAAAAAGATGACATCTTTCAGTAATCATAAACATGTTGAAATATTGCTAGCATATATGCCTTATCTAGAGAAAAAGACATAAAAAGAGAGAGGATACTAAAAATGTTTAGGCAATTTGTATAAAATCATTAAATAATATATTCTTTAAAATAAAAATGAAACTATCATATTATATAGCATTGTTTCATGAAGATAATATATTTGAATTATTGCCATTGTCTGGAGATTTAATTCATTATTTATTTCCCTATACCAAAAATTATACACTCTACAACTACTGACTGCTCTTGAAATGGGATTTTTCAGGAAAAAATGCAAATACTTTCCTGGCTATTTGTTTTAAATCTTAAAACCTTATATAAGAAAAAAGTTAGGGAGAAATATAAAAAGTCGATTTCAGTTTCTATCAGCCTTCTAATAGTTCCCTTTTATTATAAGACTAAGTAGGTCTGGAGAAGGAAAAAGCAGAAGATATGGGCACACACATCTGTTACTGGAACCTGGAGAGAGTCCCTGCCTGTTGCTCCTCAGACAGAGTCCAGAATATCGACAAGGCTTTGTTACTCATTGTAACTCATATCACTAACCAAACAGAATATCAAGACTTTGTTGCTTATTGTTACTGATATCACCAACCTAACAAACAATAAATAAGCCAACAAATACAACAGACCTGTCAGGTTTCAGATAGTTCCACAGGTCAGTCTATACTCATGATTTTGTTTGTCAGATTAGATTTGAACCCATTTTGGTATGAAAGTCAGCTTTGCCAGAAGAGCTCAGGTCAGTCATGGTCAGTTGTGAAAATTTTACTGTCTTCCTCCCAATGCCTAAATATTTGGAGATGACTGAACGCTAAGCTGGGTGGAATAGGAGACAGAACTATGAAAATACAGGCTTATACTTTTCACAGGACTAGAAAAAGCAGTTTTAAATTAGTGGATGGTTTCTGGAAACTCATAAAATGTGTGTGTGTGTGATGTGCCATTGGAAAAACAACGTTATGGGGCACTTTCAATATTAAATAAATGATGTTTTTAAAAGCTTAATTTTATTAATCTCTAGGAAAGGATAGTTATGTGATAGCCATTCAACTGTGCAAATAATGAATAAAAAGTATAATCCCAATGTGATAAAAGTGACTGTGTATAACTGGAATTGCCATATATAGCTACTGGAAAATTGCTCAGTTTGATAAATGTTGAGCCATATCTAATAAAGATGATCATGTATTCATTTTATGATCCAACATTGCTGATCCCAATTCTGTATATATGAAAATGACTTTTGTTTACTATTCCACATTCACTCCATTTTTTATTAATCATTCCATTATTTTACATCTCAAATGATATCCCACTTCCTGGTTACGCCTCTACAAGACCCCATCCCACAACCTCCCTCTCTTCCCCCCCTTTGGCTCTATGAGGGTGCTCTCCACCCCTCACCTTCTCCCACCCTCCCCCTCCAGTATCCCCGTACTCTGGGGCATCAAACTTCCACAGGACAAAGGGCCTCCCCTTCCATTGATGTCAGACAAGGCCACCCTCTGCTATCTATGTGTCTGGAGCCATGGATCCCTCCCTGTACACTCTTTGGTTGGTGGTCTAGTGTCTGGGATCTGATGTTGTTCTTCCTGTGGGGCTACAATCCCCTTTAGCTCCTCCAGTCATTTTACCAGCTCCCCCACCAGGGTCCCTGAGCTCAGTCTAATGGTTGGATCCAAGCATCCACATCTGCATTGGTCAGCTGCTGGCTGAACCCTCAAAGGAGGAACAATTTTGAAGAGAGAAGGTTAAGGTTACCAGTGACTGTTATACAAGCTCTGATGCAGAGTAATGGTGGGTTTGACGAAGAACCTTTTGATAGAACAGTCCACCACACCATGTAAATCTAGTGCGTATTGTAATCAGAGGATTGGTTCCACAAACAATGTTCCTATCACAATTATAATAGATCTCATGTCTAGAATTCTTTAGTCCACTTTCTTCTGTCAGAGTGTTAGACTGAATAAATTATAACATGAAATTAGATGAGGGAGAACAGAGAGACATTTAATCAAAACAACTTTTTTATTTCAGGAAATTCTCATAATTTATGTTCTCTCTCTGAATGGCATGGAATATAAAACCATTCATGAATAAGAATATTGTAACTTACTCAAACCCAAATATAAATAGTATTTGTTTGTCATTGAATGCTATTTATGTATTTATTTTTGATATTATTACTTTAATGTGTTTTATTTAAATAGCTTATTAGTACAATTTGTTAAAGAGAAATAAGCTAGAAATACCAATGACCACAAATTATGGCCAAAGCAAAGCAAACTTTATTCTGTGCACATAAGAGCTGGTTTAGTGGCTGTCTCACCATTATCTGGCATTCAAGAGCTCACCCCTGAGGTAATCTCTAATACATATTTTTAAGGTAATAAAACATAAGGTAGGGGTTTATTCACAGCAAGAATGCTTTATAAAAATGAGATCAGGCCATTCTTATTTATAAAAGAATCAAGAAAATCTTCCTAGAATTTTTGTTTCAGATTTTTTTATAGTTACAGGTGGGGAGCAGACCAATCCCAATAAACAGAAACTTAAGTTTTACCATAAACAAAAACCATAACTAAGGTAGGGTATCAACATGGCCCTTGATTACAAAATGCAGTTGGGGTGGTTTCTTACTCCCCCCTTATCTTATGTGTTCCTGTCAAGTCCTTAATAGAGAATAGTCATTTATATTTTCTACACTGGCTAATAACACTGAAAGAGTGCAAGTGTTTTAACATTTTTCTGTCTGGCAGGAAAGGATTTGTGAGGAAGTGAAAGGTACATGCACCACCCATGATGAACAGCATCAAGAAGATTAGGGGACCAAGGTCAGCTGAGAAAAGGGTAGATAACCAGGGGGACCAGGTGAACAGTGATTGGTACCAATTGTTTCCCTACTGTTGGTTTAATTATTTAATTTTGAGATTATTGCAATAAATAATCAGGGTCTCTCAAATTTTACTTGATTCGTTAGCATAGAAAGAAGCATCTCCTGGTGTCAGATATATAATTCTGTTTGGTCTGCATAGAGCAGGTAAAGTGCCC
Organism: Apodemus sylvaticus; assembly: GCF_947179515.1. NCBI lineage: Eukaryota > Metazoa > Chordata > Mammalia > Rodentia > Muridae > Apodemus > Apodemus sylvaticus. The sequence goes on along the minus strand of NC_067472.1, from coordinate 160,523,937 downwards.
TGTCCTGTTGTGGAATTATTGTAGCTAATGAATCTACCTGTTGATAAGATTTGGTCTATATTTTTAACATATACCTTTATGATAATGAGGGAGCCTAGAGGCCAGTATGTGTGCTAGCATGTCAGTATGTACCATGTACTACACATTGTCTTTTTGTCCCCTTTATTAGGGTGGGTTTTTTTTTTGTTTGTTTTCTCTTTTGACTTTTTTTTTCTTTTATCAAAAATAGCTTCTTCTCTAATATAATACATCCTGATGATAGTCTCTCCTCCCTCTACAAGGCCAGTTCCCTTCTTTCCCAGGTTCTCAGGTTCACTCCCCCTCCACTTCCTTTCAGAAAGGAGCAAATCTCGAAGATACAACAACCACACATGACAAAACAAGACACAATGGACAATTCAAAATCCCTTATATTGAGGCTGAACAAGGCATCCTATTAGGAAGTAAAGAGTCCCAAGATCAGGGAGTTTCTTTTTAGCCTAACTTTCCAACGAAAGGAGCATACTCTCTTTTCCACTTCCTTCTCAGCTGAAATTAGGACTCTCTAGGAAGGAAGGAAAGTTAGTCAAAGCCCAGGAAGAGCCAAGAGGAGACTTAAACAACAGGGAACTTATCAGAATCATCTGACACTGTATCCCAGATGAAGAAACGGAGCAATCACATGATCTAAACTATTTCATATTAGGTTTCAGCAAGTCCAGTGCTCTCCAATTTTATATGATGCCCTGGGGCTCGCCTGGTGTAAATTGCTTTTGGAACAGATTTGAGTCAGAAGATGATTCCTAGATGGTATCAGTCCAGTAAGAGGAAATCTACTGGGACAGATATAGGCTAGAGACAGAAGATAAAGTTAAGGAACCTAAGAATCTTAAGTTTATATAAATTCTTTTATATTACAAAAATCAGTAAATTTCTACTGTAAATTCATATCTTTGAGTTGTAGTAAAAGCTTGAGGAACTCAAAATTGATTTTGAGTTAGATTAATGTTTTCCTCATGATAAAATGTATTTTTAAGTATCTGAACTTAATTTGGTAAAATTTGAAATCTTGATCTTAATATTAGGTAATATCTTTAAGTTTTATTTTTTATCTTAAGTTATTTTATCAGACCCTCATAACTTTGCATTTATATATCTTAAATGATATTTAGACTTTTATAATTTATTTAAACTTTCATATCCTCAGATATTGTTCTTTCTCATTTTTTCAATGATGCATTTATCATGAAACAAGTGGATGATTACTGAGAAGAGGCATTGCAAAACATGTGTCACTAAATTAAAGAATAGTAAAAAGTTACATACAAAGTTTGTTATTGTGAGCTGATCTTTCACCAGGATATCTAATAGCTCTACAAAAATAAGGCATTGCTTTTATATATGAAATGCATTGACCAGGCAGCTGATATCAAACTGACAAGGCTACAATTAAACTTCGAAACCATTAGAGTTCTGAAAAAGGATACATTTTAGCTTGAAGTATAATCTAAATGTCCTCTGTTTCAATTAAAATTGCAGAGACTTCTTGATACCTAGACCATTACTTTGCTAGGGTTCCAGTGGCTTCACATTGGGAAGAACTGGTCTGTTTCTGACTGTCAGATAAGACAGCATTTCAACCTTAGCTGCTGTGCAGGACATCATATGCCTTGGGCAGCCAGACCTAGAAATACTGAAAGGTTTTTCTGTAGAAAAGAAACTTGAGAAAGCAAAGTAGAGGAACAACACAAGAGTTTATGGATGGTCTTGGGGCAGGGTGATGCAGAGGGAAGTTTTTTGCCCAGTAGTTATCATTACCACAATAAAATTAGCCCATATTTGATAGTCTTCTTTGGAGATATTAGATTCACAGCTAAGATCTGGAAGTATTGTCTATTATAGGATAGTTTTCATTAACATTTTAAATTCCATATTCAGCAGATCTTTCAAGAAAGAGGACCATTTTCTAATAAGTACACCAGATTTTAAACAAAATTTACATTTTGATATTGACCTAGAATTGTGTGTATGCATATAGGTATAAGTATATGTATGTGTGCGTGTGTATGTGTATGTATATGTGCATGCATATGCACATGTGTATGTTATGTATATGTAAGAACATGGTACAGAAGCAAAACTAGGCAGTTATGATTTTAAAAAGGTAGTAGGGAAATCATCCTGGAAGGCTTGTTCCAGAACATTTCACAGTTACTGCTTGTAGCACAGGCAAATCCAAAGAAACAGAAACTTGAGTTTTTGAGTAAAAAAATACCTGACTGAGCTAGGAGTATCAAAATGTCTCTGATTAGAAAATGGAGTCAGCCTGGTTTCTCAGTTTCTTCATGAGGTTTTTAATATAGTATGTAAGGAATAATTTTGTTTTGTAGAATATTAAATATGTGCTCATCATTTTCATAGCTTATAGATTATATTAATGCTATAATATACATTATGTGCAACTTTTAGTTTTAATTCTGTATTTTTACTTATTCACTTTATATCCCACTTAATGCCCCACTCCTGGCCCCTCCTTTTACTCAGACTCCCCCCATACCCAACTCTATCCTCTTGTGAGTGGATTATCTTTTGAGTGGATTATTATATGCCCAGCCTGCTATATTAAGTGCAAATTTAAAGAAGACAAATAAGTATTTGTAAAGAAGGCAAATTTAAATAACAAATAAGTATTTCTACTAGTGACAACACATAATAATCCATGTTATCTAAATACAAATTCCCTTGTAAAGACTAATGTGTCAACTGTGGCAGCTGTAAGTAAAGCTTTAAGGTACATGCTGACACTTAATTAGCAGACCCTGCTAATTAAGGTTGCAGTCCTCCATTTTTTCCAGATAGCTCTCTGAGTTGGGCACAAAATGAAGGACTCCCTTTACCAGAGGAGCTTTCCCTTCTCTGACCTTGTCTGAAAGACCTAATCCCCACAATCTATGGGGAAAGTAGAGTAGTCTTTAGCAGACCTAGAAGTTCAACTTATTTTCCTGATAAGAACCCTCCCAAAAGTACCTGGGATTCCTGCAATCCCTCTCTATGAAAAGAAGCATTTATAGAACTTTAAAATCTAGCTAATGGTTTTCATTTACCCTGAAAATTCCCTGAAAAAAATGAATGAAAAAACATGATAGTTATAATATTAAATAAATTTTGTTCAAACTCCTTTTTCTTCACAGTTAAAGGAAATATTTCTATTGTGAGAGAACAGTTTCAAGAGATGCATCTGAGGAGCACTAGAATGCAAAGAATAAATGATAGTGTCACATTTAGGTGACAGAGAAAGTGGAAAGGAGGATAGTCTGCATGAAGGCTCATCTGTGATCCACCTTAAAAGAAACTGGACTTGAGATGGCACAGTGGGTGTGGAAAGAAAGTCATTTCAAACTAAGTCAACAGACACAGAAGATCCTGAGGAAGTCAAGCCAGCTACAAACAAATGCTAAAGTCATGAATCTGAAAATTAAGAAATCACAAGAGCTATCCAAAGTGAATTAAATAATATACTTTGAACTGTAGAAAATCTGATGTAATATGTACCAAATAACACTGGGAAGGGATTTTAGTCAGATTATAATTGAGCAGCAAAGGGCTAGCTTAGGATAAACAGAAATCATAACTTTGAGTAGGACATTCTGAGTGTGATAGCAGTATAGTCTATGTCTTGTTTTTCTTGGAATTGGAAGGAGAAAAGTACAATAGAAATCCTTTGGATATCTGTAATCTAAAGAGTGCTAACAAAATGGTTATTCAATGATTAACAAAAAGAGACAGCTCCTCTGTGCATTGACAAATTTATATTGCTCTCTTTTCAAAGTTATCAAAGCATATACAGAAAAGAAAAACATGTTTTATTCTCCTTAAACAGATATGTTGTACAAAATTATTTTTGCAGTCTCTGGATCTTATTGTTAATATACTTAACAGAAGGAAAATCCAATAGAGCAACTCTTATCTTGTTTTCCCCTTCAACTCAGATTTAGAAGGTAGCACAAGAGAACTGGCATAACATAAAGCTAGCTGAGTTTTCATTCCATCAGTTCGTATTTACTAAGTCCAAATCCTCATTAAAAAGGCAAAATGCATGTCCAGTGCTTAATATCTAAATTACCAACAATAACTGAAAAATATCCTAGATATGGGTAGATCATACTTTCATTAGAATTTAAGCATCTTATATCATGAAGTATTATCTTATGGTAATAATATACAAAAAAGATCAAATTCTCTAGTTTGCATATGATTTGCAATACAAAATGTATTTTCATCTTGATTCTCACATGTAATTTTCATTGGAAATCATTAAAGCATTAGACATTGTAGTGTTATTTGGTGGAAAACAGATTTGGGGGTGGGTACATACACATGAAAGTAACATACCTAATAAGTGACTCAAAATGTTGATATGCCTGCATAATTCAGTTTTCTAGACATCCTTAAAACAGGAAACACAATCACAGACACAGATATATGCTTTTAATATGCATTCTTTATAATTTATCTATTTCCATTTTTTCAAGTTTTTTTTATTTTCTCTATAATTTATGTTTTTTATAAAAATAAAGGTATGTGCACTCATATTAAAATATAGATTTATAAGGAACAGAAATACTATTGAATTTGGTAACAGTGATGTTTTAAATAAGAATGCCCCCCATAGGATTACATGTTTGAATGTTTGATTACAAGTTGGTGTATTATTTAGGAAAGATTTTGATGCGTGTCTTTTTTGGAGGAGATGCATCTCTGTGGGTGGGTTTGACATTTCAATGCTTACTTCAGGCCCAGTCTTGTTTTCCTTATTTAATGATTTTTGTCTTCAGAGGAGAATACAACTTCTCAGCTGCTGTTCTCGTGCTGTGCCTGCCTGCCACCACACTCCCTGCCATGAGGATAATGGACTAACCCTCTGAGACTGTAGGGAAGCCTCCAATTAAATGCCTTCTTCTATAGGTCGCCATCATCATGTTGTCTCTTCAAAGAAATAAATCACTAGGAAACAATAATCATTTTTGATTCACTGTAAAACTATTAGCTGATTAGCAATCTTTGCCTCAGTGTAATTTTTTTACCTTTAAAATATACAAACATGGAGTGTTGGCAACATCATATAAATGGACCTTGTAAATAGATTTCCATGGCCTCTCATTGAGTAGTCCCATGATGATTCCTGTAAGAGAAGCATACTAATCATAGTTGACATTAACCCTCCACCTGCAATTAAACTCAGACCAATAATTATACAGCATATTAACTTTGAACTATGATGAGAATAGAAGAATTATTTTAATAAACCTGGGTGATGCTAGAAACCTGCTACACTTTACACCACACAATAAAGTCCAATGAGATTCTACAATTAAAAGTAACACAAATAGTTCCATCAAAATAATATTGAACATTACTAAAACATGGAAGACACTGCTATTTAGAACTTCCTTAAAAGAGAGAGTGCATATTTATATTTGAATCAAAAAACTCTAAAATTGGATATAAAATGTCTCCAATGTAATTATAATTAAATGAAATACCTTATATAATCCAAATAAAATAAATAAAATAAAGCATTCATTTTAATTGAGTATTGAAAGCAACATGCAAGGTCATGTTCAAAACCATTGTAAAAGTAATGATTGAAACTAAAATATTCAGCAGCAAAATATCAGGAAATGTATAATAGGAAACAACTTTAAATAAGCCCAAGAGCAAATTAACTATTGTACATCATGAAATGCAAGTTGCAAGATAATTGAGATTGGAAGATAGTGATTAATTAAAGCCTTCATTTTCTGTATAGATGCAGACAAGATGCTTGACAATATAAAATGAATAATGACACTTGCTCAAATTAAAAATTCTTAATAAAATATTAAGTCCAGATGATAAACATGAGCTTACAGATAGTTATTTATCAAAAAGCTTCTTGATACATCTTTAATCCCAGCACTTGGGAGGCAGAGGCAGGCGGATTTCTGAGTTTGAGGCTAGCCTGGTTTACATAGTGAGTTCCAGGACAGCCAGGGCTATATAGAGAAACCCTGTCTGAACAAAACAAAACAAAACAAAACAAAACAAAAAAACTTCTTGATACTAAGAGATGAGCCTGTGCAACAAGGCGGCCCTTTATTCAAATAAGAAACATTAAACTGTTTGATTCCAGATAAGGAGGGAGAAAATGAAGCCCACCGTTATTCCCTCAGCTCTCTCCTGTTGTGTTGGAAGCTCTAGTTGCCAGTACTCCTAGCCCATAGAGCAAACTACACAGGCGCACATACACATACCCACACCAATACACAGACACACACACGGACACACACACAGGCACACATACCTGTGTTTGCCTTTATACAAAGTAATGAAAGTGATAAATTCTATTTACGAAGCGTTTTATGAGGAAGCTGCAAACCCAACAAATCAAACTCTCAGTTACTCTGCATGCATGTGGTGTTGCACACATGTCACCCCAGGACTCGGGAGTTTGTAACAGGAGGATCATGAGTTCAAAGTCAGTCTGAGGAACACAATGTTATTCTCTTTCATCATATCAAAAATGTAGTATTCACAACAAAATCATCTGGTTTTAGCATAAAAATGGACTATATGTATATATATTATATATATATATATATATATATATATATATATATATATATATATATTCACATACACACAACATATATGTATTGTATAAAGTAATATATTATAGGAACCTAAGAGCAACAAATTCGAATGTATCATTTAATGAATATATGTAGAATAATTGGAGAACCTTATGTCAGATAGAGAAATGGAAACTATTCTTTATACAGTTTGGATGTTAGATAAAACTGAATGCCTAATGTGAATAGGAAATTTAGACTTTATTTAATCTTATGTTATATTAGTCAAAGTAAGTTTGGGATTTTCTGCACTCCAGAAGCATGGAGACAACTCATGTCCTTGATTCAGTCAAGTAAGTTCTAAGATTTACATTCTCCAGTTTGAAAGTTATTTAAATTATTCTAGGTATGCAAATAGGTGAGAAAAACCTACCTTGATAGAATTAGTTTTGGTTAAGCATTTAATTGAAAGATACTAATAGGAACAAATTAGCATTCAATATAACGTTTCTATCAAGATAAACAGCTATGCTGTACACATTTTAGTTTTGCTGTTTTTAAGAGTTCAAAGGACTTTGGTCCTTTTCAGTTTTCTTTAGTCTGTGCCCCTAACTCACAGGAGGGGACATTTCCACTCAGGGCAGCTGTCAGTGATACTTCAAGGGAAAAATGCAAAGTGCTGCTGCAGGACTTAGTTCCTCCTTCATCTTCTCCTTTCTTCTTTCCCATGTCCTTAGGTGTTGGAGACCAGAGCTTTAGGGAAACTGCCTGAGACTCTTAACTGAAAGGCTTGTGAGGGCTGGGAGTGACAGACTGAGGAGATGCCTGGAAAGGAAAATTAGACTATGAAATGTTAGCTCAATGGCGATTTTTATGCTGAGATGCTTAGCTATGGGTAGAAAATGTTAGCTAATTATTGATTCATTCAGTTTCATATAGTTTTATATTAACGGTATATTAAGATTTTCAGGGATTTTATGGTTGTTTTTTGTTTTACTTTTGGATTTTTGTTTGTTTGTTTTGTTTTGTTTTTCAGTTCTGGAGATTAATCTCAGTTCCTCACGCATAGTATACAATTATTTTTAAATGGAATGGCAGTTTCAACTCTCTTTTACTGTTTTATGTCTTCATCAGAGCAGGAGTTCTCTCTCAGTTGCACAGGCTAGTACTGAGGTCCTAAGCTAATATCAAACGTGAAATCCTCCCACCTTAGCCTCACTAGACGATGAGATTTCAGACTAAACAAGTCTTGTCTCCTGTGATCCCTTAAATGCAGTTTCCTTGATTTAAGTGCAGCTTTTTAACACCAGGAGAGAAAACATCAATATACTAGGGATTCCCTGACTGCAAATGACACAGAAAGAGGTGAGTTGCTTGTACTCATTTGTTTTATTGATGTGTTCTTACTTGTTTTGGTGCTGTAACAAAATACCTATATATATCTTGTTTCTATGATTTAAAACAAAACACATGAAGAAGTGCTAGTAATACAACTAGTGGTGAAGTATGTGCCTCTAAGCCCTAAGATCCATCTTCAATACTGCAAACCAATCACTTAGTGGGAATAGATGATTGTCCCAAAGCCTGATAACTGGATTTGGATTCCAACAATCTTCATGGCAAAAGGAGATGTGAGAAAAAGGAGATGGGTCCAGAAAAATAACCATGCAATACAATGTATGCAGGCAGGGCGAAATGCTTACCTCTGCCAAAGGGGGCACACACAAGCTCAAGCAAGCAAGCAAGCAAGCAAAGGCATCCAGAGAGATCCTGCTGGGTTTTAACTCCTAAGCAAAGGGACAAAGGGATGTTATGGCTCAACTCAAGTAATCAGCATTCAGACTCACAAAATGCATATAGTAGGTGCCCAGTTGCAACCTCTGGAAGAGTGTGAGCGTGCCAGTTTCTCTAAACTAAACAGTGATATTCTTTAGATGTCTTTCCATCTGCTGTGTTTCTGACTCCTCTTCTCAAGCAGACATATAGGACGCTCAGGAGTCACAGAGAACATGTGACTTAGAAAAATAATCCATGACTCCTATAAAGAGAGAGATGATAGGATAGAATTTAAGGACCTAAAATAATGATTGAATCTCTGTTGCAGGCCAGTTCAAGTGACTCAAAGATTGACCAGGTGATGTTGCCTGTAACTTCACTCTTGATCCTCTGTGGAGAGAGTTTTGGTTACACAATCAAATAATTGTGGATTATGTCATCACTCATATACAGAAAAACAGTAATCCTGCGTAGCATCAACTATAATTATACATGGCAGCTATGGACATCGGCTTCTCAGGGTGCAATTTAGGATAAGTTGCAGAAGTCTGCTGCCTTTATTTTAAATACAGAGAAGAAAACTGAAACCCTGTCATTTCTTGTAAAGATTTCCATATTCTTTTGTGATAGAAGCTTACATGTCAAAGTGTAACAATTAGTTTTTTGTGAAAATCTGTGTTTTATGTTGAAGATAATGCTTTCTAGTTTACTTCATTATCTCAAAGTGGCCCACATTTGTATGTCTTCTTTTCATGTTAGGAGATTGTACACACTGAACTATCTTTTCTTTATGTCATCGGGTCTTGTGAAATTAGAGCTCTTAGTGTAAACCAAGATTGGTAGCAACAAATGATTTAATTTACTTTTTATTATACCCAATTGACTTTCATATTTTTAGAATTTCACTTTCCACCCCATATGTACCCATACCCTACAAAATGCCTATAATTGGGAACCAAAGTGTATTACAGATAAACAGAGTTGAAAACTCAAGTCTTCACAAATGCTCAAGGTTATCTGTTAGCCATGCTGCTATAAAATCAAAAGATAAATTATCCACTTTTAAGAAGTAATAGTAACCATATTCTGAATTGCACGTTCTGGCACTTTTAGTTACCTGGATGTTCATTTCAACTCACGCTTCACCCTCACAGTTTTGAGCACAGTGATCTCTGGAGCTACATGCTAGGAATCCAACCTCAGTATGTAGGGTGGCTTCAGCAGCTTTCTGGCATAATTTTATAAGTCTCTATGAGTCCCTCAGTCTAACAATATGGCACCTATGAACTGCCATAAAGTAGATGAAGCCAATTGTTGTTGTTAACTCAGTGTATCCCCTAGATTTCAGAAGCAGGTGCCTCTCAAACATCATATCTGACTGTACTAGAGAAATAATTTCTTAGGCAGGGCGGCTCCAACACAGTGTCTTAGAGGTCAGATATTCTCTTTCCAGAGGAAATGCCTTCAAATATAATATATTGTGGGGCATAAATGGGTGGCACATGGCACATAGCTTACTGTCTTGATGCAATGCCCCTAGTTTTCTTAGTTAATTTTAATTAACTAAACATTTACTATTATAGTCTGATCTATCTTATCCAGAATTTTAAACTCAGTTATGATCCCTGTCTCACAAAACTGTATATTTTCTTCATATCCAATGATTCATTTTTTTTGTTTTACATCACTAGAACCCTCACTAAGAAGAGTCAGAAATAGTTATGCTGAAGCATGGAAGCTATGCTAACCTTCTTCATCAGACCCAGAAGACGAGAGGGTGAATATGAGCTCTCTACATACTCTTTTCTTCTTCCCTTATTTTATTCCAGACCCAACCTCATGATATTTATACATTCACACTCAAGGTGGGCCTCTGTCCCTTGTTTAATCATCTCTGAAATTCTATCATATGGGTACCTAGATATGCCTCAATCTCTATATTGATTCTAAGTCAAACTGTAAGTAATGTATTCTGAAGCTTAATGTATTTTGATGGGGAGTGTTTTCAAATAAAAACACGCAGCACAGGAATGTGAATCCAGCTCTATTTCATTTCGTAGCTTACCTTCTTAGCCTTGAGGCTGTTCGATCCTGAAGAAGATGCTATGATAGAGCTAACTGACCTTGGTTCCATACTCTATGCTATTTATCTATTTACCAATTGAATCAGGTTGGTTAAGCATCATGCATCCAAGCATGTCTCTGGAAATATCTCTACTTCACTAATTGATGTTAGTCCTCAGAAGACTGTCAGGAACTATCCACTCCAGGGAGCTTTCTCTGAATCACCTCTACTTCAGTTATACATTAAATGTGCATCTAAGCATTTTTTAATCATAATTATCTTCAAATTTGTCTCTTGTGAGTGTGTGTGTGTGTGTGTGTGTGTGTGTCTGTGTGACAGATTGACACATGTGGCCTTGTTGGAGGAGATATGTCACTTGGGAAAAGCTTTAGGTTTCCAAGCTCACACAACAGTCATTTAGCACTCTTTCTTCCTGACTGTGTCTAAAGAGATAAGCTCTCATCTAATGCCTTCCTGCTGCCATGCTCCATAACCTGACTGTCATGTATTCAACCTTGGAAAATGTTACCTATCCCCCAAACCCTTTTATAAATTCCCTTGGCCATAGTGCATAGTGTCTTATCTGGGCAACTGAAAAATTATTGTGCTATTTTGAAGAAGATATGCGCTATGCAGTACAGCTTAGCCTTAAGTTTGTGATTTAAGGCAGTTTTGGGGCAGAAAAGATAGTTCAGTGTTTAAGAGTACTTGTTCCTCTTGAAGAGGACCCAAGTTCAGTTTTGAACAATTAAGTGGATATTTCATAGGATAGTTCATAACCACCTGTAATCCCAGCTTTAAGAAAGGGAACAACTTTTCTGGTATCCATAGACATCTGCCTTTACAGAAACACATACTCACAGAAACACCAGCCATACCTGCCCTGCTACATACACACAAAGAGAGAGACAGAGAGAGACAAAGAGGGGCAGAGAGAGAGAGAGAGAGAGAGAGAGAGAGAGAGAGAGAGAGAGAGAGAGGCAAAGAGACAGGAAAACAGATCTAATTAAATAATTCTGATCCTGCCCAGCACAAGGTACTTAGAATACAGATATGAACCCTAATGGGTTCTTTCCAACAAACAGTGCACCAGATGATTTCATCCTTCAAAAATCTTTCTTTGTGCTTTGCCACCTACATGTGCTCTGTTTTATAAAGGGCATGTCACTTTTCTATTCTTGCTGAATTTTGACTCGAGTAACAAAACAACAATGAGCAGTATTCTGTAGACAGATTTCTGCCCTTCCTCGAACATAGATGATGTCTCTATTTCTGGAGTTAAAATGCAAGAATACAAACTTACTTTTTCATGGGAAGTTCTTTAAGAACTGAAGTGCTCATGTAGATTTTCATCTGATTCTTTTTCTTTGGTAGATAATTAACTTCTTAGAGACTTAGCTGTTGTTTCACACAGTCCAACACTTCAATGAGACATTGTACATTTACTTATATGTAAATATGATGTTAGCAAACTGAAGTCAGTTTTCCTTCTCAACAATGATTGAATTTGTTTAAGTGTCTCAAATATTGAACCCTGCCATTCAGTCACTTATTTTTTAATTTATTGATTGAACTGGTAAGTTGGAAATTTCCCATCACGGTCCCTAAAGGCACTCACCTTCCAGTCTTCCTATGTGCACCTCACTGCTGACCCATACTCCAAAAAAAAAAAAAAAAAAAAAAAAAAGGAAAAAGGAAAGAACAAGCCAATCTTTCTGTTGTTCACATACTCCCTGGAGGATAGTGAAATTCCTACTGGTTCAATTCTCCCACACCTACACTACTGTCTACACTCAATTGTGGGGACTGGATAGTCATGGTGGTGGGGTAGCTCTCCAGCCTCCTTGGACATTCACATAGTTTCAGGCAGCAGACCAGACCAAGGACATCTGAGTGGGATTTGGTTGCAATAAGGGCCTCAAACAATATGGCCCCTGGCAGAATCAAAGCCATCAATCCACCTATCGCCCTTAGCAGCTGCAGGGGCCATGGACCACAACATGGCCTCAGATGGCTACACATGCCACTTACATCAGGAGGGCAACCTGAGGCCACAAAACCTGAAAATACACCTAGTCATCCATCAGTGTGACACAGCCTGCACACATACACATGGATCCCATGCTACATCCCATCTTGGGGACGGCAACTTAGACCACATACACCAACATTGACTGCAGTGACTTTGCAGACAACCATGGGCCTTCAAAGTGGTCAAATTCAGAAAATGAATCTTTCTTCCTCTTGGGCTTCTGTCTTTGCCCAGAGCCAGAGAGATCCCACAAATCAATGCCAGGTTTAGGGGCTGAATCCACATTTCCATTATCATCATATCTCCAGCTGTACCTCTCTCCATACTGCACGCACCATTCTTTGTTTCTCTATCATTCCAACGTCTTCATCTCATATTTGTTTAATTTTAGTGGAACTTGGGTTTCCTCTGCCAGCTTGGGATGCATTCAGTCACATATTAAAGGACAACTGCCATTATATTTCATTTTCTCATTTTTTAACACTTAAAACACAGTTTTCCTAAAATATTGAATAATTCCTCTCTAATTTTACACTTAAGCCAAGAATCTGATTACTCACTTAATCTTAATTTCCTCTTAATCTTAAAATGATTAATGATCCCATAATATTGATGGAGATGTATACAATGTGAAAAAGAGCTAACGAGTACTACTGAGTTCCCCTCCATTTCTTTACTTGATCCTTGTGCTTTGACTTAAAGTCTATCTCTTTCCTCTTGCAAGTGCCAAGTTGGTAATTTCCTAATCTCTCCATCCCATTATTAATTGTCACTGTTTTTCTCCTCATACCTACTTTTACTAGAAGATTCGAAGAAGTATCTGCCTGTTAATACTATTTGCTGCAGGAATATTTGATCACATTGTGAACACCAAGACTGTGAAAAAAACCTGTTTCTAGTTGGGTTGTGGCTCTCCCTAAACCCACACATTTAATTCTTCTGGGTGGAATATAGATATATCCTTAGTAATCTCCTTTAATCCCAAACAATGAAGGTAAACTTAGTTTGTTGAAGGAAGCCCATAAGTTTGGAACTGATGTATAATTTATTGGCAGACAAAGTGATGAATTAGTGAAATATTTGAGAGAATACGATATGCCTAAATCTCATGAGAAGAGAGAGAGAGAGAGAAAGGAAGCTACTTAAGAGAACAGTGGAGAAAGAAAAGAAAGAGGAGGAGGAACAAGATGAGGACAAGATGGAAGAGGAGGAGGAAGGAGAAAGAAGAAGAAGAAGAAGAAGAAGAAGAAGAAGAAGAAGAAGAAGAAGAAGAAGAAGAAGAAGAAGAAGAAGAAGAAGAAGAAGAAGAAGAAAAAGAAGAAGAAGAAGAAGAACAAGAAGAAGAACAAGAAGAAAAAGAAGAAGAAGAAGAAGAACAAGAAGAAGAAGAAGAAGAGGAACAAGAAGAAGAAGAAGAAGTTAGTTTTAGGTCAAGCAGAATAATTCAGAAGAAACTGAAAAAAAAAGTCAGATTGAATCAATCAGCTTGAAGAGACCTTTGAACCAGAACAGCTGACTTGAATCAGCCATCCAGAGATCATAACGAACAAGGAAGGGGTGAGCTTATTCACTAGTAAGGCTTTGAACCTGAAAACATTCTCGGTGTGGATTAGATGGTTTGGAGGTTAGAAGCTTCCAGCACTATACTTAGGTTAGCAGATACAGGCAGTGAGGTTCAGAGATGACAGTCACTTCAGGGAATAAAAGTCACCTTACAGTCCTTTCTGTTCTTGAAGTCTAACTTTACTTTCTTCCTATAAGCTACTTTCAGAACCTAAGTGACACATGCATTTTCCTTGCTCTGACTGCTGGAGGAGCTGGCTCTCTTGCACACTATATTCTGTATTACATTATTCATAGGCAGCCCATTTTCCTCAAAATTTAGTATGTTATTTCCCTGAAGCTTCTTATTTGTATTATAAATCTAATTGTAAAGATGATGAAAAGAAAGAGGGCTCTATTTAAATTTGCCTAACTCCTGATTTATTAAATTTTCTGTTTAAGACATTAGTAAATTTAAATATTTATGAGGTTTAGCATTTAAAAAGAAAAAGAATGTGTGAGAAATAAAATATGACAGGTTGAGATAGTATTTAAAGCTAATGATAGTGTTACTAAGGTTTAGGAAATAATGCCTACTCTGGACTTGCTGGAAAGTGTTTGTATTTGTGAATTTACTCTTCAATTGTCTAATTGCTTGGCAACAATAAACTTCATCATTATTGCACCAAAATTGCCTAAAAAGCTTCCTCAAATGGCACACACTGGGAGAGCCTCAGTACTCTGTGTTGTCAAAGAACCAGTAAGGTAGCACATGGCCTTCTGAGCCGACTGCTGTAACAGGAATTCTCCTGGACCCCTGTCTGCTAAGAGTTATCGCTATGCTTCTGATGTGTCCCTCAGGTCCCATGTTTCTGAAATTACTTAATTGTTTCCCATTCTGCAGTTACTTATTTATTTGTCTACCAGACACCTGCATCTCTTTGTAACTGTCTATTTTTTAATTCTAGTATAACTAGAAAAATGACATCACAGTGAGGGTGAAATACAAATCTGTCCAGTGCAAATTTGCAGTTATTACAGTACAAAGCATGTTGTTTTAATTCCACAGTCTACTGCAAACATCAGCTCATTAATTAATTAAGAAGGAGGACAGCAGGGATCTGGTAGAGTGAACAGTGTCTACTCTGTCAGCAGGCAGAAGCAGTCTCTGGGACTTGGAAGTGTTGATGACAAGTCAGGTCTGCCTCATCTCTGCCCATCCCTATCAATCATCTCTGCTTCCTCCTTGCTTTCCTATGCCTCAAAGTCAAACAGGTTCCCTCACTTTAGGTGACAGGGGCAACTGATTTCAGACTAATTTTGAGTCTTGACAATTGAAGATATTTATTTTCTACTTTCTTCCCTGAATCTTCATATACTTCACCATATTTCCCTGTGTGTGTGGCAAGACTGAGACATGACATTTGTGCTCATTTTCATCTTCAGACATGATTTCAAGGAAACAATTTAGGGATTAATCGCAATGTCAAAGGCATGTGAAATAAAAGATATGAGGGAAGAGAAGTTGTTAATGAAAAGTTCTTCATTAAAAGTTAATATGGCAGTTAGATTCTTAAATTTATTTTAATGCAAAGCACCCAGATTTATATATTCCCTTCCATAATTGCAACCAAGTAAGGAGATATATGAAGTAATCCAGGGGAAGAAACTTAACTGCTTGACCACTTTCACCAGGAGTGTTATTTTCTACCCCAAATAAAAGGATATGTGAATATAGATATAGATATATCCGTATATAGATATATGGATGACATCTAAAAGAGCATTGAGTGAAAATAAAAAAAAATCAGCATTCTATTTCAGACCATCTGATTCTCATGCATCTAATTTAACCTCTGCCTAGGCAAATAAATATAGCCTTTACAAAGAGAGAGGAAGAAATTTTGGGAAAGTATTCAGGATCCTCTTGGATAACACCATAGTAATTTAAACACAGAGATTTTTGTTTGTTTGTTTGTTTTTGTTTTTTCGAGACAGGGTTTCTGTCTGTCCTGGAACTCACTCTGTAGACCAGGCTGGCCTCGCACTCAGAAATCCGCCTGCCTCTGCCTCCCAGAGTGCTGGGATTACAGGCATGCGCCACAACCGCCCGGCTCAACACAGAGATTTTTAATGTAATTATTATTTTGAAATTTATTTAGAACAAAGCACAAGACACTAGAGAAAATCTTATTAGGAAGACAGTTTCCACCACACCAAGTCTAGTGACCCCAATCTTAGTATGTGCACTATGTCTGTTCCCAGTGACTCCTAGATGCTATGTATAGTGTATGAAACAACTGCACAGAAAGAAAGGAGTGACAAAAACTTCAAGATTTCAGAGGTAACTTGACTTGGGTGTCAGGGACTGGAGAACACAGACACACATGCAGATAAGTTGAGATCTCTTGTCCCATGAGCTCTGATGTAGACACTCCACCTGCCTGGAAAATCAGCATGTGTATTATATAGAGTTGAATTAGGAGTTTGGATTATTATTTATAGCTGAGCAAGGAGGTGGGTTTGCTCATACCTATAGGCTTTTAAGTGATCAGTCTCAGACTACAGTCATCCAGGAAGAAGGTAGAGTTGACACTTTATTCACACTCTGTCAACATCCATACATGGAACAGCAGGATATGCTGCCCTTCCCATGGGTCTGACACTACAACGTCCTTGTCATGTCAATGCACACATCAACAATTCACATTTACTCAGGCTCTCATCTTCTCTTCTATTGGTTATAAGCAGCATTCCTTAGGAGGGAGGTATCTTTGGTACATTGGAAAAATCTGCCTAAGGTTTTATACCTTGAACTCTGAAAATCAATCACGAAGCCAGGAAAAGGCCGTCTTGTCCACTCTTTTGACATTGCAATACATTGTTATTGCTGACATTTGCAATCACAGAATTAAGCTACAAAACCAAGTCACAAATTTAAAATTTTAATGTTTTAAATAAGTTTGTAATTTTTTATACTGCCATGTTCATTGCAATTCTGGGTGCATGATGGTGGGGACACACACACACACACACACAAACCCACATACATACATATATAGGTATACACCAAACACACACACACACACACACACACACACACACACACACACACATATATATACACACATATACACATACGTATTTGGTGATCCTGAAAGATTCTAATATTTTACCAACTTGTAAGAAGATGTATAAGACATACTAACCATACCATAAAACAAGTAAAGAAAATATTTGCTTCAAATCCAATATAAAATAAGTTGATACTGGAAAAGGGAATTGAATTTTTATTTTCAGAGTATATGAAGTATGTTACTCAACTATATACTATTTCAATTAAAATGATACTCCAAATTAAGGACATAACAAAATTTATAAATCGCTCAATGCCTACGGTCTATTTTGATACCTTTACAGTAACACACATGAACCTTTCAAGTATTATATAAGATAAATCTGTATACGTGACTGGAGTGACTTAATCACATACTATGTATTTTCTATTGGACATTCTTTTTCATTTAAGCATATAGAATTTAGTCAATGGATGAAATCCTCAAAAATATATCTCCATTACAACCTTTAAAATTGTTCTCTGAAAATGAAGAGGTGACTTGGAGGTTAAGACTGCATTCTTTTTATTTCAAAGGACTCAGGTTTGATTCCCAATACCCATGTCTGGATACTCACAACCCTCTAACAACAGGGTTCTACCTTTGATCTATTTGTCCAATCCTTGAATGACAGAATTTTTCATCATAGTATAATGGCTTTAAAAGCTTGCAATATTTTTTAGTAACCTTAGTTATTAATATTTTTAAGATAAAAGAAAATAAATAATTTGTTATTCTCAAAATTACATTAGTTTTTAAAGGTCATATAATGAATATCTGTTACTAAATTTATATTCTCAATGCCCTTATTATAGCTTATATCATTAAAAATATTACTGAAGACAAGAGTCTATTTACCAACAGACATACTATGGTAATGAAATCTATGTATAACTATACTTAGCTTTCTTTTATGTCATTCCTGCATCTATTTTAAAAATGAGAAGTTTTGTTTTAAAGAAAAGAAGGATTCATAGTCTGTAAGAATTTACAATTTCAGTAATTTAACTTTGCTCCCCATCGCACTAATGTAAAACTGTGCAGTTTTCATGGTGTAAAATCAGAATGAATGAGGAAGACTTGCAGCAAGAAATGCAAGCCAGTATTTGCAGAATGTGTCTACTCTTGTGAGAATGATGGATCACCTCTGCCAGGTTTAAAGTGTCTGTTAAAACTTTCTTGACAATGGGAAACTGGCAATGGTCTAAGGAAAGGAAGCATGTTGGAGGAACAGTGTTAGTCTCCTTTCTTAATCCATCAATGAGCAAAGTGAGAAGAAACTGTGTTATTATTTGCTGAGTGGGACTCTAGTTAAGCTTATCTTTAGCCTTGGACACATAGCATGTGTCGTGTTTTTAATTTTAATTTTATTTTTATTTTATTTACATTTCAAATGTTATCCCCTTTCTGAGTTTCCCCTCTGCAAACCCCATATTCCACCCTTTACCCTCCTTCTATGAAGGTGCTGTCCCACCCACATACACACTCCCATCTCACCACCCTAGCATTCCTCTACACTGGGGCATCAACCATTCACAGGACCAAGGGCCTACCATCCCATTGATATCAGATAAGGGCCCTTCAACTCCCTCAGTCCTTCCCCTAGCCCTCTCATTGGGTTTCCTGCGATCAATCTGATGGTTGGCTGTGAACATCCTTGTCTGTATTGGGCAGGATCTAGCAGACCCTCTCAGGAGACAGCTTTATCACTTTCCTATCAGCAAGCACTTCTTGGCATCTGCAATAGTGTCTGGGTTTGGTATCTGCATGTGAGGCAATTTCTTTCAGTCTCTGCTTCACTCTTTGTCCCTGTAGTTCCTTTAGACAGGAACAATTCTGAGTTAAAATTTTGGAGATGGGTGGATGGCCCCTTCCCTCAACCAGAGGGCCATACCTGACATCTAGATATGTTCTCAACAGGTTCTCCCTCCCCTTTGTGACGTTTTTCAGCTAATTTCATCCCCATGGGGTCCTAGAGGGCTCTTGCTTTCATGGCATCTGGGACTTACTGGTTGCTACTCCCAGTTCCCCATTCCCCATCGCTATACACCTCTCTTCAATTTCCTGACCCTCTGTACATCTCCTCCATCTCCTCCCATACTTGATTCTTCCCCTCTTTTTTTTCTCCTTCTTTTCTCTTCCTCCCAAGTTCCTCCCACCCTCTACTTCCATTGATTATTTTGTTCCCCCTTCTAAGTAGGAAAGAAGCATCCATTCTTAGGTCTTACTTCCTCTTGAGCTTCATGTGTTAATGAACTTATTATACAACTAATTCAAGAGATTTTAACCTGTTCTGTTAAACTGCTTACTACCATCTGAACAACAGTATACCTACTCTTGGCCAATTAATGCTTCACCTGACCCAAAGTTTTATCCATATTCTGTCCTTTATACTGTGGTAGAAGTACGTTTAGTGAAACCCACATATTTAAATGATCCATTTATCGACCATTTCTTGCAGCTGGAAATAAATAATATTCCTATTGATCTCCAACTATCAGTGTGAAATAGCAATGTGTAGAATTAGATCTGGAATCTCTCAAGGCTACACTGCATATGAGCTATATCTATCACTCACCCTGCAAAATGAATGGACATGGTTGAAAGAAAGCACATTTATGTTCATGTTTTACATATAATGATTGGAATGCTTATAATGCAATTAGAAGTTGTTGTCCTCCGGATGGTTTTACATTTTCAGTGATATATTCCCACTTTTTAACTAACAGTGAAATTATACAGAGATCAGTTCTACTGCCTTAAATGTCACTATGCACAAATCACTGTAAATAACATGTCATTGGGAATACAATTCATGAAATTGACAAATAATAAAATGATATGGTAACAAAATTAGATATTTGAACAAACATCATTTGTGTTGATATATTAATTATAATAAACCAGTTATAAAGCCTTATTCTCTCATAAACAAAGCTGTAATAATTTTTAGTGTCTCTCTGGAGAACATAAATATGGAAGTCCTCAATAAAATGCTAACAGCTATATTTCAGTAGCATATCAATAAGATTATACATCAGTCTAAGAGGATTTACACCTGAAATATAATGTAATATATCACTTCAGCAGAATAAAAGACAATACCACATTATGTAATCAATATGTGAAGAAATTACCAAAGTTTGGCATCCATTTATTTCAGATATTCTGAGAAAAGACAATGCTTCATGCTTTCCCAGAGGCTGCACCAGCAAGGAGAAACCCATATATGCTCTTTGTCTGACAACTCCTCTTGGTGTACATCAAAGAGCCCTACGCTGTGTCTCATCCCCTCCACAGACTCTCTTCCACTTTTGATTCCTCAAGAATACCAGACAAGAAAGAAGACCCCACTTGGACTGGCTCCCAGCATCTACTGAACCTGAAGACTCACTCTCTAGTCAACAGAATTAAAGGCCACTCAGGCCAGTAAACCAGAGAGGAAAGAGAAACCAAGGAAAAATATCCCCAAATCACCCAACTAACAAAGACAAACTTGGAAATCAGTACCTCAACCTATAATAATCACAAAGCCTAGATGACAAGAGGCCAACATAAGAACACAGTCAACAACAGCCAGAAAAGTATGGAATCATGAGAGCCCAGATATCCTACTATAACAAACCCTGGATATTCCAACTCATATAGAGCACAAGAAAATGACCTCAAATAAAATCGTAAGATAATAGAGGGCCTTAAAGAGCAAATGAATAAATTTCTTGAAGAAATGAAGGAAATATAATCAATCTGGTGAACAAAATGAATAAAAGTGTTCAAGAATTGAAAATGGAAATAGAAGCAATAAACAAAACAAGCAAATAAAAACCGAGGAAATCATGGAAATGCACATTGTAAGTGAATAAGAACGGCAAATGCAAGCAATACAAGTACAATAAACACATGGAAGATTCCCAGATATAGAGGATACAATAGAAGAAATGGGTACATCAGTCAAAGAAAATGTTAAATCTAAAATGTTTCTAACATGAAACATTCATGAAACCTGGAACAGTATGAAAAGACAATACCTAAGATTTTAGACATAGAAGAAGGAGAACATTCTCAGCTCAAAGCCTGCGAAAATACTCTCAGCAAATCAGAACAAATTTTCTGAAACATTAAGCAAAAGAGGCCTATAAATGTATAAGAAGCTTAAATAACACCAATTTGTAAAATAAACATGACTGAAGCTTGAACCTCACATTGAATACCACACATTAAGAGTGGGAGAATGAACATCTATTACCACAAGCTAACTGGTCATCGAGACAGAAACTAAAAGGAGAAAAATGAAGTTAACAGATGTTGTGTTTCAGATGGACTCAACACATGTATAGAATGTTTCATCCAAACACAAAAGAATATATTGTCATTTCAGTATCTCATGGAATCTTATCGAAAATTGATCATATATTGGATAACAAAGGAAATCTCAACAGATACATTAAAATTGAAATAACCTCATGGTGGGCAGACCATCAGCTTGTCTACCCTTCAAAAAACGTTAGTATCTTAAGGCCTCCCAGGAGACCAGCTGCCCCCAGGGCAATAAGGTAAGGTACCCTCAAAAATAACTGCAGCAGCTAGGACCCACCCAACCCCAGGAGCCCAGAAGACTTGGGACCCATCCCTTCTGCTCTAATTCCACCTCTACCTTGCTTCCACAGCAGACAAGTTTTCATTTAAAATTATATTGCCTTTAATTCCTAGACTAAATGAATTAAGGAAAATAACAGTTTGAATGCTGTCTCCATATCCTCCAATATGGTTAGGTGAGTTCAAAAGAAAATGCATAGAGTTATGTTACTAAAAGAAACATCAGTTTCCTTTATGTTCCTGTTTCCTCATAAAGAAGCAGAGTCAAGAACTTTGTCAGCAATATATCATGGGATCCTATTCTATAAGATATGTGGCATGATGGTAATGATGATCCTACAACAGATAATACAGCTTTAAGATTTTAATCCATTGTCTTTTCCAACAAAGATATTTGAACTTTGACTGGAAGACTAACATTCAATGCAATAACGGGCTGCACCCAGGCAACTATTCCATTAGAAATAGAATTCCATTTCTCTATCAATGCATATTTATTTATAAATAAGTCTCTTCCAGTCCATTGCCTGATCTTACAACTAAAATTGTTTGCTTCAGTGCAAAAACCATTCTCGGGCTTTCAGTTACAGTATAAAAGTTAGAAAATGCAGTATTCACTTTACTTAGGCTTGTAAATTATGTTTCCTTTTCTGAAATAATTTTCAGATGATGTTTACAACAAACACGTTCTTTGCAAAAATTTACAGTGTTCTTCCATTCAGGATGTAAATCAAGTCTGATCTATTCTGACTCATGAATGTAGTTTCATGATATGTAGAACAAATATTATTTTAAAAATAATATATTCTGTGTATTTGTAGACAGGTTTGTATCCTTATTCACCTATTAAAATGTATCAGTCAAGATGGGAAGGGGCCAAGGAAATCAGTAATATTCATGTATTACTATAGAAGCTTCAAGGTATGTTGAGTTTTATCCAGTATAAAAAATCAAGAGGGGATTCCCATTGTGAAAGAGGAGGTGAAAGAGTTGATACAGCCATGATGGAGTATTTGATTGGTATTTGAGTAAGTAGTCATGAACTCTGGTGTGAGAAGAAGCGATAAGAATGAGTTAGAAGTGTGGATTCTTTTTTCACTTGACGTTTTATTTTTATTTTTGTCAGTTCCTTACTTAAAGTGCACTTCTACTCCCCATTCCACCTGCCATTGACTTCTATATTTTTTCCAATTCCTGTTGACAACCTTCTATTATCCAGATAAAATTTTAAGTGTGTAAGCGGGCTCTCTGTCTCTCCATCTCTCTCTCTCTCTCTCTCTCTCTCTCTCTCTCTCTCTCTCTCTCTCTCTCTCTCTCTCTCTCTCTCTCTCTCTCTCTCTCTCTCTCTCTCTCTCCCTCCATGTTTATGTGTGTTTAAGTCACATTTTACTGATAGTTCAGCTAACATTGCTTCATGTGAGCTTTTAATATTTACTGACTTATTGGGAAAAACTTTAGTTCCTTTTTCTTCACGAATCATTGTCCTGTTTATCCAGTGCTGTGGATTCTACCCACACCAAACTCTACTAGAATAAACCTTTAACCCCTGAACTCCAGTTTTGGATGAGTTGTTTTATACTCTTTATAATAATAGACATTAATGTCTTATTTAAATACTATAAAGGAAACTCAGACATATAACATGTATATGCATAAAGCATATTTATTTTATTATGCTTGACATTACTAAAATAGGAGAGCTCAGCTCACCTATGGAAGAAAAAGGATAATCACTTTGAAATGGTTTTTGAAGGGAAAGGTTCATTATCTATGGAAAGATGACCAAATGACAATATTTAGGTAAATGGTTTGTGTGCTACAAGCTCTAAGTTTAGCCTTTTCATTATTTTCAGTGAAAGACATCAGAGAGTTAAAAGCAAGTAAGGAAATCAATCTACTTCTCTGTGCCATGAAGATCCCTTTCGATGTTTTCTGTATGGATGAGTAACAAAATAAGTATTGTATTCACGGGTCCATAGTTAGTCAACCCTAGGATCCAAATCAAGGCCAGCCTTTGTGTGACGACAGGCTTCTGCCATAGATATTGTCAAAACCAATGGTAATAGAGGCTTCTCTCAAAATGTTTCATTAGAGTTTGATAGTTCAGGATGATCTGGGGCCAGAAGGGAAAGCTAGGAAGGGATGCTGTAGGAACAGTAGTGTGCTGTATTCTGATGGAACATCATTCAAAAATAAGAAGAAAGAACTAGGAAGAAAGTCAGATTTGGGAAAGGCCAGGAAGAGAGGAAGAAAAACCAGTTTTCTAGGCCTTCTTAGAGAGAGCCCTGTTTCCAGTGCTCTGTGCCCTCACTGTGATTATCCTCTAATGCTTCAGTGGTCTTGCTGAAATTACTCACACCGTATATTTTTAACTTATATGCATCTATATTTTTGCCAAGAGTCCATGCTGCAGGACGGAGAACATTTGTATTACTGATGTCCTTTATTGCTATGATGGTGCCAGTGCAGTTATTCCAGGAGACTTTATTATCTATTCTCTTTTTGTTTGTTGTCTATCACTCCATAAATTCATAGAAGGGGGGAAAAGGATGCTATGTCCAAATCTGTTTTGATGATTTCATGCTTCCTTCTTAGACCCTCATTCATTCCTATAACCTAGGACCTATAACCTATTACTTATAAGCCCTGCTCATCTCACTAATCTAATAGAGATTAAAGCAATATAGACCAGATATACTCTGTTACTTTAACAGCTGTTATAGTATTGGTTCATAATTTCATGCATATAATGCTTTGATCAAATCAACTATTTACTAACATGCAGTTCTTCTTCTACGTTTCTTTCATTCTTTTTCTCTGAACTTGAAGTACTCTTTTTTTTTTTTTTTTTTTTTTGAGACAGGGTTTCTCTGGGTAGCGCTGGCTGTCCTGGAACTCACTCTGTAGACCATGCTGGCCTCGATCTCAGAAATCTGCTTGCCTCTGCCTCCCAAGTGCTGGGATTAAAGGTGTGCACCCCCCCCTCCAGTGAAGTACTCATTTCTCTCTCTCTCTCTCTCTCTCTCTCTCTCTCTCTCTCTCTCTCTCTCTCTCTCTCTCTCTCTCTCTTTATTTGATATATTTTTATTTACATTTCAAATGATTTCCCCTTTCTTGGCTCCCCACTCCTTGAAAGTCCCATAAACCCTCTTCCATCCCCCTGTTTCCCCATCCCCCCTTCCCACTTCCATGTTCTGGTATTGCCCTATACTGCTCCACTGAACCTTTCTAGAACCAGGGGCCACTCTGTTCTTCTTCCACTCCTTGCTGCCAATATGTGCATGGCTGTAGAGACATCCAGTGGAGCTTGAGAAGCCTCTCAGGAGATTCATCCTGGAGAAAATTGAGTTTTCTTTCCATGGAGCCAGTTGTCAATAGCTCCTCAAGTAGGGTCTGCGTTTCATGGGTCTTTTCCTCAATATTGCTGGCATTTTGGCTGGCTTGATCCTGCAGAAGTATTCTACGTCACTCACAGCTGCAGAGTTCAAAGGCATAGCCATGTACACACACACACAGTGTTTCACTAACTCAAGACATTTATAAAGTTGATGCCCACAAGTGCTTGTGGATAGGAGCCTGATATAGCTGTTTCCTGAGAGGCTTTGTTAGTGCCTGACAAATTGAGAGGGGGATGCCCTCAGCCAATCATTGAACTGAGCACAGGGTCCCCAATGGAGGAGGAGATAGAGAAAGGACCCAAGGAGCTGAAGGGGTTTGCAACCCCATAGGAATAACAAAAATATAAACAAGCCAGTTCCCTGAGAGCACCCCAGGGACTTAATCACCAGCCAAAGAGTACACATGGAGAGACTCATGGCTCTAGCTGCATATGTAGCAGAGGATGACCTTGTTAGACATCAAAGGGAGGAGAGGACATTGGTCCAGAGAAAGGTGGATGCTCCAGTTTAAGGGACTTCCAGGACAGGGAAGCAGCAGGAGTGGGTGGATTGGTGATCCAGGGAGGTGGGGTGAGTTAGGGGATTTTCACAGGGAAAGCCAGGAAAGGGGATAATATTTGAAATGTAAATAATGAAAATATCTAATAAAAAAGTACTTCATGGATGCAGTTTTCAGCCTAAATTTCCATGGGGATCATTTATATAGACCATCTATTAGAGTGATGATCTTTTTCCAAGTGCCAATTGAGTGACCTTACTGCCACAGCAGTCATGCTTGCTTTCTGAATATTGGAACAAATGAATCAATTCGTATTTCTAAGTCACCAGAAAAGTATTATGTTATTAAGGTTTTATAAAAGATACTTGCATACTTGAATACTCTGGAACAGGATGGATGCATTGGATCTCTTCCACCCAGCTCTTAAGAGATGTACTAAGAGGCATTTGGCTAGACTTTCCATGATCACTGCTGGATTATTAGATTTTTATTTTACAGGAGAAAGAGACAACTTTCAGTGTTCCTGGATGTTGAACTAGGACTGCCATGCAAGCTGTAATTTTCTAAGGATGCTTGGGAAGCACAGCTTAAATGTAACTATGAGACAGCATTGCAGAGATTTTTCACCTGGTTCTGGTCCATATTTCTAGACTTCCCCCTGGGGCACAGACTTCAGTAACAGAGAACCAGAATATGTTTCAGTTTTTACTGTAGAATCAGGTTCTTGATAATGTTTTTCATATGACATTTGCCCTACATTTTCTCAGTGTTTTGAGTATTAACCCTTTACTTTGAAATCTCAAATTTATTTCAGGTCTCTGATATAATACTCCTTAGTTAAGCCTTTAATTTTCTATATGAAATATACCAGTAACCAAGTCTAAATACCAAGTCACTTCCATATGTTCAGTATTCAAGGAAAGAAATTTACAAAATGTTGTATAGTTCACAAAAGCACAAAGCAATCTACTTCACTTTATATTTCTTTATTGTTTACATGATCTTGATTTTTCTCATTGCACTGTCTTGGTATTTTATATAATTTTTAAAGTTTTTTTTTTTTGCATTTTTTTTATTTGATATAATTTATTTACATTTCAAATGATTTCCCCTTTTCTAGCCCCCCCACTCCCCGAAAGTCCCGCAAACCCCCTTCTCTTCCCCTGTCCTCCCACCCACCCCTTCCCACTTCCCCGTTCTGGTTTTGCTGAATACTGTTTCACTGAGTCTTTCCAGAACCAGGGGCCACTCCTCCTTTCTTCTTGTACCTCATTTGATGTGTGGATTATGTTTTGGGTATTCCAGTTTTCTAGGTTAATATCCACTTATTAGTGAGTGCATACCATGATTCACCTTTTGAGTCTGGGTTACCTCACTTAGTATGATATTCTCTAGCTCCATCCATTTGCCTAAGAATTTCATGAATTCATTGTTTCTAATGGCTGAATAGTACTCCATTGTGTATATATACCACATTTTTTGCATCCACTCTTCTGTTGAGGGATACCTGGGTTCTTTCCAGCATCTGGCAATTACAAATAGGGCTGCTATGAACATAGTAGAACATGTATCCTTATTACATGGTGGGGAGTCTTCTGGGTATATGCCCAGGAGTGGTATAGCAGGATCTTCTGGAAGTAAGGTGCCCAGTTTTCGGAGGAACCGCCAGACTGATTTCCAGAGTGGTTGTACCAATTTGCAACCCCACCAGCAGTGGAGGAGTGTTCCTCTTTCTCCACACCCTCTCCAACACCTGCTGTCTCCTGAATTTTTAATCTTAGCCATTCTGACTGGTGTAAGATGAAATCTTAGGGTTGTTTTGATTTGCATTTCCCTAATGACTAATGAAGTTGAGCATTTTTTAAGATGCTTCTCTGCCATCCGAAGTTCTTCAGGTGAGAATTCTTTGTTTAACTCTGTACCCCATTTTTTAATAGGGTTGTTTGGTTTTCTGGAGTCTAACTTCTTGAGTTCTTTATATATATTGGATATTAGCCCTCTATCTGATGTAGGATTGGTGAAGATCTTTTCCCAATTTGTTGGTTGCCGATTTGTCCACTTGATGGTGTCCTTTGCCTTACAGAAACTTTGTAATTTTATGAGGTCCCATTTGTCAATTCTTGCTCTTAGAGCATACGCTATTGGTGTTCTGTTCAGAAACTTTCTCCCTGTACCGATGTCCTCAATGGTCTTCCCCAGTTTTTTTTCTATTAGCTTCAGAGTGTCTGGCTTTATGTGGAGGTCCTTGATCCATTTGGATTTGAGCTTAGTACAAGGAGACAAGGATGGATCAATTCGCATTCTTCTGCATGCTGACCTCCAGTTGAACCAGCACCATTTGTTGAAAAGGCTATCTTTTTTCCATTGGATGTTTTCAGCCTCTTTGTCGAGGATCAAGTGGCCATAGGTGTGTGGGTTCATTTCTGGATCTTCAATCCTGTTCCATTGATCCTCCTGCCTGTCACTGTACCAATACCATGCAGTTTTTAACACTATTGCTCTGTAGTATTGCTTGAGGTCAGGGATACTGATTCCCCCAGATTTCCTTTTGTTGCTGAGAATAGTTTTAGCTATCCTGGGTTTTTTGTTGTTCCAGATGAATTTGATAATTGCTCTTTCTAACTCTGTGAAGAATTGAGTTGGGATTTTGATGGGTATTGCATTGAATCTGTATAGTGCTTTAGGCAAAATGGCCATTTTAACTATATTGATTCTACCGATCCATGAGCATGGGAGGTTTTTCCATTTTTTGAGGTCTTCTTCCATTTCCTTCTTCAGAGTCTTGAAGTTCTTGTCATACAGATCTTTCACATGTTTGGTAAGAGTCACCCCAAGATACTTTATACTGTTTGTGGCTATTGTGAAGGGGGTCATTTCCCTAATTTCTTTCTCAGCCTGCTTATCCTTTGAGTATAGGAAGGCCACTGATTTGCTTGAGTTGACTTTATAACCTGCCACTTTGCTGAAGTTGTTTATCAGCTGTAGGAGCTCTCTAGTGGAGTTCTTTGGGTCACTTAGGTAGACGATCATGTCATCTGCAAATAATGATAGTTTGACTTCTTCCTTTCCAATTTGTATCCCTTTGACCTCCTTATGTTGTCGAATTGCCCGAGCTAGTACCTCAAGTACAATATTGAAAAGATAAGGAGAAAGGGGGCAGCCTTGTCTGGTCCCTGATTTCAGTGGGATTGCTTCAAGTTTCTCTCCATTTAGTTTGATGCTGGCTACCGGTTTGCTGTATATTGCTTTTACTATGTTTAGGTATGGGCCTTGAATTCCTGTTCTCTCCAAGACTTTAAGCATGAAGGGATGCTGAATTTTGTCAAATGCTTTTTCAGCATCCAATGAAATGACCATGTGGTTTTGTTCTTTGAGTTTGTTTATGTAGTGGATTGTATTGATGGATTTCCGTATATTGAACCAACCCTGCATTCCCGGGATAAAGCCTACTTGATCATGGTGGATGATCGTTTTGATGTGTTCTTGGATTCGGTTGGCAAGAATTTTATTGAGTATTTTTGCATCGATGTTCATAAGGGAAATTGGTCTGAAGTTCTCTTTCTTTGTTGGATCTTTGTGTGGCTTTGGTATCAGCGTAATTGTGGCTTCGTAGAAGGAATTGGGTAGTGTTCCTTCTGTTTCTATTTTGTGGAATAGTTTGAAGAGTATTGGTGTTAACTCTTCTTTGAAGGTCTGGTAGAATTCTGCACTGAAGCCATCTGGTCCTGTGCTTTTTTTGGTTGGAAGACTTTCTATGACTCCTTCTATTTCTTTAGGCATTATGGGACTGTTTAGATGGTCTAGTTGGTCCTGATTTAATTTTGGTATTTGGTATCTGTCAAGGAAATTGTCCATTTCCTCCAGATTCTCCAGTTGTGTTGAGTATAGGCTCTTGTAGTAGGATCTGATGATTTTTTGGATTTCCTCAGTTTCCGTTGTTATATCTCCCTTTTCATTTCTAAGTTTGTTAATTTGGATACTTTCTCTGTGCCCTTTGGTCATTCTGGCTAAGGGTTTATCTATCTTGTTGATTTTCTCAAAGAACCAGCTCCTCGTATTGTTGATTTTTTGTATGGTTCTCTTTGTTTCAACTTGATTGATTTCGGCCCTGAGTTTGATGATTTCCTGCCTTCTACTCCTCCTGGGCGAAATAGCTTCTTTTTGTTCCAGGGCTTTCAGGTGTGTCATTAAGCTGGTAATGTATGCTCTCTCCATTTTCTTTTTGGAGGCACTCAGGGCTATGAGTTTTCCTCTTAGCACTGCTTTCATTGTGTCCCATAGATTTGGGTATGTTGTGTTTTCATTTTCATTGTGTTCTAAAAAGTCTTTAATTTCTTTCTTTATTTCTTCCTTGACCAAGGTATCATTGAGTAGAGTATTGTTCAGTTTCCACGTGTATGTGGGCTTTCTGTTGTTTCTGTTGCTATTGAAGACCACTTTTACTCCATAGTGATCAGATAGGAGGCATGGGATTAGTTCGATCCTCTTATATTTGTTGAGGTCTGTCTTGTGACCAATTATATGGTCGATTTTGGAGAAGGTACCATGAGGTGCTGAGAAAAAGGTATATTCTTTTGTTTTAGGATAGAATGTTCTATATATATCTGTTAAATCTAATTGGTCCAAAGCTTCAATTAGTTTCATTGTGTCCCTGTTTAGTTTCTGTTTTCCTGATCGGTCCATTGAGGAAAGTGCAGTGTTGAAGTCACCCACAATTATTGTGTTAGGTGCAATGTGTGCTTTTAGTTTTAATAAAGTTTCTTTTACAAAAGAGGGTGCCCTTGCATTTGGGGCATAGATGTTCAGGATTGAGAGTTCTTCTTGTTGTATTTTTCCTTTGACCAGCAAGAAGTGTCCCTCAGAGTCTCTTTTGATGACTTTGGGTTGAAAGTCAATTTTATCTGATATTAAAATGGCTACTCCAGCTTGTTTCCTGAGACCATTTGCTTGTAAAATTGTCTTCCAGCCTTTTACTCTAAGGTAGTGTTTGTCTTTGACCCTGAGGTGTGTTTCCTGTAAGCAGCAAAATGTAGGGTCCTGTTTACGTATCCATTCAGTTAGTCTGTGTCTTTTTATTGGGGCATTAAGTCCATTGATGTTAAGAGATATTAAGGAATAGTGATTGTTACTTCCTATCATTTTTGACGTTATTTTTTAAATTTGAATGCTTAACTTCTTTTGGGTTTGATGAAAGGTTACTATCTTGCTTTTTCCAGGGTGAAGTTTCCCTCCTTGTATTGGTGTTGTCCTCCTATTATCCTTTTTAGGGCCGGGTTTGTGGATAGATATTGGGTAAACTTGGTTTTGTCATGAAATATCTTAGTTTCTCCATCTATGGTGATTGAGAGTTTTGCTGGATATAGTAGTTTTGGTTGGCATTTGTGTTCTCTTAGAGTCTGCATGAGATCTGCCCAGGACCTTCTAGCCTTCATAGTCTCAGGTGAAAAGTCTGCTGTGATTCTGATAGGTCTTCCTTTATATGTTACTTGGCCTTTTTCTCTTACTGCCTTTAGTATTCTTTCTTTGTTTAGAACATTTGGTGTTTTGATTATTATGTGACGGGAAGTATTTCTGTTCTGGTCCAGTCTGTTTGGAGTTCTGTAGGCTTCTTGTATATTCATGGGCATCTCTCTCTTTAGGTTAGGGAAGTTTTCTTCCATAATTTTATTGAAGATATTTGCTGGCCCTTTAAGTTGTAAATCTTCACTCTCCTCTATGCCTATAATCCTTAGGTTTGGTCTTCTCATTGTGTCCTGGATTTCCTGGATATTTTGGGTTACAAGCTTTTTGCATTTTGCATTTTCTTTAACTGTTGAGTCCATGGTTTCTATGGAATCTTCAGCATCTGAGATTCTTTCTTCTATCTCTTGTATTCTGTTGTTGATATTTGTATCTCTGTCCCCTGATTTCTTCCCAAGGCTTTCTATCTCCAAAGTTGTCTCCCTTTGAGTTTTCTTAGTTGTTTCTACTTCTGATTTTAGATCCTGGATGGTTTTGCTTAGCTCCTTCACTTGCATGTTTGTGTTTTCCTGTAATTCTTTAAGAGATTTTTGTGTTTTCTCTTTCATGAACTCAGCCTGTTGACCAAAGTTCTCCTGTATTTCTTTAAGAGATTTTTGTGTTTCGTCTTTCATGACCTCAGCCTGTTGAGCAAAGTTCTCCTGTATTTCTTTAAGTGTTTTTTGCATTTCCTCCTTGTTGGCTTTTGTATTCTCCTGGATTTCTTTCAATGATTTTTGTGTTTCCCTTGCAAGGGCTTCTAACTTTTGATCCATTGTCTCCTGAATTTCTTTATGTATGACCTTCATGTGTTCCTGTACCAGCATCATGACCAGTGATTTTAAATCCAAATCTTGTTTTACTGGTGTGATGGGGTATCCAGGACATGTTGGTAGAGGAGAATTGGGTTCAGATGTTGCCATATTGCCTTGATTTCTGTTAGTGACGTTCCTGCGTTTGCCTTTTGCCATCTAGATCTCACTGGTGTTAGTTTATCTTGTCAGTGCTGGACTCACCAGTGCAAGCTGCCCCTTCCCAGTTGGCCTCTGGTGCACAGCTTACCTCCTGCACTGCTTGTAGACAGTGTGCTGCTGCCCAGGCTGTTCAGATCCCAAAGCAGGCACCCGAAGGCTCCTGCTGGGGCCCGCTGGATTCACTGGAGCACCCTGACTTCTCCCAGCTGGCCGCCCGGAAGCCCAGCTAGCCACTTGCAGGACTTGGAGATGTAATGCTGCCGCCCAGACTGATCTCAGTCTGTCCGATTCCTGGAGTACGGAGCCAAGATGGATGCTCCTCTCCTGACTGGTGGGAGGCCGAGTTCTGAAGTGGCCTCCGTGCAGGAAAGGCGCCGCACAACTGCAGCTGCTTGCTGTCCGGCTGGTCAGCGAAGGTCAGTGGTCGTGGGCGCAGGGCCTAACTGGTCCCTGTGACGCCTTGGTTCCACTGCTGATGGCCCTTCAGCTGGAGCAGCCACTGCTGCCGCTGCTGCCGCCGCCGCCGCCGCCGCCGACGTTTATTTTTTTTTAAAAAGGTATCTGTCTTTACCCACATCCTCATTCTGGTCTATTTTCATTCTTGGTGCATATTTCTACTCATGAGGCATAAAACACCAGATACAATAAAATGGTGCCCTTTTTGGAGAACTCCCTGCTGTGAGGGCTTTCTATGCAGGATATAAGCCAAGATCCATTACTAGAAGTTCCTTTTAAAGCAAAGATTAAGAGCTACAATGGAAGAGCATTTGCCCACTATGTTGATGACTTAATTTATGGGATGACAGCAATGGGGGGCAGGCAACTTCTCTTTAGAATTTCAGGAGCCATCAGAGATTCCACATTGGGTCTTTGAAGAAAATGAAAGGCCTTATTTCTTCTGATAAGAATTCATGTCTCTAATGGCTGAGAAACACCTAAAGAAATGTTCAAAGCCCTTAGTGATCTGAGAAATGCAAATTAAAATGGCCCTGAGATTTTACCTTACATGAACCAGAATGGCTAAGATTGAAACCTCAGGCAACAGCATATGTTGATGAGGATGTGGAGAAAGAGGAACTTTCCTCCATTGCTGGTGGGATTGCAAACTTGTACAAGCCCTCTGGAAATCAATCTGGAGGTTCCTCTGAAAATTGGAAATAGATCTACCTGAAATCCCAGCAATACCACTCTTGGGAATATACCCAAAAGATGCCCTAACATGCCACAGGGCATGTGGTCCACTATGTTCATAGTGGTGTTATTTGTGATCACCAGAAGCTGGAAACAACCCAGATGTCTCATGACAGAATAATGGATACAGAAAATGTGGTTCATTTAAACAATGGAATACAATTTAGCTATTAAGAATGAGGATATCCTGAGTTTTGCAGGCAAAAGGGCATGCATGATATATACTCATAATAATAAATAGATATCCAATAACAACACCAAAACTTCATAATACCCAAGATAGAGTCCACATAACTCAGAGTTCAACAAGCAGAAGGGCCCAAGTGAGGATGTCTCAGTCCCAGGTGGGAAGAAAAGGAAACCAACCAGAAAGGGGTAAAGGGAGGACCCTGTGAGGGGAAAGAAAGGAAAATGATCTGGTATTGGGTGTGGGAAAAGGACCAAAGCTCTGAGGGCCAGCAGAAAGAATGGAAACAGGCAACCTTTGGAGGTAGGAGGCTCGGGGGACTCCTTGGAATGTACCAGACACCTGGGAGGTAAGAGACTCTCAGGACTCAAAGGGAGGGACCTTAGATGAATTGCCCTACATTGGGAAGAGAGAACTTGTAGAACCAACCTCCAGAAGATAGAAAGTGCATCAAGTAAGTGATGGGGATGCCATCCCACAGTCAATACTCTGACCTATGTTTGTTCCTCTCTGAAAGAACTTTAGGGATGAAAATGGAGAGGAGCCTGAGACAAAGAAGTTATAACGACAGGCCCAAAGTGGGATCCAGCTTAATGGTAGGTCCCAATACCTGACACTATTCCTGAGGCTATGGAGCTCTCACAAAAAAAGGGACCTATCATGGCTGCCCCCCAAAAGACCAACAAGATATA
Organism: Apodemus sylvaticus; assembly: GCF_947179515.1. Lineage (NCBI taxonomy): Eukaryota > Metazoa > Chordata > Mammalia > Rodentia > Muridae > Apodemus > Apodemus sylvaticus. The sequence goes on along the minus strand of NC_067472.1, from coordinate 160,489,780 downwards.
GATATTTGTACCCAACCAATTAACGGAGATTATGACCTCTGTTGTTGAATTAGGTGAATGCTGGAAGAAGATGAGGAGAGGGTGACCCTGTAAGAGAACTAGCAGTCTCAATAAATCTGGACCACTGAGATCTCTCAGACACTGGACAACCAAACAGGCAGCATACACCTGGTGATATGAGATCTCCAACACATATACAGCAGAGGACTGCCAGGTCTGGGTTTGGTCAGAGAAGAACCTAGCCCTTAAAACATTGGAGGCCCCAGGGAGTTTAGAGGTCTGGTGAGGTTGGGGGTGAGGAGTGGGATATCCCAGTAGAGAGAGGGGACAGGGAGGAAGTATGGCATGTGGAATAGAGGGAGGGTGGACAGGGAGGGGAATAAAATCTGGAGTTTAAATAAAATAAAATAAAATGCATACATATATACATACATACATACATACATATATACATACAACAAAAATATGTTTTTCTAAAAATAAAAAGGGAATGCATATGGATGAATGATGAGAGAAATCTCTGATGTCCAGAGGGTTGTACAGGAGAGCTGGTTAGGAAACCTCCAGGAGCCTTTTTGAGATTTGTGGTAAGGGTAGTCTGGCTCTTTGTGCTGGATAATGCTTGTGCATACAATTTACTCCATGTTGTGTTCTTTTGATGGAGTTGGTAGTCTGGAAGATTTTCTTGTTCATTTAGAAACTTCTGAGATTAGAACTTTTTTTTATATTTAAAGCTATATCATTTATATGTGCTGACTAGCTTTATGTCAACTTGATTCCCGCTATAGTTGCCAGTCAGGAGGAAATATTGACTGAAAAGTGCCTCCATAAGAACCAACTTTATTATTAAAGGGTTAAGAATTCTAAGACTTTAGAGCATTTTCTTAATGACTGATTGGTGGTGGAGGGCTCAGGCCATTTTGAATGGTGCTGTCTCTAGGCTGGTGGTACTGGGTCCCATATGAAAGCTGGCTGAGCAAGTTATGATGAGCAATCCAGTAAGAAGCAGTCCTCCCTGACTTCTGCATCAGCACCAGCCTTCAGGTTCCTGCCCTGATTTAGTTTCTACCCTGATTTACTTTAATAATGAACTGTGATTTGAAAGCTTAAGGAAAACAAAGCTTTGCTCCCTTTAAAGTTATTTTAGTCATAATATTTTATCCCAGTGATTTTAACCCTATCTTGGAGAATTTGATAATTTTTGACATCTATATTTGTGTGCATGCAAGGATGTTTGTTGTTTGATGATGATACATTAATGAAAGTTACAGGATAAATGTGTTTTTTTCCATCAACCATGTGGTCTTAAATGTCATATTTAGGTCATCAGGCTTGGTGGCATGCACCTCTACGCATTTAGTAAGTTTTCCACTGCTGTTACTTTCTTTTTGAACCCTGTTTTTTTTTGTACTTAGAAGATTTTATCCTCATCTTCATCTCTTCATTCTTTATCACATCTTAATTAAAGTTACTATTGCTGTGAGGATACATTATGACAAAAATCAAGTTGGAGAAAAGGGTTTATTTGGCTTTAACTTCTACATTGCTGTTCCTCATGGAAGGAAGTCAAGACAAGAACTCTCATGGATAGAAATCTGGAGGTAGGAGCCAATGCAAAAGCCATGGAGTGGTGCTACGTACTGTATTGCTCTCATGGCCTGCTCTGCATATTTATATATATAAAAGCTAAGACCACCTTCCCACAGAAACCTCATTCACAATGATATGGGCCCTCCCACATCAATCAGTAATTAAGAAAATGCCTGTTGTCCACATCCCAATCATATGGAGGCATTTTCTAACTGAGGCTCTCTCCTCTCTAATAACTTTTGCTTATGTTAGGTTGGCATAAATCTAGACAGCACATGCCTCCAACAGAAGTGTACAGTCTCTGAATATATTCTGGCTTACTCAAGACCAGGACAATGAAAAGGAAAAACTGGACATCGTGAAATCTCTGTCATATTGTCTGACACTTTGTTGGCTATAGACTAAGCAATATTAAAATGATGTAAAGTTGAACAGATAGGTAGAAGAAACACTCTACAGTTCTTGTTGATTTTACATCAGTGCATTACCAAGGTATAAAAATAACATTAGGTTTGGCATATGGCATTAAAAGTATTAAAGTGTAGCCTTTTGTTTAAGAGTAAACTAAGAAGTTAAGAATTAGTAAGCAACTGGAAAGTGAGTGAAGATTTGTTTTCCATGGCTCACACATAGTCACTTGGATGCACAGTTTTCCTGAAAGGTCAAAGTTGTCATGGTTTTTAGACTGAACATTATGTGATTTTGCATCTGAGAACATGACTTTCACACTGTATTATTAAATGTAGAATATATTCCTTAGGGTTTATTTCTCATGGGTAATGTTAGTAGAAATCTTTGAAAGAATCATTTTTTCCAACTAAAATTTTATGATATAAACAAAGTATCTTCTATAGGAATAGAACATAAGTTCTTTATTCATTAATACTTCTCATTAATTTTTATATTTACTTTATATTCTGAATAGATCCATCCTTGCAGCTCCTCCTACTCCTACTCTTGCAAATTTCTCTTTCCAATCCCCACTCTAATTCGGCTCAGAGAAGGGAAATACTCCTGGAGTATCACCCCTCCTTGGGACATCCATGTTCTAGGTTATTTAATTTTGTAGGTATTCATTTGATGTACTTGACCCTGCAGGTTGCCCAATTTTATTCCCCACTCTTTCATAAGAATTCCTGTGTTCCATCTGATGATTGGTTATGGGTCTATGCATTTGCTTCTATTCACTGCTCAATGAAGCCTCTCAGGAGACAGTTATGCTAGGTACCTATCTGCAAGCATAATAGAATACTATTAATAGAGTCATGGATTGGCTGTCCCACATAGAATGGGTCTCATGTACCTCTAATACAGCCAAGTAAATTTCTATCACCCAGTTACACAATTGTCTATACTAATTTTGTCAGTTTGTGCAAATGTCCAATAAAACAATATTTCCCCACATGAAACCTTCAATTGTTAATAATGATTACTAAATATATTATATATATTTATCAACTTCTGCTGTTACATGATATATGTACATATATATATGTATATATATATATATATATATATAATTACTCTCTTGTCTTTATTCTTTAGTTATATGATTTATAAAAATTTTAATGAGTTAAATAATCAGGTAAGTTTTACCTTTTATATTTACATATTAGATATAGCCTTCTAAACTAATTTTTACACATATTAGCCCAGTTACATTTTCCACTCAACTTAATTAAAAATAACTACATTTTGATAGTTTGAACTATGCATATGAAAATATGTTCTCCTTTCACTGTACTTTAAATTATAATTATTTTGTATGGTGTAAGCTACTGTGCTTAAAGCATATTTCTTCTTCTAGAAAAATTTGCATAATTGAAAGCCATACAATTAGTACTTAGCAATTAATAAACTAGTAAGGGAATAGAGATAGTTAATGAATTAATGGTTTCTTTAAATGAGAATATAATTATGCAAGTATTCTTTATTTGCAAGTCTACCAGATTCTTGCCTGAATTCTCTATGCATTTGTGGGTTGGAAAGACCAGGTGCATATCTAACACTAAGGAGGACAGGTAATGAAGAAGCAAAACTATCAGTCAGCTGACATAGCATGTCAAAATAAAACAGTCTTTGTAGATGTTTGCCGGGGTCCAGCCTCGACACAGGGTCAGAGTTCTCAACTGGAAGCAGGGATATCTGGAAGGCGAATAATAAATATATACAGACTACTTTCTGGGTACAAGTTGACAGGCAATTTTTTAAGGCTTGACGTTTCTCTTCTTTCTCACTCTGTGCTCTCTTTCTCTCTTGCTCACTCGCTCCCAGCTAGAGGCTGCACACACTCTGCATTCTCCTGTGCACTCTGCTTTCCTCCCGTGTGCTTTTCTTTTCTTGCACTCATCCTCATACACACCTCTGTGTGTACCCCTTTCACTCACACACACACACTCTTCACACACATCTCACATTCTCTCTTCACTCACTCTTCACAAGCTCTTCTCATGCTCTCCACATTCGCACTCTCACTCGCACTTCACGAGCTCACTACTCACTCTCTACATGTTCTCTACACGCTCTCTGCATCTTCTCTTGTCTTTTTCTTGCCCTGGCTTTTATTGATACTCAAAAAGCAATTTAAAAAAAAGGCATTGTATAATCATTGCCAAATCAAATTCAAAAGAATGACATCCTACAAAGAATCAAGAATTGCAATTGTTCCCCAAAGCTTCAAGCTTCCCTATTCCTAGGCCTCTAGTCAAAATAAATAATAATTGCCAACTTATCATTATTTAAACTTTCACATTAACTATTATTCTTCAGGAGCTCAGAGCTTTGAGGCCAGCTACTTTTATTTTCTTGTAAAAGCTCTAATGACAAATGACATGGGCAAAGCTGCTAGGCAGTGGCCAGAAAGAATCAAGTTAACCCTTAACTTGGTAGCTGCCCTAGCTATCCGCTTCTACACATTGCACACAATGGCTTTCTTAAAAGTCCCAGTGTTTTGAGTTAGTTTTACTAATATAAAATTTTACATATTCTATAAGTCCAGGAACTACTCTCAAATGTTGTGCAAAACTTATTTCATAACTTTAATAGATTTTTTTTCTTTCTTTGGGGTCACAATGTTGACACTAATTCATTTTCTAATATTTTTGTCAAAATTTCTTTGCAAGTGAAGCATTAATTTGGATCTATCATTCTGCAGTTATTGCATTATTACTAAGATGAGTGCACATAGCATGCACCTGTGCCATTAGGACTGTGCTGTGCTGTGCCCCATGCCTCAATTTTTAATTGTTTAAGAATCATTACATCAGGGAACAACTAGTTTCACAGAATCTCCCAGAGCAGAAGGAGAACGAAGTAAGAAACTCAGATATAATAGAATAATTATGCATACCAAGGCCAACTGAAAAATAGTCATGCACAAATGAAATCTATATAGCTGTTGTCCAGTGCTAAGGTTAGGAGAAATGGGAACAACTGTTGTTACAAAGAGCTGCAGCAGGCTACTGAAATATCTCCATCCTGGCCTACTACAGGTAGTCTCTTATTACAGATGGCTGGTCCCCTGGAGGGATGTGTCTCCTGCTTCTCTGGGTCCCAGATTCTATCCTTTTCTACAAGGAGCTGCTGCAGGCTTCTGAGATGTCTCCATCCCAGTCTACCACTGGCAGTCCCTGTCATTGTTTGTTGTCCCTGGTAGATGTTTAGACAATATTAATTAATAGGTGACCAATAAATAAAGTATAACTAAACTCATTTTTCTTGTTCCATCTTTTTCCATCCACACTACCATATATAGCATATGGCAATGTTATTAATCTGACATTGCTCAGATGAAGGCCAAGTTGATAAAGATCCATGATTCAAACAGCCACATAGAAAACAGTGCTTTGTTCTTTCCATATGTTGCTTTGCTAGTCTCAGTTATCATGTTGTTTCCCCTTCTATGATCCTCTCATTCTACATTGTTAATTTGTTTGTATGTCTCCTGCTGGCTCTTTGTGAATTCTGTCTGTTTTCTATTGGATAGATTAAATACTTATAAATGTATACATATGAATACACATAATCATACACACACATATATAAACACATGCAGAAATAAATATGCATACACAGATAGGTGCCCTAACAGATGTATATACACTCAACTATGCATACACACAGTGATGTATGCCTAAACAGACACATACAAAAATACTTGCATTTACGCATACATATATAAGCATCTGCTATTCCCTGGCTTTTTCATCTTAGCTATTCTGACTGGTGTGAGATGGAATCTCAAGGTTGTTTTGTCTTGTATTTCCCTGATGAGTAAGAATGTTAAATGTTTCTTTAGGTGTTTCTTGGCCATTTGCTCAGTTGAGAATTCTTTGTTTAGCTCTGTATCCCATTTTTAATAGGGTCATTTAATTCTCTAGAGTATAACTTCTTGAGTTCTTTGTATATATTGGATATTAACCCTCTATCAGATGTAGGTTTGATAAAGATCTTTTTGCCAAATGTTGTTGCCATTTTGTCCTATTGACAGTGTCCCTTGCCTTACAGAACCTTTGGAATTTTGTGAGGTCCCATTTGTAGATTGTTGATCTTAGAGCATAATATTGGTGTTCTGTTCAGATGAATTTCCCCTGTGCCCATGTGTTCCAGCCTCTTCCCCACTTTCTCTTCTATTAATTTCAGTGTTTCTGGATTTATGTGGAGGTCCTTATCCCACTTGGACTTGAGCTTTGTACAAGGAGATAAGAATGGGATCAAACCACCAACCAAAGAGTACACATGGCGGGACCCATGGCTCCAGTCACATATGTAGCAGAGGATGGCCTTGTTGGCCCTCAGTGAAAGGAGACACCTTTGGTCCTGTGAAGACTTGAAGGCCCAGTGTAGGGGAATTCTAGGAAAAGGAAGCATGAGTGGGTAGGACAGTGAGGAGGGGGTTGCGATAGTGGATTTTCAGAGGAGAAACAGGAAAAGGGATATCATTTGAAATGTAAATAAAGAAAATATCTAATAAAAATAAAGTATCAATTTACATTCTTCTACATGTTGCCCAACAGTTGAACCAGCACCATTTCTTGAAAATGCTGTCTTTTTCTCCTAAATAGTTTTGCTTCCTTTGACAAAGATAAAGTGATGATAGGTATGTGGGTTCATTTTTGGGACTTCAATTCTATTCTGTTGATCTTCCTGCCTGTGTCTGTACCAATACTACACAGTTTTAATCACTATTTCTCTATAATACAGCTTGAGGTTAGGGAGGGTGATTTCTCCCAGAAGTTCTATTATTGCTGAGAATAGTTTTTCTTTTATTATTATTATTTTTTATTTTCTATATTCTTTGTTTACATTCTGAATCTTTCTTATCCTGTTTTTTTGTTATTGCAAATGAATTTGCAAATTGCTCTTTCTAACTCTATGAAGAATTGAGTTGTAATTCTGATGAGGATTGCATTGAATCAGTAGATTACTTTTGGTTTTGGTAAGATTTCAGTCTGGTACATCCACTCCAGAAATCTGTCTTGTGGTTCCTCAGAAAATTGTACATAGCATTACCTGAGGACCAAGTTATACCACTCCTGGGCATATACCCAAAAGATGCTTTAACATCTAACAAAGACACATGCTCCACTATGTTCATAGCAGCCTCATTTATAATCACCAGAAGATGGAAAGAGCCTAGATGTCCTTCAACAGAGGAATGGGTACAGAAAATGTGGTACATTTACAAATGGAATACTACTCAGCTATTAAAAACAATGAATTCATGAAATCCTTGGACACGTGGATGGAACTAGGAAATATCATCCTGAATAAACTAAAAAATCACAAAAGAACACACAAGTGACATATTTACTGATAAGTGGATATTAGCCCCCAAAGTTAGAATACCTAAGATACAATTCATAGACCAGAGTAAGCACAAGAAAAAGTAAGACTAAAGTGTTGGTCCTTCGGTCCTTCTTAGAAGCGGTAACAAAATATTCACGGGAGCAAATATGGAGACAAAGTGTGGATCAGAGACTAAGGAAAAGGCCATCTAGAGCCTGCCCCACCTGGGGATCCATCCCATATATAATCACCAAATGCAGTCACTACTGTGGATTCCAAGAAGTGCAGGCCTACAGGAACCTGATATAACTGTCTTATGAGAGGCTCTGTCAGAGGCTGAAAAATACAGATGTGGATGCTCACAGATAGCAATTGGAGTGACTACAAGGTCCCCAGAAAAGGAGTTAGAGAAAGGACTGACTGATCTGAAGGGGTTTACAACCCCATAAGAAGAAGAACAATATCAACCAACCAGACACCACAGAGCTCCCAGGGACTAAATTACCAACCAAAGAGTGTACATGGAGGGTCCCATGGCTCCAGATGCATGTGTTGCAGATTATAGCCTTGTCAGGCATCAGAGGGAGAAGAGGACCTTGTTCCTGTGAAAGCTCTATGCTCCAGTGTAGGGTAATGTGAGGGTTGGGGGGCAGGAGTGGGTGGGTGGTTGGGGGAGCACCATCATAGAAACACGGGGAGGGGCGGGGAGATAGGGGATTTCTGGGAAGAAACCAGGAAAGAAGATAACATTTGAAATGTAAATAGAGAAAATATCCATAAAAAGAGAAAAAATATTAAATATTCACATATATGATGCATATAAAACATGCATGCACAAAAATGAATACTTATACATACATATGTATAAATAAGTGGAGATATGCCCACATATAAAATGCATGCATAGACATGCATTCAAATAAATACACATATTCTTGCATATATGCAAATGCATACATACACATCTCAGTAGTGTGAACCATCTACTGAAGCCAGCCTGATGACCACACACACCTTTCCTGAATGACCTTTGTACTTTATCATAATATTTATCATTTCCATTCCTTTTTAGAGGGGACTCACAGCTTAATAAGACATGAAAGAATTATTTATCCCCTATATACTTTATGAAAGAATTATTAATATGAGTTTTCTCTACTTTCTGTTAGAAGTAATGTATATAAATACTCATAAGAGATTATTATTACTGATCAGCCTAGATGTTTTGCAGCTCAATTTTATCCCATAGACTATTAAGAGTAAACAACTTCTCTAGGAGTGAAGAGAACATATGTCACAAGCTCATTTGCATGAAGATGACAGGATTTTGGAGCAAAGTCATGTGGTAATTAGGTCTGTGGAAAGGAATCAGCTCAGCTCTCATGCTTAACAGATTATGTTTGAAACTGCTGAGTACCTGGGCAATAAATGCACTATTTTCTTTTTCTTTGGTTGCAAACCCCCTCAGAGTCTTCAGTCCTTTCTCCTCCATTGGGGACTCCTGGGTATTTACAGACTGTGTCTATCTGGAATAAACAGTATTTCCATCTGTCAGGATATAGGCTGTTTCTCTCTCTCTCTCTTTCTCTCTTTCTCTCTCTCTCTCTCTCTCTCTCTGTCTCTCTCTCTCTCTTTCTCTCTGTCTCTCTCTCTAACACACACACAAACACACACATACACACACACACACACACTTTTTCTGTTACACTCTGTTTCTATCTCTTGGTGTGAAAGAGAGAGTTGCCACTTAAATGACCTGAACTATCCTATCCTCAATAGGACCTCAAAGCTGAGATCACAATGTGTGATTTAATAACAACATATGATGGCTCCTTGTTTTGTCTCCCCCATGAGCAGAAGTCATGCTACAACAAGGTTTTGATGAAAAAAATGGTTTATTTAGCATACAACTCCCCATGAAGAGAGTTTCTTTTTGTCTCTCCATGACTAAACCTTCTTTTCCTCATAATCCTAACTGATGCACAAACTTTGGTGAAATATTCTGGCAAATAATGGATTTTTCATACATGTGACAATTAAATATTTTCAAGAAATTCCATCCATTGATATTTATAAAATAAGTATTAACTATTATTGGGAGATATCTGAAGTTCTCTGTATAGCTCATTCTTACACACAGGCTCAGAATATTTGGGAAAAATCACTTTGGGTAAAATAATGATAGGAAACTGAGTAGAAATACAAAAAAAAATAAAGTTAAGATATGATTTCCATCATTATTGTTTTCCAAATTTCATTTTCTCTTTGTTATGGGTTTTAAATTTTAGTTATTCTTGAAATCTACTTCTGCTATTAAGTTGAAAAATAAAGAATATTATTTAATTTTACTTCAATAAAAGTTAATGTGATTTTTTAAAAAACTTTTCAGATAGATGTTGGTATTTCTTTAGAGAAGTGGTATTATATTTTTTGTGATAACAGAGTTTAAATGACTTGCCTTTTCGTTGAAAATCTATAAGACATTCCACATTCAAAAATGTATAATTTCAACATTGATTTAACTGATAAAATTCATGATAGGTTCCAGTCCTGAGGCCTCTGGTGGGAGCCTTCAGATCTCTGCTTCAGGATCCAGAACAGCCTGGGCTACAACACCAAATCTCCAGGCCCTGCAAGAGGCCAGAGGGGCACCCAGGAGCTTTCAGGTGTCTGCTTTGGGATCTGAACAGCCTGGACCACAGGACTCTGTCTCCAGGCAGTGCAGGAGGTCAGCTGTGCACCAGAGGCCAGCTGGGAAGAGGCAGCTTGCACTGGTGAGTCCAGCATTGACAAGACCAACTAACACCAGTGAGAACTAGATGGCAAAAGGCAAACGCAAGAGCATCACTAACAGAAATCAAGGCAATCTGAACACAATTCTCCTTTAAGAGCATGTCATCGATACCCCATCACACCAGAAAAACAAGATATGAATTTAAAATCACTGGTCATGATGCTGGTACAGGAACACATGAAGAACATAATTAAAGAAATGCAGGAGAAAATGGATCAAAAGTTAGAAGCCCTTACAAGGGAAACATAAAAATCATTGAAAGAAATTCAGGAGAATACAAAAGCCAATAAGGAGGAAACACAAAAATCACTTAAAGAAATACAGGGGAACTTTGGTCAACAGGCTGAGGTCATGAAAGAGGAAGCACAAAAATCTCTTAAAGAATTATAGGAAAACAAAAACAAGAAAGTGAGGGAGCTAAGCAAAACCATCCAGGATATAGAATCAGAAGTAGAAACAATGAGAAGACCAAACCTAAGGATTATAGGCATACATGAGAGTGAAGATTTACAACTTAAAGGGCCAGCAAATATCTTCAATAAAATTATGGAAGAAAACTTCCCTAACCCAAAGAGAGAGATGCCCATGAATATACAAGAGGCCTACAGAACTCCAAACAGCCTGGACCAGAACAGAAATACCTCCCTTCACATAATAATCAAAACCCCAAATTTACTAAACAAAGAAAGAATATTAAAGGCACTAAGAGAAAAAGGCCAAGTAACATATAAAGAAAGACCTATCAGAATCACACCAGACTTCTCACATGAGACTATGAAAGCTAGAAGATCCTGGGCAGATCTCATGCAAACTCTAAGAGAACACAAATGCCAGCCAAAACTACTATATCCAGCAAAACTCTCAATCACCATAGATGGAGAAACTAAGATATTCCATGACAAAACCAAGTTTACCCAATATCTATCCACAAACCCAGCCCTACAAAGGATAATAGGAGGAAAACAGCAATACAAGGAGGGAAACGTCACCCTGAAAAAATCAAGATAGTAACCTTCTTTCATCAAACCCAAAAGGAGGTGACCAATCAAATTTAAAAAATAACATCAAAAATGACAGGAAGTAATAATCACTATTCATTAATATCTCTAAACATCAATGGGCTCAATGCCCCAATAAAAAGACATAGACTAACCAACTGGATATGTAAACAGGACCCTACATTTTGCTGCATACAGGAAACACACCTCAGTGTCAAAGACAAAAACTACCTTAGAGTAAAAGGCTGGAAGACAATTTTACAAGCAAATGGTCTCAGGAAACAAGCTGGAGTAGCCATTCTAATATCAGATAAAATTGACTTTCAACCCAAAGTCATCAAAAGAGACTCTGAGGGACACTTCTTGCTGGTCAAAGGAAAAATACAACAAGAAGAACTCTCAATCCTGAACATCTATGCTCCAAATGCAAGGGCACCCTCATTCATAAAAGAAACTTTATTAAAACTCAAAGCACACATTGCACCTAACACAATAATTGTGGGTGACTTCAACACTGCACTTTCCTCAATGGATGGATCAGAAAAGCAGAAACTGAACAGGGACACAGTGAAACTGATTGAAGCTTTGGACCAATTAGATTTAACATATATATATGTATATAAAATGTATAAAACATTTTATCCTAAAGCAAGAGAATATACCTTTTTCTCAGCACCTCATGGTACCTTCTCCAAAATCAACCATAAAATTGGTCACAAGGCAGACCTCAACAAATATAAGAAGATCAAACTAATCCCATGCCTTTTATCAGATCACTATGGAGTAAAAGTGGTATTCAACAGCAACAAAAACAACAGAAAACCCACATATACGTGGAAACTGAACAATATTCTACTCAATGATAACTTGGTCAAGGAAGAAATAAAGAAAGAAATTAAAGACTTTTTAGAACTTGATGAAAATGAAGATACAACATACTCAAATCTATGGGACACAATGAAAGCAGTGCTAAGAGGAAAACTGATAGCCCTAAGTGCCTCCAAAAAGAAAATGGGGAGAGCATACACTAACAGCTTAATGACACACCTGAAAGCCCTGGAACAAAAAGAAGCTATTTCACCCAGGAGAAATAGAAGGCAGGAAATCATCAAACTCAGGGCCGAAATCAATCAAGTAGAAACAAAGAGAACCATACAAAGAATCAACAAAACCAGGAGCTGGTTCTTAGAGAAAATCAACAAGATAGATAAACCCTTAGCAAGAATAACCAAAGGGCACAGAGACAGTATACAGATTAACAAACTTAGAAATGAAAAGAAAGATATAACAACAGAAACTGAGGAAATTAAAAAAATCATTAGATCCTACTACAAAAGCCTATACTCAACACAATTGGAGAATCTGGAGGAAATGGACAGTTTTCTAGATAGATATCTGACACCAAAACTAAATCAGGATCAAATAGATAATCTAAACAGTCCCATAACACCTGAAGAAATAAAAAGGGCCATAGAAAGTCTCCCAACCAAAAAAAGCACGGGACCAAATGGCTTCAGTGCAGAATTCTATCAGACCTTCATAGAAGACCTAACACCAATACTCTTCAAACTATTCCACAAAATAGAAACAGAAGGAACTCTACCCAACTAGTTCTATGAAGCCACAATTATGCTGATACCAAAACCACACAAAGATCCAACAAAGAAAGAGAACTTCAGGACAATTACTCTCATGAATATTGATGCAAAAATACTTAATAAAATTCTTGCCAACCGAATCCAAGAACACATCAAAACGATCATCCACCATGATCAAGTAGGCTTCATCCCAGGGATGCAGGGATGGATCAATATAAGGAAATCCATCAATGCTATCCACTACATAAACAAACTCAAAGAAAAAAAACCATATGATCATCTCATTAGATGAAGAAAAAGCATTTGACAAAATTCAGCATCCTTTCATGCTAAAAGTTTTGGAAGAACAGGAATTCAAGGCCCATACCTAAACATCATTAAAGCAATATACAGCAAACCGGTAGCCAACGTCAAACTAAATGGAGAGAAACTTGAAGCAATCCCACTAAAATCAGGGACTAGACAAGGCTGTCCTCTCTATCCATCTTTTCAATATAGTACTTGAAGTTCCAGCTATCCATTTTTTCAATATGGATAATCTAAAGATTATCTATTTGAAGTACTTGAAGTTCCAGCTAGAGCAATTAGACAACATAAGGAGTTCAAGGGGATACAAATTGGAAAGGAAAAAGTCAAATTATCACTATTTGCAGATGACATGATAGTCTACTTAAGTGACCCAAAAACCTCCACTAGAGAACTCCTACAGCTGATAAACAACTTCAGCAAAGTAGCTGGATATAAAATCAACTCAAGCAAATCAGTTGCCTTCTTATACTCAAAGGATAAGCAGGCTGAGAAAGAAGTTAGAGAAATGACACCCTTCACAATAGCCACAAACAATATAACATATCTTGGTGTGACTCTAACCAAACAAGTGAAAGATCTAGTTGACAAGAACTTCAGGTCTCTGAAGAAGGAAATCGAAGAAGACCTCAGAAAATGGAAAAATCTGCCATGCTGGTGTATTGGCAGGGTTAATATAGTTAAAATGTCCATCTTGCCAAAAGCAATCTACAGATTCAACTCAATCCTCATCAAAATCCCAACTCAGTTCTTCACAGAGTTAGAAAAAGCAATTCTCAAATTCACCTGGAATAACAAAAAACCCAGGATAGCTAAAACTATTCTCAACAACAAAAGAAATTCTGGGGAAATCAGTATCCCTGACTTCAAGCAATACTACAGAGCAATAGTGTTAAAAACTGCATGGTATTGGCACAGTGACAGACAAGTTCACCAATGGAATAGAATTGAAGGTCCAGAAATGAATCCACACACCTATGATCACTTGATCTTGGACAAAGGAGCCAAAAACATCCAGTGGAAAAAAGATAGCCTTTTCAACAAATGGTGCTGGTTCAATTGGAAGTCAGCATGCAGAAGAATGCAAATTGATCCATTCTTATCTCCATGTACTAAACTTCACTCCAAGTGGATCAAGGACCTCCATGTAAAACCAGACACACTGAAACTAATAGAAAAGTAACTGGGGAAGACCCTTGAGAACATGGGCAAGGGGAAACGTTCCTGAGCTGAACACCAATAGCTTATGCTCTAAGATCAAGAATTGACAAATGGAACCTCATAAGATTACAAAGATTCTGTAAGGCAAAGGATACTGTTAAAAGGACAAAACAGCAACAATCAAATTGGGAAAGGGTATTCACCAACCCTACATCTGATAGAGGGCTAATATCCAATATATACAAAGAACTTAAGAAGTTAGACCCCAGGGAACCAAATAACCCTATTAAAATGGGGTACAGATCTAAACAAAGAATTTTCACCTGAAGAAATTTGGATGGCTGAGAGGCACCTTAAGAAGTGCTCAACATCATTAGTCATTAGGGAAATGCAAATCAAAACAACCCTGAGATTTCACCTTACACCAGTCAGAATGGCTAAGGTCAAAAACTCAGGAGACAATAGCTGTTGGCGAGGATGTGGAGAAAGAGGAACACTCTTCCACTGCTGGTGGGGCTGTAAGATGGTACAACCACTTTGGAAATCAGTCTGGCATTTCTTCAGAAAACTGGACATGACTCTTCTGGAGGACCCTGCTATACCTCTCCTGCGCATATACTCAAAGGATTCCCAGGCATGCAATAAAGAAAGACACATGCTCCATTATGTTCACAGCAGCCTTATTTATAATAGCCAGAAGCTGGAAAGAACCCAGATGTCCCTCAAAGAAGGAATGGATACAGAAAATGTGTTATATTTACACAATGGAATACTACTCAGCAATTAGAAACAATGAATTCACAAAATTTTTAGGCAAATGGTTTGATCTGGAAAATATCATCCTACTTGAATTAACCCAATTACAAAAGAATACACATTGAATGCAATCTCTGATAAGTGGATATTAATTAGCCCAGAAGCTCTGAATACCCAAGGCACAAATTGCATAACAAATTACTCCCATCAGGAAGTATGGAGAGGATCCTGATCCTGGAAAGGATTGATCTAGCATTGGAGGGGAATATAAGGTCAGAGAAAAAGGAGGGAGGTGATTGAAGAATGGATGGAGAGAAAAAGATTTATGGGATATATGGGTAGGGGCGGTCTGGGAAAGGGGAAATCATTTGGAATGTAAACAAAGAATATAGAAAATAAAAATATTTTAAAAAAATCGCTTTAGCTGTTTCAATTGCGTGTTCCTCTTGCCGAGTTTTACTGCACTGTTCCTTCTTCAGCACTCCCCTTCCATGTGATTCCATTCTTGCTAAAATTAAAAAAAAACATAGACACTCAGAAAGCAAAAAAGATGTAGCTATGTCCTTGGAAGTGCTTCTGTAATTTTTATCAGTTGTAATATATTTTGTTACTGGTCCAGCATCATGATCAGTAATGATGTTGGAAACAGCCTGTTTATTATTTTTGATAATTCTATCACAAGGAGGTGTGTGTTCAAAAACCCCACAGCTACACATGTTCCATCCCCATGCAGATAAATGCAAGCTATTTCTTCCTTGGTAACAATAATGCTGGCAAGTAGAAAGCCATCTCACAAAAGGGTTAAATTATATGATGTTTCTGGCCTGGCTTTTCTTCAACTCAGTGCAATGTTTTTTTATATTTATCCTTGTTGTTGCCTATGTCATATTTGAATATTTCACCAACTTAAGGGAATTTTGATTTCACATTCTTAGCTACCATAAGTAACGCTTCTGTAAACAATTATGTGTGCTATGTTGATATAATTTATTTCTCTTGGATAAATGTGAACTGTCTGTGTTTATCCTTAAATCATTTGTTTTGTAGAAAGACCCTGTAAACAATCAATATTTAAGAATGGAGCCTTTTTTTTTCTATCATTTGCCCTCATCCCACTCTCTCACCCTTTTCCCGTATCTCTCTCTCCTCTCTCCACATCTCTATTCTTCCTCCCTCTTCCACATGGTCATGACCATCCCCCATCTCTCTATCTTCTCTTTCTCTCTTTTCTTCTCTTTCTCCTTTTCTCTCTCTACTGTTTTAATAATAAAGTTTAATAATTAAACTATGAAAGAAAAAATTCATATAGAATTCTTATGTAAACGTAGTAATTCTTTTTTTTATATGAAAATATTATATTAGATAATTCTTTAATTCCTTTTGCATAATAGTTAACAAGAACAAATTGAGGGATTATAGGATTGCTTTTTAAATGGTTTTAATAAGTTTGTTCCCTGATGGATTGGGAAACTTACGCTGAGTTTGACTTTGGACCTTCTTGTAAGTAAGATAATGAGGAAGAGGAGGAAAGGAAGATGATCAGAAAATGGGCAGGGAACAAAGTAATCTACATTTCCATGGAATGCCCACAGCGGCTTAACTCTTCCTACTAGGATCCTGTCTTATCATTTTTATACTGCTCCTCAATAGCTCAAATTACTGAGGACCACACCTTCAACACATGAGCCTTTGGGAAACATGTCCTATGAAAATTACCATGATACCTTACATTGATTATTTATTGTAACATTGGTTAAGGTATTCATAGGCTATACATTAGTATCCTCTGTCTCTGGATAAAAAATATGTTTTAAGGGATTATTAAAATCAAGAACTTAAAAGTTTAATATGAAAAATAATTACATTAGTCATCTTTAAATTTTATTAATACAAAATCAAAAAACAATTAAAGGAAAATGCCAAATTTCTATCATAGTTTATTCATTAAATAAAGCTGAAACCAGAATTTGGAGAGAAAAAAACTGAATTGATGGGACTGCAAGTGGATACATAAGAATACAGAAATGGGCCTCAGGAGAGAAGGCTAGGCAGCTCTCAACAGACCTCTCTGAAACAGCAAACTTAAAAATTTATGAAGTTTGTTTCTATGTTGGCAGACAAAACTATCACATAGTACATATTTTTAATGTATTTTTACTTACTTTTTGAAATTTTCATATAAAATATTTCTATCATTTTCATTCTCCTTTAACCTTCAAATTTAAGATTGTACTTAATCTTTCTATGCTCTCAACTTCATATTCTTTTTTCTTTATATGTAATAACTTCCCTAGATCAATAAGTGATTAGTGTTTTCTTGGGAATGGAACATTCCATATCATCATCCTGGTTTTACATAAATCACCCCATTAAAGAATTTGACTTTCCTTCTCCTAGCAGCTATTAATTGGATATTTGGCAAATACTTGGATAATCACAACTCAAACTAATGAATATTTGTTTCAAAGTAAACCATTAATAAAGAGTTTAAAGAACTCTTTATTAATTTTGTGACTCTGTCTACTCAACAACTTAGATAGCATTTTCTATACCTAGAATACCTACAGCCCAACCAATCTTTATTTATTGAATGTGATTCACACAGGAAGACAGTCCTAGCTTTGTACCATGACACCCTCTTCAGTTATTCCATGAAATCTTTTATCTGCTCCTTTTTTTTTCAAATTACATTTATTTCTTAACAAATATCTTTCTCAAGTTCCTTTCTGAGATTTTCTATGGCTCTAACACCTAAGGAAAACTCTCTTCTCACTATCATACTATCTTTAAGCTTTGTTTTATATTTTGTATGAATACCCCTTGTTTTGGTAGGTTTAAGGTCTTTTTCAGCATATAAGTAAAAAAAAATTCTGTAATATAATAGCACTAAAAATAGTTTTGTATTAAAAATAAACTTTTAAAATATATAAAAGTACCATAGAATATAAGGAAAGCAATCTACAAAGTCCTCAAGCAAGTATATTATCTGCCTTTATAGTCTTTTTTTTTCAGTATATATTTTTTTATTCGATATAATTTATTTACATTTCAAATGATTTCCCCTTTTCTAGCCCCCCCACTCCCCGATAGTCCCTTCTCTTCCCCTGTCCTCCCTCCCACCCCTTCCCACTTTATAGTCTTAATATCCCTTCCTACTCGTTTTGTTAGAACATCAATAAAAAGGACCACATAGGGCGATTGCTGAGTGTGTGTCTAGTGTGTGACAAATTCGTTCAGAAGACTACAAAAGAGGAAAGAAATTGCAGGATGATATTTTGTTGTTGTTGTTGTTTTGAGACAGGGTTTCTCTGTATAGCCCTGTCTGTCCTGGAACTCACTCTGTAGACCTGGCTGGCCTCGAACTTAGAAATCCACCTGCCTCTTGTTGTGGTGTTTTTGATGACTCTTGCTCTCTCAATCTTTCTTCTACCTCTTCTACAAGATATCTCAAGTTCTGCTTAATGTTTGCATGCAGTTCTCTGCATCTGTTTCCTTCAACTGCTGAGTGATGCCTCTCAGAGGACAGTTAAGTTAGGTTACTGTCTACATGTATTGCAGAATAGCTTTATTAGGGTCAGGGTTTGATTTTTTTTCTTCTTGGATGGGTCATTGATTGTCCATGCCCTCAAGTTCTGCTCCATCTTTATCCCTGCACATCTTGTAGGCAGATGAAAATTCAGGCCAAAGGATTTATGTGTGGTTTGGTATCCTCCCTCCATTGGAAGTATTGCCAGGATACAGGTCATAGTATTGCTAGAACTTACTAGACTACCCTAGTAATAACAGCCAGGGTCACCTTTGTAGATTCCTGGGATTTTCCCTTGTGCTAGGTTTCTAAATCATTCCAGAGATGTCCGATGCCAAAGCAATTTCATTTCTCTCTCCCACTGCTCACTTCCTCGCTCTCTCAGCAACCTCATTCCTCCTATTCTCATCTCCCATCCCCCCGCCCCCCGACACAACCACCTCCCTCCACCCACCCTCAAAATCTAATCTCTTTTCCCTTCTCAGTGAGATTCCGGGGTTCTCTCTTGGGTCCCCCTTGTTACTTAGTTTCTTTGGTCTATAGTTTGTAGTGTTTTTATACTGTACTTTATGGCTAATATCAACTTTTATGTGACTATATACCCAGTGTGTCTTTCTGAGTCTGGGTCACCTCATTCAGGATGATATTTTCCAGTTACATCCATTTGTCTCAATTTTCATGCTGCCATTGCCATAAGTAATATTCCATTGTGTAGATGTACCTCATTTTCTTTATTCATTCTTAATTTCAGGGACATCTAGGTTGTTTTCAATTTCTGACTATTAGAAATAAATCTGCTATGAACATAGTTAAACAAGAATCCTTATGGTTTGGTGCAATGTCTATTGGGTATTTCCCCAGGAAAGGTGTAGCTGGATCTTAAGGTTAGAACTATTGCTAATTTTCTGAGAAACCAATAAATTGATCTCCAAAGTGGTAAGTAGACTTCAGTATCCCTGCTGGGGAAAAATTCTCAAGGCTCTTATCTTTGTTTTCAGGATTCCATGTCTTTCTTCTACAAAATTTTCTGGTTTCTATAATGTAGAAATTTCCAAAGGTGAGGTTGCTCCTGACAATCCTAATTATGGAATTGAGGATCTTCCAAAAATGTTGTGACTTTGCCTATATTTCTTAATTGCACATTGCAAATACAATTTCTTATAAATTTCTGTGTCTCATAAATCATGTGCTTTTTCTCCACTCAGCAAAAGGCATAGTTACAAAGCCTTGTCAAATTTTGATAAAAGTAACATGAGATGCCATTTTTGAAAATCTTTGTCCAATTTTAATACAAATGATACACAATATATAGTATTTGTGAACCTCATACAGAATCATTTCAGTGTGTGGCACCTACATAAATCTGTCTAAGGTGATATAGACCATTATGAGGTTATTTTATTTTCCTAAACTGTAGTAGGAAAAAATTAACAATCATACTCTGCATTTTTTCAGCTTATGTAATTATCAGTTATTTAGTAACTTATTTTCTCCTTCATTTTAGATAATTGGAATTTAATGAACATTTTCCATAGGTTAGATATCTTCTCTGTTGTAAATATAAAAGATATTTTTGACATTTTTATTTACATCCTTCGATTTTTAAAACAAGGTCTGGAGAGATAACCCAATGGCTAACAGTGCTTGCTTTGCTATCTTGAGGATCAGAGTATAGATGCCTGGATAACAAGAAAGGAGAATAAGTGCAACTCATTGAAACGATAGCATCTGGACACTCTAGCCAAAAACAGACAAACAAACAAAGAAAAAATCCAAACCAACCAACCAAAACAGCAAAAAACAGGCCTGCACACAGGCATAGAACACACATACATACATAGGAACACAGATAGCACATAAACCAAAAATAAATAGTATTATGATCTTAACACTAACAGAAACAGTTTGAAATTATTTTTTCTATACTTTTCACTCAGAAATTACTCAAAAATGATTGGATTAGTGATAATCATTTTGCTTTGGAATGTAATGTCAGTATGGAGGTTTCTATTTGCTTTTCCCTTGTGGTTAAAGGCATTGAATATATAATTTTTGGAGTCATGGCTCTTTTGTAGAGAACATTATGTGCACATAATTTTTCTGTCTAATAACTGGATTTAAAATGGTTTCTATTTACTATTTTATCTTTTAAAACTTTTTTCTATTAACTCTGCATCACATGTGTCAATTGTAAATATTTTCCTTCACTTTGTAGCTCTCTCCTGTGTCTGTATTTCTCTCTTAAGATATGCATACTTTTATAGTTATAACCATAGTTGTCAAGTTATTCATTTTTCTTGCCTAGCATTTTTGTTTCTAATATAAATACTCATTTTTAGAAAATAATAAGATTCATTTTTCTTAAATTTTATTTCAGTGCATGTGGAGGAAGATGGAGGAAGGAGTTGACAGAAGTGTACTTCAAAGAATAAAAAGTTATAGCTAGAAAGAATAAGTGTGTTCCTTGGATATAGAGCTTTTCAGCTGTACCACCAAGATGAAACTGTGCATTTCAAAATATCTAAGATGATGATTCTTTAGAGATATTTTTAGTTTTTAATTGTGCATGTATGTGTTTATGTGCCAGTGCATGTATATTGTAATGCAGGTATAAATATATATTTTTTATTACATGTACTTCAGTTTCAAAAAGAAGGCTAAAATCCTCTAGAACTGGAGTTCTAGGTAGTTGTGAGCTACCTAGTGTCTGTTTTAGGAAAGAAATTTCAATCTTCTAGAAAATGAGTGAATTTGTTAACTGTTGATCCATCATCAAGCCCCACACAGTGGGTTGTGAATATTTAAGAACAAAGAAATGATAAACTAAGATCAAGAGCATAATAAATAACCTAATTTTTCTCTTTGCCTGATACACATGTATGTGAACTTTATACTACATTTCATAAATATGTATGTTATATGTTAATCAAAATATGGTTTATTTGAGAAGAAATGCACGGTATGTCACTAAAAACATTCAGGACTACCCAACCTGTTCTTCCTTGGTGTTTCAAAGATTTGTTGTTCTTTCTTTTGATGTTAAAATGAAATCATATTTATAGATTCATAAGGAATTCATAAGGAAAATTGACTTGGTAAAAATTGCATTTTCAAATTTTAAATTTTCTTGTTCAGATTCCATTTTTATATTTTTCATCAAGTTTAGCTTCTTTCTCTTTAAAAAAAAAAACATGAATTATATTGTAGCATACAATAACGTGTGCCCTTGATTTTATTGTGTCTCCATTGATATAATCTAGCATTTTGTGTTTCTACATTCATAGTTATAACACTAAAATTTACATGTGATTTGGGGCTTGGAATTTTTCTTCTCATTAACCTACTTCCATTGTGAAGGTGGAACCATCTCCTTTCTTGAAGGTATCGAAGTCTTTAT
This sequence comes from Apodemus sylvaticus, assembly GCF_947179515.1. NCBI lineage: Eukaryota > Metazoa > Chordata > Mammalia > Rodentia > Muridae > Apodemus > Apodemus sylvaticus. Next base: position 160,467,867 of record NC_067472.1, on the reverse strand, counting down.
CACTTTTTCTCCGCTGGGTTGGTATTTGTCCAGATGGTATCTTCTGGGGATCTAGTACTAGAGCCTCTTAGGATCCATCTTTTGCCTTAATCTGCTAATCTGTCTTCTGTGGCCTATGAGTAGTTCTATCATGAATTCTCACAGATGTTCCAGAAATCACCCCTGCTGTGGATGTGAATAGGCAAAATGTTGACGTTCATATTGTCCCTCAGTCCTGTCAGGATCTGTAGCTCCATTGCAGCACCAAACACTTTAATTTCTGTCTGTCCTTTCTCTGAAAAACTGGCATCCTTCAAAAAAAGTCTCATAATAATAAAGCAGAGTGTTAGGAAATACAGCAGTTAAATGACTTTAAATAAAACAGACATAAAAGGGTAAAGTCGTTCATGTTCCAAAATGGTGATAGACAGTAAAACACAGGTGAAAGTCTAGGTCTGTAGATACAAAACTATGCTTCAGGAAATCTAAAGACTCCTAACGTGCATTTGGGAAATTGAACTGAAGAGATGGCACATTAACCCTGGAAAATGTATTGGAACTCTTAATTCTGAAGGTGGCCACTGTCAAGACATTGACATTTTTAACTTTACTGAGATCTTTTGCCTCAAGGGATCCACAGGCTCTGAATCTATCTAGAACAAGTATACTCATGCAAATGACCCACTTAAAATGAGGCAGGAAATTCCTTCCTCACTCTCTGTTTTCACAGGAAATTTGAAGAAATTTAAGCAGCATAGACTGTACTAATCAGTGCTCTGGCTGTCTGAGCAGCTAAAAGTCCTTCACCTATCTAATGAATTTTTAACTCTGAAGCTCCTTTATATGCCTGACTTGTTCTATATTAGGGCTGTTTTGCCAGCATTATAGAGGCCTGATATGGCAGGTTAAAACTCCCACCCATTCTGGTAAAAGCGCTACTAGGTTATGTCATCATGCTTCCATGGTTCTCTGGCTACAATAATAATCAAAATGTCTTAACACCTATTTTCAGGACAAAAATTGGGACAAAAGAAAGCTTCAGTAGAATTGGGCTTTATCCTGAATTCTTGGATGCAAAAGGTTAAGTAATGATTTTTTAAAATAAAACAACTGTAATGAATGCATAACTCAAAGAAGGCCATTGGATAATTAATTGGCTATAGGTGGCACGAAGTGTGCAGAGGTAAAAGTTGTTAGCATTGATTAACTTCACAGAGCTACATTTTTTTCATTTTGCCTAGAAACACTTATTGTTCATTATTTATAGCTTACAGATGTACAGTGATCAAGGAAGCTATGTAGAACAACTACTAAATAATTATATCACAGTATAATCCACAAAAAGCAAGATAAAACCTTGACTCAGTTGTAAGATAATTGTCTCTAAGTAATGCTGCTGTGGAGAAGATTGCTGAAGTTGAAGTGAGAAGCCTGTCCCTTAGCCTCAGGCAAATGAACACTTAGTCCCCACTGCTGGCCTGCCTTGGAAGCTTTAGGAGGTGTGGGTTTGCTGGATGGTAATAAGCTCCGAAATTAGAATCACAGCACCACTTCCAGTTCACACTCTCTGCTACATATTTATAGTCCAAGATGTGTGATTTCAGCTTCCTGCTCTGGATCCCATGCCTGGTGCTTAGTACCATGCCTCCCCACCAGGATGGACTCTCCCTCTGGAACCATAAGTCAAAATAAACTCTTACTTTTATAAGAGTTTTATAACTCTTATAAGTTTTATAACTTTTATAAGTTACTTACTTTTGGTCATGGTGTTATATCACACAAAGAATAAATGATTAATACGGTAGAGAAAATCAGTTTTCTAGGGGTGGAGCATGTATCAGCTGAGAAATTGTCAGGGACACATTATAGGCAGTCTGGCAGGGATCAGATGGTAGAGTGTAGGATAATTGCCAAGCTGGAATTAATGTAATGACTCACACCATAAAGAACAAGATGAAACGATAGTTATACCATAGGCAAATTAAAACCTTAGGTACAGAATTACCATTCTCATGTCTTCGTGACCATCCCAATTTATTACCACCCACATCCTCCCATGGTCACTACTCCTTAGCATTGCTGTGTTTTCCCATCCATACTCTTTCAGTCACACATCACAGCAGTGCTATTCCATGCCCAGTACCAGCAGGATTTCCAGCTTATGGGTACCTAAAAACTCTAATCACCTGTCACATAGAATTTTCACTGAGTATGAAAAGAATTACCAAGAATTTGAATTGTGAATGAAACTTCATAGTCAGTAGCTGGATAGAAGAAATCAGCCATTGTAGAAAAAATGGAGACAACCTTGAGTCGTGATCAGAGAATTTAGTTATATAAGTTTCATGCAACTCAGTTATGTTTACAACTGCTCAAAACACATCATTTATATCCCTGAGACAGTAAAGGGCTTCAGCCCAACTACCATTTTGACTTTGAGATTACAACACTGGATACCCTGGTATCAAACCTAATACTTGGGAGTTGTTTTAAGCTACTAAGATAGTTCCATATCAGTACTAAATTAATGTCAGATTAATTTGTGTTGCTGATTGAAAACTGTGAAGCCCTTTCTCTCTGTGTCCATGCCATTCCTCCTGAGAATGTATCACAATATAGGTTGTTGGATGTCCTCATCAGTGATTGGTGGAGGTTTCAACAGGTCTTTTTCTGTCAGTGTATTTGGACATTCTGTCCTGTGTAAGGGGTTGGGGGATAGACGAAACCAGGTTCTTGAGACTCTTAATGGGCTTGTCTGACAATTATACATTAATAGCTATATCCTTTTGATTGTAGAATCTAAGAAATGATCCTGGTCCAAGAGAGACATGTGAACAGAGCCAAATTTGATGATAGCACTTGTAAAAAAGCAATACAAGGTAAAATGATACCACCCTGAAGAAAGATACATTCTCAAGGCCTAAGGCAGGAAGTTGGTCAGTAAGATCTGTGGTCAATGGACCATAGCCATTGGGAACATGTAAGCATGAATGTGAAGGCAGAAGCTGAAGCAGAGGCCTTTCAAAAATGCTGTTTAAGGCCTTGCTTCCCCCTGGATACTCAAATAGTTTCAGTATATAACCCGGATCTTTCTATTGCTGTATTAAAATAATTAGACCCAAGCAAATTGCAGAGATTTATTTTGTTTAAATTTTCACATCACTGTTCATAATCAAAGGAAGTCAGAACAGGAACCCAAACAGGGCAGAAAACTGGAGGCAAGAGTTGATGAAGAAGTCAAAGAGGAGAACATTTTACTGGCTTGTTCAGTCTGCTTTCTTATAGAACCTAGGATCAACTGCCTAGTGATAGCACATCAATCATCAAGGAAATATAAATCAATGGAGTATCCCACAGTGTGATGGATACTCCCCCATCCATTACCAATTAAGATAATGCCTTATAGCCAGGTTTTATGAAGATATTTTCTCAATTGAGTTTCCCTTATTTCCAGTGACTGGCTTGTGGCAAGTTGATATATAACTGGGCAGCACACATTCCTTTTCTCAGAAATAAGTATAACTGACTTTTTTTCTAGTCTGTGTGTTTGGCTAGACATTGATATACGAAACTTGTGATATTTTTATGGACTGTCAAGTCCATAAAATATTATACCTGGCTACTTGGTATACCAATAAATCAAATTATCCTACTGAGAATCTTTCAAATAATTTGATTCCATGTAGTGTTAATCCATCTTACAATAGATGGTCATCATCACCAATGATGACAGTGACACAATCCATACAAATGTACCAAATGACATCCTTCAAAAACAATAAATACATACAAAAATATCAAGACTAAATATGCTTTGGCAAAAGAATACTCTTAAATTCTACTTTGTACAAATTGTTGCTTTTGGTGAAATAAGAAAAGCCATACAAATACACATCGTTCTCCTCAATGTAGTTTGAATGCGTATTCCTTCTTTTCCTTGATGTTGTGAATATATAAAGGAAAGGCATTTATAAAGATGCACAGTAAGGAATAGAGATAATAATAAACTTTTTATAATAAATTTAATATATAGTGACAGATTCATGATTCTAAACAGAAAGTTACAGGACAAAAAAGAAATTAAGATTTGTACTAAGAGACAGCCAGGGATCAGAACTCTTGAAGGGAAGGAATCTGAACTCATTGCAGAAACATTATCTAGAACAGAAAATAAGAGACCAGGAATGACAGACTATTTAAAAAATGGATAATATAAATTTTCAGAAAATTATCATAGATGAAGTGATGATAGATGATAGATAAAATCAATGCTCTGAATCTGACTTAATGTTATCCTAATGAATATGATAACATAAGTGTTTGAAGATCTTACATATCATTACATCTGAAATAGGCTTAAAATACAAAATATATAAAGAATTTAAGAAAGTATACACCAGTAAACTAAATAACCAATTTAAAAATGGGTTACAGAACTAAACATAGAATTCCCCATAAGGACTCTTGAAAGCCAGAGAAATACTTAGACAAATGTTCACTGCCTTTAATCATCAAGGAAATGTAAATCAAACTACACTGAGATTGTATCCTACACCAGTCAAAACAGCTAAGTTTTAAAACTGAAATTATATCACATGCTGGCAAGGATGTGAAGCAAAGGGAACACTCCTCCATTGGCTGGTGAGAGGACAAATTTGCACAATCACTTGGAAATCAATTTTGTAGCACTCAGAGAACTAGAAATAGATTTACCTCAACTTCCCTTCCCATGACCTAATAAACTATATTCTATACTCTACCCATGGTATATATGATTGGTATCTCAGGAGGAAGGGATGGCTCAGCATGGGTCCACTGAGGCAACCCTCCCATCTCACCATAATGCTCTCTATAAAACACATCCTGATCATTTTATAAAACACAACAGACAGTACTAATTGCTTCTGGCAACTCAAAAACCTTAGTGATACATGAAACTTGAAAGGAGACCTTCAGAGAGATAGTTGTTCACTCTGGCTTATTCTATGAGGTAAGCCATGTGTCATCAGACGCAACAAAGATACCCAGAAAGAAGCAAGGCTATGCCCATCTCTGTCCTACTGACTTCACTATTGGGAATGACCACCTTGATATTATATGCAAGAACAAATCAACACTTTAAATGACAGCAACCTTGGCCAACATCTTAACTGCAAATACTTAGGGAATTAAGAGGTAGTGTGGAAGCCAATAGTATCATGGTACAATAGAATTTCTGCAAAACATTGCGTGACTGTCATTGGAGACAAGAGCAAATATATATCCATAGGTGAAAGAGGAAAGAGCCTGGGACCAGAAAATGGGCTTTTAAAACCTCAAAGCTTACCCATGAATGACACATTTCCTCTAGCAAGGCTGTACCTCCTAATCTTTTCAAATAGTGTCACTTTCTTGTGACTAAGCATTCATATATATGAGCCTATTTGGAGTAGGCTTCCTATTCAAACCCCTGGAACTTGGTAAATAGTTCCCTCCTTAATACATGCATACTTACTTTGCACACTACTCTTATAGGCTGCAATGTATACAATAATGTTTGTAGAGAATACTGTATAGATAGCTATTTCTTCCCAATTGGCACATTCCATCATGGGAGGTGATTGGAGGCTCATGAAACTCTAGATGCTAGTGATAATTAAAGTCTCACAAAGTGTTGAAATTTATGAGACTCTCACAGCTCCTGTGCATGGTTATAAAATGAGTAAGGTCCAGTTATGCAGTTATTTGAGAGGTCAACTAGGCTGTGTGGGTTTTCTGGGGATTCAGATGCTTTTTGAGTTGGCCAAGCTAGCTCAGTCAGTCAACAGGGTCCCAGTGGAGGAAGAGAAGGTTGAGAAGAGAAAGACAATTAAACAACATTCCTCCAGCCAGTGCTGAGGCTGAAGCCAGTTTATTTTTTCAAGTCTGCTTTTAAAACATTTCAATTACATTCAAAGAATTTGGTCAGTCCTAATATGTAAGCAGGGTAGTGAGGGAACAAACAAAGCATAAACGAAAGTTCTTTGATTACTGTTTTCAGAGTCTTAACAAGACCAATAAAGACACACAGAACACATTTCTTAGCTGTATTCATCTTGAGACTACTTCCTAGTCCCAGCTCTTACCACTGCTCCAGGACCTGTCTGCATGCCATCATGCTCTGCACTATGTAACGGATCCCATTAAACTGTAAGCAAGACTCCAATTAAATGTTTTATATCATGAGTTGCCTTGGTCATGGTATCTTTTCACAATAATAAAGCCATGCCTTAGATAATAATAAAGATTAATAATGCTACAACAAGACAATTACATAGCCAGATTGTCCACAGTTCCATATAATATTTATAGCAGAATTAAAAATCTGAGTCATGGCTCTAGAGACATCTCTCCATAATAGTAACATTTCAGTTTCTGAGAGATATGGATATTTTTGTAGTATTCAGATTCACCCCACCATGATTGATAATATTCATTTATCAGGTCAAATTTGGCAAACTACAGTCTTAGAGACTGTAAAGGGACACAGGTTCCAGAATTTTCCTGGAATGCATAAGACAGGATTGAGAGTTTTTACAGAATGGACCTTGAAAGTAGATTTTATCAAGGTTCAGTAGATCTGTTTAGACAATGTACTGGCTGGTTTTGTGTGTCAACTTGACACAGACTGGAATTATCACAGAGAAAGGAGTTTCAGTTGGGGAAGTGCCTCCATGAGTCCAACTGTGAGGCATTTTCTCAATTAGTGATCAAGGGGGGAGGTCCCCTTTTGGGTGGTATCATCCCTGGGCTGGTATTCTTGGGTTCTATAAGAGAGCAGGTTGAGTAAGCCAGGGGAAGCAAGCCAGTAAGAAAGATCTATCCATGGTCTCTGCATCAGTTCCTGCTTCCTAACCTGCTTGAGTTCCAGTCCTGACTTCTTTTTGTGATGAACAGCAATGCAGAAGTGTAAGCTGAATAAACCCTTTCCTCCCCAACTTGCTTCTTGGTCATGATTTTTGTGCAGGAATAGAAACCCTGACTAAGACAGAGACCTATCATGGCACTGCTGTTCTTGAAGACAAAAAGAGGAAAAGAATGGTGTGTGATACCTGAACTTAATGAAACCTCAATATTTAGTTTAAAGTTCTACATGGAATAATTATATCAAAAACTGTCTATGCTATTGGAGGTAGCTCAGAATGCTAAGAGTCCATCCTTCATTTGTCTTACCAAAGTGATCAGGAGATTCATTACTGTAGGAGAATGTGTAAAATCTAGTGTGAAGTAGGCTTTTATGGATTTGGAACTAAGACCAGAGTAGCTACTTGAAGTAATGATCTGATAACCCAGCTATGATGGTTTGTATATGCTTGGCCCAGGGAGTGGCACTGTTAGAAAGTGTGGCTCTGTTGGAGTAGGTGTGGCCTTGTTGGAATAGGTGTGTTGCCATGGTTGTTGGCTTTAAGGCTCTCATCCTAGTTGCCTCGAAGCCAATATTCTGCTAGCAGCATTTAGATGAAGATGTAGAACTCTCAGTGCCTCTTGCAGCATGTCTGCCTGAATGCTACCATGCTACCACCTTGATGAAAATGGACCAAATCTCTGAACCAGTAAACTAGCCTTAATTAAATGTTGTCCTTATAAGGGTTGCCTTGTTCATGATATCTGTCACAGCAGTAAAAGTCTAACTAAGACACTAGCATTACCATAGAGGTAGATGTCTGTCATTTTCCAAGACTAGCCCCAGAGTCTCTAGAAAGCAAAGATGATCTGAATTCCTTTACGCTCCTGGCTCTAAACTGCTGCTGACATTAGGTATTTTGTAAATGGAGTGTGATGTTAGGCTCTTATTTTATATATGGCCTACTATATATTAAAATAAAAGTATGAGTATGTAACTCAGAGAAATTCTCATGAATTAAAAATTAAAAGTTAAGAAAGATGAGAATCATTCTTTATTAAATATAAATGTCTCATCAAATAACAAAGAGCTAATTTGATAGAAATCTTCCCCAATTGATTTCATTTTTTGTCTCTTAATAGATCAGGGAAATATATCTTGGATATCTTTAAATCCAATAACTGTCTTGACAGTACCTTTGAGACAATTCAGTGCAGTAAAATTCTATTCAAAAAAAGCATTAACAAGGGAGAGGAGGTATATTTAAAATTCTTGTTTATTAAGTCTACACAACATACAATCTGATTTCAGCATAGAATCTGAAATGATAAGAAAAGCCATCATTGTTGTATTGGTGTTTTTAAAATTAATTTATGTATATTTTGTGTAAATGAATATACAGTTTTCATTTTTCTTTTTTATGAGACATTTGCTTTATTTACATTTCAAATGTTAGCTCCCTTCCATGCTATTCCAGCGAAAACCACCTATCCCATCCTCTTCCTTCCTGATCACCACCCCTCTAGTTTCCTGACTTGCATTCCCATATTCTGGAGAATTGAGCCTTCACAAGAACAATGGCCTCTCTTCGCATTGATGTCTGAAATGGTCATCTTCTGCTGCATATATAGCTGGAGCTTTGGGACCCTCCATGTGTACTCTTTGGTTGGTGGTTTCATCTTTGGGAGCTCTGGAGGTACTGGTTGGTACATATTATTGTTCCTCCTGTGGAGCTTCAAACCTCTTCAGTTCCTTGTGTTCTTTCTTTAGCTGCTCTCTTATTTCCTGAATAGAACACCAATAGCATATGCTCTAAGATCAAGAATTTACAAATTGGATCTCATAAAATTACCAAGCTTCTGTAAGGCATAGGGCACTATCAATAGGAAAAAAGGCAACCAACAGATTGGGAAAAATATTTACCAATCCCTATATCCGATAGTGAGCTAATATCCAATATATACTAGGAACTTAAGAAGTTAGACTCCAGATTATCAAATAATCCTATTAAAAATGGGGTACATAACTAAACAAAGAATTCCCAATGGAGGAATACTAGATGGCTGAGAAACACCTAAAGAAATGTTCAACATCTTTAATCATCAGCGAAACGCAAATCAAAATTACCCTGAGATTTCACTTCACACCAGTCAGAATGGCCAGGATTAAAAACTCAGGGGGCAGCAAATGCTAGAGAGGATGTAGAGAAAGAAGAACACTCCTCCATTGCTGTTGGGATTTCAAGCTGGTAAACCCACTCTAGAAATCAGTTTTCCAATTACTCAGAAAATTGGACATACAAAGCACACTATCTGAGGACCCAGCTATTCCACTCTTAGGCATATACCCAGAAGATTCTCCAACATGCAATAAGTACACATGCTCTACTATGCTCATAGCAACCTTATTTATAATAGCCAGAAGCTGGAAAGAACCCAGATATTCCTCAACAGAGGAAAAGATACAGAAAATGTGATATATGTACACAATGAAGTACTACTCAGTTATTGAAAACAATAAATTCATGAAATTATTAGGCAAATTGATGGAGTTAGAGACTATCATCCTGAGTGAGGTAACCCAATCACAAAAGAAATCAAATGGTTTACAATCTCATGTAAGCAGTAGGTGGCAGATCACCTGATACTGGAGGTACAGGCAGTTGTGACTGACAATGTGGGTACTAGGAAATGTCCTAGGGTCCTCTATAAGAGCCTAAAGTGCTTGTAATCCCCAAGACATTTATTTTTCCAGCCCCAAAGACCAGGTTTAGAGTAAGTCTTTGAGGCAGGATTCTTTTTTTAATTCCCTTTTCCAGTTTTCTCTCTGGAAACTCCCTCTCCCATCCCTCCTTCCTGTGCTTCTATGAGGGTGTTTCCCCACCCACCTACCCAATCCCAACTCACCACCCCGGCATTCCCCTACACCGGGGAATCAAGCCTTCACAGAACCTAGGGCATCTCCTCCAATTGATGCCAGAAAAGTCTATCCTCTTCCGTATATGTAGTGGAACCATCAATTACTCCATGGGTACTCTTTGGTTGGTGGCTTAGTCCCTGGGAGCTCTGGGGTGTCTTGTTGTTGATATTGTTGTTCTTCCTATGGGGCTGCAAAACCCTTCAGCTCTTTCAGTCTTTTCTCTAACTCCTCCATTGAGGTCTCCACGATCAGTCCAATGGTTGGCTGCTAGTATCCATCTCTGTGTTTGTCAGGCTCTGGCAGAGGCTCTCAGGAGACAGTTATATCAGGCTCCTGGCTATATCAGGCTTCTGTTAGGCACATCTTGGCATCAACAACAGTGTTTGGGTTTAGTGTTTGAATATGGTATGGTTCCCCTGGTGGGGCAATCTTTAATCTAGTAAAATTTATACTGACAAAATTCATATATTCTAGGGGAAGGTCTATACTACTGTTATTTAGGTAAATTGTACCACAAAAATATATAAGTTTCACCATCACATCAAAGAGTCCATTTTGATTCTTTTTAATCAATATAACTCTTCTATTTTCCCTGAGATGTTGTTCTTCTGGTTTATTTTGCTGTTGTTCTTTTTCAATGCCCCACCATTTTCTAGAATATGCTGCATGTGATATCACATTGTCTAGATGTATATTTACACACACACACACACACACACACACACACACGGAATTTTAAAAACATCAATATGACAATGATGGCTTTTCTATTTTCTTTTTCTCAAATAATAAATACCATTTTGGGTGTGTTTTATATATCCATTTGTATAGTGCATTTAATTGAAAAGTATTTCTATTTGTACCTGAATATATATAATTTGATTATCTCTGTTCTGAAAAATATTGGTATATATTAAGTTATAATTTTGACATACAACAGATTTCTTTCAATTCAGAAATAATTTGCTGTTTAAAAGTGCATGCATGCATGAGTGCATTGAAATGAAAAGTAAAATATTGAATATTTTCCTGCTTTCTTCCATGACACGGAATCCCAAAGCATCATTCCATCTGTATCCTCTCATTACAAAGAAGCTTGGTGTTAAGAAAGTGCGTGTGTGTGTGTGTGTGTGTGTGTGTGTGTGTGTATGAGTGTGCATGTGTGTGTGTATTTAAACCTGGTCTTCTGGATATATTTTGGGTTTGTATAGCTTAGTGGTTTTGTGGAATTCCTAACAGTGGGAGTAGGATGGTCTCTCGATTTGCCTGCCTGCTCTTGGGGCTATTTTTCTCAGACTGGGTAGCCTTGCTCAGACTAGATACTGAGCCTTTTGTCCTGACTTATTTTGTGTTGTTTTGCAATGGTTGGTTGTTGTCTATTGGAGGTCTATCTTTTTCTGGAGAGAAACAGGTGAAGTGAATCTGGGGGAGAGGGGAAGTGGGATGGAACTGGGAAGCGTGGAGGAAGGGTAATCTTTGCTTGAGATGTATTGTTTGAGAAAAGAATGTATTTTCAACAATAAAGAATTTTGTACAAATAAAATTCTGTTGTAAGCAGGACTTGTGATTCTAGCACCTTTATTAGGAAAAAATTACTTTAAAATTATTCTTGTTGTTCAATATCTATGTATAAGTGCTCAGGTACATAACTGTCACATACACTAAACATCACTGTTTTCACTGCATTACAGTTCCTAGTATTTCAGCATGTGATGGCTGTACAACTTGTCTATTAAATTTCTCTGTAACATAGAGTTCATATCATTCAACAATGATGTATGCATGTATAGATATCAGCACTGTGTTTACTTGTTTAGTTATTCTTAAAGGAGCATTGCCTCTGTACATGATAAAACATGGACTTTTAACTGTTTCTCAGTCTCCCTTTGATTTATATAGGTGGTAAAGCTTCATTGTCATAGTTATATGTCCTTGTCAGATATGGGGACAATTAACAGCATTATCCATTGTAGCAATTGTATAGAAATATATTGCTATAAAATTAATTTTCATTAACTTGATGATTGATAGTTTCAATGACTTTTTAACATGACATTTTTTGACATTGGTGAAACTTCTTTTTTAATTAGTGTGTACATAAGCCACTGTTAGCTTTACTTAATTGGATTATTTTCTAATTTTAATCATGATGTATGCATTTTTGTTTCCAAGTAAACTAATTCCTCTTTACCCAAGCAGTTTCATTTAACACTTCTTATAATATAAATTATTTTAAGAAAATATGTATGGTTTCAAATATTTTCATAATTGTTTATTAAGTCTACCAGTTTTAGCTTTAGGATTTGCTATGTTGTTAAATACCTTTTCAATTTGCAATAATCTCTAACTGGCAACAATTATCTCACTTCATGTAAGCTTGAGAACTTCTGAAAAAAATAGATCAAAATGCAGCCTCTTATTTTTGCACTGTTTTGTTTTCTACTACTTATTATTTATTAGTCTATTGGGAGTAAATTATCATTTTAGAAAAATTAAAACAATAAAAGCTTATTACACAGATGTTGGTCAAGTAACAGTGGCATTATATGCTAATCATATATTGTAAAATGGAAATGGTTTTATTTCCTTGTCTATCAAGGATTAGAGCTGAGACTAATTGTATTCATATTTGATAAGAACACTTACATGTTCCAAAGGTGAGGGAAAATTTAACACAGACAAACAGTTCATGAATGGGCATTTTGGGATGTTCTGGGTAGCTAGACCTCAGAACAGAATATCCAGACACTGCATGAAAGGCTTTCTACTGTGGGACACAGCCTGATTATTTCTGTAAATACTTGGGCACGCTGCAATACTGAGGTTATTACTCTTCTCAGAACCCAAGAGTAATCCTCACTGCCCTCTCCAAAACCAATAGTATTTTCATTGCCTATCTAAACTCCAAGAGTGTCCCTCACTGTCCCCAAATCCAGAGTCTGTTTCCCCTTACTGGTTCCCAGCATCATGTATTTATTTGCATATACTTTGTTTTAAAATAATAAAAAAAATCAATCTGAAGACTGATTTTACTGAATAATACTTGCTTTTAGATGATAGTACTGAAAAATTACAGGACAGTTTTATAAGTAAGGCATCTGTGAATACATGCTAAACTTTGTCATTTTTTAAGCATTACAATTATTTGCATGCATCTAATCATCTCTTGTTATAAAAATTTTTGATGGATTATTTTGTATTCTATAAGCATGCTAAGAATCCATGAACTTTATTTTTGTTTAATCAATCAGTAATACCATCAAACAATTACTGTGCATTTAGTAAAAGTATCTCATCTCCTGTTGCACAGGTTGACCACAAAATTACACAAATAAAATTAGTCTTAAACCCATGACCCTCCTGCCTCTCTCAAGTGCTGTGATTACCAGTATATATCAGTATGCTGTGGCCTTTCAACGTATTTGGGCTTACTAATAAAGGTATTATTTTTCTTCATATCTAGAAACTTAAACACTTTATGGCTATCTAATTTATTGTGAGAAATTGTATACAATAAACACATTTAGCTTTCTATTATTTCTCTTTATTTGGGAACTTCATAAATGAACATTGAATTTTCATCCACCTCACTCTAACTTGGCACCAAGTTATGTTCCCTTCCTCTCCCTTCTAAATTCATGGCCCTTTCTTCTTCCTTGTGGTTATGCAACATATATGTGTATACCTATACATGTACACACAAATTATGTATTTTACTGACACATACACATTTGTATATATGCTTATACAAGCTATTGAGTTCATATTTAGTATTGTTTGTATATGAGTTTAGGGCAGCCACTTGGGATTAGATCATTTAGGCAGGGGTGATTTCCTGAGGGAGACTAATTTTCTAATTCTCAGCCTCATTTGAACTCTTTTATCTCTTTCAGCATTCAGTGTTTTACCTGAACAATTTTATTCTATGTCTATGTGGTCTTTGTATGTAAACCTGTGAAGTGGATGTGCTAACCACATTAATGTAGAGTAGAAGGAGCTAAGCAAAGGCTACCAGGGAGACATAATTTAAGTACAAAAAGAAAAGCATAAACTAAGCAAGAACAAACATCAATATAATCCAAGTGCGGTGGGAGAATATCAAGTCATTGTGTGGAGCATTGTGTACTCTGCATCTACTGATTGACAGCCTCAGATTCAATTGCCTGCAGACTCAAGATATTTGAAACATTTATTTGTACTATGTGAGAGCAGAGTTTTTCTCATCACTCTTAGGTACCGAGTACAATATAACAAAGTGTCTGCACCATCTAACAATCTACATGAGACTGAGGCACACAAGAGGACAGCATGTGTAAGCACAGTATCATTATCTACAGAGATTTGAGTATGCACTGGGTGCTTGGTTCTGAAGCCACATACCTGCAGATTCAGAGTGGGAAGTGTATTTATTTTGCATGTATTGCTTGAAGCTTTCAATCTCTGCTTTGTAATCTTGTGACATTTCTAAGTTTTTCTCTAGTGTCTTCTAAACCAGGTTCTCCTCTCCTTGCTGACAGAGCTGCTGAAGCTCTGGGATATGGTTCCTGAGTTTTGTTCTCATGTTTGTGTGTGGCATTTGTTGCTAGTTTTTTCAGTATTATCTCTCGGTGCTGTTCTTGTGTTGCAGATTTCTTTAGTGTCTAACTCTTCCATCATGTTCCTTAATTTTGGAAATCTGTTGGATTCCTATAATTTCTACCCCTCCCAAATCACACATCTTTTTCAAAAAAAAATCCACATACATTTCTATTCTGTTCTCTTAAGATACTAACCAAAGTTATATTTAAAGGTGTATCTCACAGTTACAGCATCTGAATAAGTTTTCAGTATGTGTCTGTTCGTTGTTTACTGTCAGACCATGTCCTAGTGTTTCACACAAACTATATAAGAATGACCTGAATCAACACCTAGCACACTGAGGTCTTTGCCTTACGTTTATTGGCAATATTAGTAAATTTTATGTGGCTGTGATTAAAACTTCTGAAAAAAGCAACTTAGGGAAGAAACTGTCTCTACTGGGTTGCAATTGCAGAAGTGATGCCGCTCTCCATGGCAGGGAAGACCTGGCACTCAGAACTCTGAGCATGCCTACCAATCAGGACGCACAGTGATCATATTTCCTCTAAAAACAGTAACCAGAGAGAAAGAACAGGAAGTAAATCAGGCTACAAAGCCACAAAGCCCAATCATAGTGTTGTCCTTCATCAAGGCACCACCTTCCAATGGTTACTGAACCTTGCAAATTATCACCATCACCTAGGAACTAAGCATTCAAGCAATTGAGCCTATACGGAGATTTTACATTAACAGCCCCAAATTATGTCCTTTTTTATTACAATGAGAACTTACAGCTAGAAATGTAACTAGACATTCCAATCTCTAATTTTCATTGAATTGAAGTCAGACTTTTTATATTGCAGTATGATTTGAAGTATTATCTGGGTACATAATGATTTCTACTGAGTTCTCATGATGGGTGCATCATTACATCTCTATTACATGGTTATTTCTTTAGAGCTCAAATAATATTATGGCATTGCTTGAAAATAATACTTCTAGTAGGTATAAAAAATGAACAACTTTTATAAGTGCATGATGCTTTTCTCTTGTCATAATTATATACTTTTGTAGGCTAAACAATGCCAAGAGGCCAGTCATAAATACAAAGGTGAATCTATCTATCTATCTATCTATCTATCTATCTATCATCTGTCTACAAATATATCTACATATCTACCTACTTTCAAGTATTTAAAAATTATAAAAGCAACTATGTCCTTACTCTGGCTGAGCTTCTACTCACAATGCTGGAGTTATTTTTCTGGACATCATTTTCATGTACAAAGGCATTTCTGAGGTAAACAAAATTTCTTAGTTTCAGTGAGTCAAAATCTTAAAAAGGCTGAATTTCCAAACCTTCTGTAAATTGGGAGATGAGACTTCATGAAGGAAATGTAACTTAGCAATCAGATTTTCAATATTGTTCCTATATTTTACAGCTTACTATTTTCTAGAAAATCTAATACTTCGGAAATCATGAAAGATGGAAGCACATGGCTGATCAAACATAATCTGTCTCAATACGACAGTTGTCTGAAGGATTATATACTTATATGGATATAGAGGCAGTCAAGTGGCTATAGGTATTTAGTTAGGAAGTTTTATAATACTGGGAAAAAGGATAAAGCATATTCATAGAAGGACATATTAATATGTGTTTTATTATGTATTGTCAAATTTTCAAATATTCTCTGCCCAATTGCTTCATCTAACTATTCATAGTGTCACATAAAGATGATTAGGTTGAAAGCAGGATTGGAAAGATAGCATATGCTATATATGCAATCTTGAATAAATTACCAGAATCCTTCAGGTAGCCTGAGAGGAAATATCCGAGAAAACATAGAACATTATGTTGACACTGGATATTATGACATAGAACCTTGGTCTTTAAGTTCAAGTTACATTTTATACTTGTACTTCTAATGATAGGCAGTACAACTTTAAAAGGTTTCATAGCGAGTCATCCCACATCTGAGTTTAAAAAATATCAAGCATACTGGAAGTTTATTTATTTCAGCTTGCATGCAGAGATAAGGGTGTCAGTCTTGGAAATAAGACAATAATGTGTATCATAGCATTACCCAGAAACTAAGAACTCATCTCTGTGAGTTTGTGTGTTTAGTCTTAGAAAATAGTGAATGAACCATTGGGGTAAAAATGTGTGCAAAGGAACATCTCCTCCAAACTCATCATTGTATGTAAAATTAAATTAATATTAGAAAGTTTGGAGATTTCTCAGGGTCACCTAATTAACTAGTGGTAAAATTCACAAGTTCAACATGTTTTCTAGCAAACTGATTATTAAATGCAGTCTTATCACAGTTCTCTCTAATGTGATATTATACCTCCTGTACAGTTTTGTCACCAAGAAGCAGCTCTTTGCCGGAATATATGATCAGAATTTGTGAAATTTGAAGAGCAAAATTTAATAACAAGCAGTGACAGTGTGTTAGGGACTCATTACTGCTGTCTTTGTCTTAAATTTTTTCACAATGAAGAGCTGTCATGGTTTGATAACTAAACAAATGTTCTTCCTTCAGAATAGAATTGGGTTGTGTGCAGACCATGAAACCTTCATCCTGACAATTCTGCAAATGATGTAGAAAATAAAGAGCTATTCAATGTCCTTTTCCTAAAACACTACTGTAGAGCAGCTACATGTGGATGCTAATTTAACTTTGATAGATATATCCAGATAAAGCTGCTCTAAATGTGACAAGAAATGATTAATTTCATTGCCTATTCTCATTTAGTTCATATACTCTATATTTGCATGAGGTATATATTAACAAAACTCTAAAATCTACACAAGTGTATACAATAGTAATGCAATAATAAAAGAAGCAACATACAATAGTAATATTGTAATTTTCACTATTTTTTATACAGAAAACCTACAATGCAATTCAGAAATGTCCAGGGTTATATTCTAAGTGTAATCAAGTGTTGTAAACAAAAATTAAAGAAGTTATAACTATTTCTTCTAGCTCATGATCTTTGTACTGAACAATTTAGGAACATCGAACATAAAATTATACTTGACATCATCCTTGAAGAAGGTACATAGCAATACAAGAGCAACAAAGTGAGAACCAAAATGACATAATTTTTCTGAGCTATTTAGATACTTTTATACATCCTATTGAAGGAACTCCCTATGCATGTAACTAACCATATTTCTGTACTGAAGCCAGATGTTGGCTACTTTGTAAGTTCTTCCTTCCACTCTTCTCCACCCTTTCAAACTTCTAACTCTACATAGGAAAGAAAAGGAAAAGGGAGCAATGCTCCTGTTAGACTACTCCCTGTTGATTAGGAGTGTTGAATTCCTTGGGGCAAGTTTGATCATTAACCTTCAGAATATGTTATTCTTCTTGTTTCTTTGAGCATGACTACTTAACAAACTGTGACCAAGAGCTATCAATCTCCAAAGACAATGCACCCTGCTTCCTGTGTCCTTAGGATTTATATACCTTCTGTAAAGTCCCTAGAATTATAAATGTCAAAAAATTGCAGAAATTATCTGCCACTGTAAAAATCATGACACTGCAATATAAAGAGACAAATCTAAGTTAGTTTCTGTGGATAATCTGAAGCAGCCCCATATCTCACAGTTGGGATTAAAATGATAGCATATTCCTATTTCTCTCTCTCTCTCTCTCTCTCTCTCTCTCTCTCTCTCTCTCTCTCTCTCTCTCTCTCTCTCTCTCTCTGTGTGTGTGTGTGTGTGTGTGTGTGTGTGTTTCAAATAACCAATATTTGCACTACCTATCCTTCAATCAAGGTGAAAATAAAATGCTACCATATACAAATAGTTCCTTTCCTAGAATACTGGGTGGATGCAGTTATATTCTATTTTAATTACCATTCTTTGACACTTTCAGCAGCATTCAAGACAACTTATACATATCTATTGTTAAGGAGAATGTGAACACTGCTTTCAAACAATTTGCATTTCATAACAAGGATTTCCTTAAGAATAAAATATGTAGAGTTATTTAAACTTGAAGTCTAATCTTTGATTTTTGTTAGTTCCTGAGCTCTTTAATATTCCTCTCCACTAGTAAAAAATAAACACAATCAATATCATGATCACCACTTGGTGCTCTTCCAGAGCAACTAAGTTCAGTGCCTAGTAACCTGGTAAGTCATTTCACAACCCAGTAGTTCCAGGGAATTCAATGCCCTCTTCATAGACACCTGAATATTCATGGCATACACCCATACAGAATAAAACTAGAGTATTTAAATAGAGGATTCCTAACCATAGTAACAAAACCCTTGCAGCTGAATTCTCAGTCTGAATCAACACTGTGTCATAACAGGGCAGCAGTTCTGACCTGTATATTGGTGTCTGAAGAATGGAACTGTTAACACAACAGGTGTGCAAAGGGGAGATCCATGAAAGCAACACTTGTCATGCAGTGAGAATGGACTTCAAGAATAATAAATGACTATAAAACTTTACATTTCATTACATATATTATGATATGGAAATATCTAAGATAAAATAGCAATTCAGACAAACAAGAAATAAATCAAACCAAAATAAATGCAATATACAATTTAGGGGAGATCTTCTTCAGTGTAAATTAGTAGGCACGCTGTATCCTAACTACTGATACAAAAGTATACTTGGTACCTATGTTCTAAAAGACCAGAATTAATAGTAAGAGACCTGGGTATGGATGGTGTTAGAAAAATCCTGTGTTTTGACATGTATCTTTTTAGAATAGTTTTCTATGTAGTCTAAAACCTCAAGTTCATGCCAATCTTTGAATCACATTAATTCTGAGTAATGTTGCTTGGTGACTATATTAGATTCCAGAATTGTATGTTAGGTAAAGCAGGCAGTTTTCCCATTTTAACATAAGGTAAGTTTTTAGAGGTTGACATTCAATGATACACAGCAAGCACTCCCACAGAACTGAACATTCTCAACCTGCATCGAAATATACCTGAAGCCCTGTTCCAGAATGATAAGACCAATAGCTTGATTGATTACCAATTTTCAATATACAACCCATAAAGCAATGAAGTAAGCTTAAAAGTGCAGCAATTTAATCAAGATTTAGCTAAGCAATTTAACTAGGTCATTAGAAAGTCACTTTGTTCCATACACTTTAGACTTTTAAACATCCTTTTGATTATGATACTGCTATCCATTCAAAAGTACTCTGTAGCAGGGTTAAGAAGATACATCATTTAAAATTGAAAATTGTAGCAATGTATGTATGATGCTATGGGCTTAATAAAATGTTGAATTTTGTTTAATCTCTGGATCAGGAAAAAAGGTCTGTAATATAGAGGAAAGACTAGAAGGGCTGAGGAAATAAAAGGTTTTATTGCACTGAGTTTACAGAGGACGGCATTATGTTTATATCTCACAACAACGTCGGACAAGCTTAAGCTCACTTCGTTCAGATTCTTTTTTTTTAATTTTTTTATTTGATATAATTTATTTACTTTTCAAATTAGTTTTTATGCAGATGAAGAGACAAATCCAAAAACCTGTGAGCCTCAGCCAAAATCTTCTCAGCATACTCAGAGAGTACATGGCTTGTTAATCATCAATATCCACGAATGACTGAAGTTTGCATTGCACAGTTTTATTTGTATCAGTGAGTATGAAGGGGAGATGTCTGTTTGCAGCTTGGCCCTTTCCTTCATATTTATTAGTAAAAATCCTGCACTTACTTTTGTTCTCCCCCCAACTCTGTAAGACAGGGATCCTGATATATGAAAACTACTTTATTTTTAATAAGTTACCCTGAGGGAAAAACATTTTGAAGATCAATGAAATAAAGATGGCAGAATCATTAAAATACATAAGTAAAGACATTGCCATGCTTTGGTTCAAACAACTTGAGCTATCTAGGAAAGTCAAATGCATATGGGAAAGATACTTGAGAGAGGCAATTAGAGGCCTCTGTTAGGAGCTGAAGTCCCTGTCCATTGATATCATTCACTCCTCTTAACCATCTCCCCTGCCTGTTTTTGAGAACCTTTAGTAATAGGATGCAGCCACTCGGATAATCCAGTTTCTACTCAATAAAGTTAACTGATTGAAGATGTTAATTATATGGGGAAAACTCTGTCACAGAAACATCTACAATTTTGTCTAATTGTAAAAGTGATTACTACGTGTTCACCAAGCTGACATAGAAAATGACTGTCATAAATCACAGAAACCATGCTGAAGCTAATGTTCTGGCTGCTCTAGGACACTAGCTGTCATCCTACAAAAGTAGTGTTAATTAAAATTGACATGGTGACTATGTGCAGAATAAAAACAAGAAGAACCTGTACATAAAGACTGGATTAAATCACTGACTTATATAATTCTCTTCTATGTTAAGGATATATGGGCATGTTTCTGAGTTCAGACATGTGCTGTGTGTGCATTTGGCCAGGGGCAGAAGACAAAATTCATATGCTGTTCTTTAGAAACTATAAAGGCAAATAGTATTTAAGTGGGGGTTTTCTTGGCCTCTGAATAGCCTGGAATTCTCTAAATTGGCTAGAATGGCCTCCCAAACAAGCCACTAAAATCTGCCTCTCTCTACCCAGTGCTGTGTTTAAAATACTTCATTTCCAAGCATGGCTATTGCCTTTTTTAATGAAGATTCTGGGTGACTAAACTCAGTCACTATTTACAAGACAAGTTTTATTCTGTACCCTCGATGTTTCAACAACATTTCAACAACATATGTGTATATATATATATATATATATATATATATATACATATATATGTATATATATATATACATAGACATATATGTGTGTATACACATACACACATGCGTGTGTGTACGCGCGCGTGCACACACACACACACATACACACATGTATATCAAGATACCTGACTACTATTAAAACCTGGTATTGCATGCAACTAACTAAATATACTAACCCATACTCTAGGTCTTTCAACATGAGCAATGAATTATACAGCACATTAAAATAGAAACACTTGTAAAATTACTATGATTTTGCATGAATTTTCCCTATGAATATTACCCAGAGCTCTTCCAGGGAGAGAAATTGGCCTATGTATCACTTAATAATTTACACTCTGGCCATAATCACCTGATGTTGGGATACCAGGACTCTTTGCAGCATGTTTTTTGATTAGTGAACAATGACTTGAGTCCTCTCATTAAATACAAAATTCTGCCTTTGGGAGTAATTTAGTTAATTATGTCCAAACCACTCTTAACAGCATATGGGCATATTTGAAGTTTAAAAGTAAAAAGTTAGGGCCGACAAATGAGAGAAAAGATGTAGGTCTTATCTTTCTGAATCTGAATTACTTCACTCAAGATGATTTTTTTTTGTTCCTGCCATTTACCTGCAAATTTGTTGTTTTCCTTTTTTAACAGATTAATATAATTCTATTGTGTATATGTACTGTGGTTTCATATAAATTTGATAACAATGTTTATTACATTACTCAGTGTTGATGGACACTGAGGCTGTCTCCATTCCCCAGGCATTGTTAATAAGGCAGTAATGAACATGAATGAGTGGTTGTCTCTGCAATAGGACACAGAGCCCCACAAACTGTTCACAAAATATGAATAACTCTGGAATCCATATGACCAAAAACTCACACTCAGCATCTGTGAAGTCCAGGGAAACCTTCACCCTACTGTCCTTAATATAACTACTCTCCTCCCCACCAGTAGCTATTTACAATTTATGGTTTCTAAGAGGACTCAGGCATTGAGAGCCTTCTGATATTCAAGGGTTTTCTGGGTCTCCCCTTTTCCATATGTGAATCTTAGGTTTGACATTATTGAGACAATTATAGCCGAAGGCTACTGTTAGCGTGGTCATACTGGCGAGAGAACAAATCCCTTCAAATGAATATACCAAATACTCTACATTGTGAGAACTGTTACATGCAATAACAGCAGAATGTTAACATTCATTCACATTTATACATTGATGTGTATAATGTACAATACTTAATATTTCAGGCAACAAGGACTTGGTAGGTAAAAGGATATGCCCATAGAAGGCAGTAATTATACAATGTCAAATAGAGCTCTACACAGTGAGATATGACTTTGTATTCATATGAAAAGATGCTTTTTAAAATTAGTCAGTGTTTTATGCTTAATTTTGGTATTTTTCATTTTATTAAATTATGTTTTAGATTAAATTATTCCTTCTGTATAACTTTACTTTGATATCTCCCAGAAGGGCCTTTAATGTTTTTCTTTTGAAACAGAGTTCAATTATGTAGTTCTGGCTGGCCTTGGACTCATTATATAGACCAGAATTACCTTGAAATTTCCAGCTGTCTTTGTCTCCTAAATGCTGGAATTAAGGATGCGTATGCACCATCATGATCAATTTAGTTCCAACTATTTAATCACAATAGCTATCAAACTAATGTATGTTTGTCTACTAAGAATTTTAACATCTGGGAAATATTATTTGGTTTCTTAGCCCTAAGGCCTTAAAACTTCTTATAGATGTTAATATATATTACAAAATTGTTCTCAGAAGGAATAATAAATCTTTATTTTCATTAGATAGATTGAAAAAGGAAAAAAATCAACAAACAAATCACTAACTTTCCTTTTCCAGTGGATTAATTTTTCATGTCGTACTTACAGCAAAACATATATAAGTTGAAATCCTCATAAACATCTCAGTTTTA
Source organism: Apodemus sylvaticus (assembly GCF_947179515.1). Lineage (NCBI taxonomy): Eukaryota > Metazoa > Chordata > Mammalia > Rodentia > Muridae > Apodemus > Apodemus sylvaticus. Next base: position 160,444,870 of record NC_067472.1, on the reverse strand, counting down.
TTGCAACCATCAATCAATAATAGCAGGAGAAAAAAAGTTAATAATGCTAATGCAACATTTTATTAAGCTTATTTACTTGATCAATTAAACTGCTGCTTGGAACTATCTCTCCTGCTACTAGGTATGAGTAGACATTATGGTGAGAACTGAAGTCCTGAATCGCACACTGTAGATGGTTATTCTAGTTCCTTCACTAATTCTTATATTAAATAAATTATAGAATATAAAACGACCAAATACTAACCAACACCATTTAGATGTAAATTTCAAGTTTCAGGGCATCAGGTTTCCAATGATGACCCTGATGGTGTAGGTGGAGTGTCTACAACAGAAAACATGGAAGGAGGCTATAAACAGAAGGAGATTCAGAAAACCAAGCATGAATGTCTGGAGCTGCTGAATGGTAAGTTATGGGCTGTGCATGTGGGAATTCATAGCCTAAAGAAACCATCTAGAAAAGCAATGCCTGTGACCTGAACATTCAAAGTGTCAGGCCATGTTTAACTTTTAGCCACTGTTCTGAGAAACAGAAACAACAACACAGACCCACAAAAGGAGAACATAAAAAGCATAAAGACTGTTTTGATTTCCATGGAAAGACCAAGATAGTAAAGGTGCTTTTAAGGTTGCAAATAGAGCTAGCTCAGTACAAACTCTAAAACAATGCCAACAATGAGTAAAAATGTTGAAAGGACTGGACAGGTTGCAACCTGGTTTAGAAAGCACAGGTGATAGAACTTATGATTCATATGTCCTTCATCCAACATTATCGATATTCATTATCGATATTTATTATCGAGATTCATATGTCCTTCATCCAACATTATCGATAACAGGAACAAGTGAATTTATTGGTGTCCTAAAAGCCCTGCATACATGTTTCACAATTTTTTGAGCTGTGTCCCATAGCACCAGTGGGCAATCAAAATGTTTGTATACAGGTTTTCATGCTATAGTCTTCAGCACTTTAGTTTTATAGATAGCCTTAGTAAGTGAACACATAATGTAAAGTATTTACACAACATTATGTATGGTGTATCACTATATATTAAACCACGAAAGAGGTTACTAAACTAGAAAGGGCTATTTAGCAGCACTAAATAGTAATTGACAGGACTTGGGTAACAAGAGAGACATATACTATAATTGTTATTAGGAACAAGAGAAAATGTTATGGTTCATTTGAAGAACAATTTCATAGTACATATTAATAACTGTAAGACCTTAACCATTAGGAACATCATCCTTTTCTAAGAATAACATAACTACTTCTTTATTTAAAAAATAACATCCACAATATCATACATCTATAAGGAGACAGCTGCTAACATCCAGGATTCATATTTTATGGAATAATATCACTTTAAATTTTCATGGGTTGGATAAAATTTTTCAGTGTAAAATCCTTTGGTATGTGCCTCAGATAGCCTCCTATCTTTACTTTAAGTATATTCACATAAATATTAAATGCACTGTATATGTAATAGGAACCTACATATTCAGATCTGTATTGAAGTAAAGATATTTATATGATCCAAACAAAATTAACTTTAAAATGGAAGTATCTATAATTAATAGAAATAATTGTAGATGAATTAAATAGAGGAGGCATGTGAGATAGCACACTGAGAAAAATACTCTGGACACAAAAAGAACTTCCCTGAGGCACTGTGTCTAAGACATCAAGTGTGTACTCCAATCACAAAAAGTCCAATAATGGGAACAGTAAATTTCAAAGGTCAGGGAGGCAAGTAGACTGATGGATCCCACCAATGTCTGTGCTCTAATCTGTGGCGCCTATAAATATAATATTTTAACAAACAAAGGGCAATTTCAGATGTGACTACCAAAAATTGGAAAGAATCTTATTTTCTCTAAGATTCTCAAGATAAACGATTCGTTCACAGCAGTGACACATTTTCCTGGCTGGAATGTGTAAGATTTTCTAAGAGACACAAGGATCAGACTTTGAGATAAAGGAAGGCCCCTGGGAGCCAGGAACTGGAGGCACATAGTAACTGGAAACACAAGGAAATGAGTGCTCTGCCAGAGCATGCAAAAATGAACAGTGCCCTAAAACACGGCAATTTTGAAGTACTGAGATTACAGTTGGAATGTCAAAGCTGCCACATTATGAATATGGGTTTTCTTTCTTTTCTTATTCTTATTTTTAATGGATATTTTCATTATTTTCATTTAAAATGTTATCCCTTTCCCAGTCCCTCCCTGAAATCCTCTACCCAACCCCCCTTCCTCTGCTTCTATGAGTCTGTCCCCCTTCCATCCATTCACTTCTGCATCCCTGCACTTGAATTCTCCTATTCCTGGGCCTGGAGCCTTCACAGGTCCAAGGGCCTCTCCTCCTATTGATGCTCAATAAGGCCATCCTCTGCTGCATATGCTGCAGGAGTCATGGCTCCCTCCATGTGTACTTCTTGGTTGGTAGTTTAGTCTCTTGGAGCTCTAGGGGGTCTTCTTTGTTGATATTGTTCTTCCTATGGGGTTGAAAAATCCCTTCAGCTCCATCAGTTCTGTCCCTAACTCCTTCACTGGGGACCCTGTGCTCAGTCCAAAGTTGACCTGTGAGTATCCTCCTCTGTATTTGTTAGACTTTGGCAGAGTCTCTGAGGAGAGAGCTATCAGGCTCCTGTCAGCAAGCACTCTTGGCATCCACAATAGTATCTGGATTTGGTCATTATAAATGGGATGGATCCCCAGGTGGGGCAGTCTCTGGATGGACTTCCCTTCAGTCTCTGCTCCATATTTTGTCTCTGTCTTTCCTCACATGGCTTATTTTCCCCCTTCTAAGAAAGACTGAAGCATGCATACTTTGGTATTCCTTCATTTTGAGCTTCATATGATCTGTGAATTATATCTTGGGTATTCTGAGTTTAGGAGCTAATATCCACTTATCAGTGAGTGAATAACATGTGTGTTCTTTTGTGACTGGGTTACCTCACTCAGGATGATATTTTTTCTAGTTCTATCCAGTTGCCTATATATTTCATGAAGTCATTGTTTATAATAGCTGCACAGTATCCCAGCATATAAGTATACATGTACTATATCCATTCCACTGTTGAAGGACATTTTGATTCTTTAGAGCTTCTAACTACTATAAATAGGCTTCTATGAACATAGTGGAGCATGTGTTCTTGTTAATGGTTGGACCATCTTTTGTTTATATGTACAGAAGTGGTATAGCTGGGTCCTCAAGATGTACTTTGTCCAATTTTCTGAGGAAACACCATACGGATTTCTGATTTCCAGAGTGGTTGTACCAGCTTGCAATCCTACCAGCAGTGGAGCATTCCTTTTTCTCCACATCCTCACCAGCATCTGCTCTCACCTGTGTTTTTGATCTTAGCCATTCTGACTGGTGTGAGGCATATAGAGTCTCAGGGTTGTTTTTGATTTGCATTTCCCTGATGACTAAGAATGTTGAGCATTTCTTTATGTGCTTCTCAGCCATCTTATATTCCTCACTTGAGAATTCTTTGTTTACCTCTTTACCCCATTTTTAATAGAGTTATTTGGTACTCTGGACTCTAACTTTATGAGCTCTTTGTATATATTAGATATTAACCCCCTGTAGTATCGCTAAGGACATTTGTTGGTTGCCATTTTGAACATTCTTGGAATTTTGACATTTTGACAGTGTTCTTTGCCTTACAGAAGCTTTGAATTTTTATGAGGTGCCATTTGTAGATTGTTGATCTAAGAGCATAAGCTGTTGGTGTCTGTTAAGGAAAATTTCCCCATGTCCATGTGTTCAAGGCTCTTTGCCAATTTGTCTTCTATTAGTTTTAGTGAATCTGATTTTATGTGGAGGTCCTTGATTCACTTGGACTTGAGCTTTGTATAAGGAGATAAGACTGGATCATTTTTTTGAGTTCTGTGTCTAATATCTACTTATTAGTGAGTAAACACCATGTATGTGCTCCTTCAGGATGGTATTTTCTAGTTGCATCTATTTGTCTGCAAAACTTAGGTTGTTCTCATTCTTAATAGCTGAGTAATATTTTATTGTGTAAATGAACCACATATTCTGTATCCATTTTCTGCCATTGGACATCTATGTTTTTTTCAGCTTCTGGCTATCACACATAAGGTTTCTATGAATATAGTGGAATATGTGCCCCTGTGGCAAGGTAGAGCATCTTTTGGGTATATTCCCAAGAGTGGTATTGCTGGGTCTTTAGGTAGATTTATTTCCAATTTTCTGAGTAACTTCCAGATTTATTTCCAGAGTGTTTGTACTAGTTTACAACCTACCAGCAATGGAGGAGTGTTCCTTGTTCTCCACATCCTTTCCAACATGTGTTGTCACCTGTGTTTTTGATCTCAGCCATTTGATTTGTGTAAGGTAGAATCTCAGGGTCATTTTGATTTGCATTTCTCTGTACACTAAGGACTTGGAACATTTCTTTAGGTGCTTATCAACTATTTGAAATTTCTAAGTTGTGAAATCTTGGTTTAGTGCTATAACCCAATTCTTGATTGGGTTGTTTGGTATTTTGATGATAAGCTTCTTGAGTTCTTTATAAATTTTGGATATTCGCCCTCTACTGGATGTGGGGGTTAGTGAAGATTTTTTTCCCCAATCTGTAGGTTGCTGATTTGTTTTATTGACTATGTTCTTTGCCTTAGAGAAACTTCCTAGTCTCATGAGGTCCCATTTATCAATTCTTGATCTTAGAGCTGGAGCCATTGAAGTTCTCTTTAGGAAATTTCCCAATGTGCTCAAAATGCTTTCCCACTTTCTCTTGTATTAGATTAGGTATATCTGGTTCTATGTTGAGGTTCTTGATTCACTTAAACTTGAACTTTCTTCAAGGTGATAAATATTGGTCTGTTTTCATTTTTCTACATACAGATAGCCAGTTAGACCAGCACTATTCATTGAAGAAGCTTTCTTTTTTCCATTGTATATTTTTGGGTTCTTTGTCAAAGATGAAGTGTCTATAAGAGCCTAGGTAAGGATGTTTCAGTCCCTCTAGGTAGGGAGAAGAAAGCAATCACAAGTGGGGATGGAGGGAGAGATCTAGCAGGGAAAGTGGACAGGGCTGGGAAGTGGGGCAAAGGGAGAAGGGACCCTGATCTGGTACTGGGTGAGGGAAAAGGACTGAAGCCCTGAGAGCCAGCAGAAAGAAGAAAAACTAGCAATATCAGAAGATAGGAGTTTGGAGGACCTTCCAGAATACACCAGAGGCCTGGCAGGTGAGAGACTCTCAGGACTCAAAGAGAGGGACCTTAGATGAATGTAGTGAGAGGGAACATACAGTGCCCACTTCCAGTAAGAAGATAGGGCATCAAATGAGGGAGAGGGGATTCATTCCACAGATACAGCTCTGACCCAAAATTGTTACTTTCTAAAAAAATTACTGGGATGGAAGTGGAGAGAAGCCTAAGGAAAAGAAGTTCCAGCAGCAGGCCCACGTGGGCTCCAGCTCAAGGGGAGGTCCCAAGGCCTGACACCATTACTCTGTCTATGGAACACCCCCCCAAAAAAAATAACCTATCATGACAGCACTATGGAATACCCAATAAGCAGCTGGAAGAGTCAGATGTAGATATTTGCACCCAATCAATGGACAGAAGCTGCAGATCCCTTTTGTTCACTAGGGATGGCAGAAAGACACTGTGGAGAAGGGTAATCCTGTAGGAGGACTAGCAGTCTCAATTAATCTGGACCCCTGCAATCTCTCAAACACTGGACCACCAAACAGGCAGCACATACCAGCTGATATGAGGCCCCCAACAAATATACAATAGAGGACTTCCCAGTCTGTGATCATTCACATAGAGATGATGCATCTAACCCTCAATAGACCAGAAGCCCCAGGGAGTGTAGAGCTCCTCTGGGGTAGGGGGTGAGGACATCCATATGGAGACAGGGGGGCTGGGAAGGAGGTATAGGATTTGGAACAGTAGTAGGGTGGACTGGTGAGGGGAATAAAATATGGAATGTAAAAAAATATTTTAAAAAAGAGAGAGAATGTATCAATTTGCATTCTTCTATATGGTTACTGCCACTTGAAACAGCACCATTTGTTGAAAATGCTGTCTTTTTTCCACTGGATGATTTTAGGTCCTTTGTCAAATAGCAAGTGACCATAAGTGTGTGGGGTCATTTCTTGGTCTTCAATTCTATTTCATTGACCTATCTGCCTGTCTCTGAACTAATACCATGCAGTTTTTATCACTATTGCTCTGTAATACAGCTTGAGGTTAGGGATGGTGATTTCCCTAGAAATTCGACTTATTTTTCTTGTACTGAAAGCATGACAGTCTTAATGTGATTGAAAACACTAATGTTAATATCATTTTTATCTATTATGACAGTAATTGAAAAGTTAATAGATGTTCTATTTATGTGATATTCTAAAATATATTGGATTCTTAGCATATATGTGTTGACATCTGGGGGCAAAGGAACTATACTTCTTTTTATGTAATTAAATTACCTGCAGAGATTAAAGAAATGCATCTCCTCTCTTCTGGGAGATATAGTCCCCAAGATTCTGAGAAGCAAATGGCTTCATTTTATTATATGTTTTACAACTTCTTTCTTTATAGGCATGCACAAACCATAATAGTTCATTCAGTAGAAAGTCCAAAATGCTTTTTAACAATTAAATCTTGATTACAACAAAAAGCATGGAGGCTTTTAACCTATTTTATTGGAAGTTTTATATACTCTGGCAGATAAAACAATTTCATTTTAAAAGGAGCTCTTGTTAAAATATCTTTACTTTTATATATTGACCAGGAGACATAGGAATAGAATATTGGACATTTATTTTGATTATGTGAACTGGTAAAATTTTAGCTATTCACAATCAATAACTATCATGCAAATTTGTATATTAAAAATATCATATTGTTAATAGATTTATGGTGTAAATTATTTCAATTTAATTGAAAAAGCTATGAAAGACCACATTTTTTAATTTTTAGAGTTAGTGTTGTTATAACAATTTCTAAAATCAATCTTTGCCCTGAACAAGTTATCTTATAAGGAAAGAAGATATTGGTATCTTGGATAGTAATCAGAACATTGAATCAGACTTTAGCTTCAGACACTTGGAAAATATTGAAATATTGAAACAGCACCAGGTGTTGAAATGCTGTCTTTTTTCCCACTGGATGGTTTTAGAACCTTTGTCAAAGATCAAGTGACCATAGATATGTGGGTTCATTTCTTGATCTTAAATTCTATTCCATTGACATATCTGCCTATCTTGATACCAATATCATGCAGTTATTTTCACTATTGCTCTATAATACAGCTTGACATTAGGGATGATTATTTCCCCAGAAGTTCTTTTACTCTTGAGAATAGTTTTCACTATCCTGGGTATCTTGTTTTTCCAAATGAATTTGCAAATTGCTCTTTCTTACTCTATGCAGAATAATATTGGAATTTTGATAGGGATTACATTGGATATATAAATTGATTTCAGCAAGATGTCCATGTTTACTATATTAATCCTGCCAATCCATGAGCATAGGAGATCTTTTCATCTTCTGAGATCTTCTTCAGTTTATTTCTTCTGAAACTTGAAGTTCTTGTGTTACACATCATTCAATTACTTGGTTAGAGTAACAGCAAGATGTTTTCTATTATTTGTGACTATTGTGGAGAGTATCTTTCCCTAATATCTTTCTCAGTCTGTTTAATCCTTTGAGTAGAGAAAAGCTATTACTTCATTTCAGTTGATTTCATGTCCAGTCACCTTGGTGTTTATCAGGTTTAAGTGTTCTCTGGTAGAATTTTGGGGGTCACTTAAATTATACTATCATATCATCTGCAAATAGTGATATTTTGATGGCTTCCTTTCCAATTTACATCCTTTTTGATATCCCTTTGTGGTCAAATTGCTCTAGCTAGAACTTCAAGTATTGCAAATGGGACCTCATAAAATTGCAAAGCTTCTATAAGACAAGGGATACTGTCCATAGGACAAACCAGTAATCAGCATATTGGGAAAAGAGCTTTACCAACACTAAATCCAATAGAGGGCTAATATCCAATATATAAAAGAAATCAAAAAGTTAGATTCCAGAGAACCAAATAGCCATATTAAAAATGGGGTACAGAGTTTTAAAAAGAATTTTCAAGTGAGGAATATCGAATGGCCTAGAAGCACATAAAGAAATGCTCAACATCCTTAGTCATCAGGGAAATGAACATCAAAATAACCCTGAGATTCCACTTCACAACAGTCAGAATGCCTAAGATCAAAAACTCAAGTGAGAGCAGATGCTGGTAAGGATGTGGAGAAAAGACAATTCTCCATTGTTGGTGGGACTGCAAGCTGGTACAACCACTCTGGAAGTCAATTTGGCCGTTCTCCAGAAAATTGGACATAGTACTACCAGAGGATCCAGCCACACCACTGCTGGACATATACTCAAAAGATGTTCCAAACTTTAGCATGGATATATGCTCCACTATATTCATAGAAGCCTTATTTTTAAAAGCCAGGAGCTGAAAAGAACCCAGATGTCCTTCAACAGAGGAATGGATACAGAAAATGTGGTACATCTATATGCTGGAATACTATGCAGCTATTATAAACAATGACTTCATGAAATGCATAGGCAACTGGATAGAACTAGAAAATTTCCTCCTGAGTGAGGTAATCCAGTTACAAAAGAACACACATGTTTTTCACTCACTAATAAGTGGATATTAGCCCCAACCTTGGAATACACAAGATTCAATTCAGAAATCACATGAAGCTCAAGTAGAAGGAAGGCCAATGTATGCTTCAGTCTTTAGAAGGAGAAAATATAGTCATGGATGGAGATACAGTGACAAAATATGAAGCAGAGACTGAAGGAAAGTCCATCCAGAGACTGTCTCCCTGGGGATCCATCCCATATACCTACACTAAACCCAGACACTACTGCAGATGCTAAAACATGCTTGCTAACAGGAAACTGATATGGATGTCTTCTGAGAGGCTCTACCAGAACCTGACAAATACAGGGTCAGATCCTCACTGCCAACCATTGGACTGAGCATGGAGTCCCCAGTGCTCAGTTAGAGAAAGGACTGAAGGAGCTGAAGTAGTTTGCAGCCTCATAGGAAGAACAACAATCAATTAACCAGATCCCTCAGAACTCCCAGGGACTAAAGCACCAACCAAAAGGTACATATGGTGGGGCCCATGGCTCCAGATGCCTATGTAGCTGAGGATGCCTTGTTGAACATCAATAGGAGGATGTGCCCTTGGTCCTGTGAAGGCTCTATGTCCCAGTATAGGGGAATGTCAGGGTGGGGAGACCGGAGTGGGCTTTTGGTTGGGGAAGTACCCTTACAGATACAGGGGGAGATGGAATAGGGGTTTTCTGGACAGGAGTCCTAGAAATAAGAAAACATTAGAAATGTAAATAAATCAAATATACAATAAAAATAGAAGAAACAATCTCTATCAGAGTGAAGAGGAAGGAAGATTCAGAGAAAGGAAATAAATGGTAGGAACTTAGATATATCCTGGACTGACTATAGAGCCTCTGATATCTTAGTGTATGCCAATGGTTCCCTTGTACAAATTTCTTCACTTAATCTGTGCTGGCTTTGATAAGGCTGTTGTGATTAGATCATATTAGCTAAAAATGTTACTGAAAATGAGAAGTTGAGATATTTACCCAAAGGCCTGTGCTTAGGAAAGGTGGCTGAATTATTGCTGGTGACCCCGGTTTCTTTCCCCTGTCTGTGAAACCCTAGACCTTTGCCACCAACCCCACCTCTGTTTCCATCTGTTCTATTTTCAGCTTTATGGTCAAGAAGTCCAGTAAATTGATTTATAGTGAGACATTCATTCTGTTTTGTAGACATTATCTCAAAAAATAGGTGTTCCAGTGGGTGAAATCATCCAGGGAACAATTTATTCCTACCTTTAAGGTGTAACTAGGTTAAATGACCCATCTGTGGAACTAAAAGCAGATGTTTGGCATCCATCACAGGTTCTGTGTTCATCAAATATCTTCAGGAATAAGAGTAGGCTCAAAGGTATTGAAATTTTGTCAGACATGAATTTCCAGAGACCTCATTTACTATAAACTAAAGGCCAGGTATCAAGGTGCTCAGAGGATAAATTATTTAAGGAACACAACACACACTGACTTTTTTGGTAAGCTTTCATCTGAGACCTTATTTTGTAAGAGGAAGTGAAATACAACTATCGGTTTCATTGAATCATACAGACATGTCCAAAATGTTTCCTGTGTTTAGCATGCTTAATAATAGACATTGTCCTTGCTACAGCTGGCCAGTCTGTGAGACTGAATTAGGGCAGTCCTGGGTAATGACTGGTGGTTTTATAAAACCCACAATTTGTCTGATGTATAAAACTAGTTGGCATCCAAGTCCTTGATTTTACTTCTGTAAAACAATGTGCAAACCTGATAATTCCACTCTAAGGTAAGGATTCCTTTTGGAGATCACTTCACTTTTGTCAAAGGATCACATTGCCAGACTCAAAGAATTCCAATTATTTTCCATATCTATAATTTTATATGTGTTTTGTGTGTGGATGCATGTGCATGTTTGGAGACAGATAACATGGCATGTATGTAGTTGTGGGAGTAAAATTATGAGAGACAATTCTCACCTTCAAACATGTGGGATAGAGGGATCAATAGATATCAGGTCATGAGGCTTGGCAACAAGAACCTTTGAGTGGCACAACATCCCAAAACCTCATCACAGAATAATTATTCTTTGTCTTTGGAATCAAGTCATCTTTTTTCATTCCAATATTTTGGTGGTTAATTCTGGAACTAAACTTTTTAGAGGTACTGAAGCAACTCAAATTTTTCCTTATCCCCTCAGGATCACTGAGTCTCCTAGATGAACTTCTGAAATCCTGTTTACTATCTGGTGTACATTCTTTCTACCTACATTAGTTCCCGTATCTTATCCGGCAAAGGCTGTCTTGGCATCTGCATTCTCTTCTGACTTTCATGCTTTTCAAGACAGACTCCCATTGGTTACTTCCTAAGCATGTGGATGATTTTCTTTCTTTAGCAAGTAGTATTTTAATCTATTTTTCTCATTCCTGAATACCTACTTTCTTCCTCATCTTTTTCTTTTTTTCCAATAAGTTAATGTTATTTGACACAGATTTAATTTACTTAACTCATTGTTAATCTCTTCCATACATCAAGTCCCTTGTCTTGGCAAAGAAACAGGTCTGTACCACTGTATTCTTCAGAGAGAATCTTTAATATGTGTTAGCCCTCACCCCCACCCCCGCCTGAAGGATCATTAACTGAGTGAAGATGAACAGTTTTTATGATTAGTAGAATTATTTAAAAGTCCAAACAATTTTTGATCACAATCTTAGCAATATCTTCATGAAAAATGCCCAACACCTTATCAGTACATAGAAAGTGTCTCATGTCTTTCTTCCACAACCAGATTGTATGAAGCTGTCTATAGCTAATTTAGTTTGGTATATGAAAACTTTGGTTCGAACTTGGTGTAAAAGTGAATAATGGAAGACAAATAGGTAACTCTGCAAAAAATATTTCATTTTGTTATTTATTCTTTGTGGATTTTTTCTGACAATTTAATGTCTCAAGTTTCAGAACATAGTTATCTAATGATGAAATTAAAAATTAAAGTGGTTTTATACTCTTTTATGGTTAACCTCATGGCACAGCTCTGGCCTGCAGAGGCAGGCAGGGATCCTTGCTGAGGGTCCTCTCAGCCTGCCTGTCCTCGCTTCATCCGTGTGCTGAGATAGTCATGGTAAGAGAGCAGCTAGCAAGTTATTTTTGTTTCCTCCAGAAAAAGATAACATTTACGAAAAGTATTAAAATGTTGTTTTATCATTTTAATTACATCTGCATTACAGATCTCTTGATTGATCTTCAAGAAAAATGTAATTCTTTCATATTCTTTAAACTATGTTTATTTTACGAAATCTTTCGTCTTTTCTTAAGGAGGAAAGGAAAGAAAGCTAATCAGAAAAATACACTTTTGGGTCTACCCTGACTAGGCAGTACCATAATTTAAAATGGAATAAGTTTAAACTGGCTGGTGAACACATCTGATGTATATTTTTCCCAGTATGTACTTGGTCCTCTTTATGCTAATCAGTCAATTACATCATTAGTCTTTCTGTGCCCGTGACATACAGTGAAGCTCTGCCTCTTGTTTTATTTTTACTATGCTGCCCATTGCCATCTTCCATGGCTTCCTCTGTTCCTACTACTGGTCTCTTTTGAATTTTTCCTCTAGTATCCATCCCTGAGGATGTTGGTCCAGAGTTTTCTAGATTCTTCATACTCTGAGGAGTGTGTCTCACAGCCTGGTGTGGGTGGCCAAGGAATTAGCTACAGCCACCTTACTTGTCAGTTGGAACCATAGTGTCTCCCAGTTTCCGGCATTCACTTTCTGTCTTTCCTTCCTGAAGATAGCTTTATCCCCACTATCCTATACCCAGACAGGGTCTAATGGCTAGCATGCCTGTGGGAAGGGATGGAATTCTGATCATAATTCATCTTCAGAATATTTGAACTGCAATATCTTAAGGCTACTTTTATTCTGTTTTAGGAAGTTCCATTGAGATTATTTTCAAACTTTGGATTGCCAAGAGCTACTTGTGTATTCTTTTTGTTACTGCATTCATTTATCCCAAGGGCAGTACCAATGGTCCTTAGTAAATGGGGATGTGTGAACTCTCTGCACATGATCTGGAACCCCGGCTCTTGGGAGGCTTAATAAACACTTGAGCTGTGCCCGGCTTAGTCCATTGTTTCTACTACTCATTATTATAACTTGGCTTCTCTAGTTCTTTCCTGACCACATGTCTCCTGAGACACAGGGTTCAGTGATCTTTCACCACCCCTCCACGAACTTAGTCCAGTTGATATATTCATCGATGATTCTAAAAGTAGTTGTTCAAATCATGGAGAAAAATGCTCTTACTCAATGTAGAAATGGCACTATTAATGAGAGCATATGGACACACTAAGGGTGTGCAAAGGCATAGGATTGTTCCAATAATCTTTCTAAGAGGATGGAGAGGAAGAACCTGTGTTAGAGAAATTTAGAGTAATTATCCTGTAAAGTGATCAGATGCAATTCCTGCATGCAAAACATCAAATCTCAGTACCACTTGCTTCCTGGAGAGATTTAACTATTTTTATCTGGGTTTAAAATAAAATAATTCAGAGTGCTTCCCTTTACTCTTTTTTTTTTTTTTTTTTTTTTTTTTTTTTTTTTTTTTTGAGACAGGGTTTCTCTGTGTAGTCCTGGCTGTCCTGGAATTCACTCTCTAGACCAGGCTGTCCTCGAACTCAGAAATCCACCTGCCTCTGCCTCCCAAGTGCTGGGATTACAGGCGTGTGCCACCACGCCCGACTGCCCTTTACTCTTTATATTATTATTTATTGACTATGTAAAGCAATGTTTTCAGCATGATGTGCTTGTCTATACAATGTACTTAGGTCACCTTCACCCCTATTGAGCTCTTATTGCCCTCGATAATTTTGTTGCTCCATTTCCTCTTATTCTTCGTTTTTCCAAAAAGTGTATTTTCTACTTTCATGCCTTTTAAAAAAATCTTTAATATTTTTCTTTTACTGTCCAGTCTTTATCCTGTATCCAGGTCAGCCCTCTTACTGTTCCTCATCCCCTATCTCTAAGGGAATGTCCCCATCCTAAACCCCCATCCCACCAGATCTCCCCACTCCCTGAGGCCTTAAGCCTCTCCAGTAATGTGCATCTTCTCTCACTGAGGCCATACCAGGAAGTCCTCTGTTTTTGTGTGTCTAGAGCCTCATATCAGCTAGTATATGCTGCCTGCTTGGTGGCTCAGTGTCTGAGAGATCTCAGGGGTCCAAGGTATTTGATACTTCTGTTCTTCCTATGGGGTCACCCTCCTCCTCAGCTTCTTGCAGCTTTTCCCTAATTCAAGCATATGGGTCACTGGCTTCAGTCCATTGGTTGGATATAAGTATCTGCTTCTGTCTCAGTCAACTGCTTGTTGGGCCTCTTGGAGGGCAGCCATTTTGAGGCTGTCTGTCTGTAAGCACACCATAGTATCAGAAATAGTGTCAGACCTTGGATACTCCCTTTGAGCTGGGTCCCAATTTGGGCCTGTCACTGGACCTCCTTTCCATCTGGCTCTTCTCCATTTTTTCCCTGCAGTTTCTTTAGACATAAAAAATTCTGGGTCAGAGGTTTTGATTGTGGGATGGCAACCCCATTCCTCCACTGTTTTTCTACTGCAGGTAAACCATGTAAGTTCCCTCTCCTCATTGTTGGGCATTTGATCTAAGGTCCCTCTCTTTGTGTCCTGAGAGCCTTTTACCTCCCAGATCTTTGGTACATTCTAGATGGTCCCTCCACTGTCTACCTTCTGAGGTAGGTTGGATTTCAGGTCTTCATTCCTGCCCCTCCCCCAATACCTAATAATATTCCCCTTTCCCCTCCCTGACCCCTCTCTCACCTAGATATTCAACATATAAAATAAATCTGGAATAATTGTTGTCTTTGACAAAACATGCATTATTTATACTCATGCATTCATACATATTTAACACTATAAGAAATTGACAGTTGCTTACATGTTAGTTTAAAGTAAGGAGCATATCTCCCCAGAGATCAGTGTCCTAGGAAAGTTTCTTTAGGCTAAACTCTTTTTCCTTGTCTCATGGGCAGCAATGTAGGGAGATAAAGGACTATCATTCACCCTTCCTTAGGAGCCTCTCCAGGACGTGGCTACATCTTCAATGTTTTACTGAGGGGACAAGCTATTAAAGTGCTCAAAACTTTTATTTCATGCTATATTTTTTGTTTTTATTTTAAATGTGAAATTCACTATTTTCAGACCATGTCATAATCATCAACTTTTTCTTCTTCAGCAAAATATAAATCATACACTTTCCTGAAATATTTTTAAAACACTATTTTGAATGTCTAAACTAAGTCAGGTTTATAACTCATAGTATGGTATAGTGAGGTTTTATAAACCTCTGCAAGAATTTTAGCCCCATAATAAAAAGAGATGTTGGTTTATGGAAGTTTTTTCTTTTCTTTCACAAGCTGCACATCTCATAAACAGCAGTCCTGGTTACCAAGTGCCTCCTAACCCTATGTGTAATGAGCTTCAGTTGTAGTTCCTCATTCTCACCTCTAGAAATCATGCTTATGTGTCTAGGAATCTCACACCTGCCTCGTTTGAGAGCAGCCTGGTAGTTTTTTCTTCCTGGCTGCCTTTTGCCCTGTCTAGCAGCAATCATCCCGTAATCAGAGTTATGGATGCTTGGGGGTTTTCTCAGTCTCAGCAGCAAAGTCACACAATGCAGGATGAGATGGAGATTGTCAATTTCTGTCCAGGCCTCAGTTTGGGAGTTCCAAAGGATGTGACAGTTAGCATATCTGCAGTGTTATGTTAAGGGATTATAATTTGTCATGATGGTATCATTTACCATGCACATGTGTGCTGATGAGGATCTTTAGCACCTTAACAAAATAAGTATCCTCACAGGCAGTGCAGGTATCATATCATTAGTATTAGGCTCAAGTCACATTTGAAGATAAAGGGAATTATGGAACCATGGGCTGAGGTACACAGTGTTGTACTTCCCTCCTGACAGGCAGCTTTCAGCTGCTGAGAGGGTAGCTCTCCACCAACTCACAGTCCCAAGCACAGCAAACGTCTCTTTGAGCTGTTGGCTAAGTAGCAGGATTTCTTGTACCCGCCAGCATATGAATAATGACACAGATTTATTCATTTTACTAAGTTTTACTATAACTTAGGCTTTAGATGAGCAGTCTCTTGATATTCTATTCTGACTAATTCTGGAGTATTTCCTGCCATGTGGCCTGTTAAGCCCCACCCCTCTCTAGGAATATCTGGATTGCTCTTTGTCCTACTGATGAATATCCCAAACTTGATTCTTCTGCCCTAAATTCTCTAAGCCCAAAAGTCCCACCTTCACTTTTCTGTCTAGCTATTTGTTGTTAACTATTTATTAAACCAATAAGCAAGCAAATGAGGAAGGACTGTGTTTAGAAAATACTGAGGCAGGGGATGAACCCTAAGAATAACAATACCCAAAACTGTCCAGTACACATATCTCTCTTGGTACAGAAGTAACAATTGAATAATAAAGACAACCTTAAACAATGTAAAAAAAAAAAAAAAAAAGGTTACCTGAAGGTGGTCATGCAAGAAACAGCATATGAATGCTTAGCTTTTGGGATTCTACTGTGACAAAGTCCCTGAATACCCCTTCCCACTAGACAAGGACCTGGGATAAATTTGGTGGCCTCAATGCTTATTTCCTAGATGCATGTGCTTCAAGCTCTCCTCGCTTTCACTCTGCTGCCTATACTCACAGAAATATTTTGTTTCACTTTGTTGGTCACTGGCCAACATTCTTGCATTGTTACAGTGATGCTCATATATCAGTTGTGTTGAGATAGGGGTATAGAAACACAGTTCTTAAAAATTTCTATTTGCTATATACAGAGTCATACCATTTATTTTTAGTTTCCAAAAACATAGAGAGGGAAATAAAAGAATTACTGAAGGAGGTTGCTAAGATTTCTGTTCCAGACAAATTGCGTTCCCTGGAGGAACCCATGGACTAACCAGCTGCCATCCCTTCCTGTTCTTTGTCCAGGGTGGCATAATCATGTCCATATGCAAGGAAGTAACCGTACTGGAGTTGGATCCTCCTGTCAATCTTCCCAATTGGGAAAGGGATACAAATCTGTTCCTCTGCTCAGATCATATTAATTTGCCCCTAAGCTGTGCTGGTCTTTTGCTAGAACAAGACCCACTTACCATTTTAATAGCCTTTTAGTGTTTCTATGAGCAGCCATAAGGATCGATACAGTCACATTTCTGAGACAGTGTAAGCTTGTAAAATGAGAAGAATCGTTAAAATAAAAGTCAATAATTCCAGAGGAATTCCTCTTTGGAATTCTAAAAGGAATTCTAAGAGGAACAGAGGTTCCTCTTTGGAATTCTACCTGTGCTCACAGCATGATACTACAGACTGAGAAAAATTCCAGAATATTGTCT
Organism: Apodemus sylvaticus; assembly: GCF_947179515.1. NCBI lineage: Eukaryota > Metazoa > Chordata > Mammalia > Rodentia > Muridae > Apodemus > Apodemus sylvaticus. The sequence continues at coordinate 160,427,810 of NC_067472.1, read as the reverse complement.
TGTTTCAAGGTATTATCTTTTCTAATTGGCTACAGAGTAAATAGTGATGATTTTAAAACCACATAAAATCTCATGGAAACTACATCAATACAACTCTGTGTGTCCATCAGATTCCTTACACAGAGGCTGTTGAGGTTTGGACCTTTTGCTGTGTCCCAGAGAAAAGAGAGTCTATATGTAAATTTAAGTGCCTCTATTTGACCTTGTCCCCAAGTTAGTTTTGACTGGTAAATAATGATGCCAACAGTCAGTAGCTAGACAGAAGAGACATAGGCAGGCTTTAGTGTTCCTCGGCCTTAGGGTTGGGGGAGAACCACCAGAGAGAGAAGAAAGTGAAGGAAGAGAGAGAGATTGCTATGGGTTAGATTAATCATGAAAACGTAGTCCTGAGGGATGGACAATTGGAGTTAAGAACAGCACAGATTAAACATAACAAGTAATAACTTGGGATTATTAATAGGAAAGTAGATTCTAATAGCACAGAGGGTAGATATACTACCAGCTCTTGTGCTATTTAAGGCTAATTGTAAACGATAAAAGTTAAGTACCTTTTTTCTGTGAACTAAATGATGAAGGTAGGGTAGAAACCCTGAATTGGGATTAAAAATTTCTACCACAGAGGTTTATTCATAACTTCTATAGTGTGAAGTAAGACATGGATGCATCTGCTGATAAATTTATTATTATGTAGTATTACGAAGCAAAGAAGACACACTGTGAAAACACACAGTGGCTACTTCTTGTGAAAGTTTACGTTGTCTGTCATCTTGGTTGTGTTGGCAAATGCATGGGTAGTTGGTAGTATAGCCTAGGTGTTACTGGAAGGGATTTCCAGAGATGGTAAAGTCAGATATACTTAAAATGTAGTCAGCACCACCCAAGAGCTTGGGCTCAGATGGACCAAAAGAGATAAAGAGGAGCCCTTTATCTGACCTCTCCTTCCTCCTACCCTGAGGAGAGCATTTCCACAGGCCCAAGGACAATGGGTCTAAACAGCTGTGAACCAAAACTTCTGGCACTAAAGCAAAATGAATCCTTCTCCTTTTAAATTGTTTCCTCGTGTATTTGTCAAAGTGGCAAAATTGTGAGTGGCACAGAAATCTTGAAGGACACGTTGTTTGAGAGTCACTTTCCTCATCATTGCAAGCCCAACTGAATGTTTTTTTTTTTCAGTTTTAAAGTGAAGATGTCATATTTGATATGATCTGAAACATATGTACAAAGCTGCATTTTTCTATCATAAAAATATAAAACGGGTAACATATGATTGGCTCTCACTTTTTATGTGGGATCCTTCCAGGAACCCCTACAAATGCCAAAATCCAATGCTGTAGAATCTGCATTTGTCTTATATGCATCATTTTGTATGCTCTTATTCATTTTTGTTCCTAACAATAACTGATACAATGAAACCTTTTGCAAGTATTCTCTTATCTAGAGCATAATAACAAGAAAATTAGCCGGGCGGTGGTGGCACACGCCTTTAATCCCAGCACTTGGGAGGAAGAGGCAGGAGAATTTCTGAGTTTGAGGCCAGCCTGGTCTACAGAGTTGAGTTCTAGGACAGCCAGGGCTATACAGAGAAACACTGCCTTGAAAAAAATGAAAAAGAAAAAGAAAAGAAAAAAAAGAAAATTAATCTGAAAATATTTAGTATAGATTCTTTTATTCAAATAATTACAACCCAGTCGGTTGTGGTGGTACACACCTGCAATCCCAGCATTCTGGCATGCAGAGGCAGGAAAATTTCTGAGGTTGAGGCCAGGCTGGTCTACAGAGTGATTTCCAGCACAGCCAGTGCTATACAGAGAAACCCTGTCTTTAAAAAAGCCAAATAAAAAAACAAACAAACAAAAAAACAAACAAAAAAAACCAAAAACAAACAAACAAATAATTACAACCTATAATTGTCTTGATTGCTGGGTATATAACATACAAACACAGAGAACTGAATATATTCACAAATAAACTGTCAAATAACATTTATGAGATTTCAGATTTTCTTACAAACAGAAAGAGGTTCCAGTGGATTGAAATGTGTCTTCCCAGATTAATGAAGCTTTGACTCTAGGGAAATTGCATTGGAAAAAAGATCTTTAGGAACTAATCAGGGAAAACTGAGGTCAGAAGAGTGGAGTCTCATTCTGATAGGGTAAATATCAAGAGGATTTTATGTTTTTATCTTCCTCCCCTACTTAAAGAAAACATTAGAAGTAGGTAATTGCATTCTGACCAGGAAGAGAGGTCTCATAATAAAGAAAACCCTACCAGAGTCATATCATGCAGCTTCCAGTCTTTTATTTCAACATGAATTAATTCTGTCAGACACATCAGTGTGAAAGTTTGTCCCCAGATACTGTGCAGAAGCTGTGGCAGAAAGATCATGTGAAAAAAAAAAGGTTCAAGATTACTTTGGAAATAATTTGAGGTAGACTTGACAAATACAACCACTGGAAATAGAGATTATTAGAACTATGATCTGTGAGGTATATCTGAAACTGCTTCAGGAACTAAATAGCTACAGACAAATGTATCACAGAAAGTGCACACAAATGCCTTGAGCAAAGCATTAAAAACCAGAAAATATAGAGTGTAGACACATATCTGGTAAGCAGTTCATTAAATTGCTAGCTATTCTCCATTGGTTCAGCTACTGTTTATTAACATAGACTCAGGCAGACTGTGGAAGCTTTGGTTAAGTCATTTCTGTAATATTGCCTTAGTTATCACTGATGGGATTAATTTCTGATATCTTTTTGTTCTTGTTCTATGCATTATTAACTTTAGTCTATTTTTTTAAATTACTCATTCTTTGTGAGTTTCATATTATGTACTCCAGTTCCACTTATTGCTCTGTCCCTCCAAGTAACCTCAGCTCTTGAAAAACCTTAAAACACTCCCTTCAAACAAAATAAAACAACAGCAGCAACAAAAATACCTCTCACAGTGGAAGTGGAGGTGTGTCACAGGATGATAAATAGAATTGAATCAAGGACCCAGAAATAAACTCACACACTTATGAACAGTTGACTTTTGATAAAGAAGCCAAAATAATACAATAAAAATGTAGAACATCTTCAACAACATCTAACTGGATGTCTACATGTAAAAATGCAAATATATCATATTCATTACCCTTCACAAAAACTCATGCTCAAATGAATCAAAGACCTCAAGGCAACACCAGATACACTAAATCTAAAAGAACAGAACAGGAGAAACTGTGCTGAACACATTGTTATAGGAGACAATTTCCTGAAGAGAACACCCATAGCTCAGGTTCCAAGATCAAAAATTAATAAGTGGAAACTCTTGAAAGTCTAACTCACTGAAGCTCATGGTCCATAGTTATCCCATAGTTAGGAATTTTTCCCCATACAATGAAAGGCCATGTCTTCAATAATCCAAGAATATATAAGTATATTACTCTTCTAAAATGAATGTAATCATGAGCCTTTAGATATACTTGTTGACAAATAAGATTATTCTATGTATTTTTGAAACATGAAAGCAATTGGTCTAAACTCTGAAAGAAGTATTTATTTATGTATACATTTCGTTAGAGGGTAAATAATTCCATCATATTCAATCAGGATTTTTTTTAACCCTACTATATTTCCATTTTCATAAAATGTGATACGAGCCTAATATACATGTGCTATTGGGTTGGCAAGATGCAATGCTGGGCTCCCATTACACAATCTATTTCTGTCCAAAGTATGGCATGGTACCAAGCCACATCACTGTGCCCTATGCAACCTCAGCAAACAGAACTGAAGCAGGGCTGATGTAGTGTTTTCAGTTTGCGGTTCACTCCCTTGTAAGTGACTTGAATATGAGGAATCCATGTTGGATTGACTTGCTAAGGACAAAGGGACAGTGTTAGACCAGCCTACATGGGGTGAGATTACTGTGGACTTTCCCTCATCATACTATTAGATAACCTTAGTTACAGCTGCACATGGATCGCTGAAACAGTAACACACTGAGAGAAACATGTGTTGGGTCCCTAAAACTTTTATATTTTAGAGTCATTTATTAGGTATCATGAGCTAATTGCTCAAATGTGTTGTCTGCTTTTCAAACCACTTTGCTACTTGCCTTGGTCAGCAGGAGTGAACCACCTTTCCTACAGTAAGCCATTAGTTATCTCTCCAGGCTTCCCTCTACCTATTTTTTTCTGAATAAAAATATGTAATTTTGAAAAACATATTTTTGAGATTGGTTAGGCACGGCTGTCCTGGGACTTACTAGTTGGACAAGGCTGTCCTCAAACTCATAGATCTGCTTGCTGTTGCCTCCTAAGTGATGTGGTTGAAGGTATGTTCCACTCCCCAGCTTACCTCATATGTTCAACCTAACACTGTACCTCATCTAGAATTCATATGTCATATACATGTCCTTATTAATCTTAATATCTAAATTTTAAAACAGTTTTATCAAATAGTGAAATTATAGCTCTCACAAGCCACACTTGAATATCTTTTAGTGATAGTAAAGTGACAGAAATAGGTACTTTCCTGTATGGTCCTTATTTGTGTTGCCTGTTGAATCCTATGAAACAGTGGCTTAGAGTTTTAAAATAAGAAGGACACTTTAGAATGGACACACAATTTTAGAGTTATCATTGACTCCTGCTCTAAACTCATGAAAAATATACAGAACTGTGAGTTTCTTACATCAATGTACAGAGATCATTTTCAGTATTACACCTGAGATAATATCCCACTGTGCAGTTAAAAGTTGTACCAGTGTGTGGGCTCTCCTTAGCACAAGCCTCACCCCTCATCAACAAAGTTTCTTCTGCAATACAGGAAAACAGCTAGGGTAGAGAGAATCTGTGATTTCAGAGTTCCCATCCTCAAATGGATGGAAAATCTATAACACATCACTCCCCCAGGCCTTTGAGAAACCAGGTACATATGGACTCCATAAAATATATGGTGTGTAATTACAGAGGAAAAGAAAATTAATTTAAAGATGGAATGTTTTGAGAGGGCATAGGAAGGAGATTCAGGAAAGAAATGAAATAACTCTTTAGTCTCATGTATAAGGTTCTCAAAAATAACAACAACAATAACTTATAAACTAACCCTGTGTGGTTGTGCTCTAACAGTGGCACTCTCTAGCTGTAGCTAGCTATATCATTTAAAAAATGATGTTAACCTAGTGACTTATCTCAGCAGCTTAAAGTCTTGCCACACAAACCTGATGATTTTCCATGATCCTCAAAAAATAAGGTGGAAGAAGAGATTTGAGTCATCAAATTGTCCTCCAGTCTCAACACATGTATAAACCTCAAGCACATCTTGCATTCAATGAAATGACAAGTAAAATATGATTTAAATTTCTTATCTTTCCCAATTACACTCTCTAAATTTTTTCATCATAATTGGTAGTTTGGGGATTTTTTTGTGTGTGTTTTAATGTATGTGCAAACACAGTGTTAGTGACTACCAGTAGCCGCAAAGGAGCATTATGAGGTCTATGCTTTATCAAGTGGCACCAAAATATTTTTCATAACATTTTGTGTAAAAAAAATACTCATTCAATAAATTATAAACAAACTAAATTTCCCTTAGTTTAAATGAGGATGATTTCTAGACTTAATATATTTAATATTATTCAATTTTATTTTTATAAGAAGATAGATAATATATATCATATATCAGAAAACTATTTTACTATATCCCATATTAAGTAAGTATTATATGGTATAAGATTAAAAGTGTGTTGAAGCTTACTCTATTGCTATATATTATAATGCTAAATTCCATACCTGAAGGTCTAGGCCTACTAGTAACTTCTCATGTTTACAAGCTTTTGTTTTGCAAACTTTATTCCTTGACTTAAAACTTTTAGTCAAATAAAATTGGCTACTGCCTAATATTAGATGGATTAGAAGTAGCTGAGTTTGGAGTGACCTGTTTGGAGGAGGAAAGACCAGGAAGAAAAGGATGAAGAAGAAAATGAGGAAGATGGGAGGAGAGAGGAAGCCACCATGAGGGAAGATTGATGATGAGCACATTGCCAAGAGAAACAGCAAGTATCTGGGGTACACTCTTGGAAAAGAAGCCAGATGAGAAGTCAGTTAGGGCTTACTCCCCAGTAATTGTCAAAGCCCAATAAAATAACTTTAGTCTGAGTCTCATTTACTTGTAAGTTTCTCAGTTATTAGTTAAAATTGGTTGTACTATGGAGTAAAATAATGTCTTCATAAAAAAAAAGATATATAATAAAATCGTGAGAAGAAAGAGGTGTACACATCACAATTTTCATCTTTCCTTCCTCCTCTTCTTTTTCCATTTTAGTTTGTGTGTGTGTGTCTTTTTACGTGTGTACTCTGTAATTAATAAAACCATGATGTAACATGAGATATGCTTTCATGCTGGAGGTCCACAGGTAGCATTAAGCAGTTAAATAATCATGCCTAACGCATAATGCTGGAACCTAGTCTTGTGACACTTAGAGCTTTACCTGTGAAGTTTCAGTAATATGGAGACATTCTGAAAGGCTGTACATTATCAGACAAAATTACAATACCTCTGTAAATTTCCCTGACTCTTATAAAGGTTCTATTGTGTTCTAAGGACCTACTCCTTCCAAAGTCTATTCAACAAATGGTTAAACTAAATAACACAACCCACAGAAGTCAACAATTATTTTTATGGCTATAGATCCATAAAATTTATTGGATTAGAAAAAATATCCTAAAAGATTTTTACATAGTACCTAAATTTAAGTTCAAGGATTTAGAATAGGTATTTTTTTATATTTATAGACAAAAGAGAATGAGATGTGAAGAGACAATAGTTTGAATTAATGGATTCAATGTAAAATGAACTGGAAGAAAACAAGGATAGAGATTGGATATCATAGATGATTGTTGATTGCTTATTGTAGAGAAAATCGAGTGGGAACACAGAAGAGGGCAAGATGTGAGCAATGAATGTTATCATCAAGTAGATGGAGATGTCAGTCTGTTGCCCTCAATGTATTGGGCAGGAATGATCAGGGTAATGAGTCCTTTAAAAAGAAATGGATTCTTCAGTGTTACTTAGGAAGTAGACAATAGGCATGTGAGCCAATTGAAGCCGAGGAGTTTCCTTAGATACACTGAAATTTCAAGTGAGTTAAGATGTGTCTTCTCACATCTACTAAAAGGCATCAATTGATTCACCAACAGATGATGATGACACCCCTGAAACACAGGGTGTACCCAAGGAAGGTGAAACAGTCATCCACTCTCTTGTTAACAGACCCATCAGAACCATTCACTTAGGAGGAGTCCTGACCAGAAGATTTACCAAAGGAATCTGCGAGAGGTAAGGAAGAGTCCACTCCTGTGTCATGACTTGTGTGTCTGGGTCGATTGAGCACTCCAGTGGTGAGTAATTTTTGTGCAGTGGTTATTCAAAGAAGGGGACAAACTAACAGCAAAGGGCAGGCACAGAAGAAAGAAGAGATCGTTGTGCCTTGGACATGCACAGGGTGGTGAGGAGTCCTCAAAGTTCCATGTGTGAGAAGGAACAGGCCTCATTAATTGCCCACTCTAAAATTGCCTTAGCATCCTGTGCAAACTCGCTTAGGAGGCAAAGATGTCAGAAACTTCAGACACTTAAAAATTTTTTATATAAAAAAATATCACCCCCAGGGCCTTTCTTTCACCTAACAAGAGGTAAAACTTGTTCCTCCTCAACCCTCCTCACTCCAGTCTAATGCAGTCTCTTCAGAGCCCAGCTTACTGCATAAAGGAAGGAATAAGTGGCAGAAACAACAGCAGTGTTTGAAGGCAGAGGAGAACTGCCAATGGTAGAAGCAGTTTTAGTTCATTATTACTTTGCCTAGAGCATTCCTGGGATTAGAGTATTCCATAGTGCTTCGTGGTTATTATCAGAACATTCCACTTTTACAGCACTGATTATGATCATCTGTTTAGAAGAGAAAGAATGACCCTTGGCCATCAAACATTTATACTGTGCATGTATCTTAACTGATATTAACCTCCAATGCCAACAGGAATTAGAGCTAGGAGACCATTTGTGTTGGCTGAGTCCACATGACTGAAGCTCATATGCTGCTCACACATACATCCCATTGTTGGGAAGTAAAGATTGTGCCTTGTACAAGACCTTGTACAAGACCTGACTTCTTCAATGCAAATAAAGAATATATCTAATTAAAAAAAGAAAAGAAGCAATGAATGAAGGAAGGAAGAATGGGAAACACTTATATTACTCTTATATTACCCTTAATATAAGAATTACCCTTATTGATATTACCCTTAATGAATGAAGGAAGGAAGAATGGGAAACACTTATATTACACTTATATTACACTTATATTACCCAAGTACTTATATTACTCTTCTAAAATGGATGCAATCATAAGACATCAGATGCTCTCATTATTAAAGAAAATTATTCTATTTATTTTTGAAATGTGAAAGAAGGCAGCCATTGGTCTGCACTGTAGACAAAGGTGTTTATTAGATGGTATAGAATTATTTATTAGAATTCTGACTCTCTTATATTCAGTGTGGACATTCTCTTTCTTTAGCTTTTCTGGTTTCCATGTTTACAAATGGTGGTGAGAGCCCAGTATCCAGGTGCTGTTAGACTGTCAAGCCACAGTGGTGGACTCCCCTTACACATTCCACCTCCTTCCATAGTATGCTACAGTACTCAATTACGTGATTGTGCCTTATGGAATTCGTGAAAGTTTCTTTTCTAGTAGTTTCAGTGTGTCTGGTTTTATGTGGAGGTCCTTGATGCACTTGGACTTGAGCTTAGTACAAGGGGATCAGAATGGATCAATTTGCATTTTTCTACATGCTAGCCTCCAGTTGAACCAGCACGAAACACTTTTTCACTGCTGGTGGGATTGCAAGTTGCTAAAGCCACTCTGGAAATCAGTAAGGTGGTTCCTCAGAAAACTTGGCATGATACTACCAGAGGACCCCATTATACCACTCCTGGGCATATACCCAGATGATTCCCCAGCATGTAGTAAGGACACATGCTCCACTATTTTCATAGCAGCCCTATTTATAATAGCCAGAAGCTGAAAAGAACCCAGATGTCCCTCAATGGAGGAATGGATACAGAAAATGTGGTATTTTTACACTGTGGAATACTACTTTAATACTATTAAAAACAATGTATTCATGAAATTCCTAGACAAATGGATGGAACTGGAAAATATCATCCTAAGGTGGGGGTAACCCAATCACAAAAGAACTATGCACTCACTGCTAAGTGGATATTAGCCCAGAAGCTGGGAATACCCAAGACACAATTCACATATGAAATGATGCCCAAGAAGGAAGCAGAGGTCCCTAGTTCTGGAAAGGCTCAATGTAGCAGTGTAGGGGAATACCAGGACAGGAATGTGAGAGGTTTGATTGGGGAACAGGGTGAGGGCAGAGGGCTTATTGGACTTTTGGTGAGGGGGGGAACGAGGAAAGGGGAAATAATTTGAAATGCAAATAAAGAATATATCTAATTAAAAAAAAGAAAAAAAGCAATGAAGGAAGGAAGAATGGGAAAAGAGAAGCTCCTATAACAATATATCATAATCATAAATAAAATTGAAAAATACAGAAAAGTAAAAGGTGTATAAATAATATTAAATAGACACAAATGTTTTCAATTTGGGGAGTTTATGACTAGGGAATAGAAAAAAATAAATGCATTTTACTTTTAAAAGTATTGTCTTTCAGACTGTGGTGGCTCTCACACCTTTAAGACAGCTCTCAGCAGGCAAAGACAGGAAGTTCTCTATGAGTTTGAGGCCAGTCTGGTCTACACAGTGAGTTCCAGGATAATTGGGGCTATATACACAAAGAAATCATCTCAAGAAACAACCACATTATTTCTTTTTTTTCCTCCTAAGGAGCATGTAATATTTTATTCATTATGTGTGTTAGCTCCCCTAATTTAAAATTTGAACTCCAAGGCTCAGTTGTTAGAGGTTAGAAAGTGATCTGTTGTGGGGTATGCAAAGAGCTTGGGACCTGAGCAATGGACCTGTACCCTCATGAGTATTGCCTCAGGTAAGAGAAGTTCATTGTACTTAACAATAGTAGTCAGCTTTTTAATGCTACTCCTTTAAACAAGCATTTGGAAAAATAGTGTTGAAAATGTTTAGACTTAATGAAATGGTCCAGGGAATTCTAGAGTCCACATACTGCCCTCTATATAACAGCTTTCACAGTCAGTCTTCTCTATTGATAACATTGTACATATTTTTTCCCACAAGAAAACAGAAACTGAAGATTAAAAATTCATAATGCATTTAAGGTAAAATACGAATTGAACATGCTCTTTTTCTGTCTCCCAAGTCCAACCCTCTGGTTTCCTTTCGATTTAACCAGCTTCCTGTTTGCATCTGATAGGAGCTTGGCAGGCATGGATTTGACTCTCCAGAGATGCCTTCAGAAGAGCTGGCCTGTAATGATGTCCAATTAGTGAATTGCAAACATATGCAAGGAATTTGGGATACATGAATAGATTTCTATCAATATTGCTAAGTTTGATACTTTCATATCTTGTGGGTGTTTATTGTCTCCCCTGAATGAGCAAACTGAGAGTGAAGTCAAACATGACAAAGCTGAGATTTGCCATCTAGATTGTTCTCAGACGCCCAAACGAAACAAACCAATTAAAAATTCTTAAATGCAATGTAACATTCAGCTGCTACAGTAAGAGAAGGGTTAAGAAAACACAGTAGATCAACCAAAGAGCAGAAGTAAAAAGTAAATCTAATTTGAAGAGAATGGCAATTTTACAGTTAAAGTTTTATGCTCCTGGAGATCCACATTTTCCATAAAGCACACAATAGTAAATAGTCCATTAAAGATACAGAGAATTTTTATTTTGTCCACTTCAAATTATGTTTTTTCTTTTACTTCATCAATTCTACTGTTAATAATGTATAACTTCTTTCTATGATGCTTAGATTTTATCATCTACCTTAACTATCGCTTAGTAACTGGGCATTTTTTCTTATTCAGCTTTAAATTAGGCACATTTTAGACAGATTAGTGCAACAATCAGGTAGACAGGTTACAGTAAGAGGTAGTTTTGGCATTCAGTCTTAGATGTTATGTGATTACATTCTTAGCCTTCAGATTGGAGGAAGGTAGCAGACAGTGTAAACTTCAAAAAGATTTGTTTCAACAGGGCAAGAATCTAAGATTGTTGGCAGAGGTAAGCAACTAATAGCTACTGGGTGGAGGTCTGAGACAGCCTACGATAATTTGGCTCTGGACTTGAAGTAGTCCAAGTATCCACAATCATCGAGTAAATCAGCATTGTGGGAAGTTTGCCGAGGGCTTGGTTTGATGTTTTATTGAACATTCCAAGTTATCGTAATTTTGCATAAATTATCATTTCTTCATGGAATGAAATGAAAAGTAAACTCCAATAATGTATTTTTAAATGGATTTTGCAAGCTTCTCAAATGTTTCTCATCTCCAGTGCTTCAAAACTCACAAAAGTTCTAAATCCCTGAATGAGGAACTTGTTCAAACCTGTCTTTTATCTAAATTAATTTACATTATGTCTGCTTGGATAAGCACTGTTGAGAAGTGTTAGCACTCCTGAGATACTTAAACATATTTTCCTAAGGGTCTGTGGACCTGGTCTGCTTATCTGCCATGGATGAAATATTCTGTGTGCAGGTGGTGATGTTTCAGCAGAAAAAAAACTGAACCATATGCTTTCTGTGCTGACAAGAATTGGGGACTGCAACAGGACAGAAAGTTACCTGTGTGTAACAGTGCAGGTCAGCTATACTGGATAGCATCTGTCTACAGACAGGTGAAGGCATCACATAAATCAAATATAAGATCATGTCAAAACCACAGCAGGTGTTACAGAATCTCAGTGAAGTTTTACCTATCTTCACACATCAGCATTTAGACTTAGATTTCTCTTCTAAATGATAGTCACTTGACAAAGAGGCCAAATCATTCGAGCAGAAAATTTTCTAAATTTAATATTCAGTGCTGTTCCTGAAGGATTAGATGACAAGGAATCTAGTATTTTTAGTATTTTCCAATATCAACTTCTTCTTACAATGTCATTCAAAACTCTAAAAAGATCAAAGGAAGTTTTTAAGTTTTTATAATATATCTAAACGTGGGTTCATTTTTAAAATGAATGTTGGCATAGAGACTTGTGTGTCCCTTTTACAAGGATACGAATTAGTGAACGATGGAAATATGTAACCTAAGATAAATAATTTCTCATTTATCAGTATATAAAGGAATACTGAACATTCTATTTTAATATTGCAGTATATAAAATCTAGTAGGACCATATTTAGATCTCAGGCCTGCAAACTTGAGATTTTTTTCTTAGACATATGAATTTCACTTCAGTTCTGTACTTAAAAAATACAATTTCTTATTTCATCAGAACATATTAAATAATGTTTATTCTCTTGAAAAATTCAGTTCATTAACATACCCTGAAGGTTCCAGATATTGTAATGTAGATAGTAAAATACACACTACCTGAAAACACTGCTCTGTTAAGTGAAAGATTCCCAGATAAATGATGCTACAGTAAGAATTATTTCAGTTAGCATTAGAAACTCTGGAAGAATGCTAATAAATTATCTTCAGTAAACAAGTATGTATCACATCGGGGATTCCTTTTTCAAAATTGATTATTTATTTATTTACATTTCAAATGTTATCCCCCTTCCTGGTTTCCCTACCACAAACCCCTATCTCCTCCCACCTTCCCCTGCTTTTATGAGGGTGCTTCCCACATACCTGCCCACACAGGCCTCACCATCCTAGCATTCCCCTATGCTGGGGCATCAAGCTATCACAGGACCATGGACTTCCCTTCCCATTGAGGACCAACCAGGTCATCCCCTGCTAAATATGCAGGTGGAGCTATAGGCAGTTCACTTTGGTTGGTGGTTTAGTGTCTGGGAGCTCTAGGGGGTCTGTTTGGTTAATATTGTTGTTCTTCCTATGGGGTTGCAAACGGCTTCAGTTCCTTCAATCCTTCCCCTAACTCCTCTATTGGGGGGTCTCAATGTTCAGTCAGATGATTGGCTGAGAGCATCCTGTATTTATCAGACTCTGGCAGGGCCTCACAGAGGACAGTCTTACCAGGCTCCTGTCAGCAAGTTCTTCTTGGCATCAGAAATAGTGTCTGGGTTTGGTGTCTGCAGATGGGATGGATCCCTAGGTAGGGAAGTCTCTGGATGGCCTTTCCTTCAGTCTCTGCTCCAGTCTTTGTCTCTCCGTTTCCTTTAGACAGGAACCTATAGAGGCCATATCTAGAGGTTAGGCACAGTTCCCATTTGAGGGATGGGATCACCCACTAATCTCAAAAATATTAACTCCAGAAAATCACTGTCTCGAAAAAAAAAAAAAACAACAAAAACCACCACTAACAAAAAAATAATATCTCACAGTAGAGATCACAGTCCTGTGTAAATATCAGAAAATCTATAAATCTGTATAAAAATATAAAATATTTATGACAGCAATATAAATATATTACAATCCTTGTGATTTATTTCTTCATATAAAATCAAATAATTAAAATGCTATTTTATTTATTTGTTTATTTATTTATTTATTTATTTATTTATATATATACAGACTCCTCTAAAGCTCTTTGGTGTTAAAATGAGAAAGAGCAGTAGCTATTATACCCATTTCATATCTTATTTAAGCAATATGATGATGATCTCATCTTAAAAGTTCTGATTTTGTATTTTGTGCTTTGTTTTTTTTCTGAAAAGCATCCATAGGCTTCATCAAACTGAAAAGAGACGCATGGTGCATGGTACATCCTTGAGATGGGTTGTTCTCAAAAGTGCTCCAAAGTGTCCTTTTCTATGTGCCTGTCATCACACTGGCATGCCCTGTCTTCTGGCATGACCTCCAGTGCATGGCCCAATACTATCTTCTCTTAGGCACTCTCTACTGCTTTCATATATCAAGTCAGTCTAATTGATATTGTAGCTTACCCACTAATCAGAATACTGTTTCAATTTGTGCAAAGTTAATGTTGGAGCTGGTGTGAGTCTGTGTCAGCTGGAGGACCTACCTGATTTATTACAAGCCCTGAGCACTGAATATATATATTTAATCAATTTAATCAATTTATAAATTATAAATTTAATTGAATTTATATATTCAATTTTACAAGATGCAATTTTACAATTATGTCTTCAAATAATTGTATGATCTTTTAAAAATTGCATTTTATTGATAGATACATGAAATTGAACTCCTTCTTTTTGACTCTCTGTTATGAGAAAGCTACACAAACATTAGGCTGGTAAGGTATTGCCACATTTTAAAATATGTCCTGTTTATTAATCTATGTGTATCACTTGCTAATTGCCTATAACTTTACCTCCTAGGGAAGCCTATGCCTATATATACCTATGTAGGCACCTATTCATACTCATTAACATACATACAATGTGTGTGTGTGTGTGAATGTGTGTGTGTGTGTGTGTGTAAAAGAGAGGGGGTGCGAGAAGGAGAGGGAGAGACAGACAGAGAATTAGACAAAAATAAACCTTTAAAAACATGCAAAGAAAATGTAATCTGAACACACACTCACACACACACACACAAATATGAAAAGGGCATTAATCTTCAGAAAGGTTGGGCTTTATAATGCTAATGCTTCTGAATAAATAAGTAAAGCATTACTAAAAGCCAGATGATAAAATGCACTGTAAACTAAGAGGTTTGACAGAAGGGCAGTTCAGTAGTTAAAGACATTTTTTACCTTTCCAGAGGACCTAAGTTTGGACAGCAGCACAAGCATATGTTACATGACTCAGAGCATGTTGTCCTGTAACTCCTGGTCTAAGTATTTTAGTTGCCTCTTTTGCTTTCCAAGGAACAATTGGATGTGTACAAGCATACACACAAACACACATACACACCCTCACATACATACACATACATGCACACACACACACACACACACACACACACACACACACACACATACACAAACTTAAAAGAAACCAAGAATATACGTTCATTAATACTTCTACTAAAATACTTATTTTGTGTTTGCTCTGCAAAATGAAATTTCTTTCTAGATTCAAAACACTTCACAGAAAGTTAGGCATACAGGGCCAGAAGGTTTGGTGAGGGGGACGGCCTAGACAGTGAAGCAGGTTAAAACACAGAGAGTAAAGTTTATTGGTTGAAGGGGGTGACTTTTTCCAAAATAAATGTAAATGATTTGTTCATATAATATAGTTGATGAAATGATTTGTTGAGCTGAATTTGTATCAAATATCTTGAGTTTAACTACCATCTCTTAAATAACAATAGAAAATATTTCTAGATAATTAAATAGATGCTTAACGTACCATTGAGGAACAATTGAAAATTCTTAAGCTGTTATTTGGATGGAGTGGAAGTAGTACCCGATGAGTGGAACAGCTGAGCTGCTACTATACCCATCAAACTGCATTCGGGATGAAATAGAATATTACATAGCATTGGTTAATCTAGCAAATGTGAACACAAAAACAAGTTATATAATGTAGTATGAATTCATTACATTTTGTAATTGCTGAAGTTCCAATTTCATTTTTAATCAAACAATCTGGTTTGAAGATGTCAGGGTCTTTTTAAATTGAATCTCATTGTCTTGTGAGAAGATGATGCTATGAATTTTTATAATGAAGCAAGGATTATCTTTCATTTCCACAAGAAACAATGTACACTATTTTAGGTGCCTATTGAATGTGATGTGATTATACCTATATAGAGACATGGCTATATCCCATAAGCTAAGTAATCTCAATATAGAACTCAGGCTTGCAAACCTAACACCTTTCTGATGATCCAGGCTGCAAGGAGAGAATTCAAACAGCTTTGACATCATTTGAAAACTAAAATCTTGTCAGTTTTGGGCAGGGAAGATTAGTTAAAGATAAATGATACATTTTGAGATGTATGTCACTGTAGACTTGTATATGAATAAATGCTTCAATATACAACTAAGGATGCACAATCCAGAAATAACACTATGGAGAAACAACTCAAAATCCCCCTTTTGATGAATATTCTATGTTAAAAGGGGGGGCACTTTCTACATTGGCTGTAAAAGTGACATTTTACCAGATTTTCAAATTCTTGCCTATGCTAGATTGAGGGCTTAGAATAGTGTTTTACTGTTCCTTTGTGGAGGAGATTCTTGACAGAACTGGGGATTATGAAGTCACCCCAGGGGATCAAAATCCACGTCTATCCAAGCATTTTTAACCAAAGAAAAATAAGTCTCCTAAAATCCTTATGAAATTTGGTGCAGATTTACTAATGAGCTAAAGATTCAGGGGAAGTTGGTCTTGGCTGTAATGCCAACATGCATTCATTCTTCCCTTTCCAATGCATCTGCTGCCTGGGTCTCATTCTGATTACATAGGCCTGCCCTGTTTCCACCCTGCCAATGGAATACAGGGAGGGAGCCACTGCGGATTAAGGTGCGTAAAGCACACTAAGACAATACCCCTGTAAGGTCACCTGCCTTTATCCTCATCTTGTGAATAATTTGAATGGTAGTTAAGGCATTTATTTAAAAGCCTTTTTATTTTATTTTTTAAAGAACTAGAATTCTCAGGATTTTAGCCACTCATTTCTTTAATTGCAAATTGGCGCTTCATTCTTTAGAATGTGAATACTGACAAATCAGCCATGGCACCTGCCATTGGAGAACAGCTGTAACTCAGAAGAGGTTTGCATGCTGCTGTGGCTGCTTTCCAATGTTTCCACACATCTGACTTCCAAAACAAACAAAAAACTAAACAGAAGAAGCAATGCGTTACATAAATATCATTATAAAAGTTCCCAATAATTTGTCTTTCTGTTTTTAATATCTTTCATTTTAAAAAATACTGTTTTTTATATTTTTATTTTCTATATTCTTTGTTTACAATCCAAAAGCCTTCCCCTTTCCCATTTCCCCCCTCCCCACATGTCCCATAAGTCCTCTGCTCTCCATCCATTCTCCTATCTTTCCCTCTCCCTTTTCTCTTTCCAGGTACTCACCTACAATGCTGGATCAAGCCTTTCCAGGATTAGGGCCCTCTTCTTCCTTCTTCATGGGAATCATTTGATATGCTAATTGTATCTTCAGTATTCAGAGCTTCAGGGCTAATTAATATCCACTTATCAATGATTACATTCCATGTGTATTCTTTTGTGATTGTGTTACCTCACTTAGGATGATATTTTCCAGTTCCACCCATTTGCCTAAAAATTCATGAATTCATTGTTTTTAATTGCTGAATAGTACTCCATTGTGTATATATACCACATTTTTTGCATCCACTCTTCTGTTGAGGGATACCTGTGTTCTTTCCAGCTTCTGGCAATTATAAATAGGGCTGCTATGAACATAGTGGAGCATGTATCCTTATTACATGCTGGGGAATCTTCTGGGTATATGCCCAGGAGTGGTATAGCAGGATCTTCTGGAAGTGAGGTGCCCAGTTTTTGGAGGAACCGCCAGATTGATTTCCAGAGTGGTTGTACCTATTTGCAACCCCACCAGCAGTGGAGGAGTGTTCCTCTTTCTCCACATCCTCACGAACACCTGCTGTCTTCTGAATTTTTAATCTTAGCCATTCTGCCTGGTGTAAGGTGAAATCTCAGCTTTGTTTTGATTTACATTTCCCCAATGACTAATGAAGTTGAGCATTTTTTAAGATGCTTCTCTGCCATCCAAAGTTCTTCAGGTGAAAATTCTTTGTTTAAATTTGTACTTTATTTTTTAATAGGGTTATTTGGTTTTCTGGAGTCTAACTTCTTGAGTTCTTTATATATATTGGATATTAGCCCTCTATCTGATGTAGGGTTGGTAAAGATCTTTTCCCAATTTGTTGGTTGCCGATTTGTCCTTTTGATTATGTCCTTTGCCTTATGGAAGCTTTGTAATTTTATGAGGTCCCATTTGTCAATTCTTGATCTTAGAGCATAAGCAGGGTCCTCCTGAAGTGTCATGCCCAGTTTTCTGAGGAACCACCAGACTGATTTCCAGCTTGCATTCCCACCAGCAGTGGAAGAGTGTTCCTCTTTCTTTACATCCTCGCCAACACCTGCTGTCTCCTGAGTTTTTAATCTTAGCCATTCTGACTGGTATGAGGTGAAATCTCAGGGTTGTTTTAATTTGCATTTCCCTAATGACTAATGATGTTGAACATTTCTTAAGGTGCATCTCAGCCATCCAAAGTTTTTCAGGTGAAAATTCTTTGTGTAGCTCTGTACCCCATTTTTAATAGGGTTATTTGGTTTTCTGGGGTCTAACTTCTTGAGTTCTTATATATATTGGATATCAGCCCTCTGTCAGATGTAGGGTTGGTAAAGATCATTTCCCAATTTGTTTGTTGCCAATTTGTCCTTATGACAGTGTCCCTTGCTTTATAAAAACTTTGTAATTTTATAAAGTCCCATTTGTCAATTCTTGGTCTTAGACCAAAAGCTATTTGTTTTGTTCAGGAACGTTCCCCCTGGGCCCATGTCCTCAAGGGTCTTCCCCAGTTTCTTTTCTATTAGTTTCAGAGTGTCTGGCTTTATGTGGAGGTCGTTGATCCACTTGGAGTTGAGCTTAGTACAAAAAGATAAGAATGGATCAATTTGAATTCTTTTGCATGCTGACTTCCAATTGAACCAGCATCATTTGTTGAAAAGGCTATCTTTTTTCCACTGTATGTTTTCAGCTTTGTCGAAAATCTAGTGACCATAGGTGTGTTGGTTCATTTCTGAGTCTTCAATCCTATTCCATTGATCCACTTGCCTGTCACTGTACCAATACCATGGGGTTTTAACACTATTGCTCTGTAGTATTGCTTGAGTTCTGGGATATTGACTCCCACAGAAGTTCTTTAACTGTTGAGAATAATTTTAGCTATCCTATTTAGTTTTTTGTTATTCCAGATGAATTTGAGAGTTTCTCTTTCTAACTCTAGGAAAAACTGAATTGGGATTGTGTGGAATCTGTATATTGCTTTTGGCAAGATGGCCATTTTTACTATATTAATCTTGCCAATCCATGAGCATAGAAAATTTTTTTCATTTTCTGAGGTCTTCTTCCATTTTCTTCTTCAGAGACCTAAGGTTCTTGTCATATAGTTCTCTCACTTGTTTGGTTAGAGTCACACCAAGATGCTTTATATTGTTTATATTGGCTATTGTGAAGGGTGTCATTTCCATAATTTCTTTCTCAGCCTGCTTATCCTTTGAGTATAGGAAGACTACTGATTTGCTTGAGTTGATTTTATAACCAGACACTTTGCTAAAGTTGTTTATTAGCTGTAGGAGTTCTCTGGTCAAGTTTTTTAGGTCACTTAAGTATATTATCATATCATCTACAAACAGTGATAGTTTGATGTCTTCCTTTCCAATTTGTATCCCTTTGACCTCCTTATGTTGTCTAATTGCTCTAGTTAGTACATTAAGTACTATATTGAAAAGATATGGAGAGAGGGGCAGCCTTGTCTAGTTCCTGATTTTAGTGGCATTGCTTCAAGTTTCTCTCCATTTAGTTTGAAGTTGGCTACCAGTTTGCTGTATATTGCTTTTACAATTTTTAGGTATGGGCCTTGAATTCCTGTTCTTTCCAACACTTTTAGCATGAAAGGATGCTGAATTATGTCAAATGCTTTTTAAACATCTAATGAAATGATCATGTGGGTTTTTTTCTTTGAATTTGTTTATATAGTATATTGAATTCATGGATTTCCATATATTGAAACCTCCCTGCATCCCTGGGATGAAGCCTACTTAATCATGGTGAATAGGCATTTTGATGTGTTCTTGCATTCAGTTGGCAAGAATTTTATTGAGTAATTTCACATTGATGTTCATAAGGGAAATTGGTCTGAAGTTCTCTTTCTTTGTTGGATCTTTGTGTGGTTTTGGTATCAGCATAATTGTGGCTTTGTAGAACGAGTTGGGTAGTGTTCCTTCTGTTTCTATTTTGTGGAATAATTTGAAGAGTATTGGTGTTAGGCCTTTTTGAAGGTCTGATAGAATTCTGCACTAAAACCATCTGGTCCTGTGCTTTTTTTTTTTTTTTTTTTTTGGTTGGAAGACTTTCTATGACCCCTTCTATTTGTTTTCAGTTTATGGGACTGTTTAGATGATCTATTTGATCCTGATTTAGTTTTGAAATTTGGTATCTGTCTAGGAAATTGCCCATTTCTTCCAGATTCTCCAGTTTTAATGAGTATAGTCTTTTGTAGTAGGATCTGATGATTTTTTTGAAATTCCTGTTTCTGTTGTTATATCACTTTTCATTTCTAATTTTGTTAATTTGGATACTGTCTCTGTGCCCTTTGGTTATTCTAGCTAAGGGTTTATCTGTCTCGTTGATTTTCTCAAAGAACCAGCTCCTGGTTTTGTTGATTCTTTATATGGTTCTCTTTGATTCCACTTGATTAATTTCAGCCTTGAGTTTGATGATTTCCAGGCTTCTACTCCTCCTGGGTGAATCAGCTTTTTTTTTTTTTTTTTTTTGTTCCAGAGCTTTCACATGTGCCATTAAGCTGCTAGTGTATGGTCTCTTCAGTTTCTTTTTGGAGGCACTCAGGGCTATGAGTTTTGCTCTTAGCACTGCTTTCACTTTGTCCCATAAATTTGGGTATGTTGTGCCTTCGTTTTCATTAAATTCTAAAAAATCTTTGATTTCTTTCTTTATTTCATCTTTGGCCAAGGTATCATTGAGTAGAGTATTGTTCATCCTCCATGTGTATGTGGGCTTTCTGTTGTTTTTGTTGCTATTGAAGTCTACTATTATTCCACAGTGATCTGATAGGAGGCATGGGGTTATTTTGATTATTTGTTGAGGTCTGTTTTTTTACCAATTATATAGTTTATTTTGGAGAAGATACCATGAGGTGCTGAGAAAAATATATATTCTTTTGCTTTAGGTTGAAATGTTATATCTATCTATCTATATCTATATCTATATCTATATCTATATCTATATCTATATCTATATCTATATCTATATCTATATCTATATCTATATCTATATCTATATCTATATCTATATCTATATCTGTTAAATCCAATTGGTCCAAAAGCTTCAATTAGTTTCACTGTGTCCCTGTTTAGTTTCTGTTTTCATGATTGGTCCATTGAGGATAGTGGAGTGTTGAAGTCACCCACAAATATTGTGTTAGGTGCAATGTGTCTTTTGAGCTTTAGTAAAGTTTCTTTTATGAATGAGGGTGCCCTTGCATTTGGAGCATAGATGTTCAGAATTGAGAGATCTTGGTGGATTTTTCCTTTGACCAGGAAGAAGTGTCTCTTTTGATGACTTTAGGTTGAAAGTCAATTTTATCTGATATTAGAATGGCTACTCTGGCTTGTTTCCTGAGACCATTTGCTTGTAAAATTGCCTTCCAGCCTTTTACCCTAAGATAGTGTTTGTCTTTGACACTGAGGTGTATTTCCTGTATGTACCAAACTGTAGGGTCCAGTTTAAGTAATCCTGAGTTTTGTATCTTAGCCATTCTGGCTGGTGTGAGGTGAAATCTCAGAGTTGTTTTGATATGCATTTTCCAGATGACTAAGAATGTTGATCACTTGTTTAGCTTTTTCCTCAGGTATTCTGTATTCCTCAGTTGAAAATTCGTGTTTAGCTTTGTATTCCTTTTTTTTTATGTTTCATCTATTGTAAATTTATTTTTTTCATTTCATTTATTTATTTTTTATTGATATATTTTTTATTTACATTTCAAAAGGTTTCCCATTTTCTGGCTCCCCACTCCCCGCAAGTCCCATAAGCCCTCTTCCCTCCCCCTGTTCCTCCATCTACCCCTTCCCACTTCCCTGTTCTGGAATTCCCCTATACTCTTGCACTGAGTCTTTCCAGAACCAGGGGCCACTCCTCCATTCTTTTTGGACATCATTTAATTTGTGGATTATGTCTTGGGTATTCAAAGTTTCAGGGCTAATATCCACTTATCAGTGAGTGAATACCATGATTGATCTTTTGAGACTGGGTTACCTCACTTAGTATGATGTTCTCCAGCTCCATCCATTTGTCTAAGAATTTCATGAATTCATTGTTTCTAATGGCTGAATAGTACTCTATTGTGTAAATAGACCACATTTTTTTTGTATCCATTCCTCTGCTGAAGGACACCTAGGTTCTTTCCAGCTTCTGGCTACTACAAATAGGGCTGCTATGAACATAGTGGAGCATGTGTCCTTATTGCATGCTGAAGAATCCTCTGGATATATGTCCAGGATTGGTATAACAGGGTCCTCAGGAAGTGTCATGCCCAGTTTTCTGAGAAACCACCAGACTGATTTCCAAAGTGGTTGCACCATCTTGCAATCCCACCAGCAGTGGAGGAGTGTTCCTCTTTCTCCACATCCTCGCCAACACCTGTTGTCTCCTGAGTTTTTGACCTTAGCTATTCTGACTGATGTGAGGTGAAATCTCACGGTTGTTTTGATTTGCATTTCCCTATGATCAATGATGTTGCACATTTCTTAAGGTGTTTCTCAGCTCTCCGAAGTTCTTCATGTGAAAATTCTTTGTTTAGCTCCGTACTCCACTTTTTAATGGGGTTATTTGGTTCTCTGGGTTCTACTTTCTTGAGTTCTTTGTATATATTAGATATTAGCCCTCTGTTGGATTTAGGGTTGGTGAAGATCCTTTCCCAATCTTTTGGTTGCCGTTTTGTCCTTTTGACAGTGTCCTTTGCCTTACAGAAACTTTGCAGTTTTATGAGGTCCCATTTGTCAATTCTTGATTTTAAAGCATAAGCTATTGCTGTTCTATTCAGGAACTTTTCCCCTGTGCCCATGTCCTCCAGGCTCTTCCCCAGTTTCTTTTCGATTAGTTTCAGTGTCAGGTTTTATGTGGAGGTCTTGATCCATTTGGAGTTGAGCTTAGTACAAGGAGATAAGAATGGATCAATTTGCATTCTTCTGCATGCTGACCTCCAATTGAACCAGCACCATATCTTGAAAAGACTATCTTTTTTCCACTGGATGATTTCAGCTCCTTTGTCGAAGATCAAGTGACCATAGGTGTGTTGGTTCACTTCTGGGTCTTCAATCCTATTCCATTGATCCGCTTGCCTGATATCTGTAGTCCATTTTTAATAGGGTCATTTCATTCTTTGAAATCTAACTTCTTGAGTTCTTTGTATATACTGGATATTAGCCTTCTGTCAGATGTAGGGTTGGTAAAGATCATTTCCCAATTTGTACGTTGCTGTTTTGTCTTATTGACAGTGTCCTTGGCCCAACACAATCTTTGTAATTTCATAAGGTCCCATTTATCAGTTCTTGATCTTTGCACATAAGCTATTAGTGTGCTGTTCAGGAATTTTTCCCATGGGCCCATGTGCTCAAAGCTCTTTCCCACATGCTTTAGAGTGTGTTTGGTTTTATGCAGAGATCCTTGGCCAACTTGGACTTGAGCTTTGTACAAGGAGATAAGAATGGAACAATTTGCATTCTTCTGCATGCTAAACATCAGTTGAACCAGAACCTTGTTGAAAAGGCTAAATTTTTCCCACTGGATGGTTTTAGTGCCTTTGTAAAAGATCCAGTGTCTATTACTCCTCTTCCAGGCTGCTCCTGGGCTCTTGTGTCCTCAGGGTTTTGGGCTGGTTCCTCTAAGCAGCAGGGGTTGTCCTACCTGTGCTCTCAGGCCTCTCTGTACTCCTGGATGGCCAACTATCTCCCTGTGCCACCTGGATATGGTGCTCTGTGGCATAGGATTCCTTTCATTTTTTTCAAAGCCATAGTAAAGACACACTATTCCAGACATACTTTCAGAGGATAGAGTTGGCAGCTGTCATTTCAGTAACAGAACAATCAGTTCTGATATAAAACACTTGCTAAAGAACAGCAGAAAAGGGTAACACTCTCTGTCCACCATTATTCTTTTTTGTTTGTTTGTTTGGTTGATTTTTTTTTTCGAGACAGGGTTTCTCTGTGTAGCTCTGGCTGTCCTGAAACTCACTTTGTAGACCAGGATGGCCTCAAACTCAGAAATCCGCTTGCCTCACCTCCCAAGTGCTGGGATTGAAGGTGTGCGCCACCACCGCCTGGCTCCACCACTAGTTTTAAAACACATTCAAGTGGAGTTAGAGTGACTGAAAACTGTACTTTCCTCCTCAAATGTTTGTTCTGTAGTTCTGGGAGACTTTTGTCTATTAGAACCTCTGTATTATACAGCTATCCAAGTAGTCAGGAGAGTACTAGTTGATGCAGTTTCTATGTTTTGTAAAGAGCATGGCCCCTCTCATAATTTCTAATATTATTCCTTTCACATAGTTATTTGTAAATATGACAAGGGTGGAAAGTCTCTAGGAACATGATGAAAATGGCCAAGAGATGTACCAGGGAGATAGAAATGTTTTTGGTGTCTCGTAAACACTAAATGGATTAGCTGTCATGATGCTGAATATGTGCTTTATGTTCTTATTACTGATGAGGTAGGATCCCTAATTTAAAGTATACTTAGGTGTGTCATAGGACTATGGTGAGTATGAAAATACCATTTCACAGACTATATGAATTTTGTTACAAATAGTAATTTTCATTCTATCAAGAGAAATATGTTTTCCCAGATCTAATCTTGAGATTCATTATGAAAATGATATTTTAAGACGATATCACATCTAAGTTTCTTTTCCCTCAATGTCTAATGTCTAATAATCATTGATTAAAAGAAAATCGATTGTGTATACTTCAGTTTAGATGGAACTGATTAATTTTGCTACTTCTTGTGTTAAATTTCCCATCACAGTCTGTTCTTTCTGTCAATTTTTAATGCATTGAATCTTATATGTTTTAATTAAATAATCAAGGGGTATTTGGTTTATTTTTCTCATTTAATATGTATAGAAGGAAAAAAATATGTCATTGGTAAATAAAAAATGACAAAGTAACCCAACTCATTTTAGGGCTCATAATGTATTTTGTGCATACAAGATACTGTGGACTTGTTCCTGGGTTGAAGAAATGTGAAAATTTTATTATCAAGTTATTTAAAGTAATGTTTTCCATTTGATAGTAGAGAGAATAAGGCAAAGTACAATTGTGCTGGTAAGATGCAGCATGACAACTTCACTGTAGAACAGAAATGTCCTTGAGATGAGAAAATATAAGATATTAACAAGGAAACATAATTCCACCGATTCTAGGCAGAGTTCCCACTTGATATTAAACACTCTCAAGAGTAAGCAACACCTCTCTTTCACATTGATTAAAACCTTTTCCTGTGTGGAAGATGATGATATACATATATTTTTCTTAAAAGAAATCAGGATGTCTCAAAGGCAACCCTTCGGATATCTTGTATCTAAATCCTCTTTATTTAGGGGGTCATATAACCACATTCCTAGTCAACACAGAAATAGTAATTAGGATTAGTGCTATTTATCTCCAGATAATTTTCAAACTATTTTTTTGTTTAAAGCATTGAAAAAATATTGGAAAAAAACTAGCTCACCTTGCATTAAGGTGACTTTATCATTGGCTAATTGAATTTTTCAGTTGGTTTTGTAGGAATTAAATATTTTGCATACAGGCTTGGAAAAACTTCAACTGAGTAATTTTTTATTGGTGCTCAGATGATGCAGCATCTTTATTTTGTTATTAGATATAATCTTTATTTAAATTTCAAGTGATTTCAACTTTCCTGGATCCCCCTCCCTGAAAGTCCCATATGTCCTCTTCCCTCCCCGTGTTCCACAATCATCCTCCTCCAACTTCCCTGTCCTGATATTCCCCTACCCTGCTTCATTGAGGCTTTCCAGGACCAGGAGCCACTCCGTCCTTCTTCTTGGGCATCATTTGATATGTGAATTGATACTTGGGCATTCCTAGCTTCTGGGCTAATATCCACTTATCAGGGAGTGC
The DNA here is from genome assembly GCF_947179515.1 of Apodemus sylvaticus. Lineage (NCBI taxonomy): Eukaryota > Metazoa > Chordata > Mammalia > Rodentia > Muridae > Apodemus > Apodemus sylvaticus. Next base: position 160,401,904 of record NC_067472.1, on the reverse strand, counting down.
ATACCATGTGTGTTCTTTTGTGATTGGGTAACCTCTCTTAGGATGATATTTTCTAGCTCCACCAATTTGCCTAAGAATTTCGTGAATTCATTGTTTTTAATAGCTGAGTAGTATTCCATAGTGTAAATATACCACATTTTCTGTAAACATTCCACCATTGATGCACATCTGGGTTCTCTCCAGCTTCAGGCTATTATAAATAGGGCTGCTATGAACATAGTGGAGCATGTGTCCTTATTACATACTGGGGAATACTCTGGATATATGCCCAGGAGTGGTATAATGGGTTCTCTAGTCACATCATCCCAGCTTTCTGAAGAAACAAGAGACTGATTTCCAGAGTGGTTGTACCAACTTGAAATCCCACTATCAGCAGACTCTTTCTCCACATCCTCTCCAGCATCTGCTGTGTCCTGAGTTTTTTATCTTAGCCATTGTGACAGATGTGAGGTGAAATCTCAAGGTTGTTTTGACATGCATTTCCCAGATAACTAAGAATGTTGATCATCTAATTAGGTTTTTCTCAGCTATTCTGCATTTCTCAGTTGAATATTCTTGTTTAGCTCTGTAGTCCATTTTTATTAGGATTATTTGGCTCTCTGGAGTCTAACTTCTTGAGTTGTTTGTATATATTGGATATTAGCCCTCTGTTGGATGTAGGTTGGTAAAGATCTTTTCCCAATTTGTTGGTTGCCATTTTTTCCTATTGATAGTGTCCTTTGCCTTACAGAAACTTTGCAATTTTATGAAATCCCATTTGTCAATTCTTGATCTTAGAGCATAAATTATTGATGTTCTGTTCAGGAAATTCCCCCCTGTGCCCATGTGCTCAAGGCTCTTCCCCAGTTTTTTTCCTGTTAGTTTCAGTGTGTCTGGTTTAATGTGGAGGTTCATAATCCACTTGGACATGAGCTTAATAGAAGGAGAGAAGAATGGAAATGATCCATTTCCATTCTTCTGCATGCTACCCTTCAGTTGAACCTGGACCATTTGTTGAAAAGGCTATCTTTTTTGCAGTGGATGGTTGTAGCTTCTTTGTCAAAGATCAAGTGACCATAGGTATGTGAGTTCATTTCTGGGTATTCAATTCTAGCCAGTTGATCTACCTGCCTGCCACTGTACCAATACCATGGAGGTGTAACACTATTGCTCTGTAGTATTGCTTGAGGTCCAGGATACTGATTCCCACAAAAGCTCTTTTACTGTTGAGAATAGTTTTAGCTATCCTGGGTTTTTTTGTTATTCCAGATGAATTTGAGAATTGCTCTTACTAACTCTAAGAAGAATTGAATTGAGATTTTGATGGGGATTGTATTGAACCTGTATATTGCTTTTGGCAAGATGGCCACTTTTACTATATTAATCCTGCCAATCCATGAGCATGGAAGTTTTTTCCATCTTCTAAGGTCTTCTTCCATTTCTTTTTTCAGAGATTTGACATTCCTGTCATACAGATCTTTCAATTCTTTGGTTAGTGTCACGCCAAGATACTTTATTTTGTTTGTGGCTATTGTGACAGGTGTCCTTTCCTTCATTTCTTTCTCAGCCTGTTTATCCTTTGAGTATAGGAAGGCTACTGATTTGCTTGAGTTAATTTTATATCCAGCCACTTTGCTGAAGTCATTTATCAGCTGTAGGAGTTATCTGGTGGAGTTCTTTGGGTCACTTAAGTATACTATCATATCATTTGTGAATAGTGATAATTCAATTTTTTCATTTCCAATCTATATCCCTTTGACCTCCTTTTGTTTTCTAATTGCTCTAACTAGAAATTCAAGTACTATATTGAATAAATATGGAGAGAGAGGGCAAATTTATCTAGTCCCTGATTTTAGTGGGATTGTTTCAAGTTTCTCTTCATTTAGTTTGATTTGGGCTACTGGTTTGCTACATATTGCTTATTCTATGTTTAGATATGGGACTTGAATTCCTGATCTTTCAAGACTTTTATCATGAAAGGATACTGAACTTTGTCAAATGCTTTTTCAACATCTAATGACATGACTATGTGTTTTATTTCTTTGAGTTTGTTTATGTAGTGGATTACATTGATGGATTTCCATATATTGAACCATCCCTGCATCCTTCAGATGAGGCCTACTTGATCATGTTGAATGATCATTTTGATGTGTTCTTGGATTCATTTGCCAAGAATTTTATTGAGTATTTTTTTCATCGATATCCATAAGGGAAATTGGTCTAAAATTCTCTTTCTTTGTTGGATCTTTGTGTGGTTTTGGTATCAGCATATTTGTGGCTTCATAGAACCACTTGTGTAGTGTTCCTTATTCTGCTTTTATTTTGTGGAATAGTGTGAAGAGTATTGGTGTGAGGTCTTTTTTAAAGGTTTGATAAAATTCTGCCTTAAAACCATCTGGTCCTGTGCTTTTTTTTTGGTTGGGAGACTGTCGATGACTGTTTCTATTACTTTAGGGGTTATGGGACTGTTTAAATATTCTATATGATCCTGATTAAACTTTTGTAGTTAACATCTGTCTAGGTAGTTGTCCATTTCATCCAGATTTTCCAGTTGTTGTGAGTATAGACTTTTGTAGTAAGAGCTGATGATTTTTTGAATTTCCTCAGGTTCTGTTGCTATTTCTCCCTTTTCATTTCTGATTTTGTTAATTTGGATATCATCTCTGTGCCCTCTGGTTAGTCTGGCTAAAGGTTTATCTATCTTGTTGATTTTCTCAAAGAACCTGAACCTAGTTTTGTTGATTCTTTGTATAGTTCTTTTTGTTTCAACTTGGTTGATTTCAGCCCTGAGTTTGATGATTTCCTACCTTCTACTCCTCTTAGGTGTATTACCTTCTTTCTGTTCTAAAGCTCAGGTATGTTGTTAAGTTGCTAGTATTATGCTCTCTCTGGCTTCTTTTAGAGGCACTCAGAGATTTCCTCTATAAGTTTTCCTATTAGCACTGCTTTCATTGTGTCACATAAATTTGGCTATGTTGTGCCTTCATTTTTCAATAAATTATAAAAAGGTTTTGATTTCTTTCCTTATTTTTTTCCTTGATCAAGATATCATTGAGTAGAGCATTGTTCACCTTCCATGTGTATGTGGGCTTTCTGTTGTTTTGTTGCTCTTGAAGATCACCTTTTCTCCGTAGTCATCTGATAGGAGGTTGGGATTAGTTCAATCTTCGTATCTCTCTTTTGATGTCTGTTTTGTGGCCAATTACATGGTTAATTTTGGAGAAGATACCCTGAGGTGCTGAGAAGAGAGTATATTCTTTTTTTTTTTAATAAGGATTTTTTTAATTTATTGATATATTTATTTACATTTCAAATGATTTCCCCTTTTCTTTGCTTTAGGATGAAATGTTCTATAGATATCTATTAAGTCCCTTTGGTCCAAACCTTCTGTTACTTTCACTCCGTCTATGTTTAGTTTGTGTTTTCCTCATCTGTACTTTGCGTAGAGTTGGGTATTGAAGTCACCAACAATTATTGTGTCGGGTGCGATGTGTGCTTTAAGCTGTAGTAAAGTTTCTTTTACGAATGAGGGTGCCCTTGTATTTGGAGCATAGATATTCAGAATTGAGAGTTCTTCTTGGTAGATTTTTCCTTTGATGAGTACAAAGTGTCCTTCTGTGTCTTTTTTGGTTGAAAGTCTATTTTATTGGATATTAGAATGGCAACTCCAGCTTGTTTCCTGGGACCATTTGCTTGAAAAAACTGTTTTTCAGCCTTTTACTCTGAGGTAAAGTTTGATTTTGACACTGAGATGCATTTCCTGTATGCAGCAAGATGTTGGGTCCTGTTTATGTATCCAGTCTTTTTATCTATGTTTATTTTATTGGGGAATTGAGTCCATTGATGCTAAGGGATATTTAGGAATAGTGATCTTTGCTTCCTGCTATTTTTTGATGTAATTTTTATGTCTGTGTGTTTATCTTCATTTGGGTTTGTTCAAAGAAGATTAATTTCTTGCTTTTCCTAGTGTGTAGTTTTCCTCCTTTTGTTGGTGTTTTCTGTTCATTTTCTCTTGAAGTGCTTGATTTGTGAAAAGATACTGTGTAAATTTGTTTTTGTCATAGAATACTTTGGTTTCTCTATCTATGGTAATTGATAGATTTGCTGGATATAGCAGTCTGGGTTGGCATTTGTGTTCCTTTAGGATCTGTATGACATCTTTCCAGACTTTTCTGGCTTTCATGGTTATTGATGAGAAGTCCAATGTAATTCTGATAGGTCTGTCTTTATATGTTACTTGACCCTTTTCCCTTACTGCTTTTAATATTCTTTCTTTGTTTAGTACATTTGATGTTTTAATTATTATGTGATGGGAGGAATTTCTTTTCTGGTCAAATCTATCTGGAGTTCTGTAGGCTTCTTATATGTTTATGGGCATATCTTTCTTTAGGTTAAGGAAGTTTTCTTCTATAATTTTGTTGAAGATATTTTCTTGCCCTTTAAGATGTAAATCCCCTCTTTTTTTTATACCTATAATCCTTAGGTTTGGTCTTCTCATTTTGTCCTGTATTTCCTGGATGTTTTGGGTCAAGAGCTTTTTGCATTTTGCATTTTCTTTGACTGTTGTATCAATGCTTTCTATGGTATCTTCTGCATCTGACATTCTCTCCTCTATCTCTTGTATTCTATTGTTGAGGCTTGGTTCTATGACTCCTGACTTCTTTCCTAGGTTTTCTATGCCCAGAGTTGTTTCCCTTTGTGATTTCCTTATTGTTTCTAGATCCATTTATAGATCCTGGATGGTTTGATTCAATTCCTTCACCTGTTTTTTTTTTTTTTTCCGCGTGTGTGTGTTTTCCTTTAATTTTTCAAGGGCTTTCACCCTATTTGCTTGTTTTCTCCTGTATTTCTTTCTTTTTTTTTTTTTTTTTTTTTGCTTTTTTTTTTTTAATTAATTTTTTTTTATTATTCGATATAATTTATTTACATTTCAAATGATTTCCCCTTTTCTAGCCCCCCCACTCCCCGAAAGTCCCACAAGCCCCCTTCTCTTCCCCTGTCCTCCCACCCACCCCTTCCCACTTCCCCATTCTGGTTTTGCTGAATACTGTTTCACTGAGTCTTTCCAGAACCAGGGGCCACTCCTCCTTTCTTCTTGTACCTCATTTGATGTGTGGATTATGTTTTGAGTATTCCAGTTTTCTAGGTTAATATCCACTTATTAGTGAGTGCATACCATGATTCACCTTTTGAGTCTGGGTTACCTCACTTAGTATGATATTCTCTAGCTCCATCCATTTGCCTAAGAATTTCATGAATTCATTGTTTCTAATGGCTGAATAGTACTCCATTGTGTAGATATACCACATTTTTTGCATCCACTCTTCTGTTGAGGGATACCTGGGTTCTTTCCAGCATCTGGCAATTACAAATAGGGCTGCTATGAACATAGTAGAACATATATCCTTATTACATGGTGGGGAGTCTTCTGGGTATATGCCCAGGAGTGGTATAGCAGGATCTTCTGGAAGTAAGGTGCCCAGTTTTCGGAGGAACCGCCAGACTGATTTCCAGAGTGGTTGTACCAATTTGCAACCCCACCAGCAGTGGAGGAGTGTTCCTCTTTCTCCACACCCTCTCCAACACCTGCTGTCTCCTGAATTTTTAATCTTAGCCATTCTGACTGGTGTAAGATGAAATCTTAGGGTTGTTTTGATTTGCATTTCCCTAATGACTAATGAAGTTGAGCATTTTTTAAGATGCTTCTCCGCCATCCGAAGTTCTTCAGGTGAGAATTCTTTGTTTAACTCTGTACCCCATTTTTTAATATGGTTGTTTGGTTTTCTGGAGTCTAACTTCTTGAGTTCTTTATATATATTGGATATTAGCCCTCTATCTGATGTAGGATTGGTGAAGATCTTTTCCCAATTTGTTGGTTGCCGATTTGTCCTCTTGATGGTGTCCTTTGCCTTACAGAAACTTTGTAATTTTATGAGGTCCCATTTGTCAATTCTTGCTCTTAGAGCATACGCTATTGGTGTTCTGTTCAGAAACTTTCTCCCTGTACCGATGTCCTCAAGGGTCTTCCCCAGTTTTTTTTCTATTAGCTTCAGAGTGTCTGGCTTTATGTGGAGGTCCTTGATCCATTTGGATTTGAGCTTAGTACAAGGAGACAAGGATGGATCAATTCGCATTCTTCTGCATGCTGACCTCCAGTTGAACCAGCACCATTTGTTGAAAAGGCTATCTTTTTTCCATTGGATGTTTTCAGCCTCTTTGTCGAGGATCAAGTGGCCATAGGTGTGTGGGTTCATTTCTGGATCTTCAATCCTGTTCCATTGATCCTCCTGCCTGTCACTGTACCAATACCATGCAGTTTTTAACACTATTGCTCTGTAGTATTGCTTGAGGTCAGGGATACTGATTCCCCCAGATTTCCTTTTGTTGCTGAGAATAGTTTTAGCTATCCTGGGTTTTTTGTTGTTCCAGATGAATTTGATAATTGCTCTTTCTAGCTCTGTGAAGAATTGAGTTGGGATTTTGATGGGTATTGCATTGAATCTGTATAGTGCTTTAGGCAAAATGGCCATTTTAACTATATTGATTCTGCCGATCCATGAGCATGGGAGGTTTTCCCATTTTTTGAGGTCTTCTACCATTTCCTTCTTCAGAGTCTTGAAGTTCTTGTCATACAGATCTTTCACATGTTTGGTAAGAGTCACCCCAAGATACTTTATACTGTTTGTGGCTATTGTGAAGGGGGTCATTTCCCTAATTTCTTTCTCAGCCTGCTTATCCTTTGAGTATAGGAAGGCCACTGATTTGCTTGAGTTGACTTTATAACCTGCCACTTTGCTGAAGTTGTTTATCAGCTGTAGGAGCTCTCTAGTGGAGTTCTTTGGGTCACTTAGGTAGATGATCATGTCGTCTGCAAATAATGATAGTTTGACTTCTTCCTTTCCAATTTGTATCCCTTTGACCTCCTTATGTTGTCGAATTGCCCGAGCTAGTACCTCAAGTACAATATTGAAAAGATAAGGAGAAAGGGGGCAGCCTTGTCTGGTCCCTGATTTCAGTGGGATTGCTTTAAGTTTCTCTCCATTTAGTTTGATGCTGGCTACCGGTTTGCTGTATATTGCTTTTACTATGTTTAGGTATGGGCCTTGAATTCCTGTTCTCTCCAAGACTTTAAGCATGAAGGGATGCTGAATTTTGTCAAATGCTTTTTCAGCATCCAATGAAATGACCATGTGGTTTTGTTCTTTGAGTTTGTTTATGTAGTGGATTGTATTGATGGATTTCCGTATATTGAACCAACCCTGCATTCCTGGGATAAAGCCTACTTGATCATGGTGGATGATCGTTTTGATGTATTCTTGGATTCGGTTGGCAAGAATTTTATTGAGTATTTTTGCATCGATGTTCATAAGGGAGATTGGTCTGAAGTTCTCTTTCTTTGTTGGATCTTTGTGTGGCTTTGGTATCAGCGTAATTGTGGCTTCGTAGAAGGAATTGGGTAGTGTTCCTTCTGTTTCTATTTTGTGGAATAGTTTGAAGAGTATTGGTGTTAACTCTTCTTTGAAGGTCTGGTAGAATTCTGCACTGAAGCCATCTGGTCCTGTGCTTTTTTTTGGTTGGAAGACTTTCTATGACTCCTTCTATTTCTTTAGGCATTATGGGACTGTTTAGATGGTCTAGTTGGTCCTGATTTAATTTTGGTATTTGGTATCTGTCAAGGAAATTGTCCATTTCCTCCAGATTCTCCAGTTGTGTTAAGTATAGGCTTTTGTAGTAGGATCTGATGATTTTTTGGATTTCCTCAGTTTCCGTTGTTATATCTCCCTTTTCATTTCTAAGTTTGTTAATTTGGATACTTTCTCTGTGCCCTTTGGTCATTCTGGCTAAGGGTTTATCTATCTTGTTGATTTTCTCAAAGAACCAGCTCCTGGTATTGTTGATTTTTTGTATGGTTCTCTTTGTTTCTACTTGATTGATTTCGGCCCTGAGTTTGATGATTTTCTGCCTTCTACTCCTCCTGGGCGAAATAGCTTCTTTTTGTTCCAGGGCTTTCAGGTGTGTCATTAAGCTGGTAATGTATGCTCTCTCCATTTTCTTTTTGGAGGCACTCAGGGCTATGAGTTTTCCTCTTAGCACTGCTTTCATTGTGTCCCATAGATTTGGGTATGTTGTGTTTTCATTTTCATTGTGTTCTAAAAAGTCTTTAATTTCTTTCTTTATTTCTTCCTTGACCAAGGTATCATTGAGTAGAGTATTGTTCAGTTTCCACGTGTATGTGGGCTTTCTGTTGTTTCTGTTGCTATTGAAGACCACTTTTACTCCATAGTGATCAGATAGGAGGCATGGGATTAGTTCGATCTTCTTATATTTGTTGAGGTCTGTCTTGTGACCAATTATATGGTCGATTTTGGAGAAGGTACCATGAGGTGCTGAGAAAAAGGTATATTCTTTTGTTTTAGGATAGAATGTTCTATATATATCTGTTAAATCTAATTGGTCCAAAGCTTCAATTAGTTTCATTGTGTCCCTGTTTAGTTTCTGTTTTCCTGATCGGTCCATTGAGGAAAGTGCAGTGTTGAAGTCACCCACAATTATTGTGTTAGGTGCAATGTGTGCTTTTAGTTTTAATAAAGTTTCTTTTACAAAAGAGGGTGCCCTTACATTTGGGGCATAGATGTTCAGGATTGTCAGTTCTTCTTTTTGTATTTTTCCTTTGACCAGCAAGAAGTGTCCCTCAGGGTCTCTTTTGATGACTTTGGGTTGAAAGTCAATTTTATCTGATATTAAAATGGCTACTCCAGCTTGTTTCCTGAGACCATTTGCTTGTAAAATTGTCTTCCAGCCTTTTACTCTAAGGTAGTGTTTGTCTTTGACCCTGAGGTGTGTTTCCTGTAAGCAGCAAAATGTAGGGTCCTGTTTACGTATCCATTCAGTTAGTCTGTGTCTTTTTATTGGGGCATTAAGTCCATTGATGTTAAGAGATATTAAGGAATAGTGATTGTTACTTCCTATCATTTTTGACGTTATTTTTTAAATTTGAATGCTTAACTTCTTTTGGGTTTGATGAAAGGTTACTATCTTGCTTTTTCCAGGGTGAAGTTTCCCTCCTTGTATTGGTGTTGTCCTCCTATTATCCTTTTTAGGGCCGGGTTTGTGGATAGATATTGGGTAAACTTGGTTTTGTCATGAAATATCTTAGTTTCTCCATCTATGGTGATTGAGAGTTTTGCTGGATATAGTAGTTTTGGTTGGCATTTGTGTTCTCTTAGAGTCTGCATGAGATCTGCCCAGGACCTTCTAGCCTTCATAGTCTCAGGTGAAAAGTCTGCTGTGATTCTGATAGGTCTTCCTTTATATGTTACTTGGCCTTTTTCTCTTACTGCCTTTAGTATTCTTTCTTTGTTTAGAACATTTGGTGTTTTGATTATTATGTGACGGGAAGTATTTCTGTTCTGGTCCAGTCTGTTTGGAGTTCTGTAGGCTTCTTGTATATTCATGGGCATCTCTCTCTTTAGGTTAGGGAAGTTTTCTTCCATAATTTTATTGAAGATATTTGCTGGCCCTTTAAGTTGTAAATCTTCACTCTCCTCTATGCCTATAATCCTTAGGTTTGGTCTTCTCATTGTGTCCTGGATTTCCTGGATATTTTGGGTTACAAGCTTTTTGCATTTTGCATTTTCTTTAACTGTTGAGTCCATGGTTTCTATGGAATCTTCAGCATCTGAGATTCTTTCTTCTATCTCTTGTATTCTGTTGTTGATATTTGTATCTCTGTCCCCTGATTTCTTCCCAAGGCTTTCTATCTCCAAAGTTGTCTCCCTTTGAGTTTTCTTAGTTGTTTCTACTTCTGATTTTAGATCCTGGATGGTTTTGCTTAGCTCCTTCACTTGCATGTTTGTGTTTTCCTGTAATTCTTTAAGAGATTTTTGTGTTTTCTCTTTCATGAGCTCAGCCTGTTGACCAAAGTTCTCCTGTATTTCTTTAAGAGATTTTTGTGTTTCGTCTTTCATGACCTCAGCCTGTTGAGCAAAGTTCTCCTGTATTTCTTTAAGTGTTTTTTGCATTTCCTCCTTGTTGGCTTTTGTATTCTCCTGGATTTCTTTCAATGATTTTTGTGTTTCCCTTGCAAGGGCTTCTAACTTTTGATCCATTGTCTCCTGAATTTCTTTATGTATGACCTTCATGTGTTCCTGTACCAGCATCATGACCAGTGATTTTAAATCCAAATCTTGTTTTACTGGTGTGATGGGGTATCCAGGACATGTTGGTAGAGGAGAATTGGGTTCAGATGTTGCCATATTGCCTTGATTTCTGTTAGTGACGTTCCTGCGTTTGCCTTTTGCCATCTAGATCTCACTGGTGTTAGTTTATCTTGTCAGTGCTGGACTCACCAGTGCAAGCTGCCCCTTCTCAGTTGGCCTCTGGTGCACAGCTTACCTCCTGCACTGCTTGTAGACAGTGTGCTGCTGCCCAGGCTGTTCAGATCCCAAAGCAGGCACCCGAAGGCTCCCGCTGGGGCCCGCTGGATTCACTGGAGCACACTGACTTCTCCCAGCTGGCTGCCCGGAAGCCCAGCTAGCCACTTGCAGGACTTGGAGATGTAATGCTGCCGCCCAGACTGATCTGGATCCGGAAGCGGAGAGAGTAGAGCTAAGGGCTTCTGCCTGAGGCCTTGCCCCAGATTGTGTCTTTGGAGCAGATGGAGCCCGTGAGCACTCCCAGGGAGTGCCGATGGTGTATGCTACTGTGACCTCCCCTGAGTTCCGCTCACTCCGCTGGGCAGCCGATCTGCCAACCGGGCTGTCGCACACAAGGTTAGCCTGGCCGCCCAGTCCCTGAGTCCAGGCAAAAGCCTGGGAGGCCAAGGTCCGAGCAAAGTTCCCCTACGGCTTTGACTGTTAATTGGGTTTGCCAGGTGACTAGGATGGTGGGCGTGTGCGCCCGCGCTCCCTGAAAGCGCCGGGAGAGTCTGCTTTGCTAACAATCACCTGGGCGGGTTGACTCACAGATGGCCCACCAAGCCGCCCAGTTCTTGGGGTCAGTCCTGTGCCTTTTGGGGCCTGGACCCCCGCTTTGTTAGCCTTAGGCTATGCCTGTTACAGGTCTGCCCGCCTGAGCTCTCTGTCGTCCTGCAGGCAAAATGGCGGCGGCGCGCTCGCAGGCCTGGGCAAAAAACCTCCTGGTTGGGTTGGCACCCCGATGGCCCCCCGACCCGCCCAGGGCCTGGGTGCAGGCCAACGCCCGTCGGGCTCAGACCACCGCGGTGTTGGCCTCGGATTATGTTTGTGTACCTCAGTCTGTCCGATTCCTGGAGTACGGAACCAAGATGGATCCTCCTCTCCTGACTGGTGGGAGGCCGAGTTCTGAAGTGGCCTCCGTGCAGGAAAGGCGCAGCACAACTGCAGCTGCTTGCTGCCCGGCTGGTCAGCGAAGGTCAGTGGTCGTGGGCGCAGGGCCTAATTGGTCCCTGTGACGCCTTGGTTCCACTGCTGATGGCCCTTCAGCTGGAGCAGCCACTGCTGCTGCTGCTGCCGCCGCCGCCGCCGCCCAACTACCTCTCTCCTGTATTTCTTTAAGGGAGTTATTTATGTCCTTGAAGTCCTCCATCTGCACCATGAGCTGTGATTTTTAAATCCAAATCTTGCTGTTCTGGTGCTTGGGATATCCAGGACTTGCTATTGTGGGAGAACTGGATTCAGATGATGCCATACTACGTTTATTTGTGTTAGTAACATTTCTACTTTTGCCTTTTGCCATCTGGTTACCTCTGGTGTTAGATGGTCCTGCTGTCACTGGCTGGTGCTTATCCTTCCTGTGTGCCTGCAAGCCTATCTCAGCACCCTCGGTGACTGTCTTTCCTCTAGCACAGATTGCTGTTGGGCTGCCCAGCTCCTGGGTGCAGGTGTGGCCCTGGTAGACTGAGTCCCAAGTTCTCTTATACTCGGTTATTCTCTGTGTTCCTGGCTGCAGCAGCATACTCAGTTGCAGGAGTGAAGATGGTAACTTCACCTCTAATCGTGGGACTCAATGAAGAGCAGATATCCCCTAGCAGACTAGGTATGCAGATGGCTGTGGCAGTGATGCCCAGCTCCTGGGTGCAGGTGGAGCCCTGGTTTGCAGTGTCCTAAGTGATCTTCTATTAGGATGATCCCTGCATAGCTGGCTGGATGGGCCTGCTCAGTCACAAGAGCAAAGATGCTGAAGCAGTCATCTTTAAGTCTATTCTAGGCATGGTGCTTCACCCACTGATTCTTGTTGGAGGGTGAAAGTCTCACAGTTTCTCACCATGTTATTACAGACCAACATCATGCTCAGAATAAGTTTGTGTCTTACCAGAGCAAATGAAATGAACGTGACAACAGAAATCAATCTATTTCAGTTTTGGTGGCTGGTATGCAACCCTTCTTCCTAAACACTAGCATAATTAAGATCAAGTCACACAAAGTTTGAAGACCATTCAAGTACTTATTAGGTATTTAAAAAATCCCTTTACATGGTCATGCATGTACTCTCTGACTACCACATATTTATGCTTTCTTTTCTACTTTAAAAGATGACACTTTTGGAATTGAGCAATGTTACAATACCTTCAGTGTGAGAAGCATTGTGGACAGTGTATGCTGAGCACCACTAGCAAATGTTACAGAACACTTATATTCTTTGAAATTTTACTAATATATTTTAGAACAAATCTGTCTGAAATTAGAGATAATGGTCAACTAGAATTATTTGGGTTCAGAGTAGGAACCTCTAAATTACAGAAGCCAGCAGAATCTTTATAGCTCGGTATTTTCTCATTAATCACATCCAGCAGAGTAGATTTGTCAGTCATCGGAGTGTCTATTTTCAAAGCCATTTTCCTAAAAACTGTGTATTAAAGTATTATATACAATATATAGCTATTTATAATTTGTATATGTGGGTGTTTGTGTGCATGAGTATTTATGCATCACATCTGTGCCTCATGTCAGTAGAGGCCAGAAGAAGGCAGTGAACTCCCAGGAAATGCAGGTACCAAAGGTGAAGTTTATGGGCCACCATGTAACCAGGTCCTCTTGAAGACCAAAATGTATTTTTCTTCTCTGAGTCATCTTTCTAGTCCCTTTACCAATTGTTAATTCCTTATGTCAAATTTACCTACATGTGCCTAGTGCTTAGAACTGGGCAAATGTTCTCTTTCAATAATACTGTCATTTAAATATAAAATAGTGTTTATTGCTTTCATGAAATGTTCTTCCTTTGAAAAAGTAAACATAAAATCCACCAGTATCAATACCAAATCAAGTCTTACTTATTGATCACCTCATCTTCAGATGAAATTCATAGAAGTTGAAAGTTGAAAGATGGTGCAATATAGTGAGGCAACTAGAGAGAGATCATGAAAAATATATGTGACATCAATCATTGCTTTCTACATGCCCTATACATGTAAGCACCCATTATCATGATACCACACCTTCTCAGAGGCATGTACACCAAACACATACACACCTCTATATTAGTTTATAAAATTAATTATTTAAACTCACAAATTGAAATTAATGCAAGATATGATATTAGTGATGATATCATCAGGCAGACTTCAATCCAATCAACTGTCAAACAAACCCAACTACTGTCTCTATAGAAATTGTATTCTTCAAAGCCTGTTTACATTATCCTCAAATTTACATGGCATGGTAAAGTGTACTCCATAAGTTGCACAGGCTCTTCAACTGGTGTCTTTTTGCTACTGTATCACTAGTAGTTAAGTGAGCAGAGATTAATTTATCATTGCATAATTGTGGAATTAGAGACCTGGACAGTAAAATGTATTCTGACACATAAACTGGCAAGTTCAGAGAAATATGTATAAACATAATAAATTAAAGAAAATGTCATATTCATCTCATTTCCTTTGTAATAATTAATGTCTGTCAAGAAATTACCTTCCTCAGGGTCTCTAAGGCACATGAATTTAAAAGCTGCTTTTCATCTCCAAAGATAATTTTTAAATATTTCATTTTAACAGGTTGTTGAAGAACTTTTGACTAAAGCATGATAACTACTTTTTGTTGCTAAATTGACCACTATCTATAATGAACTATGATATAGAAATGGAGAACATATCTGTGAGAAACCTTCTGCTTGGTTTGAAGTAGGAGAATCAGCTGGAAAAGACACATCTTTGATCCAGATCCTGAGTTAGGAAGACACACCTTTAATCTGGATCACACCTTCTGTTGGAAGTTTATGTGAAGCCTTTTCTCTTTACCTAAAGTAGGATGTTCTTTCCTACTAGAACATCCATTACTTTGCTGACTTTGGAAGGTATTTCTTCAGGATTCCAATATATAAAGAAGACTAGCTGAGACACCAAACTTGTTGGACTGAACTAAATTGATGAACTTGATTGATAAGTTGTCCCAAAAGTCATTAGTATTATGGGAGTAGTGCTCCAGTATCTTATAAATCACTGAATAAAACATGTTCTTCTGCTCACTTTAATAAGTTTATTGTACCATCTAAAATCAAAGCATTGCTTCTGGTACAGAAGGACCTTGGTTTTTGCTCAGCACTTTATCTCCAAGAAGCAAAGGAAAATATATTCAGTGGAATTGTTCTCATCCAAAATTGAAGAAGTTGGTATTCTTTCATAATGTCCTGATATTATTTTTAGCACAAAGTCAATGGGTGAGCTAATCCAATTGGGTACTGAAAAGGAAATGCTGTTATGTGGCTTCATATGTGCATGCATACCATGACTCTAGAGAATCCTAACTATTAAATATACACATCCACATCCACATCCACACACAGACATATATATATACTCTAGAGAACCCTAACTCAAAACAGTCACTAAACTCTGTTCACAGCAAAATTTTGAAGCCAGGATTCACACAGTACTTTTGAGGATAGAAGAAGAGAAGGCTGGAGTCTAACATCAACATCAAGAGAAGAATGCAACTGATGCAATACCGTGTTTACTAAGCTTTTAAATACAGACTCACAGAATCTTTAAAAAGTATCTGAAGCAAAGACAATCCAGAGACTGCCCCACCTAGGGATCTATCCTGTCTTCAGACACCAAAGACTATTACTGTTCCCAAGAAGCAAGTGCTGAAAACAACCTGGTATAGCTGTCTCCTGAGAGGCTCTGCCAGAGCCTGACCTTTACAGATGGGAATGCACGCAGCCAAACCTCAGAGTGAGCACAGAAACACCAATGGAGGAGTTAGGGAAAGAACTGAAGGAGCTGAAGGTCTTTGCAACCCTGCGGGAAGAATAACAATATCAACCATCCAGACTGCCCTAAGCACCTAGGGATTAAACCGCCAACATAGGAGTACACATGGAGGCACACATGCCTCCAGCTGCTTATGTAGCAGAGGACTGCCTTATCTGGAATCAATGGGAGGAGACACCCTTGGTCCTGTTGAGGTTCAATGACCCAGTGTAGGGGAATGCTAGGGCACTAAGGCAGGAGTAGGTGGGGGAGCAACATCATAGAAACACTGGTCCCAGGGAATACTTAGAGATAAAAAAATATATACACCTACATGCAAATGTATTTACAAAATATTATATAGCAGGTGCTCCTGGCCAATAACATCTGTTGTGTTCTGACAGCAGTACATCTTTCTTTTTTTGAGGACATCTGTGTCTAATGACACAACACAAATACATTTGAGATTTTAAAAATTGCATTCCTCATGGTCTAAAATACCTGGAAAGAGTGAAATAAGCCCTAATTTCTCTTTGCCAATAAAAGTAATAAGTAGTTTGCTGTTCCTCTGGAAAAAAAAAGAAAGAGCAAATAAGGCAGTTTCTGTCACAGCATTTTGACTACACCCTGTAGCTCAAGGAGGAAAAATATTAAAATAGCCCAAAGTGTTGACATGTATTTAAATTGGGTTCTGTGCTGTCATTTGGCATATGATTTCCATATAATAGCCAAGCAAAATGAGGTCTCTATTTACATCTCCTACTTTCTGATACAGGGCAGTTGCAGATTTTAAAAATTTACCAATGTATCATTCTAAAGCAATAACTATAAGACATACTGAAGAAAAGAATTGAGCCACCCTTATTTGCAAGGCACAGTAACATAGTGAATACATTTTTTTCTAATGTAAACCATTCTGGAAACATAACTTTTTATAAAAATATGAAATTGTGAAAGTAAAATTAGACAGGTCAGTAAAAACTAAATGCCATTCAAAAGAAGTACAGTGATGAATAATTCAGAATGTGTTTAGCATATTGCATTTCCTAAGACCTGTGCAAATGTTTTTATTACTAAAATTTTCTTCAATTTTAAAAGATTTATATATCTGGTTTTCATCTGTGAGACTTCAAACCTCTAGATTCAAAATGAATAACATTGAGTTCTATCTAATTAAATCAGCAGAGGAGATTCAGCTGATGCTCTGCAATATGCTCAGATTAAGAGACTGTCTCGAGCCTGGTGTGGTGGAGCATACCTGTAATCCTAGCACTTGGGAGTCAGAGGCAGACGGATTTCTGAGTTCAAGGCCAGCCTTGTCTACAGAGTGAGTTCCAGGACAACCAGAGCTACACAGAGAAACACTGTCTTGAAAAACGAAAAAAACAAAAACAACAACAAAACTCTGTCTCATTTAATTAAACAGAATGTACTATCCCAGATACTTTCTCAGCAAATTTTGTCTAATACAATATGTGGAAGGCAAACAAATCTCCTTTGAATAGGAGTCTGCAAAGCACTGTGGTCTTGCTTTAGCTCTCTGATCTAGGATTCCAAAGCCCCAACCGTAAGTTGTACCAGATCATAACAGAGTCTAGTGAAAGTTTCCTTTCATTGAGTAGACCACGTTTGCACAGCTAGATAGAAGGGTTTATAATGCATTCTTCCAAACATAAAGAAATATTCAACCATGAACTTCAACAGCTTTCAAATGATACAAACAGTATAAGATTAAAAATAATTGGGTTGTCATGTGAACCCTTTAACTATTGTAAATATTTATCTGCTCAAAAAGTCATAAAAATTTCTGAAAGTATATCTACTTTATTACTTTATTCATGGCTATTGGATTATTTTAAAATATTTAAGAAATTCCTGTAATCAGTCTATTCTTCTGTTCTGCAAAGAGAAGAGTGGGTAGCTAGAAGGTGTAATTCAATCTGCTCACACTGTCTATTTTTTTCTTTTTAGTATAGAATAGTGTTTTCAGGGCACAAGTAAGGAGGTGAGAAGGTAGTAAAGACAGAGACATGGAGAGAAAGAGAGAGAGAGAGGGAGAGAGCCAACAATGAGCATATGGAGAGAGAGGCAGGAGAGGGGAATAGGTGAGACGGGAAAGAGGAGGAAGGATGAGGGAGCACAGGCAAGAGAGCCAGAGCTCACACTGTCTATTAAGGAATGTGTATGGATTACTTCTCCACATAAGCATAGAAACATCCTATTTTACCTGGAAGCAACTCTCTCAGCCCCAACATTCTTGCTTCTGAGCTTTCCTTCATGAATCATAAATGAATTTACTGTTGTAATTATGATTTATTTTTTAAATGAACACAATTTCTAATTAATAAAAATACACTAACTTAAAAATAATTGACAAAATACTGAATCCAACCAGTATGTGATCTCAAAAATGAGAAAAATAATCTTTCCTAATGAGGATTGAGAGATATATTTATCACTGAGTGCTTAGCAATCATTTTAATACCATCTCCCATTTTTCAGAACAATAGGAATACATCTTTCCACTAGGATCTAACCACAGATTTTTGACTAAACATTGCTGCCAAATATGAATTTCATCTCATGAACTGTATTTTAAGGCAATGATAAGTGGTTGGTTACTACCAATATTTGCCACTATGCATCAATGAACATTTTGTGCTAGACTGGTCATTATACTTCATAGGTTTGAGAGCTGGATAAGGTAAATGGCTACTTTTGTCCTCTAATAGCATTTGTAATTTCAACACTTGAATGATGTCTAGTAGAGATGAAGTTTCCAGATAAGTACCAGCTAGAAATCTCCAGGTTCTGTGACTCAAGTATGTGCTGTCTTTAGTAATAGTGCTGTATAGTAAAGTTCTAAAGAGTAACCCAGAATATTGGCAAGAAGCTTTTGTAGGCAAGCCTATAGGACCTACTGCTCAACAACTCCAAAAGGGGCAGCCCACTCCTAGACCTAGGGATTTTCATTTGTAAGACTTTTGTGTCTACTAAGCCTCTGCCACCCCATTACGGTTGTTGTTAGCTGACAAAATGAGAATATTTCAACTGCCTAAGCTATCTCAAGCCTCAGCCACTAGGGCATTGTATACAGTACTGGGATAAGCTTTGGATGTATAGACTACAGTGATGGAGACTGTACACATAACTTTATACATAGCAGCCCTATTTATAATTGCCAGAACCCAGGTATCCCTCAACAGAAGAGTGGATGCAAAAAATGTGGTATATTTACACAATGGAGTACTATTCAGCCATTAGAAACAATGAATTCATGAAATTCTCAGGCAAATGGATGGAGCTGGAGAACATCATACTAAGTGAGGTAACCCAGACTCAAAAGATGAATCATGGTATGCACTCACTAATAAGTGGATATTAACCTAGAAAACTGGAATACCCAAAACATAATCCACACATCAAATGAGGTACAAGAAGAATGGAGGAGTGGCCCCTTGTTCTGGAAAGACTCAGTGAAGCAGTATAGAGAAAAATCAGAACAGGGAAGTGGGAAGGGTTGGGTGTGAAAACAGGGGGAGGGAAGGGGACTGATGAGACTTTTGGGGAGTGGGGGTCCAGAAAAGGGGAAATCATTTGAAATATAAATAAATATATCAATAAATTAAAAAATAAAGACAATAATCTTCTATCGAGCTTTATTCATGGCCCTTTGTATGTTTTTGAATCTTTAGTAATATTTAATACCTATTTTCTTGTTCAGTTTTGTTCAAAGAATAAACTGCCTGGTATATATCTGGCAGCCACAAAGCTGAGATATATCAGAAATTATGTCAATGCCATACTTGTATGTTTTATTTGTCAGAGTTCTACAGAGAAGCACAGCAATAAGCAAATGAAGAGTCATGTAAGATATCACTCAGAAAATGGAGCAGCTCATGTAGTCATAGAAACTGTACAATGCTTGGATCACACAGAATGCCAGGAACTGCCTTGAATACTACAGAACCCATTAATGTGAGCCTTTTAAGAGAGTGAGAGAACGGCTACACTGGAGTACATAAGTACAAGGGGAAGGGCCTGGGAAGCGAACTTTAGTAAAATGCTTTCTGGTCTTGATAAAGGCCCATATTTGAAGCAGAAGCCACATCATTTGAGGTATTTCCTAGCAGGTAGAATCCAGGATTCCATCCAAAGTGTCGCATAAATCTAGTATTGTAATACTGCATAAATTTTGCAACCCCATAGGAAGAACAACAATGTCAAGTAACAGGGCCACCCAGAGATCCCAGGGACTAAACCACTAAAGAGTAAACTCTCCAGCTACATATATAGCAGAGGATTGCCTTATCTGGCATCAGTAGGACGGGTGGCCCTAGGTCCTGTGAAAGCTTGATGCCCCAGCATGGGGAAGGCTAGAGCAGTGAGGAGTGAGGGAATGAGTGGGTGGAGGAGCACCTCAAAGAGACAAAGGGGAGCGGGATGGGATAGGGGTTTTCAGAGGGGCAACTGAGAAGGGGACAACATTGGAAATGTAAATAAGTAAAATAACTAATAAAAATAACCCTCTTTATTCCAAAAACCCAACAAAAGGCAAAAAATAACCCACAAGCAACCAAACAACATCAACAACAAAAACAAAACAACAAAAACACTTGTAATATGGAAAATGAAAAACTTTTTTTCTTCCTATAGACTACAGAATGGGTATTAGTGACAGTACTAGGAAAGCATTTCAACACACTGGTTTGTTATTGAACAGAGGTTTCAAAGACGTTTTGTAGACATCAGACTAGCAGAAAAAACAGTGAATCAAACAGAGAAGACTCAATAGTGGCTAAAACTTCAGAGCCTAGGAATACTCTTTGGTATCTAAGTTGCTTTTTTAGGTTGTAATTTATTAGTACTTATTAAATTACATTTATTCAGCAAAAGTAAACTTTATCTGATATCAGTATTGATATAAAGTATGTATATATATATATATGTATATATATGTGTGTGTGTGTGTGTTCATACATATTTGCACATGTATGTTTATATATGTGTAGATAATTACGTATATGAAGTACTTTGCTTCTCGTGTGGTCAACAGAGAACAGACTTGGCTATGGCCCTCAGGAGCCTTTCCTATTGTTTTTCTTTTCCTTTGGTGCAGGTTCTCTTGTTGGCTCTGAGTACTGTACATAGGCTAGCCTGGCTGCCACCGTGCCTCAGAGATCTGTGTCTCCACATCCTTAGCATTATGTTTACAAGTATACAACACCACAGATGGATCTTTTCTTTTTACATGGGTCTGAGAATCAAATATAGGTTGTTTTTTCTTTCCATCTTAGTAGCTTCAAATATAAATGGATTATTTCACTTTATATAACTAATATGATTTAAAATATAGTAAAAGGTAAACTGTATTATATTATTTGGTGGATTATCCTAAAATGATTTAGGTTTATGTTTTTAAAGTAGAAATGTATGCGGACACTAATTTTCAACGTTTTCTCCAGAGTGACTTTCATAAAATTATTCAGAGATAGATGCTATATACCAGGCAGTATAATGAGACTGATATATTATACTTCAAAGTAATGTTGAATCACATGCCTTCCTGAACTCCACATCACTGGAAATATTTTGTGTACTATTTTGAATCTAAAAAACATAATTTTCAGTTTTAGAAGCTGGGCATTCTCACTTGTATTTACTATCCCTGATTATTTCTAACCTCTGTTTTATTCATCAATAGTTGAATGAATGTCCAGCTCTTTTAGCTAAAATTGTTTCTGAAATCCTAGATTTGGCTCATTTATCATCATCTTCTTTGGTATGAGATATGGAAACACTGATACCTCTGCTTTATCATTCCCTGCATTCACCTTCTGAGTGTGGCAGGAAGACCATGTGAAGGTCCAGTTGGGGTTAAGGAGCTAACACATCTATGATCAGAGCATAGTTACCCTCAGCACACTCCTGGGTCACTCACTTTGGATCCTGTGTTATCCAGGTTACCACATTTTATTGACTTATTAACTTTTTAAGTCAATGTCTTTTGTTCTATGCTGTTTTCTTCTTTTTAAAATATATGCATTTAGCATAAATAATGTATTTGAGAAGTTAGCATAAAGAAATACTCTTGGAAGAGATATTGAAAAGAAATGGTTTCAAATTCACTTCTTTCAGGTCTTCAATCTTGCAATAATTAGTATCTAAGACAGTAAACTTAAGATGAGTTTAGCCTGGAACAATGTATAATAATATTAGTACTTAAAAGTAATTAATATGAGTTATAGCATATATTAGAGGTTAAATTTAAAATAATTTATAGAGTTCAATATTTTATAAAATTATCTTGACTTGTTCTAAACTTTAGAAATCCTAGCTCCACAACTCGCTGTCTGCCTGCCTTTTTGTCTCTCGCTGTGTGAAGTCAGCATGAGGGAGATTGTGCACATCCAGGCAGTCAGTGCAGCAACCAGATAGAAGCCAACTTCTGGGGGGGATCATCAATGATGAGCATGACATAGACCCCAGCGGCAACTATGTGTGGGACTCAGACCTGCAGCTGGAGCACATCTGTGTGTACTACAATGAGGCCTCCTCACAAGTATGTGCCCAGGGCCATTCTGGTGGACTTGGAACCTGGAACCATGGACAGCATTCGGTCTGGGAACTTTGGACATCTATTCAGGCCTGACAACTTTATCTTTGGTCAGAGAGGTGCTGGCAACACGTGGGCCAAAGAACACTATACCGAGTGCACAGAGATGGTGGACTCAGTCCTGGATGTCATGCGGAAAGAATGTAAGAATTGTGACTGCCTGAAGGGCTTCCAGCTGACACTTTAACTGGGTGAGGACACAGCCTCGGCCATGGGCACACTGCTCATCAGCAAGGTGCATGAGGATTACCACAACTGCATCAAGAACACCCTCACCTAATGTGTTGGACACTGTGGTGGAGGATTACAATGCTACCCTGTCCATCCACCAGTTAGTGGAGAACACGGATGAGACCTACTGCATCAACAATGAAGCCCTCTAAGAAATCTGCTTCTGTATCCTCAAGTTGACCATGCCCACCTATGAGGACCTCCATCACCTTGTGTCTGCTACTTGAGTGGAGTCACCACTTCCCTTCAATTCCCTGGTCAGCTCAAAGAAATCCTACATTTCGAGTTCACTTAAAGATTAAAATTCTCCTGATATTTTATATACTAATTTTATTTAATTTTACTAAAATAAATTATTTTACTAGATTTTTCTGTACCTCTAAATATATTATATTTCATTATGGTTTTGAAAGTGTTCTCTTATTCTAACACTGCATGTGTGTGTATATCTGTGTCTGTGTCTGTCTGTAAAATGTGACACCAGAAAGCAGAATTATGAAAAGTTCGGAATTATAAAAGATCAAGGTTAACTTTCAGTGAAGTATTTACTTTATAACAGATTGTTTATGACTATGCTGAATAATTGAATGAGAGAATACTGTGCTATTTGAAAAGCTAGTCTTATCTATACATGCATTTATGAAAAAATAATAGAAATTAAGTTATGAATTTGAAAGAGATCAGGAAAAGATATCTGTCAGTTTTGAAAGGGCAGACTTGGAAGGCAGAAATTATGTAATTTTACTCTAATCTCATAAAATAAAAGAAGTAACTTTTAGAAGCTAGTCATATCTGAGCATCACCACAGCATGGGGAGATTACAAAAGTTGAAGAATTACAACCATCTCATCATTAATGTTCCCAACACATTTAAAGTAAAATAAAAGCTTTTCCCATGCCACCTTGACCTGTCTTTTCATCACAATTGGGTTTAGTATGTATAGGTGCCAAACTTTACATTTAATTTTATTTTCTGATTATTTTTTTATTCAATATATTTTATTTACATTTCAAATGATTTCCCCTTGCCTGGATCCCCACTCCCCAAAAGTCCCATAAGCAAGCCCTCTTCCCTCCCCATCCCCCCATCCACCCCTTCCCACTTCCATGTTCTGGTATTGCCCTACATTTCTGCATTGAGCCTTTCCAGAACCAGGGACCACTCCTCCGTTCTTCTTGGACATCATTTGATATGTGGATTATGTCTTGGGTATTTCAAGTTTCTAGGCTAATACCTGCTTATCAGTGAGTTCATGATTGATCTTTTGAGACTGGGTTACCACACTTAGTATGATGTTCTCCAGCTCCATCCATTTGTCTAAGAATTTCATAAATTCATTGTTTCTAATGGCTGAATAGTACTCCATTGTGTATATATACCACATTTTTTTGTATCCATTCCTCCATTGAGGGACATTTGGGTTCTTTCAAGCTTCTGGCTATTAAAAATGGAGCTGCTATGAACATAGTGGAGCATGTGTCCTTATTAATTGCTGGGGAATCCTCTAGGTATGTGGCCAGGAGTGGTATAGCAGGGTCCTCCGGAAGAGAAGTGCCCAGTTTTCTGAGGAACTGCTAGACTGATTTCCAGAGTGGTTGTACCAAGTTGCAACCCCAACAGCAGTGGAATCAAAACAACCCTGAGATTTCACCTCATACCAGTTAGAATGGCTAAGATTAAAATCTCAGGAGACAGCAGGTGTTGGCAAAGATGTGGAGAAAGACAAACTTTACGTTTAAAATAAAGGACTGTTTCTAATTATGCTGTTACTATAAAGTTGAATAATTTTCCATGTTTCTTTTAAAATTACTTCATGCAATTTGTATCCATGGCATTGCCACTCAATTCTTCCATAAATATTTACCAGTAAATCCTAGGGTTTAATGAGGGTGGTAGTAGCAAACATATTTTTGTGCCATTTTACAGAACTTTGGAGAGATGTGCAAAATTATGCTAGAATGAATGTTCTCAGGGAAACACTAGGAACTTGGGGGTTTATTTCTTTCATCTAACATACCTTTAAACATAAAGTTGGGCAGTAAAATAGGACTATAGAACATAAACTGAAAACAAACTGTTTCACCCAGGTAGCAGAAATGCACATCAGAGAAAAAGCCTGATGGAGCGTGGCCTGAAGAGGTTTTAGAAACTCAAAGCAGAGCCCTGTGTGAGCTCACCTTAGCACTCCACCCTTCATGGTGTATGTGCAAAGCTGTACTTTACCAGTCCACAGAGATCCCTGCACAAGCAGGTTCACTGTTGTACTACCCACCATAAATGAGTTGTGGAATCAACTAAGGCCCAGGAGCATATATGTGGAAGAACATAGCTGAATTGCATATTTTGCCCAAAAATTAAACCAGAGATCGTCATGTTAAGTGACATAAGCTACACTCAGGAAAACATTTATCACATTTGTATAATATGTGGGACATAGACTAATTAAAAATACTGTATGATAGCAGCCCAGAAACTGCAGCAGGGATAGATGGAGATCAGTACATGGGAAGAGTTAAAAAAAGATATTAAAAAGATGACATTGAATTTTAAATATACATTAAACACACATATGGAGGTGTATCTTCAAATATGCATTAAATGCATGTATGCAGATGTTACAATGCAAACCTTTATTTTATTCAACTAATAAATGCTAATGAAGGCTTTAATTAGTAAATAAACCCATGTAAGGAGAAAAATTAATTTGATAATTCTTATTTCAAGAAATATTCAGAGAATTGCCCATTCTACTATTGTTTATAAAGCTGTCTTACTATTTACATAGATGGATGTATCCCCAAACTAGAAGTACTGAGAAGGTCAGCAGATTGACTATGTTCTCATAAAACACAGAACAACACAGCCAAATAAGGACCAGGCTTCATATAGACATTTTCATTAGACTTCTAGTGGTCTCTGTTGCTCAGACCATGCAGGGAATTGCCTGCTAGTGCATTTAAACTCCGCCATCATGACTGTCTACCTTATGGTTCAGCACTTACTGGAGGCAACCTCACTAGGTAAGTCTTTTCTGATTAATGTAATGAAATATCAGTGTGATATTTTTCTAACAATAAAAAAACTTGCTTTAGCTTAATTGTTTTATATGCAAGAAACATAAAGAAACATAATATTTGTTTCTTTTACCCTGCAAGACTTTTTAACACTTTTATGATCCATATTTTATATTGACACCACTGCTAAATGTACTTGTGTGCATGTGTGTGTGTGTGTGTTTGTGTGTGTGTGTGTGTGTGCAATGTGTGTTTGCAGAACTTGTGCCTTATATCAGATCCTTTCTAAGTAGAGGTTTAATAAAGCATACATATTAAAATTAACAACATAATATGACCTTCAACTCTAGCCTGACAGTAATGATATTAAAATATAGGATAAATAAATATGCATTATTTGATGAGAAGTTTGCATTTTTCTTTCCAAGGTACTTATGTATTTTGAATTGAATAAGGGATTATTTAAAAATATTATATATATATATATATATATATATATATATATATATATATATATATATATATGTATATAACACACCATATATATATGGTGTAACAAGGAGAAAAGCAAGCAATACAGGAGGGGAAATGTGTGTGTGCAGGGTGCATATTGCATCCCATTAAATCCTAACTTTTGTTTGTATTAAATCAGCTTTCTGATATGTAAACACATACTTAGGGTAAGGTCAGACAGCTAATAGAATGATCTTGAATATTTCATCCTTGTAAACATCAAAGTGAATGACTAACATTTTATAATTTGAAATAAAAAGTTAGAACATGTCCTATGGTGCCAGCAAGATGTCTTGTTGGCTAAAGGTACTTGCTGTCAGTGCTGGTGATCAGAGTCTGATCCCTGACTCCGTATGATCGAAGGAAAGATATGACTGATGCAAGTTGTTCTCTCACCTCCACATACACACAGTACAGCACATATTCATTCAATCACTCACACATATATTCACACACAGACTAAATAAACATGTAGTAATTAAAACAAAATCGACCTTATGGTATGACCCAACACCGAAGAATGAACTTGAGTGAAACCCATGGTGCTATCCAGTTAGAGCTATATTGCAATCAGACATATCTATAATCTGGACAGCTTTCTCAATGAGACTAGAGTAGCCATTACAGAGATGAAGTCTTATGATTTACTCCCTAGAAGTTTGTTAACAGGAAGCTAGGATAAATATGGTGGGTGAACAATATTTTCATGGACACACAGTAATACAGAGTAAAGAAACCTGGAATAGAAAACAGAATAACAAAAATGAATGATAGGGCATAGAATTAAATGTATATCACTTCTTCATGTGTAGATAATTCTGAAGGATTTTGTAGTTCATGTATGAACATCATATTCTAAATATCATGAAATAATTAGTAACTAAAAAAAATCTCTCTGGAAAAACAACATAATCAATTCACTTAACTAGTTGTTCAGCAACAGTGGAACCAAGATTACTACAGATAAGTTACCATGTCCAGGTGCGGTTGAATTCAAATTCATAAACTTTTTTAAAGATTTATTCATTTATTATATATGAGAACACTGTAGCTGTCGTCAGACATCCCAGAAGAGGGCATCAGATCTCATTACAGATGGTTGTGAGCCACCATGTGTTTGCTGGGATTTGAACTCAAGACCTTCAGAAGAGCAGTCAGCACTCTTAACTGCTGAGTCATCTCTCCAGTCCCACAATTTTTTTTAAATTAGATACATTATTTATTTACATTTCAAATGTTATTCCCTTTCCCAGTTCCCCCCTCTAGAATAGCCCCTGATCCCATCCTCCCTCCCCTGCTTCTATGAGGGTGTTCCTCCACCTACCCTGTTCACACCTCCAGCCCAAGATGCCCCTACATTGGAGCACCTATTTAGCCTACATAGGACCAAGGACCTCTCCTCCCATAGATACCTGACAATACAATCCTTCACTACATATGCAGCTAGGGCTGTGGGTACCCCTTGGTTGATGGCTTAGTCCCTGGGAGCACTATGGAGGAGTCTGGTTGATTGATATTATTATTCTTCCTATGAGGATGCCCCGCCTTCAACTCCTATAGTCAAAGAAAGAACATAAACTTCTAAAGTGAGGAACTGGAAGTTGATTTGTCATGGCATATAACAGCAGCCCTGCAAAACCTATGTGAAAATAAAAGAAAAATGGTTACGTTCATTTCCCCAGACATACCAATCTATTTATGCCTGTACTGTATTTTTCTTTTCACACTCCAAAAATAAAAGAACTTAGGAGATGTTTTTTTGTGAGGGGAGAAGGCTAAAAGATTGTAAGCTAAGCATTGTGAGAGATCCCAGAAATCACAGCACTGATGAGGCTGAGGTAGAAGCATGGGTTTGAGGTGTGACCATCTTGGACAACAAAGATCCATGGCACAGGGGCAGAGAGAGAAGGAAAGATTCAGAGAGACAGAGAAATGTAAAAAGACACCAGAGGACAACATTTGGGAGTTTGTACTCTCCTACCATGTGGGTACTGAAGAACAAACTAAAGTCATCCGTTTTGTTAAAAGATCAACAGATGCTGGAGCATCATTTTTTATATTAAAATAGCTTAATACATACTTAGAAGCTTTAAAATTTTCCTCTATGAAACTATATATAGATTTTTACAAAACAGTCAGAAAGCAATTCATATTAAATGAATTGGTGTTTTCATTTTCTTCAGTGCTTTTAAATCATTAAAGAGAATTGTGTATGTGAAACTACCAGGAGTTTTAAAATAAATCTATCTAATATCTACCAATATGCAGACATCTTTGTCGATTCTCCCCAAATGTCTTTTGTTTCAAAATAACATGATGTAAGGATAAATTAAAGCCTAAAGATGAAAATCTTTGAATTCCTCTATGGAGAATCTGAACACAGTGAGGTGTGGTCTGAACACAGTGAGGTGTCCACGTGGTGACACATCTGTCCTCTTCTCTGTGAGCTCAGCCGTCTTTATGAATCCTTCGGAACTGACAGTGATTCAAGAAAATGCAGTAAATGATGTCATCACACTGTTCTGAGAAACCAGAAGGACTAAAGCACCTTTACACACATTCCCCATAGCAGAGATCAGTGCTCATCAGAAGCATCACATGACAATTCTGGAATCTGAGAGATGGATTCTTCCTATTTGGCAAATAAAATGAAGAGTCTTTGTTCTTTCCCTAATACATAATGTAATTGAGAGTAAAATGCTTAGATTAAGTGATTTTTCTGATCACAGCAATGGTAATATATCAAAAGGTGTAATACGTACTTTGGTTGCTGAATGCTGATACTAAAAATATTTATGTCTTACAATATTTGAATCAAAGATTTCCTATTAATTTCTTGGATCTTGCTCTTGTCTGAGAACTTCCTTGGTGGTTTGCTGCTTTGCAGAAATAATTCTGTACCCATGATGTGAAATGCTGATTCTTTCCGGGAGACTATGTTTTATATATATCACATATGTCACCATATAATATATATTATAATATATAACTAATTATTGTGTATAGTAATTAACACATATTTTATATGACACATATTTATATAGGTTAAATGTCTGAATTGAAAAGGAAACATAGTACCTAAACCAGTATAAACAAATATCACTATCTAAGGACCTAGAATATTTCTAAAACTGTAATTCTGCTGTTAGGATACTCATCCTGGTTCCTTTTGTACACATATTGAAGTCAGCGCCTCCCCTGCACCAGTGCTCAGAGTGTGGTCCAACAGTGTTGGCTCAAGTTACAACATTCAGCTTATAATAATTTTGTAGATAATGAAATATAATTCATTCCCCCAAAAATACAACCACTGAAATTTCTGTTTGTTGCACAATTATGAAACTATGTTGATGAATGAAGTACTTTTGAGACACTCAACTAGTTCATTACTAGAGTCTATTTCCATGACAACGTGGTTCAACACTCTCCTCACAGAAGAACTAAACTATGACTCCTCTAATATACAACCATCACAGAATCAGTTTAACGTTGCTCTTTTGACAGGTCTCCCAACTTGAGTCACTTTGAGCAATGTATGTGGAAAGGTAAGTTAAGAAATCACTAGGGACTGAAGATTTAGAACAGAAATTAAAACATCAAGAACAGTGTAGTCTTGTGGAGAGTTGTAGAGGACCAGTGTTCAATTCTCAACACCCACATATGTTGGCTTACAGCAACAATTCTAATTCAAGGGTATGTAATGCTGTCTTTAGGTCACTTTGGGCACATGAATACAAGTATATACACAAAAATACACACACACACAGGCTCACATGCACACAATATACTCACATCACACAAAATAAAATTAAACCTTTAAAGAATGTAAGCACAATAATATTTCACATATTAAATATGAAATATACAAAAAATCTAATATAATCATTCATAATTGAATTTTTATTTCTGGATGTTTTCCTGCTTATTCTTGATAGAAAGGAAATATTTTACAAGATTAGAATATTTGTTCTACAAACCATGTGCTACAAATACAGACTAGAATCCATGTCAACTGAGAGACACCTGCTTAAAGACATTTGGTAAGCCCTTTGGGTTAATCATATCCAGGTTAAGTAACATTGCTAAAGAAAACATTTTATAGGATTGTTACATGTGACCTTTCAAATCAGAAAAAATTGAAATTAAGTTAAACTTGAGGTCTGTTTTATATAAAAGAATTAGAATTCACACCTCAGTAATGGATCAATAAATTGACATAGTACTAATTATTAAAATTTTGCTGTATATGATCCCATTTTTCTGAAATTCAAATAGTGCTTAAGTGGTTATATCAAAAGATTTTTGTTTTGTGTGATTGTGTTTTTATGTTTGTATATTCAAAATAGATTAAACTGGATGAGAGAGAGATTTAGAAAGAGTTGGTAATTGTGAGGGTGGTGATGGTGGTGATTGTGGTGGTGCTTAAGGTGGTGGTGGCAATGGTAGGATGTGTCTGTGTACGTGTGGTGTAACATTCTGGAGAGTTTCCTTAGAAAGAATGATGCGAAAGAAGAGTTCAAGCATGAGAACAGATGAGAAGAGGGATGAGGGACTTCAGAGAAAGAAGCTGATGATCTGGAAGAAAACCAAGGAAGGAGTGTGGACAATGTGGGAAGAAGATGACTTCCTGGATACAGTGACCCAGAGACTAATCATGAGACACAGAAATGCAGCTGAGAGCAACCACCACTTCCTCCTGATTAGTATCAAACCATGAAAATTCAGTATTTTAGAAGTATTTGTTATTTTCAAATCTATCTTAAATGGGACAGTAATTAATATCATCTGTTAATACAGACAATTTCTTTCATATCGCTTTGTATTATTCATTCTATTAGCCATGGTTAAAGAGAAGATTTATGGTCATATAATGCCTCACTTCCTTAGATGGAGGTTAACCTTCTCCATTACTTCTCTGAAAAGAAATTATTTTAAGAGCTATCAATTAAAAAATTTGGAGACAATTTCCTCTTTGCATTATTTCTGTTCAATATATGCCACAATATTAAAACAATGTGTGTTTTTCATTTATCTCTCTTATAAAGGAACAAATTTTTAGAGGAAAAGAATTAAGAGTCTGTTCTTTATGTTCATAACTTTAACACGTTCATTATTCAAATAGTCTGATCATGGATAGAAATTAAGTTTGTGCTCTTTTGAGTCATATTCTTTGGTATTTATTACACTTTTACCTCATTATGAGTACAGTCTGATACTATACCTGTAATTACCCAAAGTCCATTATTACTTATAAGCAGGACTGTAGCACTGTCAAGTAAAAAATACAAAGTGACTGGGAGCTGTCCCCTGTATAGTACGTTTTTAGGCTGTAGAGCACCTATTTCTCCAGAGCTATATTTCCAATTTTACTCTAGTTCATAGCAACAGTGTATGTAGACACCGAAAGTTTGTAAGTTTATTTCACATCATTAGATATCCTATTTGGGTATATCAAAGCCGACATTCACAAATGCTGAAACTGAACAAGATTTTTAAGTAAGAATCCATTAGTCATAGGCATATAGACATATGCATTTATATATTTGTGCACACACAATGTACATTTCATCTTCTTTCTCCCTCTTTAGAAAACTGAATACATCTGACTCAGGAAGAGTATATGATTAAAGAGAATTATTTTATCTGAATTTGTTCACTCGGTGGTACAGCTGTCTATCTGAAATCCATCAATTCAGAATAGCTGCTGGTATAATTCTGGCCTGGATTGCACATTAGTGAATTGGGAAAACCAATTACATAAATTGCAATTTAAGTGGAAGAGGGCAGTGATGTCCAAGTTAAAGTAGGAAGTCATGAAGTAACAGATGAAGTCTCTCTCCTTCCTCCACCTGTTTCCATCTAGGGCCTCAAACAATGAGATAGTGTTTATCCACAATGGAAAGAATATTCAAGAACCAAGACTACTGATGAGAGTTCAAAATCTCTTAGGATACATTTTCAGAAACATGTCTGATTGTGATTTCTTGAATCTAGTCAGTGTAGTATGTAGAAGTAACTATCATAATGGGATTAATTCAGTTGTGGATGTTGCAGGTCTATGCATCTATACAATGAACATGAATATAGAAATAGGGAAGACAGAAATGATCTAACTTATTTCTCTGTATGCACAGCTACATGTGGATTAACCTGACACTTTATGCAGACATTTTGTCCAAGCAAATCCACCAGTGAGTCACTGAGCACATTCCAATTACAGAAAACAAATGTTCCTCCTCCATCATGTTTGTTTTTGCACAGCATGCAATGCAAGTTGTGTTTTCTCATGTTATGATTTCAGGGTCTGCATTTCTTAGTAGTATCATTCCCTGAGTACTCATTACTCAGCAGGTGCTATTTAAAGCCCTATACAATGCTTGTCCCATCTCTATAGTCTCAGAATAACATTGATAAATTCATATTTCTGTCTCAAAAAGCAGAATTGAAGCCTTAGTTGGGTGTATGTGGGTGGATCTCACAGATGTTCACTGCAGCATCCCAGCTCCATCGGAACTGCCTGTAATTATATGTCTAAATATTTCCATTCACTCTATTGAATTAGCTATCAAAACACTGTGATTTAGATTCATTATATATGTATCAAGTATAGACACATCGAAAGAAATGAAAGCAAAGGGGAAAGAAAGGAGGAAAGGAGAGGGAGAGAAGAAATAGTCAATCACAGAGAGCATATATAAGGTATTTAGTCCCATGAGAATCTAATGATTAGAGGATAATGAAACTGAAAATTTCTACAGTTGACTGATGTCTTTGTGCAATGAATGGAGAAAAATAGACTTGTGACAATGTTTGGTATCTGTGCATATCTGCTGTGGTTCACACCTTATAAACCATGGATATGCATAATGCACAGGAATTAGCCTCAATGTTTCTCACTCGTGCTTTTATATGATGCATTGCATTATTAACTCATAGTATTTCTTTATTTACAAAACTACATGTACAAATTAAATAGTCATGTGAGGGTAATGAGAACACTGTTCTTATGAATCTTGTGTTCGTCTTTCTTTAATTTACTATAGCTATAGAAGCAATTGGTGATTGAATATATCATATTTTCATATAAATATATTTAGTGTTTAACATGTTGTGCGTTGCAGGGTGAAATTGATGTTCTCTATGATGCTACCACAAATACTGCCTCACATTTAATTTCCTAGGTAGTACTTATGACTAAGTGGCAATCACCTGTGTATATAACCTGAGTGTGCAAGGACTGTGTGTAGAGTTGAAGAGTACAAGAGAGAAAAAGAAAATCTTCTAAATCACAGGGAACCAAAAGTGATCACTTTCAGTATTAGAAGTACATTCTTCTATCTTTCATTTTTTCTAATTCCATTTTTATTAGATATTTGTTTTATTTGCATTTCAAATGGTATTCCATTTCCTCGTTACCCCCTCTGAAAACCTTCTGAACCATTCCACCCCATGCTGAACAGCACCCCTTCCCCACTTTCCTTACCCGGCATTCCCCTACACTGGAGTGTCCAGCCTTCATAGGACCAATAACCTATCCTCTCACTGATGTCTGAAATGACCATCCTCTGCTACATATGTAGGTCCCTCCATGTGTACTCTTTGGTTGATGGTTTAGTCCTTGGGAGCTCTGGGGTACTACTTGGTACATTGGTTCTTCCAGTGGGGTTACAAACCTCTTCAGCTCTTGGGTCCTTTCTCTAACTTACCCATTGGGGATCCTTTGTTCACTCTATCGGTTAGCTGTGAGTCATGTGTATTTTGATCCACTATCAATAAAGATAAAAGTATTCACACTTTGGTCTTCCTTCTTCTTGAGTTTCATGTGGTCTTCGAGCTGTATCTTTGGATTTCCAAGTTTTCAGACTAACAGCCACTTTTCAGCAAGTGCATACTCTATGGTTTTTGTTTTTGTTTTTGTTTTTGTGTGTGATTGGGTTACCTCACTCAGGTTGATATTTTCTAGCTCCATCCATTTGCGTAAGAATTTCATGAATTCATTGTTTTTAATAGCTGAATAGTACTCCATTGTATAAATATAGCACATTTTCTGTATCCATTCCTTTATTGAGAGACATCTGGGTTCTTTCCAGTTTCTAGCTATTACAAATAAGGCTGCTACGAACAGTAGTGGAGCATGTGTCCTTATTACATGTTGGAGCATCTTCTGAGTATATGCCTGTGAACAATATATCTGGGTCCTCATGCTGTACTATGTCTAATTTTCTGAGAAACTGCCAACCTGATTGCCAGAGTGGTTTTACCAGCTTGCAATTCCACCAGCAATGGAGAAGTATTCCTCTTTTTCCACATGCTCACCAGCATCTGCTGTCCCCTGAGTTTTTGATCTTAGCCATTATGACTGGTGTGAGGTAGAATCCCAGGGTTGTCTAGATTTTCATTTCCCTGATGATTAAGGATGTTGAACACATTTTAGGTGATTCTCAACCATTTGGTATTCCTCAGTTGAGAATTATTTGTTTAGCTCTGTACTCCATTATAAATAGGCTGATCGGTTCTCTGGAGTCTAACATCTTGAGGTCTTTGTATATATTGGATATTATCCCTTCTTCCTTCTAGCATTTTTCAATGCAATGGAGAGAAATAAATTGCAATAGAATAAATTTTTAACATTTTTCCACTCTCTTCAGTTATAAAGTTATACTTACTATGTTTAACATATACAAAAACTGAAATGGATGTTTTAGGTGATATATCAGATAGGGCCTTTTCTTTCCTACAGAGCTAAGATTCTATAGATATTAACAGGTTGAGAAGCCTACCTAGCTAAAATACTGAAAATGCTAATTTTGCACTGTTTTCCAAGCAATTTCCAAGTTTTTTTTAAGTTATGAGTTTTACTTAATTATTTTTGAGTATCTTGTTCCCAGTTTTCAAGTTCCAGGATTTATGCTAGAAGATGGTCTCTATTCTACTCACAGAAAACATGTGGATATTAATTGAGAACTATGGAAGCAAGCTTTGTATTTGATTAAAATGATTAAACATTTATGCTGAAATTTGCTGTAAGTATATACAGAAACATTTATACCTCACTACTGCAAATCCTCAGAGGGTATATCTTATTTTTATACCAGTATCTTGAGCATGGTTTGCAGTAAAATATATTGCTCAGCTTTGTCTGCAGACAAATGAGCAATAGGTGCTCCTTTATACAAAGTGACTTATTGCATGTGCTTCAATTTAAATTTTATGTGTCAAAATTCATGCAAAGTATGGTAGGAGAGATTTTTATGTCTGAACTATTGTGATTCCAATGGCTTCTTACATCTGTAAAGTATATCAAGTCAAGGAAGAATGCAGATGACAGTTTGCACTTCCATGCATTATAATGATGCTGTGTTTTATGGATTTTAGGAAGAAAATGGCAAGAAAATACATTAAGTCTGTTATTCTAGCTGCTTTAAAAGATAACATAAATGTTAATTTAGTTTGTAACTTATACATCTACATGAAGTTTAAAATAGAGAAAGTTTGCATTTGCACAGAATTAACAGGGCATGTATTTGTAACATGGTATATAATAAACTTTATTATGAAAATTGATAAATAATATGATTTTCCTTATTTGAACACAAATAAGAAATACATATACATGTATAAATTTTTTGTACATACATACATATTATTTCCCAACACAGATCTGTGGTTTCTCCTTTGAATTATTTTACAGAATCTAGTCATACACAAAATAAAGAAATAAGGCAGAGCCCAGTTAGACAAGACAGGCAACCCCAGGTACTGAGTTATCACAAGTCTAAGACCTCTGGGAAAGCAGACCACCGAGCTGCTGGCTGCCACCTACACCCAGGACCTGGGCAGAGCAGCAGTTCATCTGTGTGCCAGTCAGGCATGGGTCCTGTGCCCTGTGGGATCTCCGCTGCCATCATTGATCCCTGACAGAGCAGAGAGGCAACACCAGGTTCAGTCCACAGAGACAACCCAAGTATAACATTGCTTGTGGCAGGACATACCAGGGCTCCAACAGCACCCAAGAGGAGGGCAGCACATCAGCAATCTGTCATAGGAGAAACACAGTCATCCAGTGGTGCAGAAATAGCCTTACAGGCTCAGAGGAGGTTCAAGCACCAGCCAGTGACAACAGGACAAACACCAAAGATAAGCAAATGGCAAAAGGTGAACGTAGGAAACTTACCAACAAAAATCAAGATAATATGGTAGCATCTGAACCCAGTTCTCCAACAACAGCAAGTCAAGGATATCCCAACACACCAGAAAAACAAGATTTGAATTTAAAATCACTGGTCATAATGCTGTTAGAGGAACACAAGAAGGACATAAATAAATCTCTTAAAGAAATACAGGAGAAAATGGATCAAAAATTAGAAGCCCTTACAAGGGAAACACAAAAATCATTTAAAAAAATTCAGGAGAACATGAGTCAAAAGGTTGAAGCCAATAAGGAGGAGATGCAAAAATCACTTAAAGAAATACAGGAGAACTTGGGTCAACAGGCAGAGGTCATGAAAGAGGAAACACAAATATCTCTTAAAGAATTACAGAAAAACACAAACAAGCAAGTGAAGGAACTGAGAAAAACCATCCAGGATTTGAAAACAGAAGTAGAAACAACTAAGAAATCACAAAGGGAGACAACTTTGGAGATAGAAAATCTTGGGAAGAAATTAGGGGCCATACCTGCAAATATCAACAATAGAATACAAGAGATAGAAGAAAGAATCTCAGATTCTGAAGATACCATAGAAACCATGGACTCAACAGTCAAAGATAATGCAAAATGTAAAAACCTTGTAACCCAAAACATCCAGGAAATCCAGTACACAATGAGAAGGCCAAACCTAAGGATTGTAGGCATGGAGGCGAGTGAAGATTTACAACTTAAAGAGCCAGCAAATATCTTCAATAAAATTAGGTTTTATTTATTTATTTATTTTTATCAAGAAAATTATTTTATTTATTTTATTTAATTTAATTAATTTATTATGAATTTATTTATTTTAATTAATTTATTTATTTTTATCAAGAAAACTTCCCTAACCTAAAGAGAGAGATGCCCATGAATATATAAGAAACCTACAGAATGCCAAACAGATTGGACCAGAACAGAAATACCTCCTGTCACATAATAATCAAAACCCCAAATGTACTAAACAAAGGAAGAATCTTAAAGATAGTAAGATAAAAGGCCAAGTAACATATAAAGGAAGACCTATCAGAATCACACCAGAATTCTCACTAGAGACTATGAAAGCCAGAAGATCCTGGGAAGATCTCATGCAAACCCTAAGAGAACACAAATGCTAGCCAAAACTATTATACCCAGCTAAACTCTCTATCCCATAGATGGGGAAACCAAGATATTCCATGACAAAATCAAGTTTACCCAATATCTTTCCACAAACCCAGCCCTACAGAAGATAGATAATAGGAGGAAAACACCAATACAAGGAAGGAAATTTCACCCTGTAAAAAGCAAGATAGTAACCTTCTTTCATCAAACCAAGAAGAAGATAACAAATCAAATATAAAAAATAACATCAAAAATGACAAAAAGTAATAATCACTATTCCTTAATATCTCTTAACATCAATGGATTCAATTGCACAATAAAAAGACATAGACTAACAGACTGAATATGTAAACAGGACCCAACATGTTGCTGCATACAGGAAACACACCTCAGTGTCAAAGACAAACACTACCTTAGAGTAAAAGGTTGGAAGACAATTTAGCAAGCAACTGATCTCAGGAAACTAGCCAGAGTCGACATTCTAATAATAGATAAAATTGACTTTCAACCTAAAGTCATCAAAAGAGACACTGAGGGACACTTCTTGCCGGTCAAGAGAAAAATAAACCAAGAAGAACTCTCAATCCTGAATATCTATGCTCCAAATGCAAGGGCACCCTCATTCGCAAAAGAAACTTTACTAAAGCTCAAAGCACACATTGCACCTAACATAATAATTGTCGGTGTCTTCAAGACTCAACACTCGCAATCAATTGAGCAATCAGGAAAACAGAAACTAAACAGGGACACAGTGAAACAAATTAAAGCTTTGAACCAATTATCCAATTATATATATATATATATATATATATATATATATATATATATATATATATATATATATATATAAAATATCATCCTAAAGCAAAAGAATATACCTTTTTCTCAGTACCTTCTCCAAAATTGATCATATAATTGGTCACAAGACAGACCTCAACACATATAAGAAGATCGAACTAATCCCATGCCTCCTATCAGATCACTATGGAGTAACAGTGGTCTTCAATAGCAACAATAAACAACAGAAAGCCCACATACACATGGAAACTAAACAATACTCTGCTTAATGATAGGTTGTTCAAGGAAGAATAAAAGAAAGAAAACAAAGACTTTTTAGAATTTAATGAAAATGAAGACAAAACATACCCAAATCTATGGGACACAATGAAAGCAGTGCTAAGAAGAAAATTCATAGCCCAGAGTGCCTCCAAAAAGAAAATGGAGAGAGCATACACTAGCAGCTTAACGACACACCTGAAAGCCCTGGAATAAAAAGAAGCTAATTTACCCAGGAGGAGTAGAAGACACGAAATCATCAAACTCAGGGCTGAAATCAATCAAGGAGAAACAAAGAGAACCATACAAAGAATCAACAAAAAAATCAAACCATACAAGAAATCAAAAAGCTGGTTCTTTGAGAAAATCAACAAGATAGATAAACCCTTAGCCAGACTAACTAAAGGGCACAGAGACAGTACCCAGATTAACGAAATTAGAAATGAAAGGGAGCAACAGAAACTGAGGAAATTCAAAAAATCTTCATATCCTATTACAAAACTCTATACTCAACACTACTGAAGAATCTAGAGGAAATGGACAGTTTCCTAGACAGATAGCAAACACCAAAATTAAATCTGAATCAAATAGATCATCTAAGTAGTCCCATAAACCCTAAAGAAATAAAAGGGGTCATAGAAAGTCTCCCAACCAAAAAACGCACAGGACTAGATGGCTTTAGTACAGAATTCTATCAGACCGTCAAAGAAGACCTAACACCAACACTCTTCAAACTATTCCACAAAACAGAAACAGAAAGAACACTAACCAACTCTTTCTACGAAGCCACGATTACAGTGATACCAAAACCACACAAAGATTCAACAAAGAAAGAGAACTTCAGGCCAATTTCTCTTATGAATATCGATGCAAAAAATACTAAATAAAATTCTTGCCAACCAAATCCAAGAACACATCAAAATGATCATCCACCATGATCAAGTAGGCTTTATCCCAGGAATGCAGGGTAGGTTCAATATAGGGAAATCCATCAATGCAATCCACTACATAAACAAATTCAAAGAAAAAAACCACATGATCATTTCATTAGATGCTGAAAAAGCAATTGACAAAATTCAGCATCCTTTCATGCTGAAAGTCTTGGAAACAACAGGATTCAAGGTACATACCTAAACATAGTTAAAACGATATACACCAAATTGGTAGCCAACATCAAACTAAATGGAGAGAAACTTAAAGCAATCCCACTAATATCAGGGACTAGACAAGGCTGCCCTCTCTCTCCATATCTTTTCAATATAGTTCTTGAAGTCCTAGCTAGAGCAATTAGACAACATATGGAGGTCAAAGGATACAAATTGGAAAGGAAGAAGTCAAATTATCACTATTTGCAGATGATATGATAGTATACTTAAGTGACCCAAAAACTCCACCAGAGAACTCCTACAGCTGATAAACAACTTCAGTAAAGTGGCTGGTTATAAAATCAACTCAAGCAAATCAGTTGCCTTCCTATACTCAAAGGATAAGCAGTCTGAGAAAGAAGTTAGGGAAATAACACCCTTCACAATAGCGACAAACAATATAAAGTATCTTGGTGTGACTTAACCAAACAAATAAAAGATCTGTATGAGAAGAACTTCAGGTCTCTGAAGAAGGAAATGGAAGAAGACCTCAGAAAATGGAAAAATCTTCCATGCTTGTGGATTGGCAGGACTAATATAGTTAAAATGGTCATCTTGCCAAAAGCAATATACAGATTCAATGCAATCCCAATCAAAATCCCAAGTCAGTTATTCACAGAATTAGAAAAAGCATTTCTCAAATTCATCTGGAATAACAAAAAACTCAGGATGACTAAAACTACTATTCTCAACAGTAAAATAACTTCTGGGGGAATCAGTATCCTAGACCTCAAGCAATACCACAGAGCAAAAGTGTTAAAAACTTCATGGTATTGGCACAATGACAGGTAAGTGGAGCAATGGAATAGAATTGAAGATCCAGAAATGAATCCACACACCTATGGTCACTTGATCTTCGACAAAGGAGCTGAAAACATCCAGTGGAAAAAGGATAGCCTTTTCAACACATGGTTCTGGTTCAACTGGAGGTCAGCATGCAGAAGAATGAGAATTGATCCATTCTTATCTCCTTGTACTAAGCTCAACTCCAAATGGATCAAGGATCTCCACATAAAACCAGACACACTAAAACTAATAAAAAAAAGAAACTGGGGAAAACCCTTGACGACATGGGCACAGGGGAAAAGTTCCTGAACAGAACACCAATAACTTATGCTCTAAGATCAAGAATTGACAAATGGGACTTCATAAAATTACAATGTTTCTGTAAGGCAAAAGACACTGTTAAAAGGACAAAAGTGCAATCAACAAATTGGGAAAAGATCTTCACCAACCCTACATTCCATAGAGTGCTAATATCCAATATACACAAAGAACTCAAGAAGTTAGACCCCAGAAAACCACATAACCCTATTAAAAATTGGGGTACAGAGCTAAACAAAAAATTTTCACCTGAAGAATTTCATATGGCTGAGAAACACCTTAAGAAATGTTCAACATCGTTAGTCATTAGGGAAATGCAAATACCTCTCCTGGGCATATACCCAGAAGATTCCCCGGTATGCAATAAGGACACAGGGTCCATTATGTTCATAGCAGCCCTATTTATAATAGCTGGTAGCTGGAAAGAACCCAAATGTCCCTCAATGGAGGAATGGATATAGAAAATGTGGAATATTTACACAATGGAATACTACTCAGCAATTAAAAACCATGAATTCATGAAATTTTTAGCAAATGGTTGGAACTAAAAAAATCATCCTAAGTGAGTTAACCCACTCACAAAAGAATACACATGGAATGCAATCACTGATAAGTGGATATTAATTAGCCCAGAAGCTCTGAATACCCAAGACACAATTAGCATATCAAATGACTCCCATGAAGAAGTTAGGAGAGGGCCCTGATCCTGGAAATGTTTGATCCATCATTGTAGGTGAATACCAGGACAGAGAAAAAGGAAGGAGGTGATTGGAGAATGGGTGGAGAGAAGAGGACTTATGAGACATGGGGATGGGGGAACTGAGAAAGGGGAAAGCATTTGGAATGTAAACAAAGAATTTAGAAAATAAAATGAAAGAAAGAAAGAAGGCAGAGATTTTCCATCCTCTGAAGCAGAACAGAAACATTCATACAGAACACACACAGACAAACAAACATACACGCCCACACACACATACACACACACACACACACACACACACACACATACACTCTTCCTCATTTTCTTCCTCCAGTGTGTCTTAGATTTCTGTTATGAGAAGAAATGTTACAGGAGGAGAATATTTGGGGAAATTTTACATACATAACAAGGAATATGAGAATAGACATAATTGCAAGTTAATATATTTCTAAAAATTTTTTACTTTTAGAGGAAAAGACAATAGATGAATCTGTGGAGTGATAAGGTCAGCAACTTTCTAAGAAGTGTACAGAGGGACAGGATTATTGCTGGCAGTCATGACCATCTTTGCTGGAATGGAACCTCAAAACCCCACTGCATCTCACAGAGTTAGTCCTGGTTGCTGAGGCTGCTCTGCACCTGATCCGACAGGGTGTGTGATTTTATGGTCTCTGTAAACTTCAGTGAGTAGACCCACAGGCAGGCTGACTGCAGAGAACCAGTGTCATGAGACTGATTTTCATGTGCTTTTGCCAGTTCTTTATCACATAGCTTCTAAGCAAATCATATTTGTCATAGTTATCACATATGCGTGGTTGTAGAATTTGG
The DNA here is from genome assembly GCF_947179515.1 of Apodemus sylvaticus. NCBI lineage: Eukaryota > Metazoa > Chordata > Mammalia > Rodentia > Muridae > Apodemus > Apodemus sylvaticus. The sequence continues at coordinate 160,360,261 of NC_067472.1, read as the reverse complement.
GTGGAATGAAAATAAAAGGATTTTTTTGTTAATTTATTTACTTTTAAGAAATTTGACTTTAGGGCTGGAGGGATGGCTCGGTGGTTAAGAGCACTGACTGCAGTTCTGAAGGTCCTGAGTTCAAACCCCAGCAACCACATGGTCGTTTACAACCATCCGTAATGAGATCTGGCAACCTCTTCTGGTATGTCTGAAGACAGCTACAGTGTACTTAACATATAAACAATAAATAAATCTTTAAAAAAAAGAAATTTGATTTTAGATTAATCTGTTATATTTCTTATCTCTAGGGCTTATATTTTGTTGGCTTTTGAATATAACTTGCTTGCCAATTAGCATATCATAGAAATAGAATCTCTAACATCAACATCTATTCATTGCTTGTATGAACTCTGTTTACTTGAAATGACTGTGAGTGAATTTAGACTTTAAATCCATACAATGGCAGTGTGGAAGGAGATAGCTTCACACACTCACACACACACACACACACACACACACACACACATTTTGATAAAGTCCTGCATTTTTCTGTCAATCAAATAATGAAAGTTCACAATATATTTTACTACTATCATAAACTAGTTTAAACTATTCTCCCCATAAGAATAACAGTGTATAGTTGATTATTTTCTTAGTCTCTTTGTGTGTCTCCTGTCTCCCTGTGCCTCTCTCTCTCTCTCTCTCTCTCTCTCTCTCTCTCACTCTCTCTCTCTTTCTCTCCTCTTAATTTTTGGTTAGTTTTATATTTCGTTTTTTGGAGTTCCTAATAAATTTTTATTCATCAGAAATACATTTAAAATGGGTTTTAAATGAAAATTACTATAAATAGTGAAAAGCATAAACAAAAATTTAAAGTAATAATAATTTATAATTTCCATAATATCCATATAATAACAATAATTTGAAACATAGCAAATAGCAAAGCAACAAAAAGCAAAACATCAACCAAAACTCTAACAGCCTGTTTCTTCTCTTGGACAAAGGGTGGCAGGTTAGTCACCTCATTTTTCTCAAGGGGTTGTGTCAGCACAGGAAAGTGAATAACATACTGAATTGCCTGGTTCACTGGATAGGGAGTTAGGGCCTATTCCTCACAAGGAATTGAATTATGTGTAAGAAGATTCCTCCAAGGTATTTTGTGGCTATTGAAGATGGTGCTCATCAGTGTCTTCTAGAAGTGGCAACTCATTGTGCAGGAGGCCCTCTTCCTGGGCTGTGGAAATTTCAGATCTTGCTACACTTTCTGCCTGGGACTTCATAAAATTACAAAATTTCTGTAAGGCAAAGGACACCATCAAAAGGACAGATAGGCAACCAACAAATTGGGAAAAGATCTTCACTAACTCTCCATCCGACAGAGGGCGAATATACAATATATACAAAGAACTCAAGAAGTTAGACCCGAGAAAACCAAATAACCTTATTAAAAAATGGGGTACAGAGCTAAACAAAGAATTTTCACCTGAAGAACTTCGGATGGCTGAGAAGTATTTTAAAAAATGCTCAACATTATTAGTCATTAGGGAAATGCAAATCAAAACAAGCCTGAGATTTCACCTTACACCAGTAAAAATGGCTAAGATGAAAAACTCAGGAGACAGCAGGTGTTGGCGAGGATGTGGAGAAAGAGGAACACTACTCCACTACTGGTGGTGTTGCAAATTGGTACAACCACTCTGGAAATCAGTCTGGCGGTTCCTCAGAAAACCGGGCACGTCACTTCCAGAGGATCCTCCTATACCAATCCTGGGCATATACCCAGAGGATTCCCCAGCATGTAATAAGGATACATGCTCCACTATATTCATAGTATCCAGAAGCTGGAAAGAACCCAGGTATCCCTCAATGGAGGAATGGATATAAAAAATGTGGTATATATACACAATGGAGTACTTTTCAGCCATTAGAAACAATGAATTCATGAAATTCTTAGACAAACTGATGGAGCTGGATAACATCATACTAAGTAAGGTAATCCAGTCTCAAAAGGTCAATCATGGTATGTACCCACTGATAAGTGCATATTAGCCTGGAAAACTGGAATACCCAAAACATAAACCACACATCAAATGAGGTACAAGAAGTATGGAGGAGTAGCCCCTGGTTCTGGAAAGACTCAGTGTATCAGTATAGGGCAAAACCAGAACAGGGAAGTGGGAAGAGGTAGGTGGGGGATCAGGGGGAGGGAAGAGGGCTGATGGGACTTTCAGGCAGTTGGCACCCAAAAAATGGAAAATAATTTGAAATGTAAATAAAAAATATATAGAATAAAAAATAAAAAGGAAACACTCAGATTCACAGGGATTCCTGAGGTGATGGCAATCAAGCCTAGAGCAAACCCCAGCTTTGCAAGGAGGATGGCTCAATGGCTATGCCCCAGGAGAGTCTCCAGGAAAGAGAGCCTCAGTTTCCTGTCAGTACAGGGAGAAAATTAGTAGGGAGCCAAAGGCTATAACCCATGACATCAGCAGTCCTTCTAGAACATTCTATTGTCTCCTGGAGAGTTCTTGGGATGAGTTGTGATGTCACCAGTGTTGTAGCAACAGCACAAGCCCTGAGGTTTCTCACTCAGTGTCTAGAGGATACATTGATAGACATGTTTTCCCGACTCAGAAACCTTTTTCAAAGAAACAGTGTGGAGGGGAGAGACATTAGAGAGAGGAGGAAGGAAGCTGGCCTTTCATCTGAGAATAATGATGGACAAAGGTGGTGTGGTCTTGGAGAATGTAGAGGTCTGGCAGGCAGACATCATCCCCTGCAACTGTCTTAAAGGCTGACCAGAGAGCTGCAGCTCATTATACAAGAGAGAAATGAGGTGAGAGATCACTTGATCTATGTCACAGAGGGAGCCATGAACAAGGGACCATATTACATGCCAAATCCATTCTATGAAAAATTGAAGTTAAAGGAGAAGGAGATCATGTCATTTCTATATACCTTAGAGAAGGAGAATATTGAGGCCAGACAGAACTTCCAGGATCTCAAGATTAACTTCTAAGGCAATCCGCGCACAGCTGGATCCTGATGCAAAAGAACCTTATGAAATAGAGGTTGGTCACACTGAAGCAGGAGAACAAGGAAGTACACGCTGATTGGACGATCATTCAGCAATACTTGGTTGACTTGAACCTGAATGATAAACCAACAGGAGAAGCCCAGCATCCTCCAGGGCTAACAACATGTGGATGAAGAAAGTGTAGTTTTATATTTCTTATATACATGCTCTCTCCCTGAAACACTGTCAAGGAGTTGGAAAGGGCAGCTGCTTCTCATGGTAAACACATATCTCTATCTAATGTTTCTCTCATGTGTGATCCATGGCCAACAACGAGGTCTGGTTTAATTTCTCAGTTAAATTCTGGAAGCCTTAAGTGGTTTGAGTTCCTCAGTAACCTTGGAAGCATAGTTTTTAGAGACTACAGAGAGAGAGGACTCCGATTTTACCCAGCTGTGCCTCCATAGTCCTTTGTTTATTCCCCACTGTGTGCACAGCATTCAGTTACCTGCAGTTTGTTGATGGTCAGCGTCTCACTCCAAACACTAGGCAAATGTGGTGAGCAGGGTTCATGCCCAGAGAATTCTGTTTTCTCACAGCATTTGATATTCACTACACAAACTCTGACTATTTCCACCAGTCTTCAGGAAGTTTGCTCAATTTCCTCCTTGCAGAATTGAAACACAGATATTTTTACATAGCTATGATAGTCCTTGACATCTATGCCCTTCCTTCAGTATTTCAGTGAAAGTATCACATCCACTGGTTGACCCTGAAAATCTATCAAGAATTTCACTGAAGGGGAAAAGGAATACATGAACATACAACAGAGAAGTAAGCTGCTTTGCAAAGTAGCTGAAGCTTGGATGGATATACTTATGTTATTTTTGAATTCTGAATTGGCTGAAAGTGTCAAATGCTAGTAACTTTCTATTGTGGCCAACCATTCTCGTTCCTAAAGTCAGGAGTGAGGAGCAATGGCTACAGATCATCTGGCATCTGTGCAGTCTATGCTCTCATATCCTGAAAAGACCATGCAGATCCCTCTTAGAATGAAAAAACAGATTTTTATGACTGCAGATGTTGATCATCTCAGGGCCCATGTGTGGCGGCAGATGTCAAACGTGCTTACTATAGTAAAGAAATGGCTGCAGGTCACACAAAGAGAAAGGCCAGTAAGGGAAATGGCCTATTCACCAAATATTTCAATTAATTTTTTTTCTTAATTTTGAAAATAAACAACTCAACTCCACGTTTCAATTCTACCATGATAAAATAGGTGGAGTTTAATACCTACAATATCTTCTAGTTCTAAATTTAGAGATATTGAAAGTTTTTTGGACTGCCTATTATACTTTCTTTGTTAATTTCCCTTGTCTTCTCTTGCATGTAATTTTACAAGTTTGGGAGATACAGTACTATATGCGGTAGTCCTTTCTTTTTCTTGACCATTTTAATAGAATTAGTTGAATATATAATAGAAAACTGAAATGTCAAATAATATATTCCACTTCTAGGAAACAAAGGTTAATGGAGTCAAAGATTTTGGGGAATGCCACATCAACTTGCACTTATCTTTCCATTACTAAATCTTTAATAAATTCTGATTGTATAAACAATACCATTTTCTGACATATAAAAATTTTAAGTATTATTGTATGTATAGTAATACTAAAAGTAGTTATATATAAGGAACAAATAATTTTTCTTGACTTGGTGTATGTTATGCTGAAAGTCTCTTCTTTAACATTAATCCATAATAGCATAATAGCCTAATTATAAACTTCACTTTCAAGATAAAAGCTATGCTTTTAAAATACTCTGGTAAATGCTGTACAAAGAATATTTAACATTTTATATACTAAAAAGTAAATGAAATACTCAATACTTAATAGAAGTAGAGTAAAAATTTACTATTTTATTGAACTTTCAACTGTTTAAAACACATAAAATATTCTACAACTTACTGTAGTTTGAAATCTATTAAAAACTTAAAGATGACTGCCAATTATTATACCACAACTTTAATTGTAATAAAAGGAAAGGAGATACACTATTGCTAATTAGGAATGTAGTCTTTCAGTAAACTTTTAAAAGTATCATTGTTTATTAAATTCATAACACACTTGCAATATTGACACTTTTGTTAGACTTTCAGACATTTGCTTTGCATTCTGTCAGCACAACTTACTTTGAAAAAACTCTTTAGCTAGTCACAGTTGACATTTGTGCAATAACACAAAAACAAAAATAACATAAATACTTTAACCCAAAAGAACAAAAGTATTTTGTTCACCTGACTCTACATGAACACAGAAATCATTTTTGTGATAATTTTATATCCATAACTGGATATAAGATCTTAACCTATAAACCAGTGAAAAAGTTACACAGCATAGACCATAATATTTAACATTTTGCAGTTAAATCATGATAATCACATATGTGTCCCTTTCACTTAACCCCAAATTTAAACCAAGCAATATTTAAGTTCTGCAGCATGCCAAATGTATACTGGCAAGGGATGGTGAGTACATAGAGAATTTTTATCATTCAAATTTACAATAAAGGTACTGTAGTGTAAGAATAATCTATATAAAGAAACACTCCCTCCGCTGAAATTTCCACAGACATCGGCTTGTATGTAGCTTGCAGATGTTTTGTTACTGTTGATCTACTTTGCCCCTTCTCACACATCATCTCTGTTGAGTGACTGATGCTAAACAGCTTATTTCTACTCATCATTTGAAGAATATATATGTTAGAATGATCTAAAACAAAATTTAATTTGTTTATTTTTAAGGGATTTTTTTCACTACTAAATTTTCACTAAATATTAGCAATTACAGGGTTATAGTTTAACATTACTTAAGCAAATGCACACTTAGGTTATCCATTTTTCTACCGAGTTTCATACCAACTTCTAAAGTTACTTGAAAGGGAAGAGTGTATCAGTGTCCAACTTAATAGGAAGGAACGTGGAGAGCAGGGTTCCCCACATCCATAATTTCAGAGTGGTTTCAGTCTTGCACCCTCCTATCAAAAGTGATACTGACTTTCAGTGATTGTGTGAATGCATACTATCTTTTCTTTCTGTTTCTTTCCTATACAGTCTGTGTTTCTGAGCTCAGTAGACTATAGACATGTCTGTTAGGGAACTATGTTCACATTACACCTAAGTAATATAAACTATCCCAGAACCTAATGACTTGAGGATAGAGATATGGATCAGGTGGTAGAGGGTTTACTCAGATGCATGAAATTACTTGGCTTCCTTACCCTGCATAAACCAGGCATGGTACCTTACAGCTATAGTCCCAGCACTCCTAAGGCCTCATGAGACCCTGTCTCAAAGCAAACAAACAACTTTTTAGATTAAATGACCCTGTAATTTTTATGTACACATATAAAGCTTCTGGTGACAAGTTCTGGCTCTGTAAATTCCCCTGATCTCTATCAGTCTCTATTGCTCAGAATTACCCTTGCTTTTTGTTGCTATATTTTTCCATCCTAATTACCTGGTAAAAGAAATCTCAACTCAATCAGTAATGATACAAGCTATAAACCTAGATTGGGCAGATCTCCCACTACACTAATCTATTCCCATCTATATTATCCCATATAACTTGTAGTTTCTCCAGGCCACACGCTTCTCTTCTGCCTCTTGTTCCATCCTCCATAGCTCCTCTCTGTTCTGGTTGATCCTTTTCTCCTCCCTCAAACTCTCAGCTCCTACTCCTTCCTCCTGCCCAGTCTTTGGCACTAGTCTTTATTTGAAAAGTTAAGGTGGGGAAAAGTTCACAAGGCACTTGTACATGTGATTAACATCTCATTTGCAGCCCCTCATGGGAGTGGAATTAGCTTCAAAAAACAAGCCCAGGGCTATCTACAAGATTTTCTCTTATCTCTCTATGGCTTCCTGCATCACAATTTGTATTATCTCTCTCTGGCATTCAGGAGGCCCACTGATCTCAATTCTGACTCTCAAGATCAATGTTGCTCTCTAGTCTTCATGCTGATGAAAATTTTGAATAAACTCCAATGGGCTCATTCAACCCAGGTGTAAATTGGGCAGTTTCCCTTCATATGACATTATGTCTTTGTCCCAGCTGTCTGATCTCAAGAACTGTTCTTATTATTAGTTGTTGAGTGAACACTCATAGGAATGTATGTATGTTTCTCAAACATCAGTACAGGGCTGGAGAGATGGCTCAGCAGTTAAGAGCACTCACTGCTCTCCCAGAGGTCCTGGGTTCAATTCCCAGCAACCACATGGTGGTTCACAACCATTTATAATGGGATCCAATGCCCTATTCTGATGTGTCTGAAGACAGCTACAGTGTACTCATATAAATAAAAATTTAAAAACAATAACAAAAACCAGTACACAGTAGATTTGGGACTGTGGCTCTATGCAGCCACTGGGTCTTAGAATGTTCCCTCACAGCAATGTTAAACTTGGGTTGTCTCAGTGAACCAGGTGCTCTATAATGGAGCACCTGGTTCACTGAGACAACCCAAGTATAACATTGCTTGGGGCAAGACTCAACAGGGTTCCAATGGCACAAAAGAGGAAGGCAGCACATCAGCAACCTGGGCCAGAGGAAACCCAGACATCCAGTGTCACAGAAATAGGCTTAAAGGTCCACAGGAGTTTGAAGCACTAGTCAGTGACAATAAGACCATCTAACACCAGTGAGAACAAGATGGCTAAAGGCAAATGTAGGCATATTACTAACAGAATGCAAAGCATTATGGCAGCATCTGAACCGAATTCTCCAATAACAGCAAGTCCGGGCTAGACAGATACCAAATACCAAAATTTAATCAGGATCAAATAGATTATATAAACAGTCCCATAACTCCTAAAGAAATAGAAGTGGTCATTGAAAGTCTTCCAACCAAAAAAAGCACAGGACCAGATGGTTTTAATGCAGAATACTATCAGACCTTCAAAGAAGACCTAACATTAACATTCTTGAAACTATTCCAAAAAATAGAAACAGACTAGATCTCTATGAAGCCAAAATTATGCTGATAACAAAACCACACAAAGGTCCAACAAAGAAAGAAAGAAAACTTCAGACCAATTTCCCTAATGAATATTGATGCAAAAATACACAATAAAATCTTTCCAACTGAATCCAAGAACACATGAAAATGATCATTCACCATGATCAAGGGGACAAACTGGAACAGGTGACATAGTGTATGAGGAGTGGAGAAAGTCGTCCTCATCCTTTTTATGTTATATAAATATGACAAATTCCATAGGGCAGCAGTCATCTCCTCTTGCCTTCCAGAGTTTCAGAGGTGGTCACTTTGTTACCAAAGTTCTTTTCACATCTATGATGAACTGTGGATTCAATATGCAGCGAATGTCAAAGTACAACAGTCAGCACTTTAATGGTATATGCCTGAAACAGCATCCTCAAAAGTACTTCTGGGGCCTAGCAGAAATACCCATCACTAGGATATTTTCCTGAAAATACATCTTTTGCAGTTTTCCATGATGTTGCAGTATGAGACCATAATAAAGAATCTCATGTAGGGAGATATCATATCATGCTGTTTGTATTAGAAACTGAATATTGGTGGTAGACTCATCTCAGATTAAAGTGAACTCAAAAGCAAGGAAGTTACTATTGAGTCAAAAAATACTCTTTAGTCTTCAAAAATCCATTTTTCTCAGGCCAACCCTCTGAGCAGATGAAAAATGTAGGCCAATGTCTGGGACATTTGAGGTGTTTCTCTTCTGCAGTTAGTTAGTGTGTGTTGAAATTATAATCTGTCCCATATCTACCCTGTGGCAGGAGAAGCAGACCAGATTTGGGTGTCCTGGACACGTGCACACATAGTGGTTCATGGGCAAAATATTGTATTATCCTCTTATAAGTATGCTTTATAACAAAATCAATTTCTAATTGATATGAATTCCTAATATAATATTCTACCTTTAAATAAACTTTATATAGACAATATGTTTTCTTCTGAGCATAATATATAAACATAATGTGCCTCCCATCCACACAGGTGCACAAACATGACAGATTCAATATACATGACATAGAAGCAACATGTATAACACATTGAACATACACACACACACACACACACACACACACACACACATATATATATACTAACCTACATACAAACATATAACACATTCATATATATAAAACACACAGAGAGATATATGTGTACACACACACACACACACACACACACACACACGAAGCTGTATGGGATTCGGTTCATCTTAAATCTGTGACAGTCACCATGATCGTCTGGATGGTGACATGACTGCTGTCCTGCAAATGGAGAAAAGGAAAAGTGGATAAGTCATGGTAAACTCCCATTTTGAAACAACATATACATTTTATATTATTCCAAAGGAGAGTCTCAGGTGATCTAAGCTATACCCTATATCCTAGATAGCACAGAAGGATCTTGGTGTTATCCTCCTGACACCTGTTCTCCAGTACTATGTCATAAACAAGCAGAACTTTGGCACATTCCAGAAGTAGAAGTGCTTAGAACTGAATCAGGGCCTAAAGCTTGAAACACAAGCACTCTCCCTACAGAGCCCTATCTGCAGCCTCTAATATAAAAAGCTCACTCTAGGATAATATTTCTCAGCCTAGAGGTAAAATTATCATATTGGTGGCAGCTATGGGAAAGGGTCTGGGACTCAGCACTCCTACCTAGCTCTCCTCATATTCATAGTCAGTGTGTCACCATGTATCTTGGCACTTATTTTCCAGAGTCACTTGCAAAATATCGCTTTATTTAAAGGACCAATAAGTCCACTGTAGTGTTCAAGTCATGATATAAATCAGATGGTCAAAGTTACCTAACAGTTTTGAGGGAAGCTCAATTATGGCATGCAAAACCATAAGGATTAATCAGTCTGATACATTTTGGCTATGTAGTGTCAGATAGCATTAAACTCATGATTCACCTGCTGAAGCTGTCCTGCTGATGGCATTGCAGGTATGCTTTACATTGGACAGAAGTAGAAAGGGTCATTACAACTGGGAATTTTAAGATTAGAGTTCTAGGCATTTTTTATAATCGTGCAATCTCTTTCAACATCCCAGTACCTAAACATTTTTATATCACAGGATAGAGCAATGAAGTTTAGAACAGATCTGTTAGAAATTTCTTCCTCAAACTAAATTAAAAACTATTCTCTTCTTTTGATCCATGAGAGTACTCAATGGGGATCTAGGGAGATGATAAAATGTACCCACTGATCTTACAGAGAAGCAGGCACTGAACTATCACCTAGATCTCCAGATCTAGAGCATCTGACTAACTCTTCTCATCAGAACAGGTGCTGAACCCACAAATACAGGCTTAAGCTGAAAATGGTATCTATTTTCACAAGTTTATACAATGGTGTTACAGAATGAAAAATAATAATATATATCTTTTACAAAAGAAATCTTAAATGTTATTAGGCCTTATTTTTGTTATGATCAGGAGTATAATACAAAATATGTACATATATGCATACACATGAATTATGACACATATAAACACACATACACAAAGAGACACAGAGAGACAGACAGACAGACAGACAGACACACAGGGAGAGAGAGAGAGAGAGAGAGAGAGAGAGAGAGAGAGACTCTTGGAATTACTAGTAAGATATAAGATCTTAGATTACTTGGATCTCTGTGATTGTATTTCTGGCTCTTATATATTTTATTTTATGGGACAGCTTCTTGTCCTTTCACTATGTTGCTATATTTCCTCTGATCTAAACTCAATGGAAGAGCCCTGACTGATATTCAATAAAGTGATAAAATCTTGCTAACTGAGGCTGATCTGACACACTAAGATCTGATCATACTAAGTGTGTTATCACAGAACACAACAAGGGAGAAGAAACTAACTCCCTAGAGTGTTAGAGCCATACTCTTTAAGACAAAATTCCTGGACAAAATTTGCATAATTTACCTATCTTGCATGTTTTTCCTTTGTATTCAGATCACTGGCTGAAAGTTAGTAAATGACATTGATAAAGAACAAAGTAACAGGGAATAAGCATTAAATAAGCTAATGGATTTCATACTTTGTTCTTTTCTGCATGTTATTGGGGATGGAATTCAGAGCCTCAAGCATGCTGCTCTCACACTCTGACCTGAGGTCCATGAAAGTCTTACTTCCTTACTCTTCTCCTGAGGCTATTAATATCCCCAGATATAAGGTTTAAGAGACAGAAAGGATTAGCATCTCAGAGACAGTGCTTCCCTGACCTACATTCACCTACACTAGGGTAATGAGCCTTCCCAGGTCCAAGGGCCTGTCCTCTAATTGATATGAGACCAGACTATCCTCTGATACCTATGTGGCTGAAGCCATGGGTCCCTCCATTTGTACTTTTTTGGTTGGTGGTTAAAACCCTGAGAGCTCTGGGGATACTGGTTGTTAATATTGTTGTTCCTCCTATGGGGTTTCAAACCCATTCATCTCCTTGCATTGTTTCTCTAGCTCCTTCATTGGGAACCTTGTGCTCAGATCAATAGTTAGCTGTGAGCATCAACCTCTGTATTTGTCTGGCACTCGCAGGACCTCTAAGGAGACAGTTTTATCAGGCACCTTTCAGCAAGCACTTCTTGGCATCCACAATAGTGTCTGGGTTTGGTAACTGTATATGGGATGGATGCCCATGTCTGGCAATCTCTGGAAGGTCTTTCCTTAAGTCTCTGCTACAAAGCTTGTCTCTATATTTCCTCCCATGGGTATTTAGTACACCTTCTAAGAAGGACCAAACTATCCAAACTTTGGTCTTCCTTCTTCCAGAGCTTCCTGTGGTCTGTGAATTATATCTTTAGTATTCTGAGTGTCTTAACTAATATCCCCTTATAAGTGAGTGCATACCATTTGTGTTATTTTGTGATTGGGTAACATCACTCAGGATGATATTTTCTAGTTTCATTTGCCTAAGAATATCATGAATCCATTTTTAATAGCTGAGTAGTACTCCACTGTGTAAATAGACCACATTCTCTGTATCCAGTGCACTGTTGAGGGACTTCTGGTTTCTTTCCCGCTTCTGGCCATTATAAATAAGACTGGTATGAACACAGTAGAGCATGTGTCCTTACTACATTTTGGAGGATCTTCTGGGTATAAGCCCAGAAGTGGTATAGCTGTGTCCTCAGGTAGTACATTGTCCTATTTTTTAAAGAACCTCCAAACTGATTTCCAGAATGGGTTTGCCAGCTTGCAATCCCACCAGCAATTGAGGAGTGTTCCTCTTTCTCCACATCCACACCAGCATCTGCTGTCACCTGAGTTTTTGATCTTAGCCGTTCTGATAGGTGTGAGGTGGAATCTCAAGGTGGCTTTGATTTGCATTTCTCTCATGATTAAAGATTTTGAACATTTCTTTAGGTGCTTCTCAGCCACTCAGTATTCCTCAGTTGACAATTTTTTGTTTAGCTCCGTACTCCATTTTTTAATAGGGTTATTTGGTTCTCTGGAATCTAACTTCTTGAGTCTTTGTATGTATTATATATTAGTCCTCTATCAGATGTAGGATTGTTAAAGATCTTTTTCCAATTTTTAGTTGCCATTTTGTCCTATTGACCTTGTCCTTTGCCTCCTAGAAACTTGACAATTTTGGGAGGTCCCATTTGTCAATTCTTGATTTTCCAACATCAGCTATTGGTGTTCTATTCAGGAAAATTTCCCCTGTGCCCATATGTTTGAGGTTCTTCCCCACTTTCTTTTCTATTACTTTCAGTGTTATCTGTGGAGGTCCTTGATCCACTTGGACTTGATCTTTGTATAGGGGATAAGATTGGATCAATTTGCATTCTTCTACATCCTAACTGCCAGTTGAATCATCACCTTTTGAGAAAATACTGTCTTTTTTCCACTGGATAGTTTAGCTACTTTGTCAAATATCAAGTGGCCATAGGTGTGTAGGTTCATTTCTGGGTTTACAATTCTATTCCATTGATCTACCTGCCTGTCATTGTACCAATATCATATAGTTTTTATAACTATTGCTCTGTAGTACAGGTTGAAGTCAGGGATGTTGATTCTGCCAGAAGTTCTTTTATTGTTGAGAAATTTTTGCTACCCTGGGTTTTTTGTTATTCCAGATTAATTTGCAAATTTCTCTTTCTAGTTCTATGAAGAATTGAGTTAAAATTTTGAAGGGGATTGCACTGAATATTTAGATTGCTTTCTTCAAGATGGACATTTTTGCTATATTAATCCTACCAATCAATGAACATGGGAAATAATTACAGTTTCTCATCATCTAATGAATTGATCATCTGGTTTTCTTTCTTTGAATTTTATTATGTAGTAGATTGCATTGATGGATTTTCATATATTGAACCATACCTGTATTCCTGGGATGAAGCCTACTTTATCATGGTAAATGATCATTTTAATATGTTCTTGGACTTTGTTGGCAAAAACTGGATTGAGTATTTTTGTACCAATGTTCATAAAGAAAATTGGTCTGGAGTTTTCTTTCTTTTGTCATTGTGTGACTTAGGTACAAGCATTATTGTAGATTCATAGAACAAATTGGCTAGTGTTCCCAACTATTCCTCCTATTTTGTGGAATAGTTTGAAGAGTACTGGTATTAGGTATTCTTTGAAAGTCTGATAGAATTCTCCACTAAACCTATTTTGTCCTGACCTATTTTTTGGTTAGTAGACTATACATGACTGCTTCTATTTCTCTAGGAGTTTTAGGACAGTTTTGATGGTTTATGTGATCCTGTTTGAAATTTGGCATCTGGCATCTATCTAGAAAATTGTTGGCCAGGCAGTGGTGGTGCACGCCTTTAATCCCAGCACTTGGGAGGCAGAGAGTTTGAGGCCAGCCTGCTCTACAGAGCAGAGTTCCAGGACAATCAAGGCTACACAGAGAAACCCTGTCTCGAAGAAAAAAAACCAGGAAAATTGTCTATTTCTTCCACATTTATCAATTTTGTTGGGTATAAGCTATTGTAGTAGGATCTGATTTTTTTTTTAATTTTCACAATTTCTGTTTTAATGTTTGGGTGGTTATCTTGTTTTGGATTTGTTGAAAGAAGATTAATTTCTCACTTTTTCTAGAGTGTAGTTTGCATCCTTGTGTTTTGCATTTTTCATTTATTATCGTTTGTATGGCTGGATTTGTAAAAAGATACTGTCTTTTTGGTTTTATCATGGAATATCTTGGTTTCTCCATTTATGATGATTGAGTGTTTTCCTGAATATAGCAGTCTGGGCTGTCATTTGTGGTCTCTTAGGGTCTGTATGAGATCTTCCCAGGATCTTTTAGCTTTCCTGGTCTCTTGTGAGAAGTCTGTTTTAATTCTGATAGGTCTGCCTTTTTATGTTACTTGATTTTTTTCCCCATACTGCTTTTTATATCTTTATTTTTAAGTGCAGTTGGTGCTTTGATAATTATGTGATAAGGGGAATTTCTTTCTTGTCCAGTCTATTTGGAGTTCTGCAGGGTTCTTGTATGTTCATTAGCATCTCTTTGTTTAGTTTATGGACATTTACTTCTCTAATTTTGTTGAAGATATTTACTAGACTTGTATGCTTGGGAATCTTCTCTCTCTTCCATACCTATTATCCTTAGTTTTAATCTTCTCATTGTGTCCTGTATTTCCTGGATGTTTTGGGTAAGGAGCTTTTTGCATTTTGCATTTTCTTTGATTGTTTCAATGTTTACTATGGTATCTTCTGCACCTGATATTCTCTCTTCTATCCTGTGCAGTCTGTTGGTGATGTAGTCATCTATGTCTCCTGAAAGCTTTCCTAGGTGTTCTCACTCCAGGGTTGTCTCCCTTTGTGATTTCTTTATTGTTTCTATTTCCATTTTTATATCTTGAATGGTTTTGTTCATTTTCTTTGCCTGTTTGGTTGCATTTTTCTATCATTCTTTAAGGGAGTTTTGTGTTCCCTCTTAAAGGGCTTCTGCCTGTTTACCTGTGTTCTCTTATATTTCTTTATGGGAGTTATGTCCTCCTCAAAGTCCTCTATCATCATCATAAGAAGTTACTTTAGATCTGAATCTTGCTTTTTTGTTGTTGTTGTTGTTGTGATGATGTATTCAGGACTTGCTATGGTGGGAGAATTGGGTTCTGATGATACCAAGTAACTTTGGTTTCTTTTGCTTGTGTTCTTATGCTTGTCTTGGACCACCTGGTTATCTCTAGTGCTACCAGCTGACACTTTATCCAACTGGATCCTGTGCTTCTTCTGATACTGGCTTTGTCAGAATTTCTGAGTCTAGCTGTCTTTGTGATCTGGAGACACTGGGTATGTTATAACTCATGTAAGTCAAGCTGCCTCTGGGACCCTAATATCCTGGTGTGACCAAGCTCCTGGGAGTCTGTAATTCTCTGATCCTGTGATCCTGGTTATGTTACAGCACCTGGGAGTAGAGCTTCCTCTGTGTGGTGTGAGACTGGCTGCCATGTTCGCAGTCACAGTCTCCTCAGGACACTGGCCCATACCTGAAGGAAACTGTGCCACTGGTCATGAGGAGTTCCTGGGTGACTAGGTTCCACTTGTCCCAGTTACTTCTGGTGTTTGGGCAGATTTATCCTCCTCACCCCTGATTCTATGATCCTGGTCTTGTTAGTGCACCTGGGAGTGTAGTGTCTTTTGTGTGTTGTGGGACTAGATTTGGAGTTCAATGCCCATGGTCTACACTAAGGGCTCTGGTCCATTCTGGAAGTTTATCGTATACTTTTACTTTTGAAGGTATTTTTCCTCACATATTAGACACCATAAATTAAAAAAAATGACTGAGTAAGACCTAGAAAAATAAGTAAGTTTTACATGCTCTTTCATAACCCATGTCTATACCCTGTGATCAGATCTTCCTTATGATCTAAGGTTTACACTTTCTTCTCTTCTGTCTACATGTTAAATGTACTAACATGTACATTTGTTCACATATATACATATATTATCATCCAGGTTCTGCATATAAGAGAGATCATCTGTTTTATTTTCTTTCTTTCTGAGATTGTGTGATTTGACTTAATATTATATATTCTAATCCCTTCCAATGTTCTGGAAACCTTATGATTACCTTTTCTTTAAAGCTGCATAAAGTTCCAACATATATATACACTTTTGTGTTAGAATGGAGGAATGTGGGTGCATTTTATTTGATTTTATTCATTTTTTCCTGGTATTCTTTTCACTCTATTGATAATGTTTACATAATACACATAAGATGTAACACAGAAGAATCCACACACAGTCTTATGTAGATTGATGATCTTCATGGATATCTTATATATAGTAGACATGATCACAGATAAAACTCTCTGATAAAGGACCTCTTCTAAGTGCTTGGAATATGAACACAAACATAGTTCCCAGATTGTATGGCAATCACTCATGGTGGTTCAGTTGTGCTTATAATCTGTTAAGATTTTACCACAATCTGTGGAAAACAGAGAATAAATTATTGGACAGTATTTGTGCAGGTATTCTTCCTGTACAGTGGTTCTGTGGAACTTTCAAGTCAGAACACAAAATATCAATAATGAAAATCTAACTACTGTAAGTGTTACACTGAGGCTGCCTGTGCCAAATAGAGAAATGGAAATCCAATTGTTGGAGTATATTTTGAAAAAATATTTTTAAAGGACTTATCTCCAGAACAAAAGGGATGTGGGAGTAAAGAGGCTCAAAATGCCAATAAATAATTCTTATTCATTTCATGCAAAATAAATCATTTTTAATGTATTTATTGATACTCAATAATTAATTTGCTAAAGTTTAAGAGTCTCAATCACTGTGAAATGAACAAATGAAGCATCTTAGGAAAGAACCTTATTTATAAAACATTCTGAAGTGGACATTCTTCTGCACTTAGAGTTAAAATGACAAGTATGTCTGCCCTCTAGCCCCCTTTCCTTAACCCTCTCTTCCTTCATTTTCTTGCCTTTTTTGCTTTTCCTGGACATTCAAGTATTCCCATCAGTATGACCCAAATTTGCTTGAAAATTTCTACCAGAGCTAGAATATGGCTGGGATCAATTTGTGGATCCAACCAACTGATTAGGGATAGATAACACTAGGGTAATTATCATCACTATCCCTTGATTTCTTTCATATTTTATCATTTGTTATATGGGGCACTTGTCAAAGTGACAATATACTAATGATTTCTTATCTGATCTCCAAAAACTATGAGTAAATTACATTTGATAGCTAAATGTTTCAAAAGCTATTAAAGTTGAGGATATTATTACAGATTGGTAAAGTAGTATGAATAGAATTATTTCTATCCTTGAAAACAGATATGTCAGTCCTCAAAAAGTATTGCTTAGAAGAAAATGATAGTTCCTGTTAAAGAAAATGGAAGCATTTGTAAACAAGGACACTGGGTAAATTATAGTGTGAAACACACAAACACCTAGTATTTAGAAATGTCTATGCTGGTATAGCAGGATCTTCTGGAAGTGAGGTGCCCAGCTTTCGGAGGAACCCCCAGACTGATTTCCAGAGTGGTAGTACCAATTTGCAACCCCACCAGCAGTGGAGGAGTGTTCCTCTTTCTCCACACCCTCTCCAACACCTGCTGTCTCCTGAATTTTTAATCTTAGCCATTCTGAATGGTGTAAGGTGAAATCTCAGGGTTGTTTTGATTTGCATTTCCCTAATGACTAATGAAGTTGGGCATTTTTTAAGATGCTTCTCTGCCATCTGACGTTCTTCAGTTGAGAATTCTTTGTTTAACTCTGTACCTCATTTTTTAATAGGGTTGTTTGGTTTTCTGGAGTCTAACTTCTTGAGTTCTTTATATATATTGGATATTAGCCCTCTATCTGATGTAGGATTGGTGAAGATCTTTTCCCAATTTGTTGGTTGCCGATTTGTCCTGTTGATGGTGACCCAGAGGATTCCCCACCATGTAATAAGGATACATGCTCTACTATGTTCATAGCAGCCCTATTTATAATTGCCAGATGCTGGAAAGAACCCAGGTATCCCTCAACAGAAGAGTGGATGCAAAAAATGTGGTATATATACACAATGGAGTACTATTCAGCCATTAGAAACAATGAATTCATGAAATTCTTAGGCAAATGGATGGAGCTAGAGAACATCATACTAAGTGAGGTAACCCTGACTCAAAAGGTGAATCATGGTATGCACTCACTAATAAGTGGATATTAACCTAGAAAACTGGAATACCCAAAACATAATCCACACATCAAATGAGGTACAAGAAGAAAGGAAGAGTGGCCCCCTGTTCTGGAAAGACTCAGTGAAGCAGTATTCGGCAAAACCAGAACGGGGAAGTGGGAAGGGGTGGGTGGGAGGACAGGGG
This sequence comes from Apodemus sylvaticus, assembly GCF_947179515.1. Lineage (NCBI taxonomy): Eukaryota > Metazoa > Chordata > Mammalia > Rodentia > Muridae > Apodemus > Apodemus sylvaticus. The sequence continues at coordinate 160,341,929 of NC_067472.1, read as the reverse complement.
GAGAGAAGGGGGCTTGTGGGACTTTCAGGGAGTGGGGGGTTAGAAAAGGGGAAATCATTTGCAATGTAATTAAAAAATATATCGAATAAAAAAAAAGAAATGTCTATGCTGAAATGAGTTCACTTGTTTTCCTATGATGTCTTTACACTCTTCAATATTACAAAAATCAATGGAGCTTGACACAAATAAAAATATAGTATATCATTTACCATAAGATATATGACAAACAGGACATGGTAAATTATTTTAGTGAAGAATAGATTAGCTGTAGTTCACTCAGACAAATAAGCTGTACATTCTACAAAAGTCCTCAAGTCTAAATTACTATCTATAAACACAGCAACCATACACACACACATAAAAACACATAATCATACATGTACATACCCACACCCACCCACATAGATGTACAACCATAGAGACATACAAATACACTCACACATCTGGCAATCACAAGGAGACAACACAAAACAAACACAATATTTTGAAAACATTAATGATTTATCTTGAGTCAGTCAAGTCCACATGTTTTGCTTTAACCAATCAAAAGTTAACTTTTTCGGTATCATGGACAATGTTGTACTATTAAAGTGAAGAAAAACAATGTCAGGAAGCAATGAAGAATGACTATTCAATTCTGAGGAAAAACTTGGCCAATGAGGTATAATTGGCCACCTTAAAACTATCAAAATATGCTGCTATATAAAATGTCTTTTAGCTGTTGACTTTTTCTACTGAAGTCTAACATAAGGATAATGTAAAATGTAATTTCAAGTGACTATGAGTGAGAAAGGTATTAAATAATTGTATATATTCACTTACCTAAAATTTACTATGAAACAATTTATTTCCTTTCTGATCTTCTCTGAATTTAGGAGGAATAAAAAGAATTCTAGAGAAGTATATATGATGAGAAAGCCTAGCTGACAGTATGATTTTATGTCAAAATAAAACTGTCCCTTAGGTAATAATGATTCCATCTATCATTGTGGAGAAAAATACAAAATGCAATTAGTATGTCTTGTATGAAATTATATAAGAAAATTATTTTAAAAGGAAAACTTATGAGTTTTGATTGTGAACCTCTAACAACTGAACTATCTCTGTGATTCTTCCCACACAAATGTAATCCATGTCCATTTAAAAATATTTTTAAATCACTAACAATAAAATAGAGTACATTAGATGTACATTGGATGGTGTTTATTATAAAGTCATATGCAGAACTCTTTATAACTAAAACAACTTGAAAGTATAAAACTAATGTACCAAAAATTAACTGTACCTAAATCTTTTCATCTTAGTTAAATTCTGCCCAATTAGAGGAGGTAATTTGAAACTATGTAACTTCATGTTGGATCTTATACTTTCATTATAAAATATATATTTTCCATACCTGTCCACTAAAACAAATGAAAACACACAAAGATTTGGAACTAGAAAAATAATTAACTTCTTGATTCATATTAATTCCTTATATTCAGTCTTTCCATATTACTTAATATTTGCTCTTTCTTCTTCTCCTTTTACAAATTATATCTTATTGAGATTTACATAAATATGTATATAAGTATATATACATATTTGTAATTAGTATACACATGCATATTAGACTATGATATACAATGAGGAAGAACATGTATTTCTTTTTTTCTTTCTTTATGACTCTCTGTATTTTTTTATTTCCTATTTTTCTTTCTTTCTGGGAATGTGTCCTCACTCTATATTATTTATTATTAGTCCACAAATCTCCTGCAAAATATTTTAGTAAGACTTAGTTAAAACATGTAGTAATTGTGGAAATAGAGAAGACATGGACAAGAGGTAAAGAAGAGGGAATTTGTGAATTGAGCAGGAACCAAAGGCAAGTCATTTTAGCGCTTTGATATTCAACTGAAGAGAATAAAATCCTAATGCAAAGATTACCCTCTCAGCCTTGCATTTCTATGTAAGCTTTCCATGTAGGAATAAGAGATTCTACTGTTTCTGTGTGTGCTTGTGCATGTACAGAATGCTCACAAACCCTATAAATTAGTCCTTTCCCTGATCTGCAACAATACAACCACCACAAACAGAAATAGATGAAGAAAGATTGTCTTTAATAATTTATCAAAACTGTGTCCAAAGAACACAATGTATCATGAAGTTTTTAATGACAATTTGGTATGGTGACATTCTGGAATTTTTCTGTGTGAAATCATTTTTAGCTCAGAATTAACTTTTTTGACATGAAGAAGTAAGGCTTATAAACTCCTTAGAAATTGTGCTCGAAGGGCCATAATAAAATCAGTTATTTATGAGGACACAGGTACAGAACCTATAACATTGAATATTACATGTGTGATATTTGAAATGAATACGAGGAAGAAATTGGCCACACATTTGAAGATATCACTAGTCACTTGTTTTCAGGATATTTAAACGTTTTGCACCTTAGAATTTCCTAAATCTTTCATAAGCGGTGTTACATAAAATTATTCATCACAAGAGTGCATTAAGATAAAAACAAACTATACCTCCTATTCTTATTTCTAGCTTTTCAAGTAGGAATAATATTTCTTAATTTCAATGATAATTGCTAACTTTCCTTATGTGTTTATATAAAGTATTTTGTTTGTTATAAGATAAATATTTAAAACTTAGATATGTAAGCCCTTTGGTAGTATGTAATTTATTTTCTTTCTTTTCTGCTTCCTCTTTTTGGCTTAAATTCAAATACAATTGATTCATTTCCCTCTTCACTCTCCTCCTTCCCACCCTTTCCATGCACTACACACTTTCTTCTCTCTCATTCATGACTCTTTTTGCCTTAGCTCTTATTCTTTCATATATGCACAGATCTATAACTACAACTCACTGAATTTAAGTTTTTTGGTAGTTTTATGATTCCAGAGATAACCTCTTGAAATTGAATAATCAATTAGAAAACTCCTGTCCTGGGACAATGACTTCTCTCTTCATAGCATTTCTCAGTTGCTGTGATTAATTCCCTAGGTGTAGGGCCTCCTGAGTATTATTTATTCCATGATAGCATATCTAGTTGATTGGTCTTGTCCTTAAACATATCACAAATGGAAATAATCAATACTTCCTGAAAGGTGTAGTGGAAACAATATATTACCTGCTTTACTTAGAATAACACGCTGTCAATCTAATATAAAATTTTCTATGGACACAGAAAGAATATAGGCTAAATATGCTGGTCCCCATCAGGTTCAGAGTTTGATGACCTCAAATGGAAACAGTGAGCATTAACTTAAGGGACAGTGATCATCTCAATGACCAGAAATAGATCTTGGGAGCATGAACTTGAAAGGTCTTCACTGTTGTCAGTCTCTGCTGCTGACTAGCTTATTGTAATCAGAGATCATAAAGGAATTGCTATGGTTAATACTGTCCACTTGGCAGGTGATAGACCCACCTAGAAAACATGCCTGGGAAGGATAATCTTAATTAGGATGACTGAAGAGAGGATATATTTCACCCAAAGTGGGTACTAACATGCTTTGGCGCAAAGATACTGAAATGATTGAAAGGAGATATTGAGGTGACACCAGCTGTCCATTCCATCTTTCTTTTCTTTAACTGGGAAATTATTATACACATTTTATTTGATGTGAAACGCCTAAAATCTACAGAAATCACTTTGTGTTCCAGCATTGAGCCTACTCATTTAAACAGCAGTAGTGGTAACACAAATTAAGCAATTATTTGGTAATGGTTACTGCTCCCATCTATTTTCAACTTGTTCTGTACAAGTTCATTATGTCACTGTCTATAATAACATTAATTTCATTTTTCTTATTCTTTAATCCATTTTCCTGTCCATAATTAATCTCCCTCCCAGTTTGCCTCTCCCTGACTTCTCCCAATCCCATAACCCTCCTTCCAACCCCTGACTAAAGTACATAACACCACTCCATCAGGCCTTTCCACTCCTTGGGCCACATGTATCTTGAGGGTTAGGTGAATCTTCTCTCACTGAGGCCAGACCAGGTAGTATTCTGCCGCATATGTATCTGGACTGTCATAGAGTATGCTGCATGGTTGGTGTCTCAGTGTCTGAGAGATCTCAGAGAGTAAGTTCAGTTGAGACTCTTGGTCTTCCCAGGGTGCCACTCTCCTCTTCAGATTCTTCCAGCTTTTCCACAAGTCAACACATGGGTGCCTGGCTTTTTTATCTTCTATAAGACCTAGATTCAATTTCTAGTTCTTACGTGGAAGATCCACAACCATCTTTAAATCCAGTTTGAAGGGATCCAACACTTTCTGACTTCTCTAGACACTGCTTGCAGGTAAATTCCCATACATCTAACATAAAAATAATGGGGAAAATTTAAATGATTAATTGGTAGGTATTATGTCCAATTGTTACTCTATATGTTAGAGGTGTGTGTGTGTGTGTGTGTGTGTGTGTGTGTGTGTGTGTGTGTGTGAAATTACTTACCTTAGAGTTTGTTCTATCCACTCAATAGAAAATGTATATTAAAACTATTTTCTTCATTTCTTGTCTTTTGGAAGGGTATAAAAGGGCTTATTTAACTTATACTTCCTCATTTTTGCCCATTACAGTAGGGAGCCAGGACATGAACTCAAATATCGCAGAAATCTAGAAGCAGGAGCTGATGCAAAGGCATGTGAAGGATGCTGTTTATGGCTTGGTCATCATGGTATGCTCAGTCTGCTTTCTCTTTTAAAAAATATTTATTCATTTTATATCCAAATATCGGTCCTTCCTCTCCTCCCAGTACACTTTCATGCAAGTCTTCTGTTCATTCCACCTTTGTGTGTCAGCCCCCAACTAGCAGACCTGCAGTTACACAGAACCACTCCCTTGCCCATCAAGTCACTGAGGGACTGGATACATATTATCACACTGAGGCCAGAAAAGGTGGTCCATTTAGGGGCATGGTATCTAGAGGCAGAGAGGCAACAGGATGAGTGGAAGCCCCCACTCTAGTTGTTGGAGTCCTTATTGAAGACCAAGCTGCTCATCTGCTACATATATGTATACATCTAGTCCCACCTCATGTTCTCTCATTGGTGGGTGGGTCACTCATTGGGAGACACCATCGTTGCAAGATAGTTAATAGTGTTGGTTTTAATGGAGTCACTGTCTGCACTGGGTATTGCAATTATTTTCCCAGCTTTGCAATAAGATTCCCAAACTCTATCTAATGTTTGGGAGTGAGTCTGCCTCTATTTCCATTGGGTGATAGACAGAGCCCTTCGGAGGACAGTTACAGTAAGTTCCTGCCTACAAGCATAAAGGAGTATCATTAATAGTTTGAGGACTGGTTATTGCCTATGGATTAGGTCTCAATTTTGGCCAAACATTTGTTGGACATTCCTTCAGTCTCTATCATTGTCCCTGCACATTTTGTAGGCAGGACACATTATATTTTTCCAGTTTCTGGCTATTAGGAATAAAACTGCTATGAACATATTTGTGCATGCGTCCTTGTGGGATGGTGGAACATATTTTGAGTATATGACAAGGAATGATATAACTGGTTTTCACATGAAACAATTCCCAATCTTCTAACAAACTGACACATTGATTTCATATATATATCTATATCATATATATATATATATAATTATATATATATATATATATAAACTTGGATTCAACTTTTTTTTCAAAAAATAGGTTTACTAAAAAATATATACATGTATTAAATAGCAAGCACATGGCTGTCAGCAATCTTTACTACATTTAAATAGTATATTCCATTTGATTTCATCACCATATTAAGATGACCCTATACTATAAGGCAACTAAGGCAATCCTATTTTGACTATAGGAACAAAAGGAAGTATTGGAATTATAATGGAGGGTATTTTTGTATTATGATAAATTCCTAAAGGTATAAAGGTACACTCAGGCTAATGCAAACAGACTTAGGGATATTTTTTCAAATTGCTTACATCTTTGATAATGATATTAAATATCAGACTTCTAAATTTACATGAGGAACAATATATATTTGATAAGTAAGGTTGATCAATTCCTAAGATCTACTTGGTTAGGAGTATTTGACTTAAATATAGATGTCTGTATGCTTTGCTTACTTTACTGAGCTTTAGCTGCTTGGCTAAACTGAGTTATACAAGAAATTATGGTATTCTATAATGTTGTACTGTAAAAAGGGTCAAGAAAATTTTTCAGGCCCTCTATGCAGTGTATCTATAGTTAAACATTATATTTTAATGCCAAAGACCTCCAGTTTAAATCTTCAACTCAAAATTATAAAGCTCAAATTCAACAGGGATAAAATTGTCAACTCTTACTCCTAAGAATGCAACTAATTTGAAAACTGTTATGTCATTCCTATGAATGAAAAACTTTATTTAGCTTCCTGTATGTGTCTTCAAGGTTAATCCTAAAACTAATAACTAAAACAAGTAAAGTTTATTTAAAATCAGGTTTACTTAATAAATGATCCTCAATCTCTTCAGAGGATTAGTTGACAAATGGGCATGATAATCACTGCACCTGGATTGTGGTAACCACTAGACCGAACTGTGCACATACCTGTCCCTCCAGCAGGGCTTTGTCCAGATTGTGGACACTTGTTGACTCTTCCTTGTCAAATAAGTTCAGTTTTCCCAAGTACATTCTCTCCAGGAAACCCTCTTAGACCTGGTTCTGGGAGCTGAAAGTTCATGCTGTCTTGAGCAGCAACAGAAGACTTAATGCTTTCCTGTAGGACAGCCAAAGACCGATGAAGGAAGCCATCTTGTTGACCATGGTAGCCAGGACAAATTTCTAGGTAGCCTGCAAGTCTTTGTAAATTTAGTGGAAACAAAGACCATTTGGATTATATTTCCTGCTACAATTTATTCTTTTCAGAGTTTTGAGGATATGGTCTTACACACTGAAGATTAAACAGGGCTAACCCATAAGCTTATTTACCAAGAGAGTAGCTGCCTTGTTAAGTCATATAAATGGGGCTTCTGCCTACAATTTTCTAGAACTTGTAGGCCTCTTGCTGAGAAAGGCAAGCACAGTCTACCATTCTGACCTACTTCACTCATAAAGAGTCAAACTCACAAAATAAGTTTCAAAGTATATTTTTTACTATTTCTTTATTTAAAGATGCTGCCTTGCAATGACAGTTGTCAGTTATCAGACATCTGGATTTCCTGGTAAATAATTAGATGAGAAGCTTTCAAGCTCAAGTAAGTTGTGAGGGTCTACAAAGTAGCTTAAGATGTGTAAATACAACTTGTAAAGTTCTAAGGAAGGTAAAAGCTTAAATAATTAGTGATGATCTAAAATATTTTATTAAGATATGCAAATGAAAGTTGTAAACGTGTAAGAAAGTGACTTAAGTTAATACTTTTTCAGATTTCCTCTCCTATCTATGCTATTGTCATATTAAAATTCTAAAATTAAGAATTTTATTTTGAATTAATGGAGTTCTAATAAGTTAGTAATGTAGCCCTGGTGAAGAATTCTTCAGGCTTTTAAGATATTGACGCTATTGGCAGGTAGTAGTGGTAGATACTTCTAATCCTGAAAGTGGAGACAGAGGCAGGCAAATCACTTAGATGGAGGATACCCTGATCTACACTGTGCATTACTATGTAGGGCTACAAAGTGATATATATTAGCCTCAACAAGTTCCAACTTTTAAAATTTTTAGCATGGCTTCTAAATATAGACTTAAACATTATTCTATTGAAACTTAAATAAAACTTCAGGGAGTTGACATTAATCCACCATCTAAGGCCGATGGACTCCAGATAACTATTCTTGTCAATTAATAAAAATATGTTTTACTGCCTATTGCCTATTCCAGAGGGCAGAATTCCTACTTCCTCCTATCTGTGCCCTCCTTAACAATTTTATAGCTTGGCAGTTGTTTCTGAAGAAGCCTGTATTACAATTATGTTATTGAAAGTCTGTGAAAAATATGGTTTCCCCTTTTATGGACATGGATTATGTCACTCATTTAGTACCAGAACAATGGAATGCATGCTATGTATTTATGCTCCAAGCATAATCTGAAATCAATCACCCTCAATAATAACCAGGGTTAAGTGCATATGAAGTAGTTGCTTCATGATTGGCAGCTCATATTCTGGATCCTACACTTAGTTAAAATAGCTATATTTTGTTACATTAGGAAAACCATAACCTGTTAAATCAAGGGAAGGAAACTTCTACATTCATCATTTTGGAGCCAAGGATAACTTGATTATAATGGCATTCTGAAACCATCTTCCAATTCAAAACAAATATATTTCAAATACATCTGAATGTATTATTATTCCTGTTCCTCCTGAACAGTAAATATTAGCAGATCTTCATGAAGTAGATAATTCACTAAAATCAGTCAGTGATATACACCAAAGAGTAAAAGGAGCAACCATAATATATCTAAATATAATTTTTTCCTATGGATGCCATCTTGACTCCTCATGGTTGGCAACCTCTATGATCATGTTTTTCTATCTGTAATGTCCAAAATAAGAAAGCATAGATATTCTGTTTTATTGATAGTATTATTTCTTGTGCCTCAAGTATCTTTCAGTTGATTTAGAAAGTTGAGAGTTTGGCTTAGTGATTAATGGCATTGACTGTGTGTCTGCAAACCTAGGTTTGATCTCCAGCTGTCATAGAAAGGCTCAGAACCGCCTCTAATTTCCTGTATTTTTAAGGGACTTGGAAATGATCTTCTGACCTTTGTAGCCAATATATATGCATGGCAAACACACACACACACACACACACACACACGCACAGGCACACCACACACACACACACGCATAGGCACACATACACACACTCATGCAAAACATTTATGCTCATATAACCAAGAAAGGTAAAAATCATTTTAATCTTGATTGAAAATATGCTACTGCAATGGTGACACAAAAGATGTGGGAGTAACCAAACAAACTGAGTTCAGGCCATGTCATATGAGATGGAACCCCCTGTACATGTTACAACAAGAATAGAAAAGTATCCTGGCAATCAGAGGACAAGGAATTCTACAGAATCAAACAGCCCAAAAACCTCACACAAAAGTTTTACTGGGAAGGAAAAACCCAGAGGGCTGTGTGGAGAGAATATCTTCTGTCTGTATGGATGAGGCCCCTGTCAATTGAAATCCAATGGCCTATAGCTTAGGCACAATGCAGGAGGTGGGGCATACAGGAGGCAGAAAGGATTCTGGGAGAGTGCCGGGTAGAAGATTCGCCTAGGAAAATGTGACTAAAAGGGCACATGGTATTTTGAGCCAAGGTAACCAGACACACAGGAGAATATGAATTAGAATAAATGGGTTAATATTTGTTATGATCAAGTTAGAAAAGACCCTAGCTATATGACCAGTGTACTCGTAAATATATTTTGAGTTTGAATCTTATTCCTGGAAACATGGAGCTGGGAGGAAGAACCAAACTTAACCTCCACTGGTGTGGCTGCCTCCACTCAGATGAAAAGCAGCAAAGAACTGAGTACAAGGCAGGGATATATACCTGTTCATGGGGTTGGGCACAAAGCTTTCCATGGGAGGGATTGGTAAGATTTTGACTTGTGTGCTCGGGCTACTCTGTAAGGATAGTGTGTGGATGGGGAGGACTGAGCTTGGCCTGTAGGGCAGTTAGAGTGTTCTCTCTGTGGAACTTGGCAGTTGGAAGTGCTCAGGGGAGGGTCTTAGTCACTCCTGAGTCTCAAGGGATTTACACACACATGAGGCAGTGCTTAAGTGGCCAAGAAAAGGAAAGTCGATATTCAAAATACTTAAGTTAATATCAAACTTACAGATCTAAAAATAAATACACCAATGAATACAAGTAACAAAATAATTGCCTCTTATGATATTCTCCTATACTCATATACCAGTGCCTTATTTGGCCATCAGAGATTTCATGTTCTGCATCTGATGTGAGCAAATGCAAAAACCCACAGTCAGACATTATGCAGGCAGAGAGACAGAGAAACAGACCAACAGACCTACAGACAGTCAGACACACACACACACATACACACACACACACACACACACAGAGAGAGAGAGAGAGAGAGAGAGAGAGAGAGAGAGAGAGAGAGAGAGAGAGAGAGAGAGAGAACACAATCCAAATGAGATATCTCCATTAAACACACCTCATTGGAGGTCAGGGAACCCTTAAGTAGAAAAATAAGTAGATATAATGCAATTGCCAGAGTAGAGACTAGACACATGAAGACCAAAACCTTCTAAGTCAACTGATCAAAGCTTATTTCTACTTATAGAGACTGAGGCAGCACCCATAGTGTCTACAGGGTTCTACAAACAAGTCTTCCCCAAACATAGCTTTCAATTTAGTGTTTTTAGAGGACTCCTGAATGTGTAAAAATATGCCTCAGAATTTTTTATCTTCTCCTAAGCTCTTTTATTCTTTTGGTTTGCTAACTTATGGTTTTCTGTTTGGCAGGCTAAGTTTCATTCCCAAATTCAATATAAAGATTAAAGAAGAAAACCCTTTCCCAATATTGTCTGCTGACTTCCACACTTGATATGGTTAATGTTCCATATCAAACAAACATACATATAAACAAACAAACAAATATTAAGTATCTTAGATGAGGGATAGAGAGATGCTTTAGTGATTAAGAGCTCTTGCAGAAGGCCTGAATTTAATTGCTAGCACCTCATCAAATGGCTCACAACTGTAATAGTAGAAGCAATCACAAAAGCAACATCTGAGATTGTCTTCTGACCTGCACATTTGCATGCTGTGAGCATATCCACCCATTGCTGGGATGACATTACCTACTTTGTATAAAGGTGTGTGTCTATTTTCAGTTGTGAATTCTGTACTGACAAAGAGCTAAGTGAAGGCAGGATTTTGATACTGCCATTTCTATGACTCATTGCTGGGTTTCAGATTTGTAAATTTTGTCCTTCCCCACCTGTTCAAAACATGAATGTCACTGCCTGATGGCAACCCAAAAGATATTCTGGCACTGTCTTACTGGTTATTGCTAATAATAAATATCTGACAGCCAATAATTGGGTCAGAAATTATTAATAATTGGGGTTTACCAGGGCCAAAGAGAGACCAAAGAGAACAAAACAGATGCAGGAGTATCACAAGATACTGATGGAAACAGAAGGTAGGGAACAGAGTTGTAACAGATAGTGAGAAGCATGTGGGCATGTAGATTTTTCGACAACCTGAAGTAAGTTTAAACAAGCTAGGTGAAAGACTATCCCATCAAAATGCCTACAGCTTTGACCTATACAGAAATCTCTGTGTTGTTTACACTGTAAACTTGTCTGTGAAAAGCCCTGCTTTTCCCCATGCATGCAACAATCCATACCTCCAAAACAGTATGTGATGCAGTTTCTTGGGTGTATGGAAGAGTAAACTGAGAAATAGAGAATTCAGAGAAGCATCCACCCCTCTTCTGAAGACCACGTACCCTCCAAGCTTCCAAGTTCATTCCAGCCTTTTCATGTCTCTCTCTTGCTTGGGTAACCAAGCTCTGGTAAAAGTTCACAGGGCAGCAGAAGGGTCCCTGACAAGTTCTTTGCTTTATCCTTATAGGTTATATGCTTAGAGGCAGGGACAACACACACAGACCAAAGAACACATGGATGAAGAACACAAGTATATGCTCACACTCATGAAGACCCTCACTTGTATACAAACTCATATATTGCACAGAAGTAGATGTAAAGGCACATATCTGCACACGTACTTCAACACTTTTTTTTAAAATAATTGTATGGCCATTTTCTTTACTGTGCACACTAGAAACTGCCCCTTGTCCCTATGAAACCAGGCTTGGTTGTTAGTTCATGATAACTATGCCATCCACTGCTTCCTCCATTTCCTGGACTTCCATCATAATGTGTGGGACCCTAACCGCTGTGAAATCATGTTCTCTCTTTCAGATATCTCCAGATAAAATGGCTAAGAGTCCTGGAATGTGAACTGCATGATGAATGTGGTGCCAGTGTTACAGCATGGTGCATCTATCAAGAAAGCCATGTCACAGATGGAGGTAGATGCAAGGAGCTCTCAGAAAGCAGGGACGTGAGAGGCACTCAATATTAATAGACAGGCATTCGACTTCCCTCATTCAGGTTAGAATCTCTGTCTCCTCAGATGGCTCCAGACAGTCTGTGGAGAACTTCATTCTTCTGCTCCCACTAAATTTCTATTG